>NC_083574.1:80665338-81265338 GCF_027579695.1 Neoarius graeffei
CTAGCATGCGCTACATGAACAGGCACACACGCAGTCTCTCTCTCTCTCTCTCTCTCTCGCGCTCCGTCATATGCGCGATGCAGACATTAATGTTTCGCGTGCACGCTCTTGCTCGCTTGCTCTAGATTCCGGGAGATATTATCCAATTTGCGGGCATCAGGGAGCCACTATCAATATGCGGGAGACTCCCGGAACTTCCAGGAGACTTGGGATGTCTGCGTTATAAGGTGACCACAGATCGTTAACCATACACCCCCCCCCCCCCCCCCCCCCCCCCGAAAATTTCTCAACGAATTAACATCGATCTCAAAAATGATCATTTTGGTCTGAAACAGTCGGAAATCCGCCGATCAGTGGAAATTCTCATCCCTGTTAAAAAGTGTCATTAAAAGGAAAGATTATGCAATACAATGGTAATAATGCCTCAGTCCCAACTTTTTTTGAGTGACAATTATGTTGGTCAGTAAAACTACTGAATATATTTTCTTTGTACTTTTGTCAGTTAAATAAAGGCTCAAGTGAGTTAACAAATCATATTTTTGTTTTTACTGCATTTTGGAAAATATCCCAACTTTTCTGTAAATGGGATTAGTAATAATAATGTTTTGCACTAAAAACAAACAAACAAAATGGATTAACTTACATGTTATTAAAGGGTGATTATTAGGTCATTGATATAAATAAGCCTGATTAAATGAGCCCCCATAAGCTGAATATTTTACATTAATTATATATCATAATGCAGGTGTCTTACTTTAATAATAATAATTGTTTTAAAAAACAGTGATTTGTGTGTTAAGGCTAAAGCTGATGGTTTGTTAAGGTTAAGTTATGTGGTAAATGTTAGTTCTCTTTAATGGAAAACATGGTCAAATTATTGATACAAATCTACAGTTCCTTTCTGAGAGAAACAAACATTCAACTGTAAGCCATCTTGGGTTCAGCCATGCACAGTAAATAACAAATGTGATTATACTTGACTTCAGGCCATTGCTCAGTGTAGTACATTTGTCTTGCAAATAATCCCTTTCTTAAAAACACCAGCAACAAAAGTCCTACAGTGATGAAAAAAAGAACTATCTAGTCATCAGGAACTTCTCAGCCTCACTGGCTCGTCACTGGTTATAAAACTACTGAAAGTAAAATAAATCACAAATCATTTTAATTGTGATATAATCCAAAAAGGGCCTTATAGTTAGAGTTGTAGATAATAAAATATATTAGCAAGAATACCATAGATATTTTGCCTCATTGATTGTAATATAATCATGTATCTGTGTTTTAGGGACTGCTTTTGGCTGTGTCTGCTAAACAGTGGTACCAGTGTTGTAGCAGGCTTTGCAGTGTTTTCAGTTCTGGGCTTCATGGCTCATGTGCAAGGTGTTCCTATAGAGGATGTGGCAGAGTCAGGTATTACTTCTGGGGGGGAAAAAAGTGTGTGTGTAGTATATAGAGGATGTGACATGGTCGCATGAAGATAGGAAGTTTATCTTTGAGTGGTGAATGTATATTTCACAAGTGTGTGAAGCAAAGGAGTAATATATTTTTCAAAATGAGAAGATGAACTTCATACCTTCACACCACCATGTAATGTTCTTATGCCAATTAGTAAATCCCGCGGCCACTCCAAAAGTGCCTTTGCACCCCCTCACTTTGATCGAGACCCCTTTTGAAATAATCGGGATGGATCTCGTCGGGCCATTATATCGGTCAGCACGGGGATATTGCTTTATTTTAGTTCTGGTGGACGATGCAACGTGATATCCGGAAGCAGTGCCTCTCTGCAATATCTCAGCACGTAGTATTGCGTTAGCATTCTTCCATATTTTCTCCCAGGTCGGGATTCCGAAAGAAATCCTGACAGTCCAAGACACTACATTTACAGTCACACACACTACACAAACTGCATGGGCTATTGGGGATTAAGCCTATCTGCACCAGTGTCTGTCACCTACAAATGGATGGCTGCATAGTGGTGTAATGGTTAGCACTGTTGCCTCACAACAAGAAGGTTCTGGGTTTGATCCCAGTGGCCTGTGGGGGCCTTTCTGTGTGGAGTTTGCATGTTCTCCCCGTGTTCGTGTGGGTTTCCTCTGGGTGCTCCGGTTTCCCCCACAGTCCAAAGACATGCAGGTTAGGTTAACTGGTGACTCTAAATTGACCATAGGTGTGAATGGGAGTGTGAATGGTTTTCTGTGTCTGTGTCAGCCCTGTGATGACCTGGCGACTTGTCCAAGGTGTACCCCGCCTTTCGCCCATAGCCAGCCGGGATAGACTCCAGCTTGCCTGCGACTCTGTAGAACAGGATAAAGCGGCTAGAGATAATGAGATGAGACACTACGCAAACTGTATGGGCTATTGGGGATTAAGCCTATCTGCACCAGTGTCTGTCACCCACAAACAGATGGCTGAGTGGCTGCACGGTAGTGTAGTGGTTAGCACTGTCGCCTCACAACAAGAAGGTTCTCGGTTCGATCCCAGCGGCCTGTGGCGGGCATTTCTGTGTGGAGTTTGCATGTTCTCCCCATGTCTGCCAGGGTTTCCTCCAGGTGCTCCGGTTTCCCCCACAGTTCAAAGACATGTGGTTAGGTTAACATGGGGAGGCCTTGGGCTGAAATGCCCTTGAGCAAGGGACCTAATCCTTAACTGTTCCCTGGGCACTGTAGCATAGCTGCCCACTGCTCTGGGTATGCATGTGTGCTCATTGCTCACTTGCATGTGTGCATGCATGTGTTTACTGCTTCAAATGGGTTAAATGCAGAGAACAAATTTCACTGTGAGTGTGCATGTGACAAATAAAGGTTTCCTCTTCTTAGTATGCTGGCACATTGTCCAGATGAAGGATGAAACCATTTTCCCACAGCTGTACCCTATTTTTCCATATCCTTTCTTCTGACACCTATCCTTCTATCCTTTCTCGCAAAGTTTCTAGAGTCCGTTTGTAATAGTGTGGGTTCACTGGACCCCAATTCTTTAAAATTATATGTCCTTAACATCAAAGAAAACAATCAACATGGTCTTGAACTTTGACTTGCTTTATCAAACATTCTTCATCTTTGTTGAAGGTGTTTTCCAGTGCACTGGACTCTAGGTGGAGTAGTTTTTGGGTGACAAACACGTCGCAGTACTTGACCACCCTCCCTGTTCACGTTGTCTAGCACCATGTGACTTTTGTTTTCCTTCAAATCACACTTGCTCTTGAGGGAACCTGTCGAAGCTGCCCGGATGTGGGTGGAGCACAGAAGTATGGCAGGCTGTTGTTAGCGTTCAGATTTGTTTTTATTTGGCTTTTCAGCACAATACTTTCTCACTTGGGACAGACACTCAAACACACACACACCGTCGTGCTCTGGTCCCAATCTCTTGTCTTCTGCTCTCTTACTCATTTTATAGAGCGCCGTCACTGCAAGAGACACACAAACACACATTAATTGACAACAGGTGTAGTGATTTGGCCACTCACCTTCTCTGACTCCGCCCTCCATTCACAAACCGATGCTCAGCCATGCCCCCGCTGCCACATACTCCCACTGCCCGACTCAGGCCAGGGAGCCATCCAGCCTGCAGTGGACCCCCCCCCCCCTTCACAGGACAGGAAGTCTGCCAGCACCATCTGTGCCCCCGGCCTGTGGACCACCTCGAATTTGAATGGCTGGAGGGTGAAATACCAACGGGTGATCTGCGCTTTGGCATCCTTCATGCAGTGGAGCCACTGGAGGGGCGTGTGGTCCAAACAGAGGGTGAAAGGGCATCCAAGTAGGTAGTACCGGAGGACGATCCACTTGATGGCCAAGCACTCTTTCTCTATCATGCTGTACTTGCTTTCACGCATTGACAACTTTCAGCTAACATACAGCACAGGACATTCCTCCACCTCCACCTTCTGGGACAGAACAGCCCCCTGTCCGATGCATCCATCTGTAAAACAAAGGGGAGAGAAAAGTCAGGGGAGTGTAAAAGTGGCCCCCCACACAGTGCAGCCTTTACCCTAGAGAAAGCCTGTTGGCATTGCTCTGTCCACTAGACCGGATCTAGTGCTCCCTTTTTAGTGAGATCAGTCAGCGGACTGGTGATGTCTGAATAATTAGGTATGAACCTACGATAGTAACCAGCCAGCCCCAGGAACTGTTTCATTCCCTTTTTGGTCTTGACCCTTAGGCATTCCACAATCACTGCAGTCTTGTTAATTTGAGGACGCACCTGCCCGTGACTTAAGTGGAAACCCAGATGCTGTACTTCCACCCACCCAATTGCACACTCTTTTGGGTTAGCTGTGAGACCTGCATGCTTCAGTGACTTTAGGACAGCCCTAAGGTGTTCAGGGTGCCGCGGCCAATCATTGCTATAGATGATAATATCGTCTAGGTACGCGGCTGCGTCGGCGGTGTGGGGGCGGAGAACCCTGTCCATGAGCCGGTGGAACGTCATGGGAGCCCAAAACAACCCAAAATGAAGTGTGATGAATTGTTGTAACCTAAACGGTGTGAAAAAGACTGACTCCTCTATCCTGAGAGAAAACAAGGGGATCTGCCAATATCCTTTCCTTAAATCCAGTGTCGAGTAAAAACAAGCAGTGCCCAATCAATCGAGCAGCTCGTCAATGCCAGGCATAGGGTAGGCGTCGAATTTAGACACCGCGTCGACCTTTCTATAGTCCACACAGAACCAGACCGATCAATCGGTCTTGGGAACCAGGACCGCTGGCCTGCTCCAGTCACTGGGGGACTCCTTGATTATGCCCATTTTGAGCATGGCCTTGAGTTCATCCTGAACCACTTTTTTTGTGTGTTCGGGCAGGCGGTAAGGGCAGCTGCGCACTACCACCTCCGGGGGCATCTCAATGTGGTGTTCTATGAGGTGGTTGCGGCCGGGCAGGGGCGAAAACACATTGGAAAATTCCTTCTGCAACTGGGATACCTCCAATTTCACGTAGCATGTCCAAAATGCCATGCGGCTTCTACCCATATAATAATTTGAATGGTGAAAAACCTAAGAAAGAAAAAAGAAACCTTTATTCGTCACATGCACATTTCAAGCACAGTGAAATTCATCCTCTGCATTTAACCCATCTGAAGCAGTGAACACACGCACACACTCAGAGCAGTGGGCAGCCACACCAAAGCGCCCGGGGAGCAGTCAGGGGTCAGGTACCTTGCTCAAGGGCACCTCAGCCCAAGGCCGCCCCACGTCAACCTAACTGCATGTCTTTGGATTGTGGGGGAAACCGGAGCACCCGGAGGAAACCCACGCAGACACGGGGAGAACATGCAAACTCCACACAGAAAGGCCCTCACCGGCCGCTGGGTTCGAACCCGGAACCTGTGGAAGCTTGCGGGACCTCTCATACTGCAAATAATGGGCTCGAGCCAATTATCCCAATTACGTGGATCCTCACTTAGGAACTTCCAAATTATGTTTCTGAGTATTTGATTAAAACGTTCCACTAATGCCCCTTTTCCACCAAAGCAGTTCCAGGGCTGGTTCGGGGCCAGTGCTTAGTTTGGAACCAGGTTTTCTGTTTCCACTGACGACGAACTGGCTCTGGGGCCAGAAAAACTGGTTCCAGGCTAGCACCAGCTCTTTGCTGGGCCAGAGGAAAGAGTTGTTAAGACCAACGACAAATCGCAAGACCGCGAAAGGTCGCCATTTTTAAGCGATGAGAAGCAGCAGCTGTACAAACTAAGTCATCCATTATTGTTGTTGTTGCTGCTTCTTCTTCGTGTTGTTGTTGCTTCGTTATTTGCACCAAGGATTATGCAAACGCAATGACGTAACTGACGTATACAGCAATGTAACTGACGTATACAGCGACATAATGATGTGGCTCCCCTTAGCGCCACAAGCTATGGAAAAGCAAACTGGTTCTCAGCTGGCTCGCAAGTTGAACGAGTTGTGAACCAGCACTGGCCCCGAACCAGCCCTGGAACTGATTTGGTGGAAAAGGGGTATAAGCCACCCATTTGTGGGTGACAGACACTGGTGCAAATAAGCTTAATCCCCAATAGCCCATACAGTTCACATAGTGTGCGTGACATAAATGTAGTGCCTTGGTCTGTCAGGATTTCTTTCGGAATCCCGACCCAGGAGATAATACGGAAAAGCGCTTCTGCAATACTGCGTGCTGAGATATTCCGGAGAGGCAATGCTTCCGGATATCGCGTTGCATCGTCCGCCAGAACTAAAATAAAGCGATATCCCCATGCTGACCAAACTAATGGCCCGATGAGATCCATCCTGATTCTTTCAAAAGGGGTCTCGATCAAAGGGAGGGGGCGCAAAGGCACTTTTAGAGTGGCTGCGGGATTTACTAATTGGCATTCTCAGCACGCCGCACACCACTGACGGACATCCCCGCGAATCCCTGGCCATTATTCAGGCTAGTGTTTTGTCCTGCCCCAAGTGTCCGGCCATGGGATTAAAGTGAGCCGCATGGAATATGGAGTTCCTGGTGGCTCTTTGGGATTAATAACTTATCTTTTCATCAGTTTGCGTGTCCTGTGTCACCTGGTATAACCTATCCTGAATAATATAAAAGTACGAGAAGGCCGGAGTCGCATTTGGCTGGAGAACTTGACCATCGATTACTCTCACTTGGTCAAATGCATGCTGCAGAATCCCGTCTCGTGAACGGGAAATCGTCAAGGGAATCCCCGAGAGAGGGAGGAGGGGCGGGGTGCTCCTTGCACTGCATACCGCCCTGATGCGGTACTGACATAGATGGTTCTATGACAGCTTCTCCTGCCAATGCTTGTCCGGGATCTTCCCGAGACGCATTACTGCAGGATCCACTTCTTACTGTGTGCTTTATTAACTCTTTAAATCCTGGCCAATCAGTCCCCAAAATCAGTGAGTGGGTGAGATTAACCACTGCCTTGACACTATGCTTTTCTCCCCGAAAGAGAAGGTGGACGGACACTAAAGGGTAGTTGTGAACATCCCCATGCACACAAAATACCTTCACCACTTCTGCTCTCTCCAATGCCTCACCTTGCACCAGGCTTTGGTGAATTGAGGTCTGGTTACAGCCGCAATCCACCACGGCCTGATACGTATCCCCCTGGACACTTACCGGTATATGATACACTCCGGCCCGATCAAGGGCGGTTTCTGGGGAGTCAGGGAGCTGGACCACCACGACCACCTCCATCGTGGAGCATCGATGTTGGAGATGTCCTGGCTCCCCGCAGAGCCAGCACACCAGCCCAGACTCTCCCTCTGCACTGGTGTTATGGACATCACTCACCTGGGGGGGGTGGGGGAGACAAAGACAAGCAAGGAGGAAACGGGAGGCCACTACAGGTGTGTCAGGCCGGCTGAGGGGAGCCGACCCCTGCCTTCGTGGTGGGGGAAACATGGCGAGGACGGGAAACAGAGGGACAGACAGAGGGGAGAGAAGGAGAAGCATGGCTTCCTGCCATTGGAACCGCCACCATGTGGTCCTTCCTGCGCCAGCTCGATGGCTTGATCCAGTGATGCTGGGTGAGGACACTGGACACACTCCGCCGATCCTTCCGGAAGTCACGCGATGAACTGTTCCAGTGTCACCAGGTTGATGATTATTTCTGCGTCATAGTCGTCTGCCCTCAGCCTCTGCTGGCAGGCATCCTGGAGTTGGCCTAGCACAAATGGCTGGCCGATCTCCTCCAAGCGCAGCAGAAGCACTGACACTGTTGCTCCGGGAAGCGGCCGACACGCTAGAGGATGGCTTTCTTGAAGTCCGCATATACAAGCCGGTTGTCGATGGGGAGCTGCAGCGCAGCTCGACTGGCCAACCCCACGCCTCCGCTGCTTGCTCAAAGAGCACGAGGAATGCTTCTGCATTGTCGTGCGGACCCATCTTTGTTAGGGTGAGGTGGGGAGGGTCCGCTACAGTGGCGGTCGTGGATCCCGCCGATGTGAGTAGGTGCTGGAATGCCTGGCAGTCTTCATGTTGGGCCAGCATCAAGGCTTCAAACCATTGTTCCTGCTCCTTTCGGAAGGCGATCAGCACTTGTTGCTGGTTCTGCTGTGCTGTGGCGAGGGCATGGATGAGGTCTTTAAAGGGCGAGGACTCCATGGGAGGGGTTCCCTTCTGCATTCCTGGGTTTCGGCACCACTGTCAAAGCTGCCCGGATGTGGGTGGAGCACAGAAGTATGGCAGGCTGTTGTTAGCATTCAGATTTGGTTTTTACTTGGCTTTTCAACACAATACTTTCTCACTTGGGACAGTCACACACACACACACACAATCGTGCTCCGGTCCCAATCTCTCGTCCTCTGCTCCCTTACTCCTTTTATGGAGCGCTGTCACTGCAAGAGACATACAAACACACATTAATTGACAACAGGTGTAGCGATTCAACCACTCGCCTTCCCCGACTCCGCCCTCCATTCACAAACCGACGCTCAGCCACGCCCCCGCTGCCACAGAACCCTTATTGAGTCTTTTCCAGAAATGACAAAGACAGTGACAGCCCTTCTGAGACAACTAACAAAAGAAGACCTACCGCACTGCATTAATCAGTGGAAGACAAGAATACAGCAGTGCGCAGTTGCAGAAGTGGAATATATCAAAGGAGAAAGGAATTGAAATATACATTTTATTCTTTAAAATTGAATAACAGCATCAGTCTTGTTATTAAATAGCCACACCTTCTGTATGTAAATTTCTTATTCCAATTTCTTTCCCTCAGGTCCTGGCCTAGCTTTTGTAGCTTATCCTCAGGCTGTGGCTTTGATGCCTTTGCCTCAGCTGTGGGCTGTGTTGTTCTTCATTATGATTATTTTACTTGGTCTGGACACACAGGTGCATGCACACACACCCACAGACAGTGTATTTATGGTTTCAAAATACAACCCTGATTCCAAAAAAGTTGGGACAAAGTACAAATTGTAAATAAAAACAGAATGCAATGATGAAGTTTCAAAATTCCATATTTTATTCAGAATAGAACATAGATGACATATCAAATGTTTAAACTGAGAAAGTGTATCATTTAAAGAGAAAAATGAGGTGATTTTAAATTTCATGACAACACATCTCAAAAAAGTTGGGACAAGGCCATGTTTACCACTGTGAGACATCTCCTTTTCTCTTTACAACAGTCTGTAAACATCTGGGGACTGAGGAGACAAGTTGCTCAAGTTTAGGGATAGGAATGTTAACCCATTCTTGTCTAATGTAGGATTCTATATAGTTGCTCAACTGTCTTCGTTCTTTTTTGTCATATCTTCCGTTTTATGATGCGCCAAATGTTTTCTATGGGTGAAAGATCTGGACTGCAGCCTGGCCAGTTCAGTACCCAGACCCTTCTTCTACGCAGCCATGATGCTGTAATTGATGCAGTATGTGGTTTGACATTGTCATGTTGGAAAATGCAAGGTCTTCCCTGAAAGAAACGTTGTGTGGATGGGAGCATATGTTGCTCTAGAACCTGGATATACCTTTCAGCATTGATGGTGTCTTTCCAGATGTGTAAGCTGCCCATGCCACACGCACTAATGCAACTCCATACCATCAGAGATGCAGGCTTCTGAACGGAGTGCTGATAACAACTTGGGTCGTCCTTCTCCTCTTTAGTCTGAATGACACGGTGTCCCTGATTTCCATAAAGAACTTCAAATTTTGATTCGTCTGACCACGGAACAGTTTTCCACTTTGCCACAGTCCATTTTAAATGAGCCTTGGCCCAGAGAAGACGTCTGTGCTTCTGGATCATGTTTAGATACGGCTTCTTCTTTGAACTATAGAGTTTTAGCTGGCAACGGCGGATGGCACGGTGAATTGTGTTCACAGATAATGTTCTCTGGAAATATTATTGAGCCCATTTTGTGATTTCCAATACAGAAGCATACCTGTATGTGATGCAGTGCCATCTAAGGGCCCAAAGATCATGGGCACCCAGTATGGTTTTCCGGCCTTGACCCTTACGCACAGAGATTCTTCCAGATTCTCTGAATCTTTTGATATTATGCACTGTAGATGATATGCTCAAACTCTTTGCAATTTTACACTGTCGAACTCCTTTCTGATATTGCTCCACTATTTGTCGGTGCAGAATTAGGGGGATTGGTGATCCTCTTCCCATCTTTACTTCTGAGAGCCGCTGTCACTCCAAGATGCTCTTTTTATACCCAGTCATGTTAATGACCTATTGCCAATTGACCTAATGAGTTGCAATTTGGTCCTCCAGCTGTTCCTTTTTTGTACCTTTAACTTTTCCAGTCTCTTATTGCCCCTCTCCCAACTTTTTTGAGATGTGTTACTGTCATGAAATTTCAAATGAGCCAATATTTGGCATGAAATTTCAAAATGTCTCACTTTCGACATTTGATATGCTGTCTATGTTCTATTGTGAATAGAATATCAGTTTTTGAGATTTGTAAATTATTGCATTCCATTTTTATTTACAATTTGTACTTTGTCCCAACTTTTTTGGAATCGGGGTTGTAATACCTTAAATAATAATTAAGCAATTGAAATGTTAATTAAGCAATCATGGCTGTGCCTTACATTATGGATGTCAGTGGCATCTATAATGATGCTTTGAATTATGCCATTGTCTTGTCATGAATCAAGACATAGTCAATGTTGTTTGCACATGTATCTTCAGTGATGCATTTTCATGCCTCTTTATTTTCTTGGCCACCTCTCCTTTACCTTGTGACTTTTGTTTGATTGTTTTCCATTTCATCATCATGCCAAAAGAGCTCACAGACATTGTGCTTTATCTTCAGAAATAGTTCTGAACAGTTAAACTCTTAAGCATATTTTGTACTTGTATGGTTTTCCAGTTTATTTTAATCCACATGATAATGACATCACTGACGGACATTTTGCCAAACGTTCTACGTAGAACTGGATCCCGAGAAATCTTCCTGCTTCTTTTCTGCATTGTCTGCTTCTTCAGCCAACTGATCATGGTCACAGAGGTGGGGAAAATTAAGAAATAATAACCAATATGAGGGTAGAAACAAAGAAACTTGCCAGTCACTGCAGTCAAAACTATCTATTGTAAAAGATGCTAAGTTGCCAATAGCACTTGTGGGATCTTAAAGTATGAGGGAATGAGAATGAATAAAACACTAGAGAAATAATTTCACAAAAATACTATGAAATATGGGTGGCACGGTGGTGTAGTGTTTAGCGCTGTCGCCTCACAGCAAGAAGGTCCAGGTTCGAGCCCCGTGGCCGGCAAGGGCTTTTCTGCACGGAGTTTGCATGTTCTCCCCGTGTCCGCGTGGGTTTCCTCCGGGTGCTCCGGTTTCCCCCACAGTTGGGTTAACTGGTGACTTTAAATTGACCGTAGGTGTGAATGTGAGTGTGAATGATTGTCTGTGTCGATGTGTCAGCCCTGCGATGACCTGGCGACTTGTCCAGGGTGTACCCCGCCTTTCACCCGTAGTCAGCTGGGATAGGCTCCAGCTTGCCTGCGACCCTGTAGAACAGGATAAAGCGGCTAGAGATGATGAGAGGAGATGAGACTATGAAATATACTTCACTTGAGTCTCATGTCATTTGAGTCAGGATGTGTTTTCTGGACTTCTTTTGGCTGTGTCTGCGGAACAGTGTGAGAAGTTTGGCTTTTTGCAACATTGAGATTCAGCAGACAAAGCAAAAAGTTTCATATATCTACATTTCATATATGAACATGGATTGATTTACGTATGGCGGCACGGTGGTGTGATGTTTGGCACTGTCGCCTCACAGCAAGAAGGTCCTGGGTTTAAGCCCCGTGGCTGACGGGGGCCTATCTATGTGGAGTTTGCATGTTCTCCCCCTGTCTGTGTGGGTTTCCTCCGGGTGCTCTGGTTTCTACCACAGTCCAAAGACATGCAGGTTAGGCTAATTGATGGCTCTAAATTGACCGTAGGTGTGAACGGTTGTTTGTGTCTATGTCTCAGCCCTGCGATAACCTGGCAACTTGTCCAGGGGGTACCACACCTCTCATCCATAGTCAGCTGGGATAGGCTCCAGCTCACCTGCAACCCTGTAGAACAGGATAAGCGCTACAGATAATAGATTGATGATTTACATATTGTTTACATTTACACATTTGAGGGAATTTCTCTCACAACTATAGGCAAATGTTAAATAAATAAATATACACACACACACACACACACACACACACACACACACATATATACACACACACAGGTGCTTGACAGTTTGTGAACCCTTAAGAATTTTGTAGATTTCTGCATAAATATGATGTAAAACATCATCAGATTTTCACAAGTCCTAAACGTAGATAAAGAGAACCCAGTTAAACAAATGAGACAAAAATATCATACTTGGTCATTTACTTATTGAGGAAAATCATCCAATATGTCTGAGTGGCAAAAGTATGCGAAATTAGAGTCAGGTGTTTTCAATCAATGGGATGACAATCAGGTGTGAGTGGGCACCCTGTTTTATTTAAAGAACAGGGATCTATCAAAGTCTGATCTTCACAACACATGTTTGTAGAAGTGTATCATGGCACGAACAAAGGAGATTTCTGAGGACCTCAGAAAAAGCATTGTTGATGCTCATCAGGCTGGAAAAGGTTACAAAACCATCTCTAAAGACTTTGAACTCCTCCAATCCACAGTCAGACAGATTGTGTACAAAGGGAGGAAATTCAAGACCATCGTTACCCTCCCCAGGAGTGGTCGACCAACGAAGATTACTCCAAGAGCAGGGCGTGTAATAGTCGGCAAGGTCACAAAGGACCCCAGGGTAACTTCTAAGCAATTGAAGGCCTCGCTCACATTGGCTTAATATTAACCAATGTTCATGAGTCTACCATCAGGAGAACACTGAACAACAAATGGTGTGCATGGCAGGGTTGCAAGCAGAAAGCCATGGCTCTCCAAAAAGAACATTGCTGTTCGTCTGCAGTTTGCTAAAGATCACGTGGACAAGCCAGAAGGCTATTGGAAAAATGTTTTGATGACGGATGAGACCAAAATAGAACTTTTTGGTTTAAATGAGAAGCCTTATGTTTGGAAAATGGAAAACACTGCATTCCAGCATAAGAACCCATCTGTGTAACATGGTGGAGGTAGTATCATGGTTTGGGCCTGTCTTGCTGCATCTGGGCCAGGACGGCTTGCCATCATTGATGGAACAATGAATTCTGAATTATACCAGCCAATTCTAAAGGAAAATGTCAGGACATCTGTCCATGAACCGAATCTCAAGAGAAGGTGGGTAATGGTTAAAGAAGAATAAAAAGTTATGTTCTGGAATGGCCAAGTCAAAGTCCTGACCTTAATCCAATCGAAATGTTGTGGAAGGACCTGAAGCGAGCAGTTCATGTGAGGAAATTACCAACATCCAAGAGTTGAAGCTGTTCTGTATGGAGGAATGGGATAAAATTCCTCCAAGCCGGTATGCAGGACTGCTCAACAGTTCCCGGAAACATTTAGTTATTGCTGCACAAGGGGGTCACACCAGATACTGAAAGCAAAGGTTCATATACTTTTGCCACTCACAGATATGTAATATTGGATAATTTCTTAATAAATGAATGAATGAATTTATTTATTTCGAACATGTATAAAAATGTATGTAACTATTTGTACATACAAAAGAAAGAAAATGAAAAAAGTGACAAAAAAAGAATAAATAAAATAACATAAAGAGCTAATACATTACAATACACCGCACATTGTTCGAAAAAGGAGTGGGAAGAAGTACAATACTTTTTTTAATTTCCCACCCCTTTTTAACTACCCCGAAATCCAAACTACATTAATACACCTATAAAAATATATACCATATATCCACTTCATGATTATCCATATAAATTTATAATTACAAAAATAAATATATACTACATACCATATCCATATACATATATACACATATACATACATACATATATATATATATATATATATATATATATATATATATATATATATAATATACATACACACACATACACATATATATATATATATATATATATATATATATATATATATATATATATATATATATATATACACATACATACATACACATATATATATATATATATATATATATATATATATATATATATATATACACACACACACATACAAACACATACACTTCATAAATATCTATATAAATATATAATTACAAAAAAAAATCTACTACATACTTATCCCAGTAAATATGAAGATATCTATCCCCATAAATAAATATATACCATATACTAAGCTAGTTCTAATATAACAATCAACCCTATTCTATTTATCCCTCATCATCCTCCATTAACATACTTCCTCTGTAATATACTTGTTTAAAAATATTTTTTGTACCTTTTTTTAAACAGATTTATATTTGCACTTTGTTTTGTTTCTGTCTCCAGTCTGTTCCATAAAGTCACCCCACAGCTCGATACGCACATGCTTTTCATATTTGTTCGAACCTTTGGTTTTTTAAAATTTAGGTCTCCCCTTAGATTATATCCCCCCTCTCTCTCACTAAACATTCCTTGTATATTTTTCGGCAATAGATTATTTCTTGCTTTGTACATTATTTGTGCTGTTCTGAATTTGACCAGATCCATACATTTCAACATGTGTGATTTTATGAATAGTGGGTTTGTGTGATCTCTGTATCCTGTTTTGTTTATTGTCCTTATTGCTCTTTTCTGTATTGTACATATCGGCTGCAGAGTGGTTTTGTAGGTGTTTCCCCAGACTTCAACACAATAAGTCAGATATGGCAAAAATAATGAGTAATATAGAGTATGCAAAAATTTACAATCAAGAATATATTTTGTTTTCCACAGAATTGCCAAGCACTTTGCCAGTTTTGCTCGTACGTATCCTACATGAGGTTTCCAGCAGACTTTAGGATCCAAAATCACACCAAGAAATTTAATTTCCTGTACCATTTCTATCTTAGTATTGTCTATTATCAATTCTACATTACAACCTATTTTATGTCTCCCAAACAACATAATCTTTGTTTTGCTTAGATTTAATGATAATTTATTTTTGTCAAACCATAGTTTTAGTTTATTTTTGTCTCATTTGTTTAACTGGGTTCTCTTTATCTACCTTTAGGACTTGTGTGAAAATCTGAAGTTTTATGTTATATTTGTGCAGAAAGATAGAAAATTCTAAAGGGTTCACAAACTTTCAAGCACCACTGTGTGTGTGTGTGTGTGTATATTTCTTCCCAACCCCTCCAACACATCCATCATTCTCAGATGGTGAGACGACACCTGTCTCTCCCAAAGTGTGTGTGTTTTGTTTTTTTTTTTAAGTTTTGTAACTTCAAAGATGTCATTATTTTGTCTCACAGTCTGATCTACATTTTCATTTGTCATTCTGTCCTGCAGGGTGGTATGTACGTGTTTCAGCTGTTTGATTACTATGCCTGTAATGGAGCCTGCATCTTCTTCCTTTCTTTGTCTCAGTCTCTCGCTGTGGGCTGGGCCTTTGGTGGGTCACAAACACGTCACATAGTAGCTGTGCTCTCGTTCATTTGTAATTGGTCAAACAGTCAGACTCTGCTTATACATAGTCCACACATTTTAGGAGACAATAATTAATTGGATATTTAGCTACTCATTTTTACCATACATCAATGTGCTTTTTTTTTTTTTTTTAAAAAAAGATTGCAGTTAAACACGAAATGAGCATAAACATCAAAGAAGAGGTTCAAAACTCAGGAGAGGGTGTCCACTGATGGTATGAAGTGGGAATGCCAAGGGTGGTTATTGCAGTTGTACTGAACATGATCAATTTAATTTAGATCATGTGGATTTGTCTGAATATTAAGGTGCCCTGAGTTAAGAACACTACGTATAAAACTGGCTGCGAGTCCTTTGATTCAAACAGTTTAGTTACAAATTCCTTTAAAATACTGGAGTACAGAATCAAAAACAATCTTCTCTTGTATACTGTAGCTTACTTATTCACACATTGTACTATAAATATAGCACCAGTCCTCACATTGAGAAGTGGAGACAAACGAAGTATAAGGCTTTATGCCTGGGATCCTTTGCTAAATGTATCGGTAAATGTAAATCTGTTTCCACAGGTAAATACAGGATCAGTCAAAAGTCTGGACACCTAATTAATTGGGATTTTCTTTTGCTTTATTAATTAAGATGCATTGTGTCTTAAAGTAATGATGGACTGTCGTTTCTCTTTACTGAGCTGAGCATTTCGCTCCAAAATATAGATTACTACAGTTGTTTAATAGGGCTATTTACTGTATTTTTATTCTTGACTATTTACTGTTTGATCTTAAATGCATTAAGAAGGCAGGAAATTGTACTAATTAACTTTTGATGAGGCACACCTGTTAATTGAAAAGCATCCCAGGTGACTACCACATGAAGCTGGTTAAGATAATGCCAATAGTGTGCAAAGTGTCTATGAATGAGCAGGGGTGTCCAAACTTTTGATTGCTACTTTAGGAAACCCATTCAATTTTCATTAAAGACCCCATTAAAACTTTAATACATGCCTGCATTCACCCCATTTATATGCTGTGACTTTTCAGGGGCTGAACGAATGTCTGAAATCATTGAAGACATGACAGGGTCATACCCTCATGTCATCTTTAGGCTGTGCTGGAAATACATTACCCCATTTCTTTTTCTGGTAAGCTTCTGTTTGGCTGTTACACTCTCTTCTTTAACTAAAAGAAGCTTAGTCTTCCCAGATTAACTAATATTTCATCATACCTCAAACAACCAGTAGATAAAGCCATTTCAGATAATCTGAATAATGCAACTAATAAATGATTTATTATTAAAGAAGCCACACAATGATTGGATATCCCTGGTCTCTCAGTATTTTCTCCACATGTCAGTTACAGAGCTCATTTTTACACCTTTCCCTGGACAATGAAAATTTTTTTCCTCTTCAAACAAATACAACATTGCTGCTACCTGCTCCCATTTGTGGACTTGACTGACTACTTATCTCTCTTCCTTTAATCCAAGATATCTTTCATATATTCCATGGTGGAGTACCAGCCTCTGACGTTTAACCGCTGGTATGTGTACCCAGCCTGGGCATATGGGTTGGGCTGGCTGATGGCCCTCTCCTCCATCCTGCTGGTTCCTGCATGGGCATTGGGCCGCTTATGGAAAGCAGAAGGTAACCTCAAGCAGGTGAGAATAGCCACATAACTTCTCTTCCCTTCATTACATGTTGCTCACCACTTGAATTTTACACTTTCCTGAGACCTGTAAAGTTCAAGCAACTTACACTTTTACCCTGTTTGGCACTGACTATTTTGATAAGGGGAAAAAATATATATCAGTTTTTACAGGCCTGGAGAAAATTCTCACTATTACACTAATTTTACCCAGAATTATTTGATGCAACTTTAAAATATTGCATAGCCCACTGTCAGCAGTAAAACACAGCATCTATATAACAATTATACCTTGATAAGTATGGTATGATGCTTTTTGCTTTAACATTGTAGTTCACATCATTTTAATTCTATATGGTATATCAAAGTGTTGCTGTCTCAGTTTTGCGGTGTCTATTTTGTTCTTCTCTGGGTTCTCTAGGTAAATTGGCTATTCTAAATTCCTCCAAGCTGTGAATAAATGTGTTAATGTGTGTATGTGCATGTTGCCCAGCAGTGGACTAGCATCCCCTCCAGGCTGTATTCCTGAATTTTGTCCAGTTTTCCTGGGATAAGCTCCAGATCTACCATAACAGTAATCAGGAGAAAGAGGTTAACAAATAAACTCTGGTGCAGGTTTTGACCAGGATGTAATCAGTTGGTACAAAAAGAAGAAACTATATTCAGTGAAAATTTAGGTTAATTTTATTTTTAGATAGAGAAAAAAAAAAAGTGTTGCTTGCATGAGTGATGCATGATTCTTGGTTGAGTAGGTGTGCAGGTCTTATAGCAAGGGTTATTTATTACACTGTATTTTTTTTTTCTGGACTGATAGTCAATTAGTATAGAAATCGGAAAAAAAAAATTAATAACTTGCTTTTTCCACAGCGTTGGTGTCAACTGTGCAGTCCGAAGAACAACTTACCTTTGACCCGTAACCAGAGACCTGAAAGGAAAATGACATCAGCTGTTTGACAAAGCCATCAACACTAAGGAACAAACTACACAATAGACCTCTTGCAGTCACGTCACCGAATCCCGGCTGGAATGTAAACAGCCACCATCTTGTCGGTCAACAACACAGCTGAATATTGTTGCACTCGTATACAAAATGGATCAATTTCAACCGACGGACTACACGGCTCATTTTTCTAATGAGCAGATAACTAGATACATGTCTAAAATAAATGACCTACAGATTAGTGACCCTTATCGATTACCGGACGTAGTTTTCACGACCGTCTCAGTGGATATTGAACTGCCAGAGGTGGAATACCCAGATGTGTATAATTACCTCATTAACTTTCCCTCGCTGTTCAGTGGTCAAGCACTGTGTGCTTATAAATCTCTGGACAGTTATCTTTACAGAAATTCAGGATTTGTCAGCCCCCCTCAGATGTGGCATCTTGTAAACAAGAAAATAACAATCCTCTTTGGACAGGTAAGTCACTTAAGTATTGAATACTAGTACTGATACTAGATATCAGTAGTATCTAGTATAGCACTGACCAGCCGATTATAGAATAGAATAAGGTAATTCCAGCTGTAATTCCAAATCGTCCGTCTTGTTTACCATGGATCTGGCGTTGGAGAGGTAGAGGCTTGGCAGTGGAGGTTTGAGTGGCTGTTTTCTGAGCTTAGTCAACAGGCCGGCTCTGCAGCCTCGCTTTTGCTTCCTCTCCCGACGCCACCTCCTTCGCCTGCCAGACCCGATAACAATCCACGGAGACCCCACTGGTCTTGCTATCTCGTCCGGAATGTTGTGCATGCGATGGAAATCGCTACAAACCGTCATTTTCTGCTGGAAACCAATGTCCAGTAAGTCCATATGGTTGTAGTGGATATTGAAGTCCGGTACAGACGAACAACATGCAAAAATACACACAAAAAACATAAAAAACGTGCACAGGTAGGGAGAGCTTGTAGCCGCAGCATCCCCATCATGCGCCGCCATATCCACTATTATGGTTGAATATTTTATATTATCAGTTAATTAGATCAAGTATCAATAGTCTATCACTATTACTGTATATATGGTATACCTGATAGCAGCAATCCATTTTGCACGCCTGTCAGGGTCCCATGGCAGCCTATTGTCAAGTGTATGTGAGCATCATGGGTTTCCCACACTTGAAAGGGAAGGACTCGGACACAGGACTCCACTCGTCTTATGTTTTATTGATTTTCAGTGGAGTTGACATTGTAGTAGAATTGTATATAGTAGGGTTTTCCAGAAGAAAAGGTAGAAGTAGAACCAGAAGTAGAAGGCGGAAATATGGCGTTTGGCCGACAAGATGGCGTCTGTTTACAATCTGGATCGGCTGTGACGTCACATGCAAGAGGTCTATATCAAACAAATGGTGCCACTGTCTTTTCACGTACATATGGAGAAATGACATTTGCCAATTCTATAAATGAGACAAATAGTCTAAAACAATGACTTGTTCTTGAATGATTACACTAACAAGAATCTCAGACAGGCACATGGACAGACAGATTGATGGACAACCAGAAAATATAAACGAGGAGAGTTGTTACTTTTTTCCCATAGATTGGATGTCCGTTGATGCTTTAGACCTTTTGGTCCTGCAATTTTATATTTGTAATTTGTCAGGTCTTGGCTATGCTGGTCAGGTAAAGCACTCGTTTAATTTCAGAGATAAAATTAAAAAAAAGTTCTGCGAGTCACCACCTCTGCCTCCTGTGTCTTTTTTTCACAATCAAGAGCATTGTGGTGTTAAACCAGGGGAGGATGCAAATAAAAAAAAAAAATATTTATATATATAATAAAATAATCCCATCATGAAGAGGCAATGAGCCATTGCCAGCCAACTTCGAGTGGGAGCAATACATTCAAACATTCTGAAATACTGAAAAAGCACAGGCCAGATATTGACCACTTTCATAGTAGTCTTGGCTGTGCTATATTGGTCTGTAGACTGGAGAAAGTACTTGGTGGTACTTATTCTCTCCTGGCAGATACATCACTTCTATTCTTAGACAGATAAACAAAGACTCCATAGGCTTGATTACAGGTTTAGTGTATTTTACTGAAATCTTGTTGAAAGTTTGTAAAACTAAAAACACAAAAAATGAAAATACATGTTATTTACCAGCTGGGAGGTCCGTATCGTGAAATACCGTGACCGAGGTCTTGAAAGTATGACCGAGACCCTCTGGGCCGAGGTCAGTATTCAAGGCCGAGGTCACGGTATTTCACCATACAGACCGACCTTAAGCTAGTAAATAATATGTATTTTTTTTTTTTTTTACCAAATTCTTTTTTTTTTTTTTTTTTATAATTCACTTTTTTATTGGTTTTTCACAAATACAGAACATCCACAAATAAACAAGGAGGACTACAGGTTGATATCGACTAACAACGTTTTACAATATATATAAGGAGTAAGTGAAGTTACTATACACAATTATACGTCACTGACTGTTAGAGTATTATCACAAAAAAACAAAAGGGGGAAGAGAGAAAATAAATGAATAGTTATAATAAAAAGAAACAGACCACCAGCTTACTCTATTACATCCAAATAAGGGCCCCAAATTTTCATATAAACATCCTCTTTATCTATCATTCTATAGCACAACCTCTCATAAGAGGCAATCTTAGACATCTCATTAAACCATTCAATCATTGATACAGCTACTTGTGTTTTCCAATGTCGCAATATTATCCTGCATCCAACTATTACCGCTGTTCGGCACCAAGAGGATTGGTGGGCATTCAACCCACTCCCCTGCGGTACCACACCCAAGAGACATAGTAACGGTTGGCGTACCAGAGCAGTGGTCAGCAGCTTGTTGATAAAAGACATTATCTCAGACCATAGGGGATCTATTATAGGACAAGAGTATAACATATGTAAAAGAGTGCCACACTCCATGTTACATCTCCAACACACATCTGAGTCTCTAAGTCCTAACCGTGCCATTTTTGACGGGGTCCAGTAGATCCTATTAATAATTTTATAACACATCAACCGTGTCTGCATTTCCCTTGAAACTTTATACCATGACTTGATTATTTGTTCCCACGTTTCATCAAGTATATTTTCTCCCATGTCCCTCTCCCAACATTTTTTTAAGCCTGTTAGGAGGTTGAGATTTCCTTAATATACTGTAAAATCCTGATGCTTTCATTGTGAAAATCTTTTCTTGTTCTAATCTGTTTTGTAACTCAGTAACTGGTGCAAGTGGTGATAGTCTGAGATGTGAAAGAATGCAGCTCCTTAACTGTAAATATTTCCAAAAGTCCTTATTTGGAAGTCCATATTTCACTCTCAGTTGTTCAAAAGAAAAGAAAATGTCTCCCTCAAATAAATCTCCAATGTAAACAATGCCCAGTTTAACCCAGTCAGGCCAAGAAAATGTCTTTTTGCCTATCTTGAGACATTTATTATGCCATAATGAGGTTTGACAAGTAAAATTTGGATGTAAACCAAGGATTTTATGAGAGGTTTGCCATGTCTCATGTGAAAATGCCAGTATTGGATTATCATGAGGAATCTTGCCACCAGTTTGTGTAATAAAGGCCTGTACTGGATATGGATATGTAAGGACCCTTTCAATAGACACCCAAGCTGGAGCTGTATCAGCAGTGATGTATACCTTGGATAACTGTTTTAGGCAAAAAGCATAGTGATACCAGGCTATATGAGGCAGACCAAGGCCACCATCTTCTGGAGCCGCATAAAGTTTTTTTTTATTTACATATGGCTTTTTACCTGCCCACAAAAAACCACCGACCGCTGTATTGTATTTTGCTAATGTGGCGCGTGGGATGTTTAGTGGTAGCATATTACTTATGTAATTAATTTTGGGAACTATTACCATTTTCAAAATATTAACCTTTCCTAGAAGTGATAAGCCTAACTTAGTCCAGTTTTGGAGTATGAGCTCTATTTTCTGAATCAGGGGAAGGAGGTTTATATCCATAATGTCATTCAGTTGTGGGGTGATTTTTACGCCCAAGTATGTCAGGCCTGACGGCTGCCATGTAAATTGCCAATCCTTTCTAATACTAGGGGGGCAGATCTTAGATAAAGGCATAGCCTCAGACTTCGACCAGTTGATTTTGTATCCAGACACACATGAAAAAGAGTTGATCAGGGTGAGAATATGAGATACTGTGGTTGACGGGCGTCTGCACAGTAGAAGAATATCATCTGCATACAAAAGCAGTTTGTGTTCTTCACTCCCAGTTTTAATACCAACAATATTCTTATTTTGTCTAATGGCAATAGCCAGTGGTGCCAGGGCAAATAACAGAGGGGATAAGGGACATCCCTGTCGCGTCCCTCTATGAAGCTGAAATGCAGTAGACTGTTTGCCATTTGTCACAACAGATGCCTTTGGATTGTGATATAGTAACCTAACCCAGTTAATGAAAGAGGTTCCCAGCCCAAATTTCTCCAACGTCTGAAACAGGTATGCAAATTCCACCCTGTCGAATGCTTTCTTGGCATCCAGTGAAAGAGCTACAGTTACATCTGGTTCTCTTCCCGCCTGCCACATAAGATGAAGAAGCCTGCGAAGATTGTCAGATGATGTCCTATTTTTAATAAAACCCACTTGATCAGGGTGGATAAGTTTTGGCAATAATCCTTCCAATCTAGTAGCTAGAATTTTAGCGAGTAGCTTAGCGTCCACGTTAATTAGAGACACTGGACGATAGTTGCCACAAAGTTGTGGATCCCTGTCCTTTTTATGAATTAGCGTTATTATAGCTGTTTGCATACTATCTGGGAGACGCCCTCTCAATAAGGCATTATTGTAAACTTTAAGTAGTCTCGGGGCCAAAAGATCTGAAAAGGCCTTATAAAATTCAGATGGGAAGCCATCTTCCCCTGGAGATTTCCCGCTCTGTAGCTTCTGTATAGCCTCTTTAATTTCCTCTAGCGTAATGTCAGCTCCAATTTGTTCTCGTTCATCCTGTGATAATGTTGGATATTGCACAGTAGATAGAAAAGCGCCAATATCTTGAGAAACAGGGTCATCTGATTTATAAAGACTTTGATAGAAAGTGACAAATAACTGGTTGATGTCCATATCATTTGTTTTCAGTTCCCCCTTGTCATTCTGTATTCCTGTTATGAGTGATTGTGTATATTGCTGCTTTGTTCTCTGTGCAAGAAACCGCCCTGTCCTTTCCCCTTGTTCATAATACTTCTGTTTACTTCTGAATAACGAATATTCCACTTTTTTCTGTAATATAGAATTATATTCCAGTTTTAATTTACTCAGTTCGTGAAGTGAAGAGTGGTCAGAGTGGTCAGAGTGTAATGCGTGCCTATTTTCCATTTCTTTAATATCTTTTTCCAGTTCCTGGAAGCGCTCAACCGCTGTCTTTTTTAGAAATGAGCAGATTTGAATAAGACGGCCTCTAATGACAGCCTTAAAGGCATCCCACTCCACAGCTGGGTCTGACACTGTGCCTTCATTGGTCCACCAGTAATACATTATCTCCCCTTTAATAGATCGCACTAAGTTTTCATCTTTGAGCATGGATGTATTAAATCTCCACCTGCTGGGTTGTTTTTTGCTTGATTGGCCTATACGTAGCGCCATCCCCACTGGAGCATGGTCTGATATTAAGATTGTACCTATTGTTGTTTGTTCTGTGACAGAGATCAATGATTTTGAAATAAAAAAATAATCTATTCTGGAATAGGAATTATGTGGGTGTGAGTAAAAAGTAAACTGTTTATCTGAAGGATGAAAAAACCTCCACACATCCACCAAGTCCAACTCTTCTACCAATGTGTCAATTTCTCTTCTTGCCTGTGAAGGTCGTTTTATACCCCCTGTATATGTTTTATCCATCATGGGCTCCCTCACACTGTTAAAGTCCCCACCCAAAATTGTATATGGATTTCCAAACTCTGTTATTGCATTGCTCACCCCTACAAAAAAGCCTGTCTGTTCTATTATTGGGGCATATACATTCCTAAGCGTATACTTAATGCCAAACAATTCAACCTCTATTGCTAGCCACCTGCCTTCTTCATCTGATTGTTGTCTGAGTATTTTAATCTTAAAATTCTTCCTAATCAAAATGGCTACTCCCCTCTGGCTGGAGGATCCAGCACTATAAAGGACTTTCCCAACCCAATCCCTTTGCAATAACAATGAGGCTTTTCCCTCTAGGTGGGTCTCTTGCAAGAAAGCTAGGTCTGGATTTTTCTGTTTGAGATACCACAGAATCTTCTTCCTTTTTAAAGCTGAGTTTGCACCCTTAACATTCAGTGAAATTATTTTAAACAGTTCACTCATAAAATATAACTAGTTGTATAATCAGGTAAGCGTTAGCCACCATTTTTTTCCTGAGCACATAGCCTCCTGTCCTGTTAGTCTACTCCCTTGTGGAAAAAAGAAACTTAAACAAAACATAGTTAGTACAAACATAAGTCAAACACCAATACAAAACTGTCAAGAGCCCACCTAAATCATTAGGCTCTCCTGCTCTACTAAACAAACTATAGTGCATCCGTATGAAAGTGTCACCTGGCCTGTCCCGGCTCCCCGCACCCCCCGCCCACTCCCCATTGGATGTTTTTATGCCAACCAATTAAGTAACGATCCCTTAATGCAACTTTCAAAAGGGAAGTCAGCCAAACAGTACAATGAAAATAATAATTCCACTTATCATGGGTCCACTTAAAAAAAAAACAAAATGATATAGGCAAACATAATAATAGTAACAGTAATAATAATAATAGTCATAACAGGAATAATAATAATCCAATAAAAATCTGGGTGAAAAAGATTACCACATATCACCCACCAAGCCTTTATGAAGTCCAACAGCATGTGTTGCATTATGCCCCAGCATAGTATGCAAAGCCCCCTATTCCAAGAATACCATGCTTGTAATAATATGGAGGCCATACTTGAGGATATATTATATATTAAATAAATAAATAAATAAATAAAATCTAAGTAGTCCCAGACATTGAAAGAGAAATTATGACTGACCATACAGCCTACTCATCACCCTGCGTGAAGTCCTGCGATGCAAGGAAGGCAACAACCGCGTTCGGTGAAGTGAAGGAGTGCCATTTGTTATTTACAGAGAACTTCAGCGTCGCTGGGTACTGCATGGAGTAGCGGACCCCATGTCCTTTGAGTTGCTTCTTCACAGCATCGAATTTCTTACGCTGTTGTAGCACCTCTTGGGAAAGATCCTGGAAGAAGGAGAGCTTCTTGCCCTCCCATTCGACTGCTTCTTTATCGTGTGCAGCCGCGAGTACGGCTTCCCTCGCGCTGAATCTCAGAAAGCGAATCAGAACGTGACGATTGCGACCATTGTCTGCATTCTGCCCAACGCGATGTACTCGTTCAATTTCAAATCCAGCATTCACATCCAGCTCCAGCTGTTCAGTTAGTACACCAAGCACAAAACCTCTTAGGTCGCTACCCTCTGCTTTTTCAGGGATGCCCATCACACGCACGTTGTTCCGCCTACTGTAATCTTCTAAGTATGTAACTTTATCCTGAAGTGCTTTAAGGCTTGATAAGGCAGAGCCTATGCTAACCTCTCGGCTGTTGTTAGCGTCCTCCAGATCAGAAATTCTGGTTTCAGCTTCCGACATCCTTGAGCCCAGCGACTCAACAGTAGCTTGCAGCTTTTCCATACCCATTTTCATAGAGTTCACATCTGTTGCTATACCTTTCAGAAGATGTTTGATGCTGGCGAGCTTTGCCTTAGTGCTGTCCGATGTAGCTGTCTCTTCCTCCATCTTGCTTTCGGGCGTCGCGGACTTTTTCTGTTGTTTTGCTGTGCGAGTGGGGTTGTTTTTTTGTTCGTTTGGCATGGTTTACACCACGTCGATATTTAAGAGAGTGAACAGTTGCTGTTTAAGGGGTTTCAAAGTATATCTTGCAGTAATATGTGGGGAAGGGAGGTCAAGCCGAGCGGAGCCTAAAACTATGCAGCCATGCTGGTGTCGTGCCTTCCCGGAAGTGCCTTTTTTACCAAATTCTAACAGAAAACGAGAGGGCCCGAAAGGGAAAACCAAGCCGAGCCGCCATTTTGAATCCTCATTCACGGCTGTAATGCAAATTGCTTTCTCCTCGGTATACAAGTGCACTTCCATGGCAGGGAAAAAAAAAAACTACATTTTGCCACCTATGCAGTCCCCTAAATACAAATAGGAGTCATTCAGGATTCAGCCATGTTTTTGCTCAGCGTTAGCAAATTACAGGTTTTTAGCTTTCTCCTGAAATGTTTTATTTTATTTCTTCTTCCTCCTCAGGGTAGTAAAACTCGCTTTCGCTGTGAAGACCGTCATTATCGCTATCCATGCTATAAAATTAATGCTATTCTCCTGAGAAATGCTGGCAAAAATTTATAAGATTTTTGATAATCCTATAAATAAATCTTATTAAATAAATGTTGACAAAAAATGCTACCATGTTTGTTGTTGCTGTGAACGAGCGAGTTGCCAGAGGTCCATAACTGGGGTCCGTATCGTAGGATAAGGACCCACTCGCCAGCCAATCAGAGCGCAGGATTTGGACCACAAAAAAAAAAAAAGCAAACAAACAAATGTTATAATCAAATAAAATATGTGCAACATCAATATTGCTTGTATTTTTCTCTTTTTTTTCAGGTTTTCAACAAAGGTAAGTATTCTTCTCTACAGGTTTCCAACTGTGGCAAATATATTTCTTTTATACAGGTTTGCAGATCAGGTAAGTATCCTAACAATAGGTAACCAAGATAGACAACATATTTTACAGTAGGGTTCACTCACAGGTAAGTAAATGAAGTATGAAATGCAGCAAATGACAATAACACCATGTAGTAATTCACCAATCGACATAAATGAGGCTTAAAAATGTAATAAATCAGCCCATGTAGCCTAGTTAAACCTATGCTAACGATTAGCATAGTTAGCCTGAATTTCCAACTGAAAATAACTGCTTTTAACACCATTCTGATGCACACAACATTATAACCAACTTAAATAAGCTAGGCGCAACCATACTCACTCACTACGTTTACATGCACATAGAGAAAATCGAATTTCTGCCATTGCTCGACTGAAATCGAAGTTCAAAATGCCATGTATACACCTTAATTCGGCTGAAATTGAACCGAACTTGATTTCTCGGAATCGAGCTACACGACCTAGTTTATGCGATTTTCTGCCGAGCTACTTTGTGCATGTATACCCTATCGAGCTAGTTGTCGAGCTACTTCCGGAAGTGACGAGTGACGAGACCACAAGCGGGAAACACAACAGCCTCGGTCGGCATGACAACAGTAGTAGCAAGCAGCAGAAGAGGTCAGGAGGAACAAACGAAGAAGAGAAAATGGCGATGTAGAGCTCTCTGAAGTGTGGGTGGAGCACAGAGGACAGCAGGACAAAGCTTCTGGTACTAATAGGCTTTTTATTGTCAGACTTTTCAGTTTAACAGCCTACTTTTATTCTTGAGAGAAGCGCACGCGCACACACACGCGCGCTGTGTTCTAGTCCCGGGATGAGCTCTCCCCTCTGCTCTCCCTCTGCCTCCTTAAATAGGGCGCGGTTACTGGGAAGACACACAAACACAGGTTAATTACCGTCAGGTGTACCGTCGTTCTGCCACTCACCTTCCCTGGCTCCGCCCTCCTGTCACAGACCGGCGCTTGACCATGCCCCCACTGCCACAGGCAAGCAGAAACGTGCACTTCTGGAGCAATGAGGAGACAGAGTTCATGCTCATTCAGCTTAAGGAGTTGAATATATTAAAATTCATGGACGGGAGAAAAACGTGCAATGGAGAACACGGAACTGATAACTTTGTTTACACTCTTGAATAGCTCTTCTTCATGACGACAACCGGAAGTGTACCAACACGATGGGGCATGTAGCGCCACCTGTGGCTCGGGTGCACAATGCACCTCACACAATAGCCCGATTTCATTGTGTGCATGTAGGATTGAATTTCTCTGGCACCCTGCTGGGACCTTCAGCTCGATTACCGACAGCAGCTCGATTTGGATGTGCATGTAAACGTAGTCACTGATAGATCTGCTCCAAGGATCGGACAAACAACTCTGTGGTGTAGTGACGTGCCATGCGCAAAAGCATCGCTTTGTAGTGAATCAGAAGAGCCAACTCCCATCGAGTGAGAGTCGGCTCCCCACTTTTTTTTTTCCTTTCACTGCTCAGCTCTCACTCTCAGTGGCTCAGTTCTGCTTCTTCTTCCTTTTTAATATCGGTTGGCAAACAACTTTTGGAAGTATTACTGCCATCTACCGAAATGGAGTGTTAGTCTGGATACCTAAGTAATACAAAAAAAAAAACAACAAACCCTAAATTCTTCTAATCAGATCAGATTCTTCCAAGACGTGAAACAGAAACCTAAAGCAAACTTCGCCTGAATTTTTCTGAAGAATTGTATTTATTCTTAAAGGCACACTTTCTGCCTCTAGCTCTTGGATAAGTTGCTGCCTCTCCTGGTCAAACTTCGCACAATATTCTATAACATGCTCTATGGCAGGGGTGTCAAACCTGATCCATAAAGGGCCTTGTGGCTGCAGGTTTTCATTCCAGCCATGCAGCAGCACACCTGACTTGGCTCATTCAATCAACTGAACTGTCTTCACACAGTCAAATACTTGCAGCCACACCCACCCTTGATTAAAGGGTGGGTGTGTCAGTTGATTGAATAAGCCAAATCAGGGTGCTGCTGCATGGCTGGAATGAAAACCTGCAGCCACACGGCCCTTTATGGATCAGGTTTGACACCCCTGCTCTATGGTCTCAACAGCAGCACATACACTACACTTTCCATCAGCATGCTTTTTTTAAAAGAAATAAAGTACTGTCCAAACCAGTGTGCCCAAACCTCATCCTAGAGATAATATTTTCCTCGTGAGTGGATCTAGCAGTTGGTCTTGCATCGCCCACAAACCTTTGAATACTGTAATATTTCCTACCAGTGTTAGCATTATTCCAGTCACTTTGCCATTTTTCCTTGGACTTTGACTTGACTATTGTTTTAATTTCAGATTTACTATAATGAATATCCATAGTGATCTCAGGAGATTCACATGCCTTCTTAGCATTCTGATCAGCTAGTTCATTACCTCGTACTCCTAAATGAGCTGGGACCCATAAAAAATTGACATTTTTATCAGAGTTTAATAGTCTACTTATCATCTGCACAATTTCTAAAACAATGTCCTGTCTGGACTGAGACATAGCACTCTGGATGCTCATCAATGCAGATGCAGAGTCTGATGCAATTAGCACCCCATTCCTTGGCCTGTTGCTCTCAACCCAGGACAGGGCAATAAGAATAGCTACTAGTTCAGCTGTGTAAACTGCAAGATCATTACTCAATCTTTCTTTTTTACAGCTCTTCAGGCTAGGTATTACAAATGCAACACCAACTTTACCTTCTATTAACTTTGATGCATCTGTAAATACCACAAGTATATCTTCATACACATCTCTAATATGATACTCAACTATATCTCTGTTGATTTCCTCATTCATTTTCAATTCTAACAGGTCTAGGTCAACTAGAGGCTCTCTCAATTGATAGTTTTCACATGACATCACAGAGTCGGGGATTCCCTAGTGGCAGCCATCTTGCAGGTCAAGCTTACCGTACGGGTCACTGAGCACACATTGTAACGCGCGAGTACAAAGTCTTCAAAAGAACCCAAGTAGGCTATTTAAAGCTAGCAATGGTGCACACCTGTTGTATTCACGGCTGTCGTAATAGGTCAAATGATGAAGTCAAGCGGAGCTTTTATGGAATTCCCACTGTACGGGAGCACAAAGGCGAGCAAACAAACTCAGCATACAAAGGAGAAATCTATGGCTTGAGAGAATCAACCGCAAGGATTATCAGCCTTCCAAACACAGCAAAGTCTGCTCCGATCATTTTATAAGTGGTAAGTTGTTTAAATAAACAATCAATTGTGTTTAAGTTTGTTTTTGGAAACCAAAACATCATGTGAACAATCTCTGGAGAATGCCTAACTGGAACTGCTGAGTGTATGTTTACATTGTAATGTACACTTAATATTGCTCGTTTGTCATGTTTCTATTTGAAACTTGTCACTTCACTCACGTAAGGGTCATTTTTGAAAAACATTTTGGGTCTATTCTGTATGATTTGATTTGTGTTTGGGATGCAAACAGCGCGCCTTTTGGCGGATGCTGCCTGAATCGCGCAGATCTGATTTTTTTTTTTTTTTTTGGGGGGGGGGGGGGCGTTGGAGTGTCTGATTATAATTTCAAAGTAAATTCTGTATTAAAATTACTAAATAAGCAAATCCGTTACAGTCCATGAAACAGGAAGTATAAGGATGAGAAAAAAACAGTTTAAATCAGAAAGCTGCGCACATTTGCGCAGCCCGAGCGGTGTGCAGGACTGCGCAAATGTGCGCAGCTTTCCGATTTAAACTGTTTTTTTCTCATCCTTATACTTCCTGTTTCATGGACTGTAACGGATTTGCTTATTTAGTAATTTTAATACAGAATTTACTTTGAAATTATAATCAGACACTCCAATCCCCCCCTAAAAAAAAAATTGGATCTGCACGATTCAGGCGGCATCCGCCAAAAGGTGCGCTGTGAATATATAAAGTTGTATACATCAGACAGCCTTTAAAGTTTGATGAAGTCAGTTTCAGGCTTTGGAGCAGGCTTTGGCAGTTTCAGGCTTTGGCAGCCCTGCATAGTCACTTGAAAATGCATCTTTGTCCACTTCATAGGGGTCAATTCCTCCAATCAAGGCCAGTTTGGCTGCATACCGTTGTCGTGAGATGTCGTCTAATGTATCTATATACTTCTGTTTGCTTGATTTTGCCGACATTGATCTTTATTTTAGAAAACTGACTATATAACTTCATAAATTCGTCCAAGATAACGTAGCCGGTAGTGGCAATGGTCCGTTTTGTTTGCCCCGCAAGATGGCGGCTGGGGGGCGTTCCCCGGAATGCCGTGACGTCAGTGAAAACTAGCCACAATGGAACAGCTGGATAAGACACTGATGGACACACATTAAGCAACTGGAGGCCCATTTTACTTGCTTTCTGAGATATAATCCACCCAAAGTTTCTAACTTGAGACTTATCGCTCTCTTGGCAGTGAATTAAAGAATAATAACTTATATGATCTTCCTTTTGCTCTCTAAGGTTATCCCAATAAACCAGGGTTAACTGATCCCTCCTGATATGAAGAGGCATTTCACCCATCTCAACCTGAATTGCATTAACTGGGGTAGTTTTCATAGTGCCACAACATAACCTCAAAGCTTTATGTTGAATAACATCCAACTTCATTAAGAGTGACTTAGATGCAGATCTGTAAGCCACACACCTATAGTCAAATACAGATCTAATGAGGCTAATGTAAATAGTTTTCAAGGCTGGCCTATTTGCACCCCAATCCACCCCATGCAAGCATCTCATCACATTTAAAACTTTTTTACATTTCTCAATCATCTTCTGTATATGCACAGACCAGGTTAGCCTCTTATCAAACCATAGGCCTAAATATTTGAAGCAGTCAACTCTTTCTAACTCTGTGCCAGATATCTTCAACTTTAAGTCTAGAGGAATAATCCTCCTGGTAAAAAATACTGTTTTAGTCTTATCTATAGAAATTCTAAATCCCTGTTCAAGGGTCCACTTTTGGACAGCATCCACTGACTGCTGCATCTTATTCACAATAAAGTTAACATTTCTACCCCTCTTCCACATAGCCCCATCGTCTGCAAACAATGCAACATTAACTGATCTCTGTAAATCTTTAAAAAACATCATTGATCGTAATCAAGAATAGTACTGGGCTAATAATACTACCTTGGGGCGTACCATTCTCAACTATACTCATTACTAAATTCTTCATTAATTTTAACTATAATTCTCCTACCAGATAAGAAGTATCTAACCCACTGGAACATTCTTCCTTTAATTCCTATCTGTTTAAACTTAATAAGAAGACCCTCTCTCCAGACCATGTTATAGGCCTTTTCACCATCAAAAAATATGGCCAAAACAGTCTCTTTATTAACCTGAGCTTTCCTTATTGAGTCCTCCAGGGCAACTATTGGATCCATAGTCCCCATTCCCTTCCTAAAAACCACTCTGGTAGCTATGTAATAGATTTCTAGTTTCTAACCAGTAGACCAGCCTGTCATTAACCATTCTTTCCATTACTTTACCCATTTGAAAAGTTAATGCTATAGGTCTGTAGTTACTTGGGTACTTTGCATCTTTCCCAGGTTTCCTAATAGGGATGATAACAGGCTGCTTCCATTCTGCTGGGATGACTCCTTCTGTCCACAACTTATTGAATAAGGTCAACACCACCTCCTTCCCTTTATCAGTCAAATTCTCCAACATTGCGTAACAGATCATATCCTTCCCTGGGGTAGACTTTCCAACTTTCTTTAATGCACTATTAAGTTCTTGTAAGTTGAAAGGTGTATTTAAAATTCCCCCATCTCCTGTCTCTTCAAATAAAACATCCCTGTACTTTCCTATTGTCATTTCTCTTCCTCTTTTCTCCTCATGAGTGAGGTTCTCTGAGCTATGCACCTTTACCAATGCCTTCGCTATGGCCTCAGCTTTATCTTTACTATTTGTAATAACTCTTTGATCATCAATCATTACTGGATACTCAAAATCCCTCCCATTGCCTCTCATTTTCTTAATCATGTTCCATACACTTTGAATTGGAGTTGTTCTTTCTATTGAATCACAAAACTTTTTCCAATACTCCCTTTTTGTATTCTTGACTGTTTGCCTCACCACAGCTTGACACTGTTTGTATTTAATCAAGTTTCCAAAATTTAGAGTTTGCTTTAAAGTTCTAAAAGCTTTATTATGGTCCCTGACCGCCCTACTACATTCCTCAGACCACCAAGGAACGATCCTTCCCTTACTACCTGACTTTGACTTGGGAATAGTTAGTTCAGCAGCTCTAATTACTGTATGTTGTTTGTAACAGAATAGCACATGGAGTCAACACTGGCATTAGCTTCAGTACCCATTAGACTGCTCTCACTGATGACTGAAAAGGTTTCCCAATCTGCTTCCCTTAAAATCCATCTCCCATTTCTTACCACCTGATCTCTTATTAGTTCTATCTTAAACTGAACCACAACAGGATAGTGATCACTACCCAGTGTACTGTAATTTAATACCTCCCAACTACATCTGCCAGCTAAAGTTTGAGAAACTATTGTGAGGTCTATAGCTGACTCATTACCTCTTGCTACATCTATTCTTGTATACGACCCATCATTCAAACATACAAGCTCTTTTTCATCTAAAAACTCTTCAATTATACTACCATTTATATCATATTTATCTCCCCAGAGTGAACTGTGAGCATTAAAATCCCCACACCAAATGACCTTTTCACCCAAACCCCTCCAAATTTCTTCTAAATGCTCTAACTCAATCTGGTTACATGGATTATAAAAATTTATCACACTCACACTCCCTTCTTTAGTCCATACCTCAACACCTATATATTCCAGATCATCTCCTTTCTTTAGCTCTCTATATTGTAGTCTCCTCTTGACAAAAGTAACACACCCTCCACCATTACCCCCCACCCTGTCTCTCCTGATACTAGAGTAACCCTTAATTACAAAGTCCAATGAACTCTTTAGCCAGGATTCCTGAACACAGATGGCATCCGGTTTTTCATTTAAATCTTGAATGAAACCTTTAAATTCCTGACGATTAGCTAGGAGACTTCTAGCGTTCCATTGTAAGATCACTAAGGTTGACTTAACAGTGGTGCAGATGATATCTCTGGTGGTTCACCCAACCTATTCAGATCTGCATATCTCTTTTCCCAAGATAAATTAGTGAGATTTAAGAATTTTGCTGCAGCTTTCACTATAATTCTGATTTTCTCTGTCCTGTTTTTAGCCTGTTCAGTGCAATTTATTACATGTGCTATAAATAGCACTAAACGTTCTGAACTGATCATGGTTTCATTTTGCCTTTTTTCCTTGTCAACTTCTTTCACTGTTTCAGCATAAGAGAGGTTTTTAGTTGCTCTAACCTGCTGCACAACAACAGCCTTTTTCCTCGCTGGACAACCGCCATAAGCGACTGTATGATCCCTGCCGCAATTACAACACTTCCTTACCACTCCCTCCCCACACTGGCCATACTCATGGTTACCTCCACACTTACTACATCTCTGACTACCTTTACAAATTGCAGCTACATGACCATACCGCTGGCACTTAAAGCACCTAATTGGAGGGGGTACATACTCCCGCACATTAAAACTCATAAAGCCTATCTTCACCCTTTCAGGCAGATGATGTTCTTTAAACTCCAAGAGCACTGATGTACTCTCAACCTTAGCTCCATCTCTCTTTGCCATCAATCTTTTAATTCCCAAAACCGACCCTTTAATGTTTTTTTAATTTCCTCCAAGTTTTCACCAAGCGCCATTCCTGAAATTACTCCTCTTGCTCCACACTCACCAAACTTTCTTACCTCTGCTATTTCTTGCTTACAGACTGACTGAGCTTTGCGACGCGCTCCCGACACCGATTATCTTTATTGTTTATTTTAGTACTTTTGATTGTGACAAATGCTCAGTGCTTGTACACTAGGATCACCTACAGCAAAGACACACTTCTGGACATTGGCAAAATTCACCACGGGCCCAGTCCAGTCCTTCTGGACTGTAGCTTTCTTCTCCTCGCTGACACCAACCGGAGCCACACCGACACCATCTGGCAGGCCGCATCATCACCAGACTCGAGTAGGCGAAACGGCCGACAATCCACGCACCCAAAACGGAGGCTCGGTAAGAGAGGCGGGCTACATGCTAGGCTAAAGGCTAGAGCTACAAGACCACCGCTACCTAGCCTTCTGCTAGCTAACGTTCGCTCGCTTGAGAATAAGATGGATGAGCTGAGAACCAGGATAACATCTCAACGTGAGATCAGAGAGTGTTGTGCCCTGATTTTTACAGAAACCTGGACTACTGCAAGCCTGCCAGACCCGGCCATTGAACTACAGACCTACTCCATGCACCGCGGAGACCGCACATCTGCTTCCGGTAAAAACAAAGGTGGCAGTGTGTGTGTTTATGTTAACAACAGATGGTGTACGGACCTACAGGTGGTTGAAAAACACTGTTGTGCGGACATTGAAGTGCTGATGGTGAAGTGCAGACCCTTTTATCTACTGAGGGAGTTCAGTGCTGTTTATGCTGGCTGTTTACATCCCGCCGTGGGCCGACCGGACTACAGCGCTAGGACTACTACATGACATCATTGGCAAACACGAGACCACACACCCAGATGCCGTGTTCGTCATGGCCGGGGATTTTAATCATTGCAACCTCAGGGCTGTGCTACCAAAGTACCATCAACACGTGAGCTTTCCAACAAGGAACAACAACATCCTGGACCATGTCTACATCAACGTGAGAAATGGCTACAAGGCTATGCCCCGCCCCCACTTTGGACGGTCTGACCACATCTCTGTGTTCCTCTACCCAGCCTACAAGGCCCTTCTCAAACAAGCCCCCCCCAGTGAGTAAAACTGTTAAAGTTTGGAATGAAGGGACTGATCTGGTGCTCCAGGACTGCTTCAGTTCTACAAACTGGGATGTGTTTAAGACTGCTGCTTTGAGAGAAGACTGTTTGGTGGATTTAGAGGAATATGCATCTGTGGTCACCAGCTACATCAGCACGTGCATTAATGACATTGTCCCCACCAAGCGCTGCAAAATATATCCAAACCAAAAACCTTGGATTAACAGTGAAGTACACTCCATGCTACATGCACGCTCCAACGCTTTCGCCTCTGGTGACACAGATGGATATAAAAAGGCCAGATATGACCTACGCAGATCCATCAGGGAAGCCAAGAGGCAGTACAGACTGAAGCTGGAAGGATATTACAACAACACAGACTCCAGATGCTTGTGGCAGGGCCTGCAACACATCACCAATTTCCAGCAGAAGAACAGCAGGGTCACAGCCAACCACAACACATCACCAGATGAGCTGAACGAGTTCTATGCTCGCTTTGACACCCTCAACACCAACCAACGCAGAGGGATTCTACCAGCAGAGGCAGCACAGAGCTCTTCACCTTGACCATAACCGAGGTGAGCAAGGTCTTCAGGAGGACTAACCCCCGAAAGGCAGCCAGCCCTGACAACATCCCCGGCCGTGCTTTGAGGGCCTGCCCCACACAGTTAGCAGAGGTCTTCACAGACATTTTCAACCTGTCCCTCTCCATGTCATCTGTGCCCACATGCTTCAAGACCACCACCATAGTGCCCCTCCCAAAGAAAAACAATATAACATGCCTGAATGACTATCGCCCAATTGCACTCACTTCAGTTATAATGAAGTGTTTTGAGAGGATAGTCATGTCACACATCAAAAAGGACATCCCAGACACAATAGACCCCCTTCAATTTGCATATCGTCAGAACCGTTCAACTGACAATGCCGTCAATGCAGTCATCCACACAGCCTTGTCACACCTGAAACACAGGGACACCTATGTTCGAATGCTGTTTGTGGACTACAGTTCAGCCTTCAACACTGTCATCCCCAGCATCCCCAGCAGACTGACTGAGAAGCTCTCCACCCTTGGACTGACATCCTCCCTCTGCTGCTGGGTCCTTGACCTTCTCACAAACAGACCCCAGGCTGTCAGAGTCGGTACCAGAACATCCAGCACCAAGACAGTGAGCACAGGGACCCCCCCAAGGCTGTGTGCTCAGTCCACTCCTGTACACCCTCTTCACCTACGACTGCACCCCCTCCCAGAGTAACACTTCCATCATCAAGTTCGCTGATGACACCACTGTCATTGGGCTGATCACCGGCGGAGATGAGAGAGCCTACAGGGAGGAGGTGGCTCGGCTGGTCTCCTGGTGCCAGGAAAATAACCTCTCCTTGAATGCTGAGAAGACCAAGGAGATGATTATTGACCTGAAGAAGAGGAGGAGAGACCAGCATGCCTCACTGCACATCGACGGGACACAGGTGGAGAGGGTGAAAACATTTAAATTCTTTGGAACTCACATCAGTGAGGCTCTCACCTGGACACACAACACACAGTAGACCATCAAGAAGGCTCAACAGAGACTCTTCTTCCTGAGGAAGCTGAGGAAATTTGGACTGTCCCCATTTGATTGGCTTTTTTATGTTATCTTCGTTTATTTTCGTTCTACTTTTATATTTTGCATTCCATATGCACTTTATATTTTATATTTCGTATTTTATATACAGTGGCAGCCATTGAATTTGTTCCATGTTTCCGTGACTGGCCCTCTGCAGGCCCTTGGCCATCCCCTGAGTGGTTCCTGACTGTCTGCCGATTGGTCAGTGCAGATAATTTATCCCCCACAATGACGTCGTCAATGCAGTCCTGACTGGTGACGCCCCTAAGCAGCTTGTGTGAAAACCAGCTGCTATCCCTCATTTTTCCAGGGGGAGGAGCAGTGATTGTCTGTTTCACAAAGCAGGTTTATCAAATGCTGAGAACAGCTGATTTCAGTTAGTTAATTTAACCCGGAGGACTTTCACCGGGAGTTAAAAAGCCATACGATTTTAGTGCGCTCATACAGCGAGTTTGAATATGTTTTCTGAAAGAAGCGTAACACTGCTGCAGCTGCCAATCACACTGGGAAATCCTAATAGAAATGAAATTACTCATCGGTTACAGCGCAATGTCAATATAATTAAAAATTAATTCAACAGATCTGACAGGTGATTTATGTACGGTATGTGAAGGGAAAACGGCAGGGACTATATGCGCCTTGGTAGCCCGGGGGGTTACACTGCTTGCCTGGGTTTTCCGTAGAGGTCTGCGCAGGACAGAATTTTCAGTCCCGCTCCCGCAAAGAATTATAATTTTCAGTCCCGCTCCCGCCCGCCATATTTTGTCCCGCTCCCGACCGCAAATCCCGCATGATGCAGACGTTCGCGTTATTTCTCACGAAAGTTCTTGTCATTGGCTTGGGGAATTAAACATGCTGATCTTAGCTGAGCTCTCCACTGACCGATCCTTCACCTAGCGCACGGAGCGAGGGTGCGCGTTGCCAGGCGGCATACGCAGCTGAGGCTTTACATCTATCTATCTATCTATCTATCTATCTATCTATCTATGTCTGTATCTCTGTCTGTCTGTCTATCTCTCTGTCTGTCTGTGTCTATCTGTATGTCTCTCTCTCTCAATCTTTCTCTATCTGTCCGCATGTTGTGTGTGTGTGTGTGTAAAACCCTGACAGCGTTTGGCCAGAGTGTCATATTACACTGAGGCTATTCATTCTCTCTCTCTCTCTCTCTCTCTCGCTCTCTCTCTCTCACACACACACACAGGAAATGAAGAAAATAAAAAGGAATAAGAAAAAATAAATAAAAAGAAAGAAAGGAGTTTGAAAGTGAAAAAGAAGAGTGCGTGAGAGAGAAGAGAAAGAATGAGTGTCAGTATATGAACAAAAGAAAAAAAGACTTTACACACGCACACACATACACATATATACACACACTTATGCACACACACACACACATATACACACACTTATGCACACACACACACACACACACAGGCAAAAATATTAGAATTGCACATTGGCAGTAGTGCATTAGCATTGTGTGTGTGTGTCCCCTCTGAAAAAACATGTGCGGAAAGGAATCGGAAACGTACGCGAGATTAGACCACATCCACAAATTTAGGCATCTTAAAATGTTTTTATTAATGCCAAATAAAATATCCAGCACAAATTATATATGATAGACATAAATTAATATTTAATTCGGTTTTTCCACAGTTTATCCAAAGTATCATTTTTTTCAGTGTGTGTTCTGAGTGTTTGCCCTTAGCAGTTTACAGGAGACAGAAAAACAGGTTCTGAATGTTCTGTTTTGGGGGATGCCTTTTGCATTGTTCAAAGAGAATGGTCCCTTTTCACTGAATGGGAGGTAGGGCAGCTTGCGCATTCCAGCCAAATGAGCTGTTATGCATTACAAAAGGTTAGACGCCATACTGTAGTTTACCCTGTAAGACCCATTGTTTCAATATTACAACATCACTTTTAGCGATTTTAACAAAAGGTCTGCAAACATTTTTTTTTTCTCAAGACCACATTTACACCGTAATGTAATCATATGAAAAATACCATTACAGACTGGTGGAGCAGCGTGCTGAAAATAATATGTATTTGGTCCAAGGTGTGGGGTTTTTTCATACGTCGCTGGCTCTTTTGCCAGTAGCGCATCACTTGCGCAGGTCTGGGGTTACCCTTCAATTTTCGGGTTGTTCTATTATTATTAGGCTACCGCATAAAAGCGGTCACATTGTGTGCTCAATACCTGTATACAGCGCTGAAATAAACGTTTTGCAATGAATAAGAAGTGTTTTGAGTTAACAGCATATTTGTAACACTAGAAGGCCCAAAGTGCAGACTTTAGTCTGCAATGAAATCCTCCCCAAATTTGTGAATAAGTCTAACGTACCATTACCTGCCTCCCATTGTTGTGTAAAGAAGCCTAATTATTGTGTTACCTGAGAAATAGCCTCTTTGTTTCTAACCCTAACCAGACTTCACAATGTCACAACCAAGGCAACCAAGAAGGATCAGTTCTAACCCTAACCCCAAATCCTGGATCTAACCCCAACCTGAGCTCACCCCTAACCCAACCCCTAGCCTTAGCCCCTAGCCCAAAGCCTAGCCTCAAATAATAATAGAATAATAACCCAAATATAACATGGGGGCACAGGCACTTGTGGAGCATTGAGGATGGGGCTTGGGAAGGACAGTGCACAACACGGCCTTGGCCTAGGCCAGGACGTGGATCTTTCTGGAAACCCTAACCCAAGTATGTGATTGAGCAGGACAGTTCAGACACAGAGGCCACATCAGATGAGGAGGAAGACACAATGCACATCAACCCCCCTTGTAATAAAAAAACAAAAAGTTGCAGATGTGGGCATAACACCTGGATCCACAGAGAAGGCGAAAGATGGCACTGTGTGGTTCCACCACAAAGTTGGAGACTTTTCTGCTCATGAAATTCCACAGACAGCATTCAATGGATCTGGAGGGCCAACAGAGTTTGCAACACGCAAAATCACGAGTCACCTTCAAAGCTTCCTGTATTTGTTGGATATCAGCATGTTGTTGGCCATCAGAGACTGCACAGTCCAGGAGGGCCATAGAACAAATCCCAGCTGACAGATGAGTGTCTTCGAGCTGATGGCGTTCCTCGCAATCCTTTTTCAAGGGGCTGCCAAGGCCTACATTGGTGCCATGCGACTCATGTGGGCCAATAGATTCGGCAACCCCGATATCAAAGCCATAATGCCCCGTAACCGCTTTCTTAAAATAAAGCGGTACCTTCGCTTCGACAACAAGGACACCCGCAAGGAGCGCATACAAACGGACAAATTTGCAGCAATTTCAGACATCTGGCAGGAGTTTGTTCAGAATTGTGTGTCGTCCTACAGTCCAGGGCAACATGTTACCATGCATGAGCAGTTATTTCCTTCAAAGGTTCGTTGTCCCTTTCTGCAGTAGATCGCATCCAACCCTGACAAGTTTGGAATCAAGTTTTGGATTGCAGCAGATCTGGATACAAAATACATGTGTAATGCCATCCCTTACTTGGGAAAAGATCCCACTTGTCCAACGGGAGAGAGGCTATCAGAGAATGTTGTTTTGAAATTGATGGAACCATTTACCGTATGGACCAGGGAAGGACTGTAACTATGGATAATTTCTTCACCTCTCTGTCTTTGGCTAACAGGCTTCTTCAACGAAAAACAACTCTGCTTGGCACCATCAACAAAAATCGTCAGGAGCTACCAGCAACTGCAAAGGAAACCTCGGGGCGCCAGTTGTACTCCACACAGGTGTTCACATCTGGAAGTGCCTTGCTGATGGTGTTTGCAACAAAAAAAGAAATCTGTTTGTCTTCTGAGCACCATGCATCAGAAAGTGGAAATTGTGGACACCCCAAAACAAAAACCGAACACTGTTGTTGATTACAACCATTTCAAATGCAGCATTGATATCATGGACCAGAAATTATGCAACTACTCGGTGCGTGCAGGAACACGGAGATGGCCCATGGCTGTGTTTTACAACCTGCTTGACATGGCTGTCACAAATGCACATGTCTTGTACACAGCATGTACAGGATCCAAAGAAAGTCGCCAATTGTTCATGCTGGAGCTTGCAGAGGAACTTCAAAACAGGCTTTTGCAGGAAAAGGCACAAGGGGAAGAACACAAACAGCAGTATGAGATGAAAGTTTCTCAGAAGAAAAAGACACAGTGCCAGGTGTGCATACCCTGCAATAATAACAGAAGCACTGAACTTTGTGTACGCTGCCACAAATACACCTGTGGCAAATGTACCGTAGGAAAGACTCACCATGGGAATGTGGAAACTACTAGATGGGACAACTGTATGCTACATTTCTGTGCTTTGTATAGCCTCCATATGTAGCGAGCCTGCTTTTCTTAGAGTGAAATAAATGTTTATTTTCTTCCTGAAGTTATACCGTCTGTAGTTTTTCCAAGCTGAAATTGTGTTTTTTGGGGCACTAATTCCAGTCCTCTGTCCTCTGACATTGTGAGCTTGGCAGAGTAAATTGTCATTGAAATTGGGGTGTAACCTAAAACCAAATTATCATTCATGAATAGCAACCTCAGTGGGGGGTGGAGTGGCTGTTCACAATACAATGGAGACAGTTAGCACCTTGAGAGGAATACACAATTTTTGCAGAGAGAAGGGGGCATGCAGCAGAAGTGAAAATCTCTGGGCCTTTTAATGAACCGTGTTTATCACATACGGTAACACATTATCAACAAAGAAAGAAAAAAAAACAATGCCAAGGATCAGGAAAAGAACCACAGCGCTGTGATTAGTTGGGCTATCAATGACTGACAGAGCCCCGGCACGTAACTAAGCATTATAAAGTTAAAAAATATTATTTTTATTGAAAAAACAAGAATGTAATGATTTCTAAAATTTCTAAAATGATTTTACCTAACAAAATTTTCTGCTTTAATCCATATTTGCTGGTGTTGAGCATTTTGGGGGTTTTTTTTTGCTTCTCAAAATCAACTCATCACAGATCACTCGCTGCTGTGTGCGAGCTTCCCTGCCCCCTATTTGTTGAAAATCTTCTGTAGATGTCGGGGTTTTATATTGATTTATTATTATTATAATTGTTAATAATTAAACGTGATAAATCTGGTTATTAGGAACAAAGGAGGGCATAGTGGGAAATGATACGGTAACTGTCTCTTGTCGGTTCAAATACGATACTGTTTTGTGATTACACTGTACCGGTACATTTTAATAAAAATAGACAAATGGCATGAACATCTCTACTGTCTCTTATTACACTAAAGAAAGGGCCTGGCCGAGTAATTGCGTATTACTGAAAAAAAGAAAGAACGAATGATACACGGATTGTGTACCATTCATTCTTTCCATTTTTAATTGGCAATCAAAAAATGACTTTCATTTCAATTTTAGGCTCATATAAAAAAAAATGAAAAAACAGTCATTTTTTCATTTTTTGTGTTAAAATAAAAACAAATAAATTAACCAGTCACTTTTTCATTTTTTGATTGCCATTTTTGATCGCGGTGGCTGTGCAGGCGGCTTGGGACACACCAGCGCTCTGCGTGGCGGAGCTTCTCTGCTCGCTGTGTGGATCCACGGCGTGGTGTTTGAGCGATGTTGCTGACGGCGTCACGGCGGCGGTGCTGGAGATGTGGGACTTGTTTTCATGCACCTTTTGGTGGGACTGTGGCTGCTACACCACGGGAATTACATCCTGACCCCTACTTGGTGGACTTTTTACTTTTTATTATATTTTTATTTATTTATTTTTTCTTTCCTTGTCTATAATTGTAAAGCATCCTTGGGTTTTTTGAAAGGCGCTATATAAATTTAACATTATTATTATTATTATTATTATTATTTGAAAATCGAAAGAACGAATGATACACTGATTCAAACAATTAAGCTATACGGTACTTTCATCACAAGCATGTTGTTTCGCGTGCTCTATAAGGCCTACTTCATGAAACAGTAATCAGTGGCTACATTCAACTTGTAATAGATTTCAGTAGTTAGTAAAGTCTTATAAGCAAAAAAAAGTCTGTTTTCAGTCATCCCAACATTGCCACTATTTAATATTGTCTAGCCTATTTGAAAGCAGGACCTACATGTAACACTAAAAAGTGCACAGTGCTTCATTGCAAGAGTCACTTTTTTTTAAATATTTATTTTTGAGCGAGTTTGCCTTTGTTTAACAGTAGCTGGTATAGAGGTTGGCAGAAAACAAGGAGAGAGGAGTGAGGGTGAAAAACCCAAGGAAAAAATCAAACCATGTTTCAGGAGTTACCGGTACAAGACGTGCAGTAACCACCAGACTACCAAGACCCGCAGTTTCACCTGCTCCTGCACTGAAAAAAGTAACCTACCGTATAGAATTTACCCAATAAATCTGAGGTAACAATTTGCATTGACTTGTTTGGGGTAGATTGAATTCTATATATTGAGTATAAAATAACTGAAATAAAAAGCTATGAAATACTTAAATTGGGTAAAATTTACCTCACATTTATGTATCTATTCAACAGCTACTTTCTCATTGAAATTGGGTAAAATTCTCTCTTGTTTGCCAGTAGGTAATACCTGATAATTACTAATCAAAGGTAATTAATATCACTTATGGTAGTAACCATTACTTATTCGGAGAAGGTAAGCTGTACCCCCCAAAAAAAAGACTTTCAGATGGTTCATCATCTCAATGTTTTTAATCCATAAAATCATCAAAAAAAACCCACAGAATAAAGTGCAGTACAACAGCTTCACACAACATTTCAAGTAATGAACCTGTTTTATTAATCACTAACTAACAGCTTCAAATGTTGTTTCTGGACTGACCAAATCTGCAGTCCAGGTGCATTTATACAACAAATAACTGAACCGCCTTGTTTATATGCAGCAATGATGCACCAAATGATCAAAAAACAAAATAAAGTGCAGTACAACAGCTTCACACAACATTTCAAGTAATGAATCTGTTTTACGGTATACCGTAGCTCACTAAACTACCGTAACAGCCGGAGAGAGGAAGATGGCAGTCCGAGAGTTCCCTGACTGACTGCAATAATTCCTAAATATTCCTTGGCTGACTGCAATAATCGAGTAAATTTTATCTGGTTTGCTTAGATTATATTTACCACTCTCCAAAATCACTTCTTACAGTGCACACTGAAAAAAGTAACCTACGGTATAGAATTTACCCAATAAATCTGAGGTAACAATTTGCATTGACTTGTTTGGGGTAGATTTCATTCCATATATTGAGTATAAAATAACTGAAATAAAAAGCTATGAAATACTTAAATTGGGTAAAATTTACCTCACATTTATGTATCTATTCAACAGCTATTTTCTCACTGAAATTGGGTAAAATTATCTCTTGTTTGCTAGTAGGTAATACCTGATAATTACTAATCAAAGGTAATTAATATCACTTAGTAACCATTACTTATTCGGAGAAGGTAAGCTGTACCCCCCCAAAAAAGACTTTCAGATGGCTCATCATCTCAATGTTTTTAATCCATAAGATCATAAAAAAACAGAATAAAGTGCAGTACAACAGCTTCACACATTTCAAGTAATGTTTTTTTTTTTATGAGAGAAGCTCCATCTAATGGCGACACCATGGAATTGAATGAATGGGCATGTTTAGAATTAAAATAGGAGAGGGAGGGGGTCTGAGTCATCCATGGCAGCCCCCTGGCGTTCAGCTGGGAACTGCACGGCAGTCGCATGGCAGTCGCATGGCGTGTGGCTGGAACAGGAAAAATTCAATAGCTGCCACCGGTAGCAGCTATTGAATTTTTCCTGTTCCAGCCGCACGCCATGCGACTGCCGTGCAGTTCCCAGCTGAAAGCCAGCGGGCTGCCATGCAGAGCTCAGACCCCCTCCCTCTCCTATTTTAATTCTAAACACGCCCATTCATTCGATTCCATGGTGTCGCCATTAGATGGCGCTTCTCTCATGTCATCTCATCTCATTATCTCTAGCCGCTTTATCCTTCTACAGGGTCGCAGGCAAGCTGGAGCCTATCCCAGCTGACTACGGGCGAAAGGCGGGGTACACCCTGGACAAGTCGCCAGGTCATCACAGGGCTGACACATAGACACAGACAACCTATGGTCAATTTAGAGTCACCAGTTAACCTAACTTGCATGTCTTTGGACTGTGGGGGAAACCGGAGCACCCGGAGAAAACCCACGCAGACACGGGGAGAACATGCAAACTCCACACAGAAAGGCCCTCGCCAGCCCTGGGGCTCGAACCCAGGACCTTCTTGCTGTGAGGCGACAGCGCTAACCACTACACCACCATGCCGCCGGCGCTTCTCATAAAAAAAAAAAACATTACTTGAAATGTTGTGTGAAGCTGTTGTACTGCACTTCATTCTGTTTTTTTATGATCTTATGGATTAAAAACATTGAGATGATGAACCATCTGAAAGTCTTTTTTTTTGGGGGGGTACATTTTACCTTCTACGAATAAGTAATGGTTACTACCGTAAGTGATATTAATTACCTTTGATTAGTAATTATCAGGTATTACCGACTAGCAAACAAGAGATAATTTTACCCAATTTCAATGAGAAAGTAGCTCTTGAATAGATACATAAATGTGAGGTAAATTTTACCCAGTTTAAGTATTTCATAGCTTTTTATTTCAGCTATTTTATACTCAATATATGGAATTAAATCTACCCCAAACAAGTCAATGGAAATTGTTACCTCAGATTTATTGGGTAAATTCTATACAGTAGGTTACTTTTTTCAGTGCAGGAGCAGGCAAAACTGTGGGTCTTGGTAGTCTGGTGGTTACTGCACATGTATTGTACCGGTAACTCCTGAAACATGGTTCGATTCTTGCCTTAGGTTTTTCACCCTCTCTCCCTGTTTTCTGCCAACCTCTATACCAGCTACTGTTAAACAAAGGCAAACTCGCTCAAAAATAAATATTTAAAAAAAAGTGACTCTTGCAATGAAGCACTGTGCACTTTTTAGTGTTACATGTAGGTCCTGCTTTCAAATAGGCTAGACAATATTAAATAGTGGCAATGTTGGGATGACTGAAAACAGACTTTTTTTTTTGCTTATAAGACTGTACTAACTACTGAAATCTATGACAAGTTGAATGTAGCCACTGATTACTGTTTCATGAAGTAGGCCTTATAGGGCACACTAAACAACATGCTTGTGATGAAAGTACCGTATAGCTTAATTGTTTGAATCAGTGTATCATTCGTTCTTTCTATTTTCAAATGGCAATCAAAAATCAAAAAATGAAAAAGTGACCGGTTATTTTGTTATTGGTTTTTATTTTAACACAAAATGAAAAAATGACTGACTGTTTTTTCATATTTTTTTATATGAGCCTAAAATTGAAATGAAAAACAAGTCATTTTTTCATTTTTTGATTGCCAATTAAAAATGGAAAGAACGAATGATACACAATCTGTGTATCATTCGTTCTTTCTTTTTTTTCAGTAATACGCAATAGACAGTAGAGAGGTTCATGCCATTTGTCTATTTTTATTAATATGTACCGGTACAGTGTAATCACAAAACAGTATCGTATTTGAACCGACAAGAGACAGTTACCGTATCATTTCCCACTATGCCCTCCTTTGTTTCTAATAACCAGATTTATCACGTTTAATTATTAACAATTATAATAATAATAATAAATCAATATAAAACCCAGACATCTACAGAAGATTTTCAACAAATAGGGGGCAGGGAAGCTCGCACACTCCAGCAGCGAGTGATCTGAGATGAGATGATTTTGAGAAGCAAAAAAAAAAAAAGCTCAACACCAGCAAATGTGGATTAAAGCAGAAAATTTTGTTAGGTAAAATCATTTTAGAAATCATTACATTCTTGTTTTTTCAATAAAAATAATATTTTTTAACTTTATAATGCTTAGTTACGTGCCGGGGCTCTGTCAGTCATTGATAGCCCAACTAATCACAGCGCTGTGGTTCTTTTCCTGATCCTTGGCATTGTTTTTTTTCTTTCTTTGTTGATAATGTGTTACCGTATGTGATAAATACGGTTCATTAAAAGGCCCAGAGATTTTCACTTCTGCTGCATGCCCCCTCCTCTCTGCAAAAATTGTGTATTCCTCTCAAGGTGCTAACTGTCTCCATTGTATTGTGAACAGCCACTCCACCCCCCACTGAGGTTGCTATTCATGAATGGTAATTTGGTTTTAGGTTACACCCCAATTTCAATGACAATTTACTCTGCCAAGCTCACAATGTCAGAGGACAGAGGACTGGAATTAGTGCCCCAAAAAACACAATTTCAGCTTGGAAAAACTACAGACGGTATAACTTCAGGAAGAAAATAAACATTTATTTCACACTAAGAAAAACAGGCTCACTACACATGGAGGCTATACAAAGCACAGAAATGTAGCATACAGTTGTCCCATCTAGTAGTTTCCACATTCCCATGGTGAGTCTTTCCTACGGTACATTTACCACCGGTGTATTTGTGGCAGCGTACACAAAGTTCAGTGCTTCTGTTATTATTGCAGGGTATGCGCACCTGGCACTGTGTCTTTTTCTTCTGAGAAACTTTCATCTCATGCTGCTGTTTGTGTTCTTCTCTTTGTGCCTTTTCCTGAAAAAGCCTGTTTTGAAGTTCCTCTGCAAGCTCCAGCATGAACAATTGGCGACTTTCTTTGGATCCTGTACATGCTATGTAAAAGACATGTGCATTTGTGACAGCCATGTCAAGCAGGTTGTAAAACACAGCCATGGGCCATCTCCGTGTTCCTGCACGCACCGAGTAGTTGCGTAATTTCTGGTCCATGATATCAACGCTGCATTTGAAATGGTTGTAATCAACAACAGTATTTGGTTTTTGTTTTTGGGTGTCCACAATTTCCACTTTCTGATGCATGGTGCTCAGAAGACAAACAGATTTCTTTTTTGTTGCAAACACCATCAGCAAGGCACTTCCAGATGTGAACACCTGTGTGGAGTACAACTGGCGCCCCGAGGTTTCCTTTGCAGCTGCTGGTAGCTCCTGACGATTTTTGTTGATGGTGCCAAGCAGAGTTGTTTTTCGTTGAAGAAGCCTGTTAGCCAAAGACAGAGAGGTGAAGAAATTATCCATAGTTACAGTCCTTCCCTGGTCCATACGGTAAATGGTTCCATCAATTTCAAAACAACATTCTCTGATAGCCTCTCTCCCGTTGGACAAGTGGGATCTTTTCCCAAGTAAGGGATGGCATTACACATGTATTTTGTATCCAGATCTGCTGCAATCCAAAACTTGATTCCAAACTTGTCAGGGTTGGATGCGATCTACTGCAGAAAGGGACAACGAACCTTTGAAGGAAATAACTGCTCATGCATGGTAACATGTTGCCCTGGACTGTAGGACGACACACAATTCTGAACAAACTCCTGCCAGATGTCTGAAATTGCTGAAAATTTGTCCGTTTGTATGCGCTCCTTGCGGGTGTCCTTGTTGTCGAAGCGAAGTTACCGCTTTATTTCAATAAAGTGGTTACGGGGCATTATGGCTTTGATATCTGGGTTGCCAAATCTATTGGCCCACATGAGTCGCATGGCACCAATGTAGCCCTTGGCAGCCCTTTGAAAAAGGATTACGAGGAATGCCATCAGCTCGAAGACACTCATCTGTCAGCTGGGATTTGTTCTACGGCCCTCCTGGACTGTGCAGTTTCTGATGGCCAACAACATGCTAATATCCAACAAATACAGGAAGCTTTGAAGGCGACTCGTGATTTTGCGTGTTGCAAACTCTGTTGGCCCTCCAGATCCATTGAATGCTGTCTGTGGAGTTTCATGAGCAGAAAAGTCTCCAACTTTGTGGTGGAACCACACAGTGCCATCTTTCGCCTTCTCTGTGGATCCAGGTGTTATGCCCACATCTGCAACTTTTTGTTTTTTTATTACAAGGGGGGTTGATGTGCGTTGTGTCTTCCTCCTCATCTGATGTGGCCTCTGTGTCTGAACTGTCCTGCTCCATCACATACTTGGGTTAGGGTTTCCGGAAAGATCCACATCCTGGCCTAGGCCAAGGCCGTGTTGTGCACTGTCCTTCCCAAGCCCCATCCTCCATGCTCCACAAGTGCCTGGTCAGTACCCCCATGTTATATTTGGGTTATTATTCCATTATTATTTGAGGCTAGGTTTTGGGCTAGGGGCTAAGGCTAGGGGTTGGGTTAGAGGTGAGCTCAGGTTGGGGTTAGATCCAGGATTTGGGGTTAGGGTTAGAACTGATCCTTCTTGGTTGCCTTGGTTGTGACATACAGTGCGTTTACATGCACATAGAGAAAATCGAATTTCTGCCATTGCTCGACTGAAATTGAAGTTCTAAATGGCATGGAAACACCTTAGCTAGGCTGAAATTGAACCAAACTTGATTTCTCGTAATCGAGCTACACGACCTAGATTATGCGATTTTTGCTGAGCTACTTAGTGCATGTATACCCTATCAAGCTACGTAGTCGAGCTACTTACTTCAGCACAGCCCCTTCCGGAACTGACGAGTGATGAGACCACAAGCGGGAAACACAACAGCCTCAGTCGGGAAAAAAAAAAATACAGCCTCGGTCGGCATGACACTTCACCTTAGCCGCCACTTTATAAGGAACACTTGTGTCTGGGCATGTACGCACCCATTTCCAATTAGTTGGTAAGTTATTAGCATGTTAGCGGGCTAACAGTTAATATGTTCACCATTACAGATCAACTTCAACTTAGTGGCCGTTTTATTAGGAACACTTCTGTTCGTACATACAAACTACAAACACTCTTCTTGTGAACACGGAACTGATAACTTTGTTTATACTCTTAAATAGCTGCTCTTCATGATGACAACTGGAAGTGTACCAACACGATGGGGCGTGTAGCGCCACCTGTGCCTCGGGTGCACAATGTACCTCATACAATAGCTCGATTTCCTTGTGTGCATGTAGGATTGGATTTCTCTGGCACCCCTGCTGGGACCCTTTGCTCGATTACCGACAGCAGCTCGATTTGGATGTGCATGTAAACGTACTGACTGTGAAGTCTGGTTAGGGTTAGAAACAAAGAGGCTATTTCTCAGGTAACACAATAATTAGGCTTCTTTACACAACAATGGGAGGCAGGTAATGGTATGTTAGACTTATTCACAAATTTGGGGGGGATTTCATTGCAGACTAAAGTCTGCACTTTGGGCCTTCTAGTGTTAAAAATATGCTGTTAACTCAAAACACTTCTTATTCATTGCAAAACGTTTATTTCAGCGCTGTATACAGGTATTGAGCACACAATGTGACCGCTTTTATGCGGTAGCCTAATAATAATAGAACAACCCGAAAATTGCAGGGTAACCCCAGACCTGCGCAAGTGATGCGCTACTGGCAAAAGAGCCAGCGACGTATGAAAAAAACCCACACCTTGGACCAAATACATATTATTTTCGGCACGCTGCTCCACCAGTCTGTAATGGTATTTTTCATATGATTACATTACGGTGTAAATGTAGTCTTGAGAAAAAAAAAAACATGTTTGCAGACCTTTTGTTAAAATTGCTAAAAATGATGTTGTAATATTGGAACAATGGGTCTTACAGGGTAAACTACAGTATGGTGTCTAACCTTTTGTAATGCATAACAGCTCGTTTGGCTGGAATGCGCAAGCTGCCCTACCTCCCATTCAGTGAAAAGGGACCATTCTCTTTGAACAATGCAAAAGGCATCCCCCAAAACAGAACATTCAGAACCTGTTTTTCTGTCTCCTGTAAACTGCTAAGGGCAAACACTCAGAACACACACTGAAAAAAATGATACTTTGGATAAACTGTGGAAAAACCGAATTAAATATAAATTTATGTCTATCATATATAATTTGTGCTGGATATTTTATTTGGCATTAATAAAAACATTTTAAGATGCCTAAATTTGCGGATGTGGTCTAATCTCGCGTACGTTTCCGATTCCTTTCTGCACATGTTTTTTCAGAGGGGACACACACACACACACACACACACACACACACACACACACACACACACAATGCTAATGCACTACTGCCAATGTGCAATTCTAATATTTTTGCCTGTGTGTGTGCGTACATAAGTGTGTGTATATATGTGTGTGTGTGCACGTGTGTGTAAAGTCTTATTTATTTTGTTCATACACTCTCTCTTCTCTCTGTCACGCACTCTTCTTTTTCACTTTCAAACTTCTTTCTTTCTTTCTTTCTTTCTTTCTATTTATTTATTTTTTCTTATTCCTTTTTATTTTCTTCATTTCCTGTGTGTGTGTGTGTGTGTGTGTGTGTGTGTGAGAGAGAGAGAGAGAGAGAGAGAGAGAGAGAGAGAGAGAGAATGAATAGCCTCAGTGTAATATGACACTCTGGCCAAACGCTGTCAGGGTTTTACACACACACACACACACACACACACACACACACACACACACACACACACAACATGCGGACAGAGAGAGAGAGAGAGAGAGAGAGATAGACAGACATACAGATAGAGACAGACAGAGATAGATAGATAGATAGATAGATAGATAGATAGATAGATAGATGTACATGTAAAGCCTCAGCTGCGCATGCCGCCTGGCAACGCGCACCCTTGCTACGTGCGCTAGGTGAAGGATCGGTCAGTGGAGAGCTCAGCTAAGATCAGCATGTTTAATTCCCCAAGCCAATGACAAGAACTTTCGTGAGAAATAATGCGAACGTCTGCATCATGTGGGATTTGCGGGCGGGGGCGGGACAAAATATGGCGGGTGGGAGCAGGACTGAAAATCATAATTCTTTGCGGGAGCGGGACTGAAAATTCTGTCCCGCACAGACCTCTACGGAAAACCCAGGCATGCAGTGTAACCCCCGGGCTACCAAGGCGCATATAGTCCCTGCCATTTTCCCTTCACATACCGTACATAAATCACCTGTCAGATCTGTTGAATTAATTTTTAATTATATTGACATTGCACTGTAACCGATGAGTAATTTCATTTCTATTAGGATTTCCCAGTGTGATTGGCAGCTGCAGCAGTGTTACGCTTCTTTCAGAAAACATATTCAAACTCGCTGTATGAGCGCACTAAAATCTTATGGCTTTTTAACTCCCGGTGAAAGTCCTCCGGGTTGAATTAACTAACTGAAATCAGCTGTTCTCAGTGTTTGATAAACCTGCTTTGTGAAACGGACAATCACTGCTCCTCCCCGTGGAAAAATGAGGGATAGCAGCTGGTTTTCACACAAGCTGCTTAGGGGCGTCACCAGTCAGGACTGCATTGACTACGTCATTGTGGGGGATAAATTATCTGCACTGACCAATCGGCAGACAGTCAAGAACCAGTCAGGGGACAGCCAAGGGCCTGCAGAGGGCCAGTCACGGAAACGTGGAACAAATTCAATGGCTGCCAATGTAGCTCCCCGGAGGGCCCAAGGCCCCATGCCAAGCACTCAACCACCACAAACAATGAGTATTATGAACAACTCTCCTTTTGTTAAGCAGACCTTCTCAGGTTCACAGTATGTGCCAACTCCCTGTGCACACATGGCACAAGCTGCTGTCCACTACTCCCAGGACATGATCAGTGGTACATTTGACCACATCATCATGGTACCCACCCCTCTGAGTATGCAGCTTCTGACCACACAGCCCCTGCCCATGGCCCTGCTCCAGTGCATGCCTCGGACCCTCAAGCCAGCATGTATGTCAATGCAAACCCACAACCCACACCACTACCTCCATCCTCCACACCATACATACACTCACATCTGTATGAGCTGCCACTTAAGACTCCTGTCAGAGCCATGCCCAATACAACCCTTCCACTGGCTGCCTATGATGGCTTCATGCAAACTAATCAGGTAAAGAATGTCCAAGTTTTCACTGGCAGTGCAGACAGCAAAATGCTTGTGGAGGACTGGGTCTGCTATATGCAGTATCTCTTGGAGGCAATAAAGCTCCCCACACACCTCTGCTTTTTGACCGTCGTGCCACACCTGAGTGGTGAGGCCAGGAAGCTGGTTCTAAATCTACCTCCCCATGACCAAACCCCTGAGAAGGCATTTGAGGAACTGAGAGCAGAATACGGTGACACACAAGGATCCTTAGATCCACTAGCTGACTTCTACGAATGCAGCCAGAGGTCTGGAGAGTCTGCCTGCTCTTGTACTATAGCACTGGAGGCAATATTGAGAGCCATGGAGGAAATTCAGAGAGGGGCCAGGCCCTTCCCTGATCACAACAGTAAACTCACCCAGCAGTTTTTAAGAGGCCTTAATGATGAGGGGGTGTATGCAAGGATTGCACCAATGAAGCCCAGGTTTTTGAGTTTCCAAGAACTGCAAGCTGAGCTCAGAAACCTCGCAAGAGAGACTCAAAAGTTCCAGTCACAGCAAAAGACAAAGAAAACCTTCTCCCAGGTGCATGTTACATCAGAGTGTGACACAAATATGAGGTCAGAAAGGATAAAACATTCTTCAGAGTGGTCATAGCTAAAAGAGATGGTCATGAAATTAGCTCTTAGCCAAGAGGAACAGATGATCAAGTTGACCCACCTTGAGTTGAGAATAGCTGCACCAACCCCTGTCTCCCCACCAAGGGTCCAGCCATCCCCTGGAACAACCACCCAAGGCTCGAGTGTGACATGATACCAGTGCGGGAAGCAGGGACATATAGCACTAGTCTGCAGAGCAGTGCTCCCAGAGCCCAATCTGCTCTGGACTTGCCAATCCCAGCCAGTGACCCCAGCAGAGGGCAGCACACCCCACTCAGCTCAACCTTTAAATGCTTAGAGCCCATGGTAGCTGGGGCAACCATAGGCAAGCAGCAAGACCCCCCCCTCCACTGCAGGTGAACAAAATTGATGATGAAGAAGAGGACACTCCCATAGTGCGTCCCAAGAATCAGGGGGAAGTGGAAGTCAATGGAAGAAAGTGCAGGGCTCTCATTGACTCAAGCTCTCAGGTTACCAGTATTACTCACATATACTGATGCAACCACCTCAACCTCCAAAAACAAAAACTACGGTCCTCTAAAATACCCATAGAGGGTGCAGCAGGTCAGTGTGTGCCCTACTATGGCATCCTGCACATTGAGTTGAAAGTGCTGGGGAAAGAGTTCAAGACTATATCAGCTTTTGCTGTCCCTGATTCTGATTATCGTTCCTCTGTCCCTCTGCTTGTGGGAACTAATGTTGTCTCTACTACCAGGAGTCACCTCCAAGCAGCCTATGACCAGCAGTTTCTCCAGCAGGTCAAGGAAAGCCATCCAAAATGGTACACAGCTCTACTGGAGATTGGCAACACTGAACATGGAGGAGCAGACGATATGGTGGGCACTGCTGTGCACACTGGCTGTAAAATATGCATCCCAGGGGGAAAAGAGATGGATTTAAGGTGTAATATCAAAGCTGGCCCTCAAAGAAAGACTTATACAGCCTTGATTGAAGGCCACCCTTCCATCCAGCTCCCCCAGGACCTCATGGTTGCCAAATTCCTTGCTGATGTAGAGAAGGGCGATGCCCCTGTCAGGGTGATGAACCTGTCCCAGCATTCTGTCATGGTCAGGCCACACACACAGCTGGCCAGCACCTTCCTGGCGGACAATGTGGTGGAACTTTGTCATAGAGCAGGGAGACCATCACATGAATGGGAGTAAAGAGACATGCCTGAGTCTGAATCAAGTGGTGGCATGGACTTGAGTGAAGCAGCAGTGAAGAATGAGCTCCAGTGCACCCTTCTTAAAGAGCTTGTGGAAAATAATAGGAGTGTGTTCTCTCAGCATCCCATGGACTATGGTCACACAAAAACAGTGCAGCATGAAATCCCCCTGTTTGATTCAAAGCCCTTTAGACTCCCATATCACAAGATTCCCCCATCACAGTGGCAGGATGTGAGAAGGTTGTTGGAGGAGATGGAAACAGCAGGAGTCATCAGGCCTAGTAAGAGTCCATATGCTTCACCAGTAGTGATTTTTACCAAGAAAGATGGATCACTAAGGCTATGCATCGACTACAGAAAGCTTAAAGCATATACCCAGAACCATGGCCTCGCTTTCATTAAAAATGCCTTGAGACCTCAAGAATGGCACAGGAATAGTTTTAAGCATTAACAATAAATCTAATATAGTAATTTTTACAATTCAAGTGATTCATATAGGTAGTGGTCTGAGTGAATGACCTTGACGTCGGTAACGTCACAGCAGGAAGTTTATTGGTCTCATCGTCACTTCTGGTATACTAAAATACAGAGCTGACTGCAATGCTGATCCTCCACTTTGAGCTAATTTATCGCCATGCCATGTAGATGTGTGAGCAACATGACAGAAGGTGGGTTTACATTGCATTCATGGCCCAAGAATGTTCAAACTGCAAAGATTTGGAGGCATTTTGCGAGTTGTTCACGGGCACATTGGGCACCTATGAAGTGGTGTCTCCTCTGCTCTGCACATTTTACTGAAGACTCATATGAGATTTCTGATCTGTTGAGCATTGGCTATAAGCCCGTATTGAAAGAGGGTGCAGAACCAACAATTAAATAAAACTACAAGAAAAGGAAAGCACTTATTTTATTTATTTTTTGAAAAGAAAGTAAGTTCAGTTGCACCAGTTCTCCTGGAGTGTGAGCCAAGGGTTGTTGGTAAAACCCGGGATGGAACAGGACAGGACATATCGCTCGGGCAGTGACCACCCCGCGGTTGTTGCTAAAACCGGTGACGTTATGTCCCATCCCGGGTTTCAGTAATTGCCTGAGCCGAGCAGTAATGGCAGAGTACTCAGTATGGAGAAAATGGAGAATGAGTGGAGCAGCCGTCTGATTTCTTCACTGGATATTGTTGCCATCTCGCCCTTACGTGGAAGAAGCGAATGAACGAAGAACTGAACAAACAACTGAAAGTCAGATTGTTTCAAAACAATCAGCCACAAGATCAGCCTTCAAGAAGTGAGAACACAGATGGGTAAGCTGTGACTCTCATTTGGATGTAAAACAACAAAAACACGTTGTTTACCTACATTTAGATTAATACATGTAACTTGTATTGTGTATTTAAGTTACTGGTATAAGACTGATTGATTAATTTGCTTCAGAATGTGATTGTCTCAGTTCATCTGATTATTTAATTAGCCTTTTACGTTTTATCAGTGAAAGTGCATGTATGTACATGTATGTTGCATAAGTTATAACACCTATCCTGCTTTAATGAGAGTCAACCCACAGTCAAAGAAGTCAAATCAGTCTTAGTTGAGCAAGTCGGTAACGGTATTTCTTACTTTCACCGTAAACTTTTATTGATATGACCTTGGTCTATAGCTGTCAAAGGCCTCGGCCTTAAAACCAGTTACCACTGTGACGTCATACACTCAGGGCTGGCTGGCTCAGCGGGGCAGCTCAAATGCCAACTTTGCGGTCAATTTTAACTCTCAAAAATATATTTTTTTTGTTCCCATTTATGCAGCATACAAAAGAGTCAAGGATGGAGATACTATCCACTCAGAAATTAATTTAAAATTAAAGGCTCTGCATATCTGCTTTAACTCCTGCAGCACAAGAGATGCATTCCCACTGCCCAGAATAGAGGAGGCCCCGGAGGCTCTGGGGCAAGTGAAATATTTCTCAACACTTGAGCTCACATCTGGGTATTGGCAGGTAGAGGTGGCAGAGCATGATAGACACAAGACAGCATTCAGCACTTCTGTGGGGCTGTTTGAAGCCAACAAAATGCCCTTGGCCTGCAGAATGCTCTGTCCACCTTTCAGATACTCATGACCTGCTGTTTTGGGGACCTGAACTTCACCCACCTCTTGATTTATTTTGATGACCATCATTTTCTCAAAAACCTTTGATGAGCATCTTCAGAGGTTGCAGCTAGTGTTTGATCAGTTGAAGGAGCATGGGTTGAGGTTGAAGCCTTCCAAGTGCCAGCTCATGGGAAAGGAGGTGCATTACTTGGGTCACTTGGTGTTCGCAGAGGGCGTCAGCACAGACCCAGAGAAGATCAGCAGGGTTAAAGACTGGGAGAGGCCCACAAATTGAGAAGAATTTCTGTGGTTCCTGGGATTCACTGGATATTACAGACAGTATTGTCAGCGGCTACTCCACCTTAGCTGCTCTTTTATACCACCTCACTACTGGTGACCCTCAAAAGAAAAAGAGAGGGGGGAAGAAAAGCCTAGGGCCTGACCCACCCTTTGTCTGGACTAATGAGTGTGAGATGGCCTTTCAGTCACTGAAAGAAAAATTGACAACTGCCCTGGCGCTAGGCTATGCAGACTACAGCTTGCCTTTTGTGCTTCAGACTGATGCCTCATGCCAAGTTTACATTAGACCATATCTGTCTCGCTTTCTTCGCAGATGCACTGTCCGTTTACATTAAAACACCTGGAAACGCCGGGAAACGGGAATCCGCCAGGGTCCACGTATTCAATCCAGATCGTGTCTGGTCCGGTGCTGTGTAAACATTGAGAATACGCGGATATGCTGTGCTGAGCTCTAGCTGGCGTCGTCATTGGACAACGTCACTGTGACATCCACCTTCCTGATTCGCTGGTGTTGATCATGTGACGCAACTGCTGAAAAACGGCGCGGACTTCCGCCTTGTATCACCTTTCATTAAAGAGTATACAAGTATGAAAATACTGCAAATACTGATGCAAATACTGCCCATTGTGTAGTTATGATTGTCTTTAGGCTTGCCATCCTTCCACTTGCAAGTGGTAAGTGACGCGCATGCCCGACATGCACTGGGATCACACACACAGCGGCTCAGTCCCGAATCACTGCTCGTGCGCTTCACTCGCTCGCTCTGAGAGCTGCGCAGGGTCGGAGTGCGCACCCTCCAGAGGGCACTCGCTGTTCAGGGCAGAGTGATTTGGAGCGCAGGATGCCTGCGGAGCCGAGCGTATCCGTGTATTGGCATTGCTGTGTGCACGCGAATCATGTATTGGCGTTGCTGTGTGCACTCAAATCGTTTTAAAAACGTTAATCTGATGATCCGCTGATACGGTCTAATGTAAACCCCACCTCAGAGGAAGGGCTCAGTACTGTTCTAGCTCAGATCCAGGGTGGAGCAGAGAGAGTAATAGCCTATGTCAGCAGGGGCTTGAGCCCAGCAGAGATGAGGTACCCTGCACACAAACTAGAGTTCCTCACTCTGAAGTGGGCGGTGACAGAAAAGTTCTATGACCATCTCTATGGGTGTAGGTTCTGACAGACAATAACCCCCTCAAGTGTGTCATGTCCTCTGTGAAGTTGGATGCTACAGGCCAGTGGTGGGTGTGTCGGCTGTCTGCATTTGACATGCAGTATCACAGGGGACAGAGCAGTGCAAATGCTGATGCCCTCTCCCACATGTCTAACCAGGAGGTCACCCAAGTCTAACAAACCTGCCCTCAGCATGTGAGAGCCAGTGAACAGGGGTGCAAAGAGAACCAACCCACCCAACAACTGGAAAGCTCCCCAGGTGCTGACACTCCTGCCTCGGAGGAACCAGAGCCTCAAGAACCTCAGCTGTATATTATGCTCAGTGAGCTCTACAGGGACGTTGGGATGGCATCACTGCCCACCATGACAAAACAGGAGATTTGTGCAGGGCAAAAGGAGGATCCTGTAAATTGACCTTGTCTTGCACTTTAAAAATCTGAACCAAAAATCAAGCCACAGTGAGAGGATAAGTGGTGGTGGGCAGGTTTGCCTTCTCTTAAAAGAGTGAAGGAGGTTAGTGATGAGGGATGGCATCATGTACTGCCATGTCCAAGGCTGCAAAAGGGGAGTAGTGGAGCATCTGGTACTGCTAGAGAGGTTTCACACACCAGTTAAGACTGCTCTCCATGATGACTCCAGGCACTTGGGGTTTGAGAGGACGCTGCAGATGATAAGGGAGAGGTTTTACTGGCCAGAGATGTTTCAGGAAATCAAGGCTTGGTGTGAGCAGTGTGAGAGATGCTGCCTAAGAAAGACTCCAAGTGCAGGGCTCCCCTGGTCAGTATCCACAGCAGTGCCCCCATGGAGCTTGTGTGTGTGTGTGTGTGTGTGTACTTTTTGACTCTAGAGAAATCAAAGCGTGGCATATAAGATGTGCTCATCATCACTGCTCACTTTTCCCACTATGTCCAGGCCTATCTCACTAAAGACCAAAAAGCCTATACAGTGGCTAAGGTACTGTGGAGGAACAACTTCTGTCAGTTTGGATTCCCAGCGAAATTGCATGCAGACCAGGGGCGTAATTTTGAAAGTGCTGTCGTGACAGAGCTGTGCAAGTGCACTGGCATCACCAAGACACACACACAAGCCCCTACCACCCCCAGGGCAATGGGACCACTGAAAGATTCGACCAGACCCTCATGGACATGCTGGGGACATTACAGCCTCATTTGACAGACTGGCATGAGTATGTGGATGCAATGACACATGCTTCTAACTGCAGCAGACATGCTTCGATTGGGTACACACCATACTTCCTGACATTTGGTAGACATCCCAGGCTCCCTGTCGACCTGATTTTTGGGCTTTCCACCACCAATGAGCCATGTGGATATAGTGAGTATGTCCAGACCCTGCATGACTGTCTGTCACAAGCCTCCATGCAGGCAAATCAGGCCTCCTGGCATGCTAATTGACAGCAGAAAAGAAAAAAAAAATATGACCAAAAAGCAAAGAGTCAAGTGTTCAGCCCAGGGGACAGAGTTCTGGTCAAAGTATGTCATGTGGAAGGGCAGTAGAAACTGGGAGTCATGCCCACACATTGTGGTAAAGAACCAACCAGCATACCTGTATATGTGGTGAGAACGGAGGATGGTGATACAGAGGGTGGTCCACTGCAACCTCCTTACACAGTGCATGTTTCTTCCAGTGGAGCACTCTGGTGCAGTGACAGCTGAGGGAGTTGAGTCAGACATGGAGGACTTGGGGGGGGGCACGGTGGTGTAGTGGTTAGCGCTGTCGCCTCACAGCAAGAAGGTCTGGGTTTGAGTCCCGTGGCCAGTGAGGGCCTTTCTGTGCGGAGTTTGCATGTTCTCCCTGTGTCTGTGTGGGTTTCCTCCGGGTGCTCCGGTTTCCCCCACAGTCCAAAGACATGCAGGTTAGGTTAACTGGTGACTCTAAATTGACCGTAGGTGTGAATGTGAGTGTGAATGGTTGTCTATGTGTCAGCCCGGTGATGACCTGGCGACTTGTCCAGGGTGTATCCCACCTTTCGCCCGTAGTCAGCTGGGATAGGCTCCAGCTTGCCTGCGACCCTGTAGAACAGGATAAAGCGGCTAGAGATAATGAGATGAGACGAGATGAGATGGAGGACTTGGAGGTAGATGACATAGATGAAATTGTGGAAGGAGACTTACCTGTGCCCACAAACAGGCTGGATGAACATGCAGAAGTGGAGGAATTGAAGATGGAGGTGGGACAAATGAGTCAAGGAGGGGAGGATGACACAGTCAGTGACACCAACTCACTTCAAGGGCCCAGCATTCCAAAGAGGAACACACTGAGAAATCGTCATCCCCCAAAGAGACTGTCCAAAGCAAAAAGAGCAGCAGGACACATTTAATAAAACAAAAGCTAGTTTATTCACTTTGATTGGAGTTTCGCATGCACACACACACACTATGTCGTGCAGGACATTCATACATCACCTTTAGTGTAATTGTTCTAGTTTTGTGTTTCAAGGGTGTTTTCTTCATTTTATTTTGTTTGATCTGATGGCTGGGACGGCATCAATTAAAGAAGGGGTAGATGCAAGATAGTAGCCTACTTAACCCACATGGCAGCACTGTGGTGCCATCTATTCCTTCAGTAAACCTGATGTTTGTCTGTTACAGGACACTGTAGTTCGGCAATTCCTGTTGTCCGGGATGCCGTCTTGGTTAAATGTTTTTGTATATGGATCTGAAAGGGTGATGGAGCCAGCAGCCAATAAAGTGTCAACAAATTTCAGCCACAATCTAGAACCCCTGTCTCCGGTGCTTCATTCTCTCCCGACCCATCACAACAATAAAACACAATGCAGAGTACCTGGGTGTGTAGGGAGGCTTCAGCACATCAGAGAGGATTACACACACACAAATGATATATTTTATATATATAAATTAGTAGTAGTTCTCGCTGTCACCTGCATTATGATGTTCCAATCAATTCACACCCAATATTAATCACTACACTAATTAATCACTTTGTGGTCGCTAATTGGCAACATTTTTCACTTTGCATTTAATTATAGTGTCCTCCATGATTATTGGTACCCTTTGTAAAGATCAGTAAGAAGGGTTGGAAAAAATCCACCTTTTGTTGAACTAGCTTCATCTCACACTAAATAAAAAAGAGAGAGAGAGAGAGAAAGCTGATCATTAATTGAACAATTTATTCAGAGAAAAACAAATCTCATATCATCTCTAGCCGCTTTATCCTGTTCTACAGGGTCACAGGCACGCTGGAGCCTATCCCAGCTGACTACGGGCGAAAGGTGGGGTACACCCTGGACAAGTCGCCAGGGCTGACACGTAGACACAGACAACCATTCACACTCACATTTACACCTACGGTCAATTTAGAGTCACCAGTTAACCTAACCTGCATGTCTTTGGACTGTGGGGGAAACCGAAGCACCCGGAGGAAACCCACGCGGACCCAGGGAGAACATGCAAACTCCACACAGAAAGGTCCTCGCCGGCCACGGGGCTCGAACCCGGATCTTCTTGCTGTGAGGCGACAGCGCTAACCACTACACCACCGCGCCGCCCCAAAAACAAATCTCTCATCAAGAAATTTTCAACAAAAACATGTCGCTATTATTGGCACTCTTGCAATTAATACTTTGTGCAACCTACCTTTGCCAGTAAAACAGCACTGAGTCTTCTCCTTTTACATTTTAGAAGGTTGGAGAATACATCAGAGATCATTCCTCTTTACAGAATTTCTCCAGATCATCCAGGGTCCTTGACCCTGTCTTGTGCTCACTCCTCTTCAGCTCAACCCACAGGTTTTCACTGGGGTTCAGGTCAGGGGATTGAGATGGCCATAGCAGAAGCTTGATTCTCCAAACCATTTTTGTGTTGATTTGGACATATGCTTCAGATCATTTTCCTGCTGGAAGATCCAATGATGGCCCAGTTTTAGTTTCCTGGCCGAGGCAGCCAGGCTTTGATTTAAAATGTTCTTGCATTTCATGGAGTCTATGATGCCATGCACCTTAACAAGGTTTCCAGGGCCTTTGGAGGAAATACAGTCCCAAAACATCACTAAACATCCACCATAGTTTACAGTTCGGATAGGGTTCTTTTCATAACAGCCATCCTTCTTTTACTTCAAAACCCATCTTGAGTGTTTATTGTCAAAAAGCTCCATCAGGCCATCAGAGTTACATCAGACCACAGAACACGGTTCCAGTCAAAGTTGTCGTAGCGTTTTGCAAACTTCAGGTGCTTACGTTTGTGATTAACTGACAGAAAAATATTTTTTTCTGGCACACCTTCCAAATACAGTGCCTTGCAAAAGTATTCATACCCCCTGAACTTTTTCACATTTTTCCACCTTACAACCACAAACTTAAAAGTTTTTTATTGAGATTGTATGTGATAGACCAACACAGAGTAGCACATAATTGTGAAGTGAAATGAAAATGGTAAATGGTCTTCAAAATTTTAAACAAATAAAAATCTGAAAAATGTGGTGTGCATTAGTATTTAGCCCCCTGTCCTCTGATACCTCTAAATACAATCCAGTGCAATCAATTGCCTTCAGAAGTCATATAATTAGTTAATAGAGTCCTACTGTGTGTAATTTACTCTCAGCATAAATACACTTGTTCTGTGAAGGCCTCAGTGGTTTGTTAGAGAACACTGAAGAACAAAGAGCATCATGAAGACCAAAGAACTCACCAGACAGGTCAGGGATAAAGTTCTGGAGAAGTTTAAAGCAGGGTTAGTGTTAGGTTCAACCCAGTTAGAAGGTCAATCGGTCAACTTATTTCTCGGGACCCCCACCCTCGTACCACCTGCAGAATTCTGGGATGGAACACCGCAAAAAAACAGAGAACCAGAGATCGGTTTAACTACTGTTTATTCACAGTATTCTCGCCAAAGATGAAAGATTACAAACACCTTTTATAACAAATCATATATGATCTCTCCAAACGGCTATTGTGTCTGTCAAATGTGTGTGTGTTTGTATGTGACCTCAGAGAGGTGTGTGTGTGTGTGTGTGTGTGTCTATGGGAGGGTGTGAGTGAGTGACATCATTTTGATATCTGTGTCTATGTGCTAGGTCAGCAAATCACATCTTAATTCCATATGTATGTGTGTGTGTGAATGAAACCTTCAATCATAAGCAAAATAATATTTCAGCAATTCAGCAATTTCATTTACGCACGTCAAAGCGCGCAAGATGTTTTTACGACAATGTTTTAAACAAAGACTATGTTTGGTCTAACAAAGAAGTGTTCTTCTCCACTGGACGAAGGTCAGGCTACACAGGAACAGTTTAAAATCACTGCCATAGTATATGCAATAGTCCAAAATAATAAAGGATCTTAAAAAGCTCTAAAATATAAAGTCTTAACTCTTTGTTCAGCAATAAGGCTACCATTACATCCAACATTAAAGCGTGTGTGGGTCGATCTGACATCAAAACAGACCTTGGTGTCGTTCAGACACATCTCTGATCAAAAATACACATTTCATAAACAAAATGTTCCCAGACAATGTCCAGCCGAGACAGAAGGTCATTTTTAACTGAACCTTAAGTTTAACTGAACCTTAAGTAATGGCGACTATGTCTGCAGGCCCACCATATCTAGGTTTTCCCAACTGTCCAAATCATTACTTTAAAAAGTCACACCAGCACTTGTCTCCCACGTGAAAGGGGTGTGTGGTGGAGATAATATTGTATTATTGACCTTGGTACAAATTTTATACAACTTATCTATAAGGGCTGCAGAATACTCATCCATATGCATTTTCAAATCAGAGGTACCCGGAGCCGGAGTTCCCTTCTTCCAGGGGAGAATAATTTCTTGGTGTCACATGAATTTCAGCCAGAATGAATTATGGATTACAGAACCAAACCTGTGTCCTGCATGGCCTTAATTAATTTGTCTTTCAATGTTCGATTAGTATGTTCTACGATACCAGATGATTGAGGAATGTGAAAACACCAGTTTAGTTTAGAGATACTTACAAAGGTTTTGTGTGACTTTTGAGGTAAAAGGGGTACCCTTGTCTGAGTCTATGGCATTTGAAACCCCATAACTATAATAATATTTATTATTATTGATTTCTTATTATTTTATTGTTGTTATTTTATTGTTCTGCTTTTATTGTTTGTTTTTCTTATTTTACTGTCCAGTGTCCTTAGGTACCTTGAAAGGCACTTATAAATAAAATGCATCATTATTATAACTAGGTATTATTTCTTTTGCCAGAGTATGAGTGAACTACCTTCGCGTTCTCTCGAGAACAGGGAAAAACTTCTACCCATTTACAGAATTTGTCCACAATCAAGATGACAAAAATCAAATGAGAAAGAGCGAGCGTATGTCTCATGCAGAATATCAGGCTGATATTGATTGAACACACAGAATAACCACAGAGGTGTGATAATATTATAAATTATAAAACAAGAACCGTCTGAGGGTTTTGAACAAGAACCACCAACAAAGAGTACATCCCCCATCCCTAGAGGGCTGGAGGAGAGACCAGACCTGATACTAGTAGTATGTACGATTTTTAGACAGACAATATCAATGTCATCCCAAGTATCATCCCGAGAATTAAGGAGGCGTGTGAGAGCATGACCTACATTATCAAAAGAGGATGTGACATGAACTTCGAGATTGTTAGTAAAACAGAGAATAAATAGTCATATGTTAATTTAATTATCTATTAAATTACTGATTAATTAATTTAATGGGTCTGTAAATTTTGCAACACCTGTTTAACTTGATGTGACGAGTGCAAGGTCAGTGGGTAAGACAAAACCAATTTTTCCGCATCTAAAACCATCAAAGCACATGCGGAGACAGCCCCTAGACACGCAGGTAAGCCTTGAGCAACAATGTCTAATGTTTTGGATAAAAACGCACAATGATGCATTTCCCCCCCCTCACGCTCCCCAGAGGCCGTGCCCCGGTGTCCACAGGCATAGAGGTGGAAGGGCTTGAAGTGAGCAGGTGACCCAGGGGCGGAACAAAGGGTGCTTCTAAGGGAGTGATAAGCGACCACCATAGCGTCAGTCCAGGTCAAAGGATTTTGCAGTGGATCGTGATGAGAGATTGCGGAACGGAGAAGCTTGTCATATAAAGAGCAGTCAGGGATCCATTTTCTGACCCAGCAGGGCGTTTTGTGTCTAGAATGACAGCCTTGAGAAAGTTCAAAACTTCAAAAGTTCAAATACTTAAGTGTCCATACAATATTGCAGCTTGGTTCTGGAAACCTTAAAGCCCTTATGCGCCAGATGTTGGAGCAGGCGCAAGTGTCAGTGTCTTGGCAGATTTCTGGTGACTCAGCAGACACCAGAACACACAGACCACTGAGTCCTGAGGGAGGGAGAAGGTCACAGAGCGCGTTATGAATTACAGCTGAAAAAAAAAAAAACAGCAGGAGAGTCAAATGAAACCTTGAGTCCAAACGCTATCTCCTCATGTGCGTGAAAAAAAAGGGCAGAACAGAGATCATTAATGGCAGGAACCTGTAATATTACAGAAGAAACAATCAATTCATTAATCTTACGTAAATCTTGTGTAAAGTGTCTCACCACGCCTTGCTCGAGAAGAGACTGTAGGATGACATCCAGAGAGAGAGGTACTGCTTATTAAATCATATTCTGTGTAGTTTCATGTCAATTTAAGTGCAACAAAATGCGGAAAGGTTCAAGGACAATGAATACTTATACAAGCCAATGTATCATAATCATGATAATTTATGAAGTTTTTTCTTAATGGTTAAACAAAGATAAACCCAAGTCTCCGATTTATAAACAAAAAGTTATTCAAATAAACGTTTGTTAACTCTGTTTCTTGCTGAAAAAAATTATGGTTAACTAAATACATTAAAAGCCTATCCATTCCATATCCTCTGTGGTTTTTAAAGGCAAAAGTATGGAGGTTTAAAACTCAGCAAGCAGTTAATCAGAGCATTTCATATCAATAGTTCGAAATTAGGAGGAACATGTTTAAGCTTAGCCTCATAAGTAGCAATAAGTTTAAAGAAAGAAAAGGAGATAAAAAAACAGGGCAAATTGAAATGACAAACAATTTCACTGAATGTAATTTGAAAAAAATTGAATAGCTGATAAGCACTCTTTGTTGGATTTGATATGTGACAGAGACTCAAAATACATTTTTAATTCAATTAACAGTATTAATGAGAATTGGTTGTCTGTCTTGGACATTTTGACTTTATGTATATGGAATCTACCTAGTAATATAAAGAGATTACTTATTAAATTTATTATTGTGAGAAAGTGCCAAAAATAATGATTTTCTCTGCCCATTGCAGATTTCTGTGGCTGTCCTTGCCTGCTGTTTTTGCATGAGTTGTTTGTTTATATTATAGCTATCTGTAACAGTCTGGGAGCCCTTATCTCAATGTTGACTGAGAAAGAGAGAGAGACTATAGAGACGGAACAATTATTCAAAATATTATATTATAATAGCACGACAATTATTCAAAAAATGTCAAAAATGAAGTAAAAAGCAGGTTAGGTCGCTGTTGAACTAATTGCATGCTTCCCAGACAAGACAAGTCCACATTTTGCTAAAACGCGTCAGAAACAGGAGTATATAGGATATTTAAAGGTTAGAATTACATATGATTAATAAAAATACCACTACATGATCAGTTTTCAAATGTTTTAGATCAACATTAAACATTAGGTTAAACATTAAACTTTTCGACATTTCCATTCACACGTAAGGTAAATATATTCGATGCCTTCTATTATGCCTTTAAACAGGAAGTGGTATAATACTCAATATTTTAAAAATGATTCCTGATAAATATCTTCAAATCTGAAAGTGATATTTGATTTGGCTGAATTAATCAAACTCTAAGCCTTAAATATATTTCTTCTGTTTTTACCATGTCTGTTTAATTTTAGTGAATGGTTTAAAAATGTTTTTTTTTTTTGTATTTGCTTGTACAGTTATTTCCTTATTTAAGGTCTGAACGCATAGAATTACTGCCCAAATCTGATGAGACGAGAGTTTTGCCCTAAAGAGCTGTTTTTTTCTTTTATCCAGTGCGCATGCCCAGTTCACAAGCATCATGGGAACTGGAGTTCTCATAATTTTGAAAACTTCGTATTCATCATTTATAAGATCTAGACATGAAACTGTATTAATAGCTGCACTATTAATTATTAAAACGCATTAATAGTCTTGTAGAGTGCTCGCGGACCACTCGTGACTTTCCTGATAACCTTCCAGTTACAAGTTTCGGACTATCAACACACAATGAATATAAAATAAAATACAGATGATCTACTCACCAAACGCTGAAACTAATTGATTAAGAAGCAGATTTTTCCTCTGATGATGTTAAGGGAAGAGGATCTCTTCTCTTGGATTTCTAACAGTGATGAGATTCACAAACGATTCGGATCTTCTTCGGGACGAAACATAAATGACTCGATCGAGCGAATCGATACAGACGCATCGACTGCATTTGTTGAGTTCATGCACACATAATGGTTTGAGGAAAGTTCATACTTTAATTTCATGCAGCATGAGAGTGTGATTATTGTTTATAATTTGAAAACAGGAATACAAATAAGGTTTCCGTAGTTTCTGAGTCAAGAATCAAGAGTGAATCAAGTAAATTGATTCACACGCATATGAGTTTGTTCTAAAGAATCGATTCAGTTTTCGTTGAGATTAAAATGCACACCCATGTCAACTTATACAGAATGTCCGTATTTTGTACGGATTTGATTCAATAAACATAGTATACGGGCGTACGAATAAAGTTATACAGATTCTTTTTAACAAAAAAACCTTCAATATTTATTTAGAGCTATAATCAATTCCCACTATGATAAAAGAGCACATAACATTTACACTTTGTGGTTTTTTCGTCAAACATTGAAGCTTTGTATTCATTCTTAAAGTTTATTGAATAAAAAGTACCTGGGATATATCATTGTTAATTATCATTCAAATTTTAGGTAAATCATTTTAATTTGCATCTTATAAGGATTTTATAAAGGAAATAAGGATTTTGGAAGTTTGTTATACAGGTTTGATTGACCAAAGGTTTGACATTTATGCACACCAGGAACACAGTTCTGACTGTTCATGTCCAGAGTACTGATTTGTTGTTTCATTATTTTGTGCATATCCAGTAATGCCTTATATAAATGCTAAAACAATTAAAGATACATTACACAGCTCCCAGAGATTGCAAATACCTGAATGAGGATAAATAAAAACTGAGCCGGCCAAATTGTCTAGAATCTGTGTAGAATGCTAAACCACATCCAATCCCATGGGTTTTTTTCTCGGGGTCTGGGTACCTTAATACAATAATACAATTAATATAATACAATTTTTCCCCCCATGGTGGCACGAAGGAATCAGTCCCGAGATTAATTAGGGTAATTATTATGAGTTTAACATAAAAAGCGTGCTCTTCCCGTGGCAGCTCCTTCACTTCACGAGGGTCACCTTCCCGTAAACAAATTACGAGGATAGCCTTCCCGTGTTTTTACACGAGGTTTAACCAATCTTCCTGTGGCTCTAAAGAACATCCCGTAAACAAATTCTACGAGGATCACCAAAATAAAAACATCCCGTAAACAAAAGTCTACGAGGATCACACGAGGATTATCATCGTCCCGTGCCCTTACACGAGGATTACCAATAAAATCGTCCCGCAGACAAAATCTACGAGGATTACCAAATAAAAACAACTGGTTTTTTTTTCTTCTGATACTACCAACCAGGCGGAAGTCCAACCAATCAAACTAATCAATTAAAATAATTTACTCCTTACCTGATTGGGAAGTATCATCCCGGACGAGCCCCCAAATTGTTAGGTTCAATCCAGTTAGAAGGTCAATCGGTCAATTTATTTCTCGGGACCCCCGCCCTCGTACCACCTGCAGAATTCTGGGACGGAACACCGCAAAAAAACAGAGAACCAGAGATCGGTTTAACTACTGTTTATTCACAGTATTCTCGCCAAAGATGAAAGATTACAAACACCTTTTATAACAAATCATAATCTCTCCAAACGGCTATTGTGTCTGTCAAATGTGTGTGTTTGTATGTGACCTCAGAGAGGGGTGTGTGTGTGTGTGTCTATGGGAGGGTGTGAGTGAGTGACATCATTTTGATATCTGTGTCTATGTGCTAGGTCAGCAAATCACATCTTAATTCCATATGTATGTGTGTGTGTGAATGAAACCTTCAATCATAAGCAAAATAATATTTCAGCAATTCAGCAATTTCATTTACGCACGTCAAAGCGCGCGAGATGTTTTTACGACAATGTTTTAAACAAAGACTATGTTTGGTCTAACAAAGAAGTGTTCTTCTCCACTGGACAAAGGTCAGGCTACACAGGAACAGTTTAAAATCACTGCCATAGTATATGCAATAGTCCAAAATAATAAAGGATCTTAAAAAGCTCTAAAATATAAAGTCTTAACTCTTTGTTCAGCAATAAGGCTACCATTACATCTGTAACCCAGGTTCTCCTGTTTACCAATATAACTAAATGCTGAGGGAGACTGGGCCTGAGTTCGTAAAGTTAAAGGTTTACCCCTTATATCTGAAAGTTATTCTAATTTTACTAACTCACTAATTTACAGTAAGGACCACCACACTGTTTTAGAAAAACCAAAACCTTTACAGGTATTTATTTACAAAAAGACAAAATGAAAGCTGTTATAAAAAAGTAAATAAGAATTTTTTCAAACGCAAAAATAAAAATAAAATAAAGTACAGGGTCTCTTTACACGGTGTACGTCAGGTTCTAGGAACTCTGGTTTTATACCCTATAAACCAAAACTAAAATAAAATGTCCCTGGTCTCAATTTCCTTTAACTTCAATAAACTCAAAATTCACCCGTGGGCCCACACACACACACTCCAAATAACCCCAAACTCAGGTTGCAGGCCTGTGCCGAAGCTCGGGTGCGGTGAGACCTAAAACTTTTCGGTCACTTCACTCAAAAAAGAGCATAAACTAAGAAGCACGTGCAATGTCAAAGTCAGTAAGGTACTCACAAATCCAAATGAGGGACAAAAGGGATAGCAGAGGATAGTTAATGGCGACCACAGAGGCCGAGGGCAGTCACAGTCCACAAGTTGCAGTCCGCATGCAGCATCCAAGTCCGGGAAAGAAAAAAAAACAGCAGGGTCCATCCACCAGCAAAACTCGTCTCAATCTTGTTTTCACAGCGTCCGTCTCCTTTAACGGCACAAAAGCGAATTGAGCCACAATATCTGAGCTATAACATTCAGTTATACCCGAACGCCAGGTCATACTTAGCACTAGCTTATTTTAGCATTGGGAAAACAGCAGACATGGAATGTTACGTTAGCATAGCATGTATCCAAACGCATCTTTTCAACTACAACATGAAGTTACAGCTCGAACTAAAAATGTACATTATATTTACCTTCTGTAGTTCACAGAAAAGCATATTACACACAGGACCACGGGTAGTCGTCCTCGATGATAATTCTCAAAATGTTTCCCACAATTCCTTCGCTTCCTTCAGGACTCTGACTGAAAAAACGCTCCGTCACTCTCCGGTTCAACTACGCTTAAAACCACAGCGTGAACTTCCCGCCCCGTTCCAACATAACTGCATGAATTGGATTGGCTGATTACTTGCTTCTGACCAATGACAACACAGAAATCAAATGACTGACGTACAACTTAAAGGAAAAGTTAGATTTCACAGTAATCACACTCGTGCTCAAATCAATTTCTCATCTTTTATATAACAGACCTTTTTAACCATATATCTATTTATTTCTTATTATTTATTTTTTCTGTAAGTAGCGTAACTTATTAAATTGTACATATATTTATGTTTTATCCAAAACATTTTTTTCAACCTAAATATTATGAACTCTTTAACAAAACTAATATACATATACTAATTTTTATGAACTGACTTTTAAATGTTACACAGGGTTACACCCTCCCCCTTCTGACTGTGTAGATGTCCTCATCACACCTGTTGTCTGTCTTTAACCTTGAAGTATGACGTTTTTTCACATCTTCTGTGTACCTCTTGGATTCTTTGCATTTTTGTCTCAGTTCATTATTGACTTGGTTTGGAGAATTTAGCTTGAGTTGAATGACCATACCATGGTGCATAATGGTAACTGGCTCACAAGAGGGGTAACCAGGTTTTTCATAGGTCAATCTCACTGGGGGTTTTGGTTTCCTCAGAGATTTCCGGAAGGTAGAAGACCTTTCACTTTCACTTCTTGCACTTTTAGATACTCTATCATGTCTGGCTTTCTTCAATAGGGGTGAGCTTGCCCCCCGTTCTAAATCTTGTTCTTCCACAAACTCATCATGTGTGTCTGGTACTTCAAAGTCTGAATGAGAAAGTGCAGCATCTTCAGACAATTCCTCATCCTCCGTTTTTGTATTGGGCTGATTTTGATTTGCTTCCGCCTCAGATTTTCCATCCTCTTCAGAACTTTCACTACTCTCACCCTCCACAGAGTTGTGACTTACAATCTCCAGCTGTCTCCTGACCTCATCTACGTCAAAATCTGGAGGATTGCGGACAGTTGCATACTCTGCATCTGATGAAACTGCGTCACTTTCTTCTGCTGGATCAACAAACTTACTTGTTTGTGGACATTGCCGTGTATGCTGTGATCTCGTGACAGGTCTCTGAGTGGGGTTGGCATGATCTGAGGGGTTGGATATCCTGACCATATAACCAATGGGCAAAAGATGGTCTCGATGGAGAGTTTTGACCACACCTGTGCCATGCTCTGGTTTGACCTTGTAAACTGGCAGATTGGGCAGTTTCTCTACAACAACATATGGTGTTGATTTCCATCGATCTTGAAGTTTATGCTTGCCTTTTAGACCCACATTCCGAATGAGGATTCTGTCACCTTTCATCATAGGTAAGTCTCGCACACGGTGGTCATAGCGTGCTTTGTTTTTCAAGTGACTCTTTGTAGCAGCGTCAGATGCCAGTTGATAGGCTTTTTGCAACTCTTCCCTCATCCTGGCAACGTACTGTTGGTAAGATGACTCACTTTCACCATTTGGTGAGATTCCAAAACAGATATCAATGGGTAACCTTGCCTCTCTTCCAAACATGAGATAATACGGTGAGTATCCCGTGGAATCATTTTTTGTACAGTTGTATGCATGCACCAGGTAAGTGATATGCTGACTCCAACATTGTTTCTTTACAGTGTCCAAGGTGCCGAGCATTGCTAAAAGTGTTCGATTGAACCTTTCTGGTTGTGCATCCCCTTGAGGGTGGTAGGGGGATGTTCTCGATTTTCGGACACCAAGCATGGACAAAAGCTCTTTAATCAGACGACTTTCGAAATCTCGGCCCTGATCTGAATGTATGCGTGCAGGTAAGCCATAGTGCACAAAATACTTCTCCCACAATACTCTTGCAACAGTGATAGCCTTTTGATCTTTGGTAGCAAATGCCTGCGCATAACGGGTGTAATGATCTGTCACTACTAACACATTGGCAACACCTTTTGAGTCCGGCTCTATCTGCAAAAAGTCAATGCATACTAAGTCTAAAGGACCATTACTTGTTATCTGATTCAAAGGCGAGGCCTGGTGAGGGAGTGTCTTCCTAGAAACACATCTTCCACAGGTCCGAATGTACTGCTCAACCTCAGCTGTCATCCGTGGCCAATAAAATCTGTCTTTGATCAGTTCAGTAGTGCGTTCCACTCCCATGTGTCCGCACTCATCATGTAGAGACCGTAACACCATAGGGCGGTATCTTACTGGCAAGACAAGTTGTTTGATTTGCTTTCCACAAATTTTTTCTTTTATGCGGTACAGCAATCCATCCTTTAATTCCAACTTGCGACTTTCTCGTAGCAGCAACACCGTCTCGGGTGAGTCATTTTTGAAATGAGTCAGCTTGTTATTGTTCTCCATTGCCTTTTTCAATGGCCCAATTGCTGGGTCCATATCTTGTGATGCCTGAATCTCTTTCGGGCTCAGCTGATCAAGAGTGTTTAGGCTCAGGTTAACGGGGAACACATAGGCTTCTGGTACCGCTGCGGCAGGAGCTCCCAACTGATCCACCAGTCTGTCAGGCACATTTGCCTCTTTGCTGATGCAGGCTCGCTTGCAGAGGGCTTTAATGCCAGCAGGTGGAACACTAGTCCACTCTTCACCCTCCTTTGGAGTGTACTGTCGAGACAGAAAATCAGCGTCAATATTGTGCCTGCCAGGACGATACTGGATGGTGAAATCGTAGGTGGCCAGGGTGGCAAGCCAACGATGTCCGACTGCACTCAGCTTGGCGGAGGTCAACACATATGTTAACGGGTTGTTGTCAGTTCTTACAATAAACTTGGCACCATACAAGTAATCGTGAAACTTGTCCACGACAGCCCATTTCAATGCCAAGAATTCCAATTGGTGGACTGGATAGTTATGCTCGGAGTCTTTAAGCTTCCGACTGGCAAACGCTACTGGCCTCAGGCCCTCAGGATATTCCTGGTTTAGGACAGCGCCTAACCCATTCATACTGGCGTCAACATGCAAGATGTAAGTCTTTGTGGGATCAGCGAATGCCAGCACTGGGGCATTAATCAAGCAGTCACGGATTTGCTCAAAAGCCTCCTGGCAGACTTGAGTCCACCGTTCTCCAAAGGGCTCTGATGGTTTGAAATAGGCTTTGCTTGAGTCAGTCTTTTTGGACTTAGGGTCTTGCCAAGTGGGGGCATAACCCTTAGTGAGTTCGGAGAGAGGACGAACAATGGCAGAGTAGTTGGCAATAAACCTCCGATAATAACTGCAGAATCCAAGGAAGGACTTGAGTGGCTTCAGGTGAGTAGGCTCTTTCCAATGTTTTACTACTGCTACTTTTTCTGGATCAGTAGCTATGCCCTTTGCAGAAACAATATGACCCACATACCTGACCTGAGGCTGACAAAATTGACATTTGTCAATAGAAACTTTCAATCCGACCTCTTCCAGTCTATCCAGTACCTTGAGAAGACGTTGCTCATGTTGTTCAAGTGTTTTGCCAAAAACAATAATATCATCCAGGTACACCAGGGCTTCTAGAAGATGCATATCTCCAACAGCTTTTTCCATTAAGCGTTGAAACGTTGCTGGTGCTCCTGTGATTCCCTGTGGCATACGCTCAAATTGATAGAACCCGAGAGGACAGATGAACGCCGTCTTTTCTTTGTCCGACTCAGCCATCTCTATCTGGTAGTAGCCACTGCCTAAGTCTAACACAGAGAACCATTGGCTGCCTGACAGAGAGTCCAAGGCATCGTCAATGCGTGGCATTGTGTACTGGTCTGGTGTGGTGCGATTGTTGAGTGTCCTATAATCAATACAGATCCTTATAGTCCCAGTCTTTTTGCGGACTACAACGATTGGCGAAGCGTAGGGGCTTCGGGACTCTGTGATAATTCCAGCGGCCAACAACTGTTGTATGTGCCGCCGCACATCATCAATGTCTGCAGGGGCTAGTCTCCTCGACCTTTCCCTGAAGGGTCTGGGGTCATGCAAGCGTATGTGGTGTTTAACCCCCTTGGCTAAACCAACCTCCCACTCATGCAGTGAAAAAACATTCCGCCTCTCAGACAACTTATGCCGGAGCCGACTCTTCCACTCTTCGGGGATTGGGGAGTCCCCGAAATCGAAAAGGTTTGGGTCCAAAGTTTCGGCTGTGAGGTCCGAAGGCTGTACTGGGGTAACCGTGTCCACAGCATACATCTCCGCAATGACAGTCCCCACTGGTATTGAAGTTGTCTTTTTTGACTCATTCTGAATGAGCACAGTGAAACTATTTCTGTCTATGTCAGCATCTGAGAGCACACCGGGCTGTACCAGCACACCGGCTGGGAGTAACTGGGAAGTGGGTGCATCAATCAGCACAAGGTCTTTGGATGGGGCACTCTGTTTTTCTACTTTGCAGGTTGCATAATACTTTGCACCGGGAGCAATAGAGAGTGGACCAGGTCCTTTCCACTTTATCTGTCCCAAAACTTCATCCTTTCATTGCTCTTGGGTTTTAACAGGGGCATATACAGACTGAATTCTCATGGAATGCACAATGTTCTTGTCACCCTTTGTCTTCAACAACTCCCATAGGCGACGGAACAGTGATGTATTGGTTCCAACCAGCACAGGGGTTTGTTGTTGGTTTCTTGGCTCAGGACAAATCAAAGCAAGCACTTCTACACGTCCTGACACACCAGTGATCTCCTCTGTAAACTCCATCTCTACCACGACGTAACCTTTGTAAGGATACTCTGTGTCAGCGAGCCCCCAGAGTCCGAGGCGAGAGAGGGGTTTTATCGGGACGTCTGGTAAGTGTTTGTTATACCAGTTCTCAAAAATAATAGACACGTTGGACCCACTGTCTATGAGAGCATCACAGGCCACATCATTGACTCTGATGGTGTGAATAAATGATGGACCTACCAGACCCTCCGGTAGGTTAGGGTTATTCTCTGGGACTTCAATCTTGTTGATTCTAGCTACACACTGCTCTTCGGTTACTGGCTGTGGGTTCTCTTTGTTGGCATCAGGGGAACTTCGCACTAAGCGTATGAGTTTTCTAATGACCTTCTGGAGGTTCTCAGGTGCAATGCACTGGGTAGCTACATGACCATTTTCCCCACATCTATAACAGAAAAACTTATCACTGTCTTTAGGAGGACACACTTTGGAATGAGTGGGCTTGGAACCTGGAGCAGCTTTGTATCTGTGTGGCAGCAATGTGGGTTCTCGTTTTGGGTCTGATGTGTATTTCACTGCCATTACACTCATCTTACTTTCTAGGGCTTTCACTTGTTTTCTTAGTGACTGTAGCTCAGTCTGTGAATCATTTTTTTGGCTTTGCTTTTCCTTGCCTCTGAGAGACTCACTGGACGGCAACGGGAGCCTTGGATTGTCTCTTTCCTCTAACTGAGCTCTCAACTCTTGAATCTGAGCTTGTAGTTCACTCTGAGAGACTGAAACAGGTTCTTTCTCTTTTCCTGCTTGGATAGTGCGTACACGCTGGTGACGCATCGGTGCTGCTTGGTTTTGTCTGGCTGACTGGCGACTTTCCTCTTCCATCACTTCTCTTAACAGGTTCAAAAAGGTAGGGGGATTACTGCGTCGATCCCTGATTTTTAACTGGAGCAACATGAGTTCAGAGGTGGATCCTCTAATAAGCTGCTCTAACCGAGCGCTGTTAGCAGCGCTGACTGGTAAACCACCTCCTTGTACTACTTTGACCAGGGATCTCTCTAATCTTCGCAAGAACTCAGACAGGCGTTCACCAGGCTGTTGGTGGAGAGCTCTGAACGACAGATATAGTTCCTCTGCAGACTCTACTGTACCAAAAATGCTTTCTATAGCCTCTATGTACTCACACGGGCTAGCATCAGGTTGAGTCAGGCGCACAGCTTGAATGATCTCGAAGGCGGGCCCTTTGAGACTTTCCAATATCCGACGTCGTTTCTCTTTGTCTGAGCACTCACCTTCCTCTACTAAGAGTGTGGCTTGCTCCAGCCAGTTGTCTAAGGATTCCTCTCCAGCTGGGGTGGGACGGACCCCGGAAAATGTCCTCAAACGTCTGTAGGAGTGGCTGTCGGACAGTTTATTTGTTCTGTTCATTACATCACCGACTGCACGAATGATGGCTTCTGGGTTGCTACTACCCTCTTTTGTGGGGGTGCATAGACCCTGGATGTCCTCTAAGGTTCTCCCCTCACTCTGTAGAAAGGTAAGCAATTTATCTTCAAAATTATCGAGCTGGGGCTCAATATAGTATACTGTTTTCCAACTACTGCCACCACTTATGGGCATTATCTCAGGTGGGATTTTGGAAGGGTCTATCTCTTCACGACACTCACAAAACACCATTAGGGATTGTTGTTGAGGGTGAAACATTTTTCCCTTAACTGTAACTTTCCCCAAAGCTTTGATAGTCCCTGCTGTTTCTTCAATATCTTCCCTTGAAACACCTTTAGGCACTCCATATAATAGAAGGGCATGTTTGACATCTACTGACTCTCCTTTACACCAGTTAACTAGCTCAAGTTGTGATGGACTGCTTGTTTGGCCTGCCATTATCATAGTTTGTTTTAATTACTGCTCAGCATGTTACTCTTACGTTAAAGCTCTGCTAAAGTGGTGGGGTCCAGTTACTTTTTAGTTGTCTAGTATTTAGTTTATGTTATGATGATCCCAGCGGTGCCTCCATTTATGTAACCCAGGTTCTCCTGTTTACCAATATAACTAAATGCTGAGGGAGACTGGGCCTGAGTTCGTAAAGTAAAAGGTTTACCCCTTATATCTGAAAGTTATTCTAATTTTACTAACTCACTAATTTACAGTAAGGACCACCACACTGTTTTAGAAAAACCAAAACCTTTACAGGTATTTATTTACAAAAAGACAAAATGAAAGCTGTTATAAAAAAGTAAATAAGAATTTTTTCAAACGCAAAAATAAAAATAAAATAAAGTACAGGGTCTCTTTACACGGTGTACGTCAGGTTCTAGGAACTCTGGTTTTATACCCTATAAACCAAAACTAAAATAAAATGTCCCTGGTCTCAATTTCCTTTAACTTCAATAAACTCAAAATTCACCCGTGGGCCCACACACACACACTCCAAATAACCCCAAACTCAGGCCTGTGCCGAAGCTCGGGTGCGGTGAGACCTAAAACTTTTCGGTCACTTCACTCAAAAAAGAGCATAAACTAAGAAGCACGTGCAATGTCAAAGTCAGTAAGGTACTCACAAATCCAAATGAGGGACAAAAGGGATAGCAGAGGATAGTTAATGGCGACCACAGAGGCCGAGGGCAGTCACAGTCCACAAGTTGCAGTCCGCATGCAGCATCCAAGTCCGGGAAAGAAAAAAAAACAGCAGGGTCCATCCACCAGCAAAACTCGTCTCAATCTTGTTTTCACAGCGTCCGTCTCCTTTAACGGCACAAAAGCGAATTGAGCCACAATATCTGAGCTATAACATTCAGTTATACCCGAACGCCAGGTCATACTTAGCACTAGCTTATTTTAGCATTGGGAAAACAGCAGACATGGAATGTTACGTTAGCATAGCATGTATCCAAACGCATCTTTTCAACTACAACATGAAGTTACAGCTCGAACTAAAAATGTACATTATATTTACCTTCTGTAGTTCACAGAAAAGCATATTACACACAGGACCACGGGTAGTCGTCCTCGATGATAATTCTCAAAATGTTTCCCACAATTCCTTCGCTTCCTTCAGGACTCTGACTGAAAAAACGCTCCGTCACTCTCCGGTTCAACTACGCTTAAAACCACAGCGTGAACTTCCCGCCCCGTTCCAACATAACTGCATGAATTGGATTGGCTGATTACTTGCTTCTGACCAATGACAACACAGAAATCAAATGACTGACGTACAACTTAAAGGAAAAGTTAGATTTCACAGTAATCACACTCGTGCTCAAATCAATTTCTCATCTTTTATATAACAGACCTTTTTAACCATATATCTATTTATTTCTTATTATTTATTTTTTCTGTAAGTAGCGTAACTTATTAAATTGTACATATATTTATGTTTTATCCAAAACATTTTTTTCAACCTAAATATTATGAACTCTTTAACAAAACTAATATACATATACTAATTTTTATGAACTGACTTTTAAATGTTACACAGGGTTACACATCCAACATTAAAGCGTGTGTGGGTCGATCTGACATCAAAACAGATCTTGGCGTCGTTCAGACACATCTCTGATCAAAAATACACATTTCATAAACAAAATGTTCCCAAACAATGTCCAGCCGAGACAGAAGGTCATTTTTAACTGAACCTTAAGTTTAACTGAACCTTAAGTTAATCCTTAATTTTGTCACCATTTTAATAAATTACTGCCTTCTTGGTCAAGAATAATACTTATATAAACCTAACAGTTAGGTTATAAAAAAAATCCCAAGCTCTGAACATCTCAAGAAGCACTGTTCAATCCATCATTCAAAAATGGAGAAAGTATGGCACAACTGCAAACCTACCAAGACATGGCCGTCCACCTAAACTGACAGAGCAAGAGGCCCATGATCACTCTGTAGGAGCTGCAGAAATCCACAGCTCAGGTGGGAGAATCTGTGCACAGGACAACTATAAGTCGTACACTCCACAAATCTGGCCTTTTTGGAAGAGTGGCAAGCAGAAAGCCATTGTTGAAAGACAGGCATAAGAAGTCCCATTTGCAGTTTGCCAGAAGCCATGTAGGGGACACAGCAAACATGTGGAAGAAGGTGCTTTGGTCAGATGAGACAAAAGTTGAACTTTTTGGTCTAAATGCAAAGCGCTATGTGTGGCGGAAAACTAACACTGCTCATCACCCTGCACGCACCATCCCCACTGTGAAACATGATGGTGGCAGCATCATGTTATGGGGATGCTTTTCTTCAGCAGGGACAGGGAAGTTGGTCAGAGTTGATGGGAAGAGGGATGGAGCTAAATACAGGGCAATCCTGGAAGAAAACCTGTTGGAGGCTGCAAAAGACTTGAGACTGGGAAGGAGATTCACCTTTCAGCAAGACAATGATCCTAAACATACAGCCAGAGCTACAATGGAATGGTTTAGATCAAAGAATATTCATGTGTTAGAATGGCCCAGTCAAAGTCCAGACCTAAATCCCATTGAGCATCTGTGGCAAGACTTGAAAATTGCTGTTCACAGACGCTCCCCATCCAATCTGTCTGAGCTTGAGCTATTTTGCAAAGAAGAATGGGCAAAAATTTCAGTGTCTAGATGTGCAAAGCTGGTAGAGACATACCACAAAAGACTTGTAGCTGTAATTGCAGCAAAAGGTGGCTCTACAAAGTATTGACGCAGGGGGGCTGAATACTAATGCACATCACATTTTTCAGATTTTTATTTGTTTAAAATTTTAAAGACCATTTATCATTTTAGTTTCACTTCACAATTATGTGCTACTCTGTGTTGGTCTATCACATAAAATCTCAATAAAAAACTTTTAAGTTCGTAGTTGTAAGGTGGAAAAATGTGAAAAAAGTTCAAGGGGTATGAATAATTTTGCAAGGCACTGTAATCTGTTGGCATGGAGGTGGCATCTGATGGTGGTTTTGGAAACCCCAAGATTTTACTTTTTCATGTAATTCACCAAAAGTGATCCTTGGGTATGTATGTATGTATGTATGTATGCCTCTCTTACCCTCCTCCTCACTGTACATAGGGACAAAATAAACTTGGGTCCTCTTCAAGGCGAGTTTTTAACAGTTCTATTTGGTGTCCACTTTTGTATTGCCCCAAAAGTAGAAATGGACATTTTCAGGTGAGTAGCTTTTTTTTTTTTTTTTAATATCCATTCCCTGCCTTATGAAGGTCAACACACTTCTCCCTCATTTGGTTTGTGTGTCTTTCCCCTACTGATGGATGACTAAGGGAAATAGGCCTCTGTGTCACCTCATATTTGTGTCCCAGTTAATCAGGAAGTCATGGATTACAGCTTGAAAGTTCCTACACACTCCAATCAACTCAAAAATTTACATTTTCAATGGGAAATATGCTTTAGTTACATTGTGTTCACTATAATTTCTTGGGGTGCCAATAATAGTGGCATGTGTTGTTGGTTAAAACAATTTTCTTGATGAGGGATTTGTTTTTCTCTGAATACATTTATTTCAATTCAAGGTTGGATTTTTTGCATTTTTTTCAGTGCAAAATGAAGCGACTTCACGAAAAGGTGGATTTTTTTCTTGACCCTTTTTACTGATCTTTACAAGGGGTCCCAATAATTATGGAGACCACTGTAGGTTTCAGTATTTATACCCACTGACCTAATTATCACCATTATTGAATGTGTTGCAAATTAATTCATGTTAATTTATGGTGCCTTATATTTAGTCGTGTAAAAGCTATTTTAGTTTAGTGCAAAACATTATCATCATCATATAGCTGGATGGGAGAGAAATGTTGTTTGACAAAATGTTCAGGTCACCTGTAGCAGTTGTTGCTGCTTTGGTTGAAGCTGCTTAGCACAGTCAATATTCCCACACCTGTACTATAAGAGTAGATAATTTGACTGGCTGCCTCCATCCATACCTGCACACCCACACACAGAAAAATTTATAAAGGTTGTGAGTAACACACTACACTTACTTTGTTACCTGATTTTTGTTTATATGCCAAGAATTCTTAAACCATTTCCTTCAAAATATGCCAATAATAAAGTTATATTTTGAATAACAGTTATCCACTATAAATTTGCTTGTCAAATTTTGCTGAAGACTAACTTCTAAACGTAAAAGTGTACAGAATGTTTCTTTAGACAGAAAATACTTTGTTTTTTATACAGAGAAAACATAAGACAAACAAAAAAATCCCATTATAAGGGGGAGGGGGGGGGGCAATGTATTTTAATCATCATTGGTCTTTCAAAATAACCCCATAGAAATAGTCAATGAAAGTGTTAGCCCTGTGTCTGTGTGTGTTTACAGCACCTGAGGCTCCAACAGTCACTGGAAGTCAGGATAGAGGTAGAAAATAACACCCTGCATGGCTCCAGGGAGAGTCAGTCCACGAATCAGCAACACCAGCAACATTACACAGGGGAATGTGGCTGTGAAATACACCACCTCAGAACAGTGGATGGAAAACACATTAAGTAATGTCATGTAAAATGAGTTCCAATGTTGAATTTAAGTGTTTATGACTTAATCATTCCTAGTGACTAATATGGAAAGCCAATTATGGAACCCAAGCACACATTCACCTTCCCAGTGGACTTGACTCCTTTCCATACAGAGAAATAGCATATGATCCACATTGCAATTAGACACAGGAGAATCTCCCAGTTGATGTTACCTACTTCATCAATACCTTTGGAGATAGAAAGCACTCTTCGCCTGTATAGTAATATCATGGAAATAAGTGATAGCATAATATTCTCTGTAACTTATGTGTAACTCCGTATGGATTTACTACATAGTCCATCTTGGTTAACACTAAATTTTTGTAACTACTGAAATGTTGATTAAAAGCTTTTCTACATTTGCATGTATATGACACTTACTCCCAAAACTCAGTGGCTGCTGATGTGGAGTTGACCCGTCTGGTCCAGTTGGCATTATTTACAAGAGCAATACAGCTGTCTGAGGAAGAAGAAAAGGGAATATAGACAGTTTGGCACTCATTATCTCATTAAATGCATGTACTGGATGCTCCATCAGTGTTTTTGTTTACAGTTATATATTTGGAATGTTGCCTTTAACAGATATTAAGATATACATACATTTTGTAAACTGTAGCAGGTTATACTCTAATAAGTTACCCAGCAGAGGAGGATAATGGGGTGTGGGGAGACATAACCTCGAGGATGTCAGAGTGGGGGAGGTTTTGAAGGGATGGATGGATGGATGGATGGATGGATGGATATTAAAGTATTGGAACAGCAAAGCCAATTCATTTGGGTTTGAGATAATTAGATGAATATGAGACAAAAATTTTTTTTTATTTAATTTTCTTATTTTCCATCTTGATCTTATAACTTAGACCATGATACATTTGTTTTTAATTGAGCAAAAGTATCTGAACAGATCGCCTTGAATTAAAATAAAGTCTCATCTCATCTCATTATCTCTAGCCATTTTGAATGACATTATTTCCACATTCACTGAATATGAGCAATCATGATTGGCTACTCTACTACTAGGCTATCAGCTCGTATATTGCGAGTCGAGAAAAACAAAATGAGAGAATGTTTTGCTGGACCAACCAAGGATGAAATAAAAACTCTACTTGAAAAAAAAGTTAAAAAAATATGGAATGAAAGTATTTGATGGTAAGAACGTATTTTTATTTTTCAAGAATTATTTTAGCATTTTTCACAAATTCCTTCTGTCATTTTGCTGGTTTGTTTCCATTCTTCATCTTTAAGCATTAAAATTTGTTGAAATTATTTAGACTGGTTCAAAAGCTCAAAGAAGTTTGAAAATTACATCACTGAAATGTCCAAGGAAGAATTAAATAAATGTCTAAAGCTATTCTATACCTCAGCATGACAGCAAGATGGTACTTTCTACAAAAAAACAAAACAAAACTAAAGTCAATTTGTGTAGCCATTGATAGGTTTTTAAGAAGTCCGTCGAAGTGGAAATTATTTTGCTGGACGTTTTGTATAAAGATTTTATTTATCAAATTTGCAAAAAATAAAAACAAAAATGCTCTGTTTCTCAAAATCCAGTGAATGTGGATATAATAAAACAATTATTCCACTCAATCTCGTTGTACATGACTTATAGCCATCAGCTCATGTATGACTCGATTTCGTGGAATAATCATTAACTATCCATTGCTTGTAATAACTGCATCATACCAATGACCGACTGACATCACCAAACTACATTCTTCTGTTGTGATGTTTTTCCAGGTTTGTACCATAGCTTCTTTCAGTTATTGTTTTTTTGTTTTGGAAGGGTCTAGCGTAAATAAACAAATTTCATCTACCAGAAAATGTGAATTAATTCATATGGAAGAAAATGTTGTCCTGCATCGGGTAGCAGTCAAACGAGAACACGTGCTGGGAACACTGGGTGCAAGGCAATCACTGGACATCACATATACATCCATTTACACCAGTGCACACTTTAGAAGAAGAAACCTTTATTTGTCACATGCACACTTCAAGCACAGTGAAATTCATCCTCTGCATTTAACCCATCTGATGCAGTGAACACACACACACACACCCAGAGCAGTGGGCAGCCACATTAGAGCACCCACGGAGCAGTCAGGGGTTAAGTACCTTGCTCAAGGGCACTTCAGCCCAAGGCCACCCCACGTTAACCTAAATGCATGTCTTTGGACTGTGGGGGAAACCAGAGCACACCCACACAGACACAGGGAGAACATGCAAACTCCACACAGAAAGGCCCTCACCAGACACTGGGTTCGAACCCAGAACCTTCTTGCTGTGAGGCGACTGTGCTAACCACTACACCACCATGCCGTCCACAATAGAGTAGTTAATCCACTTACTAAAACTTTTTTGGACAGGAGAAGAAATCGGAAGTGAAAAAATAAAACGCAGACACAGGAAGTAGAACAACACAGATGGAATCCCAAGTTCAGGTTTGAACCTCAATGTGCCACCCAAGCCATATTTTTCTGAAATATACAGAATTTCTCTAGGTAGGATTTCCCTAACTAGTCCTCAAATGAGCATCAGGTGTTGAAAGCAGAAAAAGCTCTTTAAGAAAATAGGAACACAAATAAATGTAACATTGCTTATTGTGGCAGCGGGGGCATGGTCAAGCACCGGTCTGTGACAGGAGGTCGGAGTCAGGGAAGGTAAGTGGCAGAATCACTTCACCTGAGAGCAATTAACCTGTGTTTGTGTGTCTTCCCAGTGACCGCGCCCTATATGAGGAGGGAGAGTGAGAGCGGAGGTAGCTCATCCCTGAACCAGACGCCGGTTGTGTGTGTGTCTGTTTGGATGAATGAATTATTGTTTAAACTGAAAAGTCTAGCAATAAACGCTATTTTGGAACCTGATCCCTGTCCTGCCGTCCTCTGTGCTCCACCCACACATAGGGAGTCCTACACTTATATAGCAAAGCTAGATGATCTGTTTAATCAATTTAAGGCACTCTTGTTCCCATTTCATACTTGTGTTCCAGATGTTGTCACAGCTGGCCCAGGGAAGCTGAGACTTGAAGGATGAGACCAAATAGAGCAATTCCCAGGCCAGGATTATGATGTAACACATGCAGCCATACATTTGAATCACTTGGCCTGCATAGCCAACACCTGAAAGAGGACATAGAGCCAGTAAGTAATAGACCACAGGGAATAAAGTTCCTAACGTTGCATAGGACAAGTACACTGTGTGGCCTAAAGTATGTGAACACCTGAAATTTAAACCCATATATGAGCCTTCCCTCAACTGTGGCACCAGAGTTTGAAACATACAATTGTTTGGAACATCTTTATATGCAATTACATTACATTTTCCCTTCAATGGAACTAAGAGGCCCAACCCTGTTCCAGTATGACCATCTCCCTGTGCACAAAGCTAGCTCCATAAAGTTAAGGTTCACCAAGTTTGGTGTGGATGAACTCGAGTGGCCTGCGCAGAGCCTGGAACTCAACCCCACTGAACCCCATTGGAATGAACTAGAACTTTGTGTGTGTGTTTTTTTTTCAGGGTCTCAGAATCCATCGTAATATCTTTATCTTTGTTACAATTTAAATGTTATAAGAGAGGATTTTGTTATGAGAAACCAGAGTGAGAGTGAGTGAAGGGTTTTTGTTTTCTTTTTTTGGGGAGGGGGGGTATTCAGAGAGTGCATCTTGGACAAACAGGTGTACATACATGAAACTTCTTAAATAAAATCTTCCTCTGTGTATGTGCCTGCTTGCAATCTTTATTAAATGAGAAAACAGGAAATTTACTTCAAAATCTAACACAACTTATCTCAAGAATTTTGCTCTAGCTTTCACTGCCATGAATCCTCTCCCCATTAAAATAGCAGTTAGCGAAGATTTTGTGAAAGAATAAAATCTATATTTAAGCTGAAGACAGAGCTAGCTTTAAGGTAACATGACTTGAGTAACCCAATTAATTAAAAATCACCCACTGAAATCCCTCACCTGAGTTACTATCATTCCACCAATTTCCAGGAGGTTGTAATCAGGGTTGTTCAATCTTATCTGCAAAGTGCCGGTGTATTACACTGTGAGTAGTAAGAAAGTACTGACTAGTTTCTAATTAGCTGGCATTAGCAGTGTTGTTCACATCATCTCTGAGAAGCAATGAGGATGTTCACAGGTGTTTAGTGATTTACATATTGAAGAGATTGTAATATAAAATATGATATTTTATGTACAACATAAATGCCTGGTGTTAGCAGTGTTGTTTACATTGTCTCTGAGAAATAGAGAGGCTGTTCAGAGGCATCCAGTGACCAACATAACTGCAGGCTTTTTATTTTTAGTGTTTTTATGATTCACATGGTGAAGTGATTAAAATAATATTTTATGTTCAACAGTATACAATAAAATGAAAACGACATGGCAAATTGATATCATTCTCAGACGACGGGCAGGGTGCTGTTCAGCTAAATCAAATAGCTCATGCATTAAAAAAAAAAACTGATACTGACTATGTGTGGAGCAGATCAGTCTACACATACTGTGTTGAATGTTGTGCACAAATTCCCAGACTGTTAATTTTAAATCTACACAAAACTATGTGTAAAAAAAGCTGAATTCTTCCAGTGCAATTTTATTTAATATTGACAAATTTATACATGCATTTTTTTTCAACCCATCTGGATTACTCTAAGCCACCTCTTCACTGGTTTACCAAAAAGCTTTATCACTAGTTTCTAGAGAGTGAAAAATGCTGCTGCATTAATCTTGGTGTACAAGAATGCAAGGTCACTATATATCTGTAAACAACTACATTGTCTAGCACTGACTTAGAATTGATTTTAAGATGTGTAGTGATATTTAAATTCCTTTTGTCTTGCTTCCACTGTACCTCGTGAATTAATTGTTCCAATGTCCCAGATCAATTACTGTAACAAATATCCTGGCCATACCCACTATCCTGCAAAAGGGTAAAGAGGCAGCCTTTTGTTTATGGCCCCAAACTTTGCAATTCCCTCTGTGATTACCCAAGAGCTGTCAATCATCCGGAAACATTTAAAAGGAGACTAAAGACATCCATTTGTCAGCAGTTGAACCCAGTTACATTCCACATCAATGCATGCATAAACTAACACAACCCATCCACCCATCATCTATACCACTTATTTGTCACAAGCGGACCTTGAATACAGATCCATGTTTATTCAGTTTATGAACACAACACACCATTGTCACTTATCCTTAGCCAGTGGGCAGATATGTTGCCAGCATGTGATAGCCCCTTCTTATGTGTATTGTCCCATAGCAGTTTCCAGAAGGAATAGGGGCAAACCACAAGTCACAGCAAACACAAAGTAGGGCACCAAAAACACCCCTAATAACATGCAAACAATGCCAACCTCCAAATTAGTAACAAAATACAAAAAGAGTTTTACTTGGTTTCTGCAAATAGAGAAACACAGCAGCCAGTTGTTAAAGACAAAATACTTGTAAATACTATGTAATGGAAACTTCTAATAAACACTTCAGAACACTTAGCAGTTGTCTTTTCAGTTATTTATTATAGTAGATCATATAAAACAGAAATATAAAATAGGAAAGGAAAGAGGAAGAAGAGAGAAGAAGACACCACTTCAATGATGCCAAGAGTACGCGCACTCTGAGTTGTGTTTTAGTGGCTGTTATCTATTATACTCTAAAGCTTACTGCTTGCCTCTTCATGTGATTGGGTCAAGATTTTCTATGAAGCTTTGTTAAAGCGTGCACCTGGCATGCTCTGGTATGTGCAGGCGGATGCATAGTTAGGGAGAACTCAGGCACCCTGCTTATTACCACCAAGGCCACAGAAAGGTGATTACAACATTGGAAAAACATCTTTCTCAGTACACTCGGCCACTTGAGCTCAACACACAGAAACACAAAGAACAGGAATGTTCATCCACTAAATTTCCCTCACTAAAATATGGTTCCTGTACTTCAGGGTTTCATGAACTTAAGTCAGGGAAAACACATTAACCATGAACCAACAATTCATGCAAACACACAATATACAAAGAGACAACATTGTCAGGACAAACAGACAAGGACCCAAGAGTGCAAGTTTAAATGTTGAATTTATTGATAGCAGGGGAAAGGGAGTTGGGAGGATGTGTGTGTGAAGTTCAGTGGCAGGAAGACTGAGAGGCAGGGATGGCTGGTGGGAGTGTGGTGGTGACGTCTGAGGTCTCCCATCCAAGTACTAACCAGGCCTGACCCTGCTTAGCTTCTGAGATCAGACGGGATCAGGCGTTGTCAGAGTAGTTTGGCTGCAAGCTGACAGCCCTTGGTGTTCAGGCGGTCTCCCAGCGAGCAGGCTCTCAGCAGGCAGACAGGACAGCATGACAGACAGGAGTTTGGGAACAGGCTGAAACACAGAGAGTCACAGGTCAGGTAGTGAGAATGGAGACAGAAATGCAGGGTCAGGTTACCAGGGCTGAAGAGTTGATGGAGTCGATGCCTTGAAAGACGATCTGACACTGAAGCTTGGGAGGACTGCAGTTTAAATACACACAAGGAAGGGAGCAGGTGATAGGCAACAGCCAATGACAGCCACTGAAAGTCAAATGAGAGTTAATGATGGTAATTGACAGCAGGTGAGCCTGATGGGGAAGGAGCATGCGGGCGTGGCAGGTAATACTGAGTGGAGAGGAGTGGAATGTAAACTGATGAGAGGAAACCACAGGTAGGACCATGACAGAACCCCCCCTCAAGGGACGGCTCCAGAAGTCCCTAGACACAGATCCACCAAGATGGGCGGTTGGAGGGGGAATACCGGTGGAGGGTCAGAATTCCTCTGACCGGTCAGTGTCCATAGCCTCCGCACCATCTTCACTGTCGGAAGACTCATCATCCAAGGGCCCCTGCCCAGGATTCGGTTCAGTGTCAGACTCGGGCACTGGAGCAGGGGCAGGGTCCAGAAATGGATCCGCCCGGTGAGAACCCCTACGTCAACCCTGTCGGATGGAGGACTGGTCAGGGTGTAGGCGATGGAAGTCGGCGATGAGGGCCAGATCCAAAATCCTTCCAGCGGGGACCCATGCCCTCTTCTCAGGACCATAACCCTCCCAGTCTACCAAGTATTGGATGCCCCTAGCCCTCCGTCGAGAGCGGAGCAGTCGCTGGACCGTGTAGACAGGTCCACCATCAATGAAGCGTGGGGGAGGGGGCAGCAGTGTTACCGGGACCAGGGGGCTCTCGTGCACCGGTTTGAGTTTGGAGACGTGGAAGGTGGGATGTATCTTCATGGTCTTGGGCAGCAGCAGCCGAACTGCCGTTGGACTGATGACCTTCTGTATGGGAAAGGGTCCGATGTAGCGAGGCGCCAATTTGCATGACTCCACCCACAGTGGTAGGTCTCGAGCAGACAACCATACCTTCTGGCCGACATGGTAAACAGGTGCAGGGGTCCTCCGCCGGTTAGCCCCAATAGCATAGCTGGTACTGGACTTCAGGAGTGCGGTGTGGGCCTGGGCCCATGTGCGGCGGCAGCGGCGGACATAGGCGAGAGCAGACGGGCAGGTGGCATCTCCCTACTGGCTGGCAAACAGAGGTGGTTGATAACCATACACACACTGGAAGGGGGAGAGTCTGGTGGCAGAACTGGTGAGGGAGTTGTGGGCATATTCCACCCAGAGCAGATGTTGAGCCCAGGCGTGGGGGTTGCGTGAAGCCACACACCTAAGTGCCTTCTCCAGTTCTTGGTTCATGTGCTCTGTTTGGCCATTAGACTGTGGGTGAAACCCAGATGACAGACTGGCAGTGGCCCCGAGGAGGTGGCAGAATTCTTTCCAGAAACTGGCGGAGAACTGCGGTCCCCGGTCAGACACGATATCCCTGGGCAGGCCGTGGACTCGAAAGACGTGTTCTAAGACGACCCGGGCAGTCTCCTTCGCAGTTGGCAGTTTTGGGAGAGGCACGAAGTGGGTCATCTTACTGAAGCAGTCCACAATGGTGAGGATGACCGTATTACCTTCTGACGGAGGAAGACCAGTAACAAAATCCAGGGAGACATGGGACCAGGGACGCATGGGTACTGGCAGGGGCTGGAGTAACCCGGCTGGGGGCTGACTGGGGGATTTGTGCTGGTTGCAAGTGGGGCAGGCTCTCACAAAATCCTGGATGTCCTTCCTCATCAAAGGCCACCAGAACCACTGAGACAGCAGATGGAGGGTGCGTGTGACCCCGGGGTGACAGGCCAGGTGGGAGTCATGTCCCCATTGAATGACCTGAGACCTCAGACTGGCTGGGACATAGAGACAGTTGGAGGGGCAAGCGCTGGGGCTTGGCTGGTCCCTGATGGCTTCTCGAACCTGCTCCTCAATGTCCCAGGTTAGGGCAGCAATGACACAGGGGCTTGGGAGGATGGGTGTTGATTCCTCCCTGGATGCCTCATCCTTCTGAAACATCCAGGAGAGTGCATCGGGCTTGATGTTGCGGGAGCCAGGACAGTAGGAAAGGACAAAGTTGAATCAGGTGAAGAATAATGACCACCGGCGCTGGCGGAAGTTTAGCCTCCTGGCTGTCCGGAAATACTCCAGGTTTTTGTGGTCAGTCCAGACCACAAACGGAACCTTAGACCCCTCCAACCAGTGGCGCCACTCCTCGAGGGCGAGCTTGACAGCCAGTAGCTCGCGGTTGCTGATGTCGTAGTTGCTTTCTGCTGGGGTCAGTCTTCGGGAGTAGAAGGCACAGGGGTGCATCTTGCCATCCTCTGCTGCTCGCTGGGAAAGCACAGCCCCGACTCCCACATCCGAAGCATCTACCTCCACCACAAACTGCCGCTCAGCGTCAGGCATCCGGAGGATGGGAGCTGAAGTGAAATGGGCCTTGAGGGTTTCGAAGGCTTTGTCAGCTGCTGCAGTCCATTGGAAAGGCTGTTTGATGCTGGTCAGTGCGGTGAGTGGGGCTGCCACGGTGCTGTAGCCCCGGATGAATCTTCTATAAAAGTTGGCAAACCCCAGGAACTGCTGCAGTTTCTTACGGCTCTCTGGAACCGGCCACGACATCACTGCCGACACCTTCGCAGGGTCCATTTGAATGCTGCCCTCGGTCACCACATATCCCAGGAACGAGACAGACTGAGCGTGGAACTCGCACTTCTCTGCTTTCACAAACAGCGAGTTTTCAAGCAGGTGGCGCAGGACCAACTGGACATGGTGGGTGTGTTCAGACAGGGTTTTTGAGAAGATCAAAATATCGTCCAAGTAAACAAAAACAAACTTATTGAGCATGTCTCTGAGGATGTCGTTTACCAGTGCCTGGAACACTGCTGGGGCATTGGTGAGACCGAATGGCATGACAAGATATTCATAATGTCCCGTCGGGGTGTTGAACGCAGTCTTCCACTCGTCGCCTTCTCTCACTCGCACCAGATTGTAAGCGTTCCGAAGATCTAGCTTGGTGAACACTGTGGCCCCTTGCAGCAGTTCAAAGGCGGAGGAGAGTAGTGGCAGAGGGTAGCGGTTCTTAACCGTAATGTCGTTCAAGCCCCGGTAATCTATGCATGGGCGAAGAGAACCATCCTTCTTTCCAATGAAGAAGAATCCAGCTCCGGCAGGAGAGGACGACGGACGGATTATGCCAGCAGCCAGAGAGTTGTTTATGTAGTCCTCCATGGCCTTTCTTTCCGGGGCTGATAGGGAGTAGAGATGGCCCTTCGGGGGTGCGGTGCCTGGCAGGAGGTCGATGGCGCAGTTGTATGGTCGGTGTGGGGGCAAAGACGTGGCCTTGGACTTGTTGAACACCTCTCTCAGGTTGTGATAGCAGACAGGAACCTTGGATATGTCAGGGGCGGAGCTGGTGGTCTCCTGGTTGGTTGGCAGGACGGCTCCCTTTAAGCAGGTCTGATGGCAGCCCCATCCCCACTATCGTATTGTGCCAGTCTCCCAGTCAAGTTGGGGGTTGTGTTGACGGAGCCACAGGTAGCCTAGGATGAGTGGTTGGCTGGGTGAGTGTAGGAGGTGGAACTGGATGGACTCCTGGTGGTTTCCTGACAGCAGCATAGTCACGGGGGCTGTGATGTGTGTCACTGTGCCGAGACGATGTCCACCCAGTGCTCGTACAGGAACAGGTGGAGTGAGATGGTGACGGCCCACACCCAGCTGCCGTGCAAACTCTGTATCCATGATGTTTGCTTCGGCTCCAGAGTCCACCAGGGCGGCCAGGGCACAAGTGGTGTTGGGAAACTGAAGGCGGAGCTGAAGCAGGAGTTTTTGGATGGAGGGAGACTGGATATATGTCGAGCTCACCCGGATCTCCCCTACGCCTGGTGAGCTCTGGCTTTTGCCGGGCAGGTGGTGACACGGTGACCTTCCCCACCGCAGTAGAGGCACAGGTTTAAGGTTAGGCGGCGCTGTCACTCTTCGGGGGTGAGGGAGGCGCGGTCGATCTCCATGGGCTCAGGCTGATTATGTTGGCTTTGGGGCATGACAGGCGGGAACTGGGCAGCGGAAGACTCACCCCGAGTGCGGGTGGCAGGTTGACTCGGACGCCCCTTCTCTCGTCTGCAGATCTGGATACGGTGATCGATGCATACAGCAAGGGCAATGGCCTCATCGAGTGTCGGGGGTTGCTCATGGGAGACGAGCTCGTCTTTGACGTAGTCCGCCAAACTGTGGAGGAAGGCGTCCACTAGTGCCGCCATGTTCCACGAACTGCGCCTCACCAGGGTATGAAAGTCGATGGAGTAGTCCGCCAGCGTCCAGTTGCCCTGACGGATACTCATCAGTGCTCGTGACGCCTCTGTTCTTGACAAGCCCAGGTCGAACACCTTTAACATCTCCTCAGCGAAGGCACCAAAGGAGGCACAGGCCGGGGTCTGCCGGTCGAATTCTGCTGTCCCCCCACAGCCGAGCCCAGCCGGTCAGGTGAGTGATGACATACCCCACCTAGGCTCCCTCTGTCGAGAAGGTCCTGGGCTGCAGAGAAAACTGGATACGGCAGCTGGTCAGGAATGGCCAGACCTGGTTTGGGTCACCATTGAAATGTTCCAGATTACCAATCTTCGGTTCCGGGTCACCGGGAGCTAGAGGCTGTGCTGCCAGGACTGGAGCAACCAGATTTTGAGGAGAAGCCATGGCAGAGGGGTTTGGTGGTGCAGACGGAGCTGGAGCGGTGAGGTTGGTGAGTACTTGGGTTAGCTGCTGCTGCCCAAGCTGGAGTAGAGATGCAATGTCACCGGACATCCAGTTTATGTCTCCCTCTGTGTGTTCCAGTCACTGCAGGGCGGTCATTTCGGGCTCAATCCCCATGCTGGTCAGGAAGGGCGCTGGGTCCATGATGGTCAGATCGTTCTGTTAGGACAAACAGACAAGGACCCAATAGCTCAAGTTTAAATGTTGAATTTATTGATAGCAGGGGAAAGGGAGTTGGGAGGATGTGTGTGTGAAGTTCAGTGGCAGGAAGACTGAGAGGCAGGGATGCCTGGTGTACGAGTACTTTATATCCCGGTGCAAACTCTCTAAGGCGCATACCCTTGTCATACAGGCGTGTTTGTCGTTCTTGGGCCTGCCGCAAATTCTCCTGGGTTAGGTGGGTGAGTGTGTGGAGTTTTGCGTGCAGGTCAATAACGTATTGGATTTCATTTTTACTTGGTGAAGATCCCTCCTCCCTCTTCCGACTCGGGAGATGACGCAGAAGAGCGCCTCCACAATACTGCGTGCTGAGATATTGCGAAGAGGCACCGCTTCCGGGTATCGAGTTGCATAGTCCATTAGAACTAATATAAAGCGGTACCCTCGTGCTGACCAATCTAATGGCCCGACGAGATCCATCCCAATTCTTTCGAACGGGGTCTCGATTAATGGGAGAGGGCACAAAGGCGCTTTTGGAATGGCCGCTGGATTTACTAACTGGCATTCGTGGCACGCCGTACACCACCTACGGACATCGCCACGAATCCCTGGCCAATAGAACCGGGCCATTATTCGGGCTAGTGTTTTATCCTGCCCTAAGTGTCCAGCCATGGGATTAAAGTGAGCTGCCTGGAATATCAATTCCCTGTGGCTCTTCAGAATCAAAAGCTGCGTGACTTGCTCTTTAGTCTGAGTGTCTTGCCTTACTCGGTATAATCTATCCTTCATAATCGCGAAGTAGGGGAAGGATGGGGTGGCGTTTGGCTGGAGCGTTTGACCATCGATTACTCTCAATTGGTCAAACGCATGCCGCAGAGTCTCGTCTCGCGACTGCCCTAATGGGAAATCCATGAGGGATTCCCCAATAGAGAGAGGAGGAGCCGGCGGCTCCTCACTCTGACGCGGAGATGACGTAGACGGCTCTGTGACAGCTGCTCCCGCCAACGCGACACTGGGACCTCCCCCTGTTAAACTATGGCAGGACCCACTCTTCACTAGATGACTCATTAATTCCCCAAATCCCAGCCAATCCGTCCCCAAAATTATCGAGTGGGTGAGGCGAGGATTAACCGCCGCCTTTACTATAAATTTTTCCTCTCGAAAAAAAATGTGGACCGACAGTAAAGGGTAGTTGTGAACATCCCCGTGCACACACAACACCTTCACCAATTGTGCTCCCCCAAATGCCTCATCTTGCACCAGGTTTTGGTGGATCGAGGTCTGATTACAACCAGGATCCACCAATGCCTGATATGTATCCCCTTGGATACTCACCGGTATGCAATACGCTCCGGCCCGATCGAGGGCGGCTCCTGGCGCGTCGGGGATCCGAACCACCGCGCCCACCTCCATTACCGAGCACTGCTGTTGGAGGTAGCCCGGCTCCCCGCAGTGCCAGCAAACTGGCCCGGGCTTCCTCTCTGCACTAGTGCTCTGGGGCTCACTCACCCGAGGGGGGGGAAGAGACAGACACAGAAGGGAGAAACGGGAGGGCACCCCGGGTGCGGCGGGCCGGCTGAGGTGGCACCAGCCCCCACCTCCGAGGTGGGGGAATGGGGCGAGGAGGAGACACAGGAGGAGGGGGAGAGAGAGAGAGAGAGAGAGAGAGAGAGGGGAGAGAAGAGGTTATCCACTGTCCTGCCGTCGGGACAGCCGCCAAATGGTCCTCCGCCAGCTCGATTGCCTGATCCAGCGATGCCGGGTGGTGGCACTGGACCCACTCTGCGGTTCCTGCTGGTAAACGCGTGATGAATTGCTCCAGTACCACCTGGTTGATGATCCCCTCGGCATCACAGTTGTCGGTCCTCAACCACTGCCAGCAGGCATCCCGGAGTCGCTGGCCCAACATGAACGGCCGGCCAACTTCCTCCAAGCGCAAAGCGCGGAAGCGCTGACATTGTTGCTCAGGGGTGCGCCCCACACGCTGGAGGATGGCCCGGCGAAGGTCCGCGTATGCCAGCCGGTGGTCGGTGGGGAGCTGTAGCGCGGCCAGCTGCGCCTCTCCCGCGAGCAGGGGGAGGAGGCGCGCCACGCGCTGTTCCACCGGCCACCCCGGGGTCTCTGCTACCTGCTCAAAGAGTGTGAGGAAGGCCTCGTGGTCATCCTGCGGGCCCATCTTCGTTAGGGTGAGGGGGATGGGCCCGCAGTGGTGGAGTTGCTGGACCCCGCCGATGCAAGGAGGTGCTGGAACGCCCAATGATCTTCCTGTTGCGCCAGCACCAGGGCCTTGAACCATTGTTCTTGCTCCTTTCGGAGGGCGAGCAGCGCCTGGTGCTGGCTCTGTTGGGCCGTGGTGAGGGTGTGGATCAGGTCTGCGAAGGTGGAGGACTCCATGGGGCTGTTTTATTCTGTGCTCATCCCAGGTTTCAGCACCACTGTGACAGTTTGTATTGGTGGGTGGAGCACAGAAGGATGGCAGGCCAGAACTGAGTTCACAAAGCTCTTTTTGTTTTCACTTTTCAGTGCAAAAACTAACTCTCCCAGCCACGCACACACACAAGTCGTCTGGTTGGGGAGAGAGCTCCCTCTGCTCTCACTCTCTCTCCTTAAATAGGGCACGGTCACTGGGGAAGACACATAAACACATTAATTAACATCAGGTGCTGTGATTCTGCCACTTACCTTCCCTGACTCCGCCCTCTGGTCACAGACCGATGCTTGACCACACCCCCACTGCCACATTCATCCTCTGCATTTAACCCATCTGAAGCAGTGAACCTATGCACACACACACACACACACACACACACACACACACACAGAGCAGTGGGCAGCCCAGAGTGCCCAGGGAGCAGTCAGGGGTTCGGTACCTTGCTCAAGGGCACCTTAGCCCCAGGCTACCCCACATCAACCTAACTGCATGTCTTTAGATTGTGGGGGAAACCAGAGCACCCAGAGGAAACCCACGCAGACACGGGGAGAACATGCAAACTCCACACAGAAAGGCCCTCGCCAGCCGCTGGGTTTGAACCCAGAACCTTCTTGCTGTGAGACAACCGTGCTAACCACTACACCACCCTGCCACCCACAATGGACTTCACAATGAACTGTTAGAGTAACGTCATTAATTAGTGTGGCTGAGTGACAGTGCAGTAATTGAATTCAGGTGTGTGAGAAATTATAATTCCTGAGCCTGAGAGTGGTGAGGTGCAGGATGGTTATTGTAGTCCATGGCAGCCATATTCAAAGGCCAATGTAAATTCTGGAAAGTGAAGTCTTGAATGCAAGCAGGTGGAGACATGACATACATATCCATCCATCCATCCATCCATCCATCCATCCATCCATTATCTGCAGTTGCTTATCCTTTACAGGGTCACGGGCAAGCTGGAGCCTATCCCAGCTGACTATGGGCGAGAGGTGGGGTACACCCTGGACAGGTTGCCAGATCAACACAGGGCTGACACATAGACACAAACAACCATTCACACTCGCATTCACACCTACGGTCAATTTAGAGCCACCAATTAACCTAACCTGCATGTCTTTGGACTGTGTGGGAAACCAGAGCACCCAGAGGAAACCCACGCAGACACGAGGAGAATGCGCAATCTTCACACAGAAAGGCCCCCATCAGCCACTAGGCTTGAACCCAGAACATCCTTGCCGTGAGGCGACAGTACTAACCACTACACCACTGTGACCACCGGCTCTTCCTCAGCCTCCTCAGATCCCAGGTACTACATGCCCAGAACTGTCTGCAGTTTGCATACCGGGCAGGTGTTGGTGTGGAAAATGCCATCCTCTACCTGCTACACAGAGCCCACTTGCATCTGGATAAGGGAAATGGCACAGTGAGGATCCTCTTTTTGGACTTCTCGAATGCCTTCAATACCATCCAGCCCCTTATGCTTCAGGACAAACTGAACAGGATGTGAGTGGACCCCTGCCTGGTCACCTGGATCTCCAGCTACCTCAATGACAGGCTGCAGTATGACAGGCTGAAGGACATCACATCTGACACTGTGATTAGCAGCACTGGAGCACCCCGGTGCACAGTCTTCACCCTGTACACCGCGGACTTCTGCTACAACTCGGAGCTGTGTTACATTCAGAAGTTCGCCGATGACACAGCCATAGTGGGGTGTATCAGGGACAAAAGAGAGGAGGAGTATAGGAGCCTGGTGAGGGACTTTGCCATTTGGTGCAATAGGAACCATCTGCAACTCAACACCTCGAAGACCAAGGAGCTGGTCATTGACTTTGGGAGGTCCCGACCAAGGTCCCGACCAGTTCTGATTGACGGAGTTGAGGTGGAGGCTGTGGATTCCTACAAGTACCTTGGGCTGTGGCTGGACTGGACTTGTAACACCAACCACCTGTACAGGAAGGTACAGAGCAGGCTGTACTTCCTGAGAAGGCTGCAGTCCTTTAACATCTGCAGGAAACTCCTGTGGATATTCGATCAGTCTGTGGTCACCAGTGTCCTGTTTTACACTGTGGTGTGCTGAGGGGGCAGCACATCCAAAATGGACACATCCAGGCTGGACAAACTGATCAGGCAGGCCGGCTCTGTGGTCGGCATGAAGCTGGACTCTCTGGTGATGGTGGCAGATAAGAGGACTATGGACAAACTACTGAATATCATGGACGATGCCAGTCACCCTCTGCACACCGTCATCAGCAACCAGAGGAATCTGTTCAGTGACAGAATGCTCCTTCCCAAGTGCAGGACTAACAGACTTATAAACTCCTTTGTTCCTCATGCCATCAGACTGTACAACTCCTCTCTGGGGGGAGGAGGGGTAACAGGAGGACAGAGGATGGGATGGAGCAGTAGCCTAGCCTGATAAAAAGCAATACTGGACAATGTGCAATATAAATCGTAAGTAAATTTAATTTATAAAGCACATTTAAAATAGTTTTCACCGACCAAAGTGCTGTACATAGGGTAGCTAGAAAATCAGAAAGTAAAATACACAAACACAACACAAAAGAAAAGATGCATTAATAGCTGCAACAAAAATACACATTACAAACACAGAGATTAACAGATAGACAAAGAGGCCAGAATTACACAAATAACAAATGAACAACAACATTGAATAACACCCACTACAAAAAAAAAAACTAGGGAATGGGCAGCTAAGAGGATGCAAAAGCCAGTGAGTAGAGGTGAGTTTTGAGTCTGGATTTAAAAGAGGAGATAGAGGGGGCGAATCTAATGTCTGGGGGCAAACAGTTCCACAGACTTGGAGCCGCTACTGCAAATGCCCTATCACCTTTATGTTTGAGGTGAGTCCGGGCCACATGAAGGAGACCTTTATCAGCAGATCTAAGGGACCTAGGTGCAGGGGGTGGTTTCAGGAGATCTGAGATGTAAGTAGGGGTTTGACCATGCAGCGTAGGACTTTAAATTGGATCCTAAAACTAATGGGAAGCCAGTGTAAAAAAGCCAGGACAGGGGTAATGTGCTCTCTCTTCTTGGTACCTGTCAGCAGTCTAGCAGCTGCATTTTGCACCAACTGTAAACGCATTAATTGAGACTGGGGGAGACCAAGATAGAGGGAATTGCAATAATCTAGTCGGGATGTAAAGACATGAATGGCTTTTTCTAGGTCTTCAAAGGATAAAGAAAGTTTGAGATGGGAAATCACTCTCAACTGGAAGAAGCTATCCTTAATAACAGTACTAATCTGCTTTTTAAAGCAGAGTTCTGAATCAAGAGTGACACCTAGGTTTTTAGCATATAACTTAATGTATGGAGAGAGATGGGCAAGCTTGTCAGCCACTGAGGATCTAGATTTGGGAGGACCAAAAATGATAACCTCAGTTTTGTCATTATTTAGCTGGAGGAAGTTGTTGGTCATCCAGCACTTACTATCCTCAAGACAATCCAATAGTGGCTGTATGGAATCCCTAGATTTAAAGGGAAGGTACAGTTGTGTATCATCTGCATAGAAGTGAAAGGAGATATCATACTTTCTAATAATGTTACCTAGGGGGAGCATATACAAACAGAAAAGTACTGGACCCAAAATAGAGCCCTGCGGGACCCCATAGGAGACTGGGGCTGAAGAAGAGGAGAAATGACCAAGAGATACAGAAAAGGTTCTACGTTTTAGATAGGATCTGAACCAAAGCAGTGCTGTCCCATTAATGCCTACCCATTCCTCAAGATGAGAGAGGAGGATGTCATCCCAGATAGCAGAGGGTCGTTGATTCGACGTGGAATCATCGGCATGTTCTTCGACCTATACGCCGTCGAATCACCGTCGATCACCGACGTTGATTCAACACCGCTTTGCTCATACGAGTTTCCGTTGAAATGACGTTGAAAAGTGGCTGGTGGTCGACAGAGAATAGACCCCCTTTCACCCTTTATTCAACTACGTATTTCGGTCAATTTATAGTTGAATTTTCGGCGATGATTCATCCAACTTTACTTCCTGTTTTATGTACAACAGGAAGGCTACAAATTAAGCAAAACAGGCTAAATTAAACTAGCTAACAATAAAGCATCGGGGCTCTTGCCTAGGATGAACACACACATGCATACTTCAACCATGAAAGTGAAACTTAATTTATATCAATGTGCGTAGGCTACGTCCTGTTTAATGGACAACAGGATATAAAAATGCATGCAACAATGCACCTCTCCTAATGTTTGTCAAGCTATCTAATGAGGCATAACTTTTAACATTTATAAGGAACAGAACACACTTGAACAAGTTCTTAGAAACATTTTATGATTTATTAATAATTGTGGCCTATTCCTCCTGCGGCGCAGACCTGTACATGGAAACAGAAAAACATAACCAAAATTAATTTGATGCAGCATTGATAAAGAAAGTCAGCAGTAGGCTATGGGTTTCTAAATGCCACCCTACCTCATTATTTGGACATGGGGAAAAACTATATTTAAAATCCAAAGAGGGATGGAGGGAGGAAAATTAAAACAAAAGAAATGAAATATAGAGTAGAGAATATTTGATAAAATTAAGGATGTTTTTATTCAGTAAACATTTAAAAAAATGTTCTACAACACTCTAGCCTAGTGACTTACCAGTAACAAAATAGACTTGAAGTATTCAGATCCGCTCTGCATAAAGCAGCTAAATCCTCTCTCTGTCTCCCGGCAGAAAGCTCCTTGGTTTGCTTGTGTCTCAATCACAGCTGGTATTCTGTAGAAAGACTTCTTTTCACCTTTCCCATCAGCTTTGTTAGAACACCCTAACACAGCACAAAAGTTTACCATTGTAGGTTTATGATGAACCAAGTGCCTCGTGGGTTCACATACCGCGCGCTGCCTTTATTTCCCCCAAATCACGAGTTTGTTGGTCTTCCAATGTGGCGCAGGGTTTGTTTACTTCCGGTTTCGGGTGACGTCAGTGAAAGGGGTCTAATGGGGGCATTACCGCCACCCACTGGATTGGGGTGTAAAGCAGTCTGAACAAAACGTGTAAACATAAACATAGGAGAAATGAACCCGTTTTTCTAACTCGTCCTCACTTAGTCTACTTTTCTTTTTTGATTAGTCTGGATTTGATATTGTAAATTTAAATGTGAATCAATGTATATTCATCGGACATGAACAAATGAATAAATCTTGAGTAATCTTGAGGCGTGTGTGTCCGGGGCGCGGTGTCGCGGGGGGGGGGGATCGAACGAACCCTCCGATCCCCCCTGGCTACGGGCCAGTTGCTCATCCTACCAATGTTGAAAACTGGCCGGCAAAAGTGACGATGGTTCAACGTCGTATATTCAACCTTCTCTGACGGTCGACAGATCAACCTTTACCCACGTTGATTCAACGGTGATAAATCGACCCTCTCAGACGGCGGAGAAATCGACGTTTCACGGCGCCGTTTCAACGTTGATTTTCTGACGTACGACGGAAACCGACCATTCTGACCAAAACTCTACGTCGTTTCAACGACCCTCTGCTATCGGGGATGGTCCACAGTATCAAAGGCCGCACTAAGGTCCAATAGGACCAAGATTGCATTCTCGCCTGAGTCTAGAGTGAGCAGTAGATCATTAGTCACTTTGAGCAGAGCTGTTTCAGTACTGTGGAGTGCTCTAAAACCTGACTGGAACGGCTCTAGAATGTTGTGCTCAGACAGGAAGAGAAGCGGCTGGGACAGCACGACTTTCTCCAGCACCTTGGAAATGAAAGGGAGCTTAGAGATAGGGTGGTAATTACTCAAGCATTTACCATCCAGTTTATGCTTTTGAAGCAGGGGTTGGACAACCGCATGCTTAAAACACGCAGGAACAACACCAGATGACAGACATGAATTAATAATTACCTGTATGGAGGAACCAACTACATCAAAAGCTTCTTTAGTAATATAAGAGGGGACAGCATCACCAGGAGAGGAGGTTGGTTTCATGCGTAGGACTAGATTCTTCAACTCTGCAAGGAGAATATTATGAAATTGACTGAAACTAGATATAGGGCCAGGGGAGACATAAAGGGGGGTTGGTGGTGGGAGGGGGAACTGAGCTCTGATATTCTTAATCTTGTCAATGAAAAATTCCAAGAATTTCTCACAAGCATCAGTATTGGTAACAGGAGCTGGTAAGAGTGCTGGGTTTATGATTCAGTTTATAGTGTTAAACAGAATTTTAGGTCTGTTAGAGTGCTGATTAATAATATCAGAGAAATACTTAGCTCTGGCAGCTTTAGCAGCTGCCTGAAAGGATTTTAATGAAGATTTAAAGATTTCGAAGGAAATAGTGAGATCATCTTTCCTCCATTTTCTTTCAGCTCTCCGGCAGGCCTGCCTAAGAGAGCAGGTAGCTTCATCTAATCTGACCTGAGATTTGAAATGTGGTCGTCTATAACTAAGAGGAGCCACTAAATTGAGAATAGATGTGCAGGAGGAATGAAAAAAAGCAACCAGTTCATCTGGGCAAGATGAGGCAGATGCAGCTGTAGACAAAGTAGTAGCAACAGCCTTACTGAGAAAACAGTCTGAGAACTGAGCTGTAGTGAGTGAGTTTATGCGTTAGTATAAATATAGTAGAGTATATATAAATATAGTAGAGTAGTGACCAAGAGCTCTGACGGTCTGCACAGGATTGGGAAGGATTGTATTGAATAGGATAGGTGTGTGGTCAGAAAAAGTAGCCTCCTCAATAATAATGTTATCTACAGTGAAACCATATGACAAAATGAGGTCAAGGGTGTGACCCAGTGTATGGGTGGGTTGATCTATGTGTTGAGTGAAACCAAAAGAGTCCAATACATCACAGAATTCCCTTACTAAGGGTTTGTCTGGGCAGCAAACATGAATATTAAAATCATCCAATATTAATAACCGGTCATACACTGACACATAATAAGAAAGAAAGCCTGAGAATTCAGCAATAAAATCTTTATCTGGCTTTGGGGGTCTGTATATCAATACACACACCAATGGATTAGTTTTAGATTCCACTATTATGCACTGAAGTTCAAAAGTAGAAAATGTCTCTACAGGAAGTGCCTGTATTTTGAAGACATTTTTGTAAACAAGAGCTACTCTGCTTCCTCTTCCAATGTGCCTTGGAGTGCTAATAAAGGAACAGTTCATCGGGCACAGTTCACCAAAGGCAGAAGACTCACCAACTCCAGCAGTGATCCATGTCTCAGTTAGGAACAGTAAGTCCAGATCATGACGGGAGAAAAAGTCATTCAGTATAAAAGTTTGTTCACCACCGACCTGCTGTTGACTAACGCCATCCTAGCCACAGAATGAGCCACGCCCTGAAGACAACGAGAGTATTCCAATTTACGAATGTTCCGGGGATTTACCCCACCACTGCGGATGCGTGGCCTCGGTCGAGCAGAGCTGTCGAGCACAGAATGTGGCCTCGATCGAACTGGGCTGTCGGGCGTCAGGGTAGTCAGTGGAGCAATGGGGACATGGCAAGAGTAATTCCGGTCCCATGAATGCCGGGTCAGGAAAAGATCATCCCACCCCGTGTGTCCTGGTTGTGAGAGGGCAGAACTGGCCCAGCTCCTGATCTTCACCCGAAAACCTCCCAGTTTGCCCTGGTGCTTGCAACGCTTCTTGCGGTGGACGTTGCAACAGGGAAGCCGGCGAATGCACTCTGTGGGAAGGTGAGCAAATGTATGATGATGCCAATTGTGAGCGGCAGGACTACTACCGATGAAAAGTTCTAGGGAGTCCTTAATATGTAGCAATGTCTGGCGATCATAAATCCGAAAAGCAGTGGAGTATTTCCAGTGCAGCAGGGAGAGGTACAGGTACAGACAAAATAACAATCGGACAGGTAAGAGCTCATGGAGCAGACGGCAGGCCGACAAACACACTGGCGCCATCTTGTCTCCTGTTGAGATCTGGAAGAATGTGCAATATAATGTGCAATACCTCTCCTGCTGGACTTTTTTTTATATTTTATTTTTTTATATTTGCATATGTTCATACTTAATTTATCTAGAAGTTTTCTTTATTTTCTATTCTCTGTTTATCCTGTTTATTATCTGTTTATCCATGCTGCTGGAATTTTAATTTCCCTTAGGGAACCCTCCCAAAGGGATCAATAACGTTCTATCTATCTAGACATATCAAAAGATACTTAGGCAGAGACAGATGAACAAAATTTTTTTTTGTGGGGGGGGGGGGGGATGGGTGTTGTTTTAAATTACTCAGAAATAGGTTGAATTACAGACTTGTGTCTTCCCACACGACATCACACAATGGCTAATTTATGTATGGCTGCTGAGACTTTGGGTAGACATTGTGTTTGGACCCCTAACTACAATTGATCATTGCGTTTGTAACAGAGGTGGTCTCTCCCCTCCCTCTCTATCTCTGCCTTGTATTGTGTTAAACAGATGGATGCCACAACAGACCTGGATTTTGGTGTTTTACAGTATTGCTCTTTCTGGGATATAGAAAAAAAAAGAAAACAAATTAGGCACAGAGCAAGCCAGGCACATCACAGCTCCTGCCAAACAACCCAGGTAAACCACACTTAAAATAAGGTACATTTACAATCGATTTGCCCCTCCCCCCCCAAAAAAAAAAAGTCACAGACCGTCTGCTAGCCAGTTAGGTTAACTTCACTTCACCTGCAACCATGCTAACAGGCTGGAGTTTGAGAAAATCTTAACAGTGTGCACTGACTACACTACATTTTATATATAGCAATAAAATAATGCAACTCATGCATAAGGTACACAATACCGTATGACAGTTCTCATATTAGAAATGCATGAAATACAATTGGCTAATCTGAAAAACAAGAGAGATAAAGTCAAGTTTATTTGCATAGCAGTTTTAACAATAAACATTGTTGCAAAGCAGCTTTACAGAATTTGAATGACTTAAAACATGAGCTAATTTTATCCCTAATCTGTCCCCAATGAGCAAGCCTGTGGCGACGGTGGCAAGGAAAAACTCCCTCAGACGACATGAGGAAGAAACCTTGAGAGGAACCAGACTCAAAAGGGAACCCATTCTCATTTGGGCAACAACAGACTACATGATTATAACATTAACAGTTTTAACTGTTTTCAGTGATTTTATAACTCTTCATTGATGGAAACTTGAGTGCAAAACTGTTCATGACAACTGCAGTCCTAAAGTTAGCAAGTCAACTGTCGTCCTCAGCCATAAAAGCATTACTGTCCAGAGCATCTTCCAAGTGTGACTTCCAACTGTCCATATGGGGCCATCCTCCACAGGAGCAATGTGATGAGACTCTGACCAGACATAGGGCATCAGGATGGATCAGGCAGGTCCGAGGAGCAGAAGAGGTCAGCATCTCGATCTCAGGATTGACATGTAACTCAGAGGGACAGATTGGGGGGGCACAGGTTGTTAGGTATGCCCAATGTCACCTGAATAAGTAGGAACAGCATACATTATGCGCTGAGTACAAGCAGGGACTCCGGCAAAGCTAACTATGACAGCGTAACTAGAGCCAAAAGGTAACACAGGCATGAGGGAGCCCTGGGACATAAAGCAGCCAGCCACTACACCGTCAACAAACTCGAGTGAGCAAGCAAGTGGGGGGCTGACAGCATCCATACATCCCAGTTGACCAAAACACTCTGTCTGAGGACCCTCCAGATCTACTCCTTTACCTCATAAACACCATTAACAAAAGGCTTGATGAAACAGATATGTTTTCAGCCTAGACTTAAATGCTGAGACTGTGTCCGAGTCCCGAACACTACTGTACTTGGAAGGCTGTTCCATAACTGTGGGGCTTTGTAAGAAAAGGCTCTGCCCCCGATGTAGCCTTCACTATACGAGGTACCAGCAGATAGCCTGCACCTTTTGATCTAAGTAGGTGTGGTGGGTCATAAAGGACCAGAAGTTCACTCAGGTATTGTGGTGCAAGACCATTCAGTGCTTTAAAGGTCAACAGTAGTATTTTATAATCAATACAAAATTTGATTGGGAGCCAATGCAGTGTGGATAAGACAGGGGTGATGTGATCATATTTTCTAGTTCTAATAAGGACTCTTACTGCTGCATTTTGAACTAACTGGAGCTTGTTTATGCACTTATTGGAAGATCCAGACAGTAAGGCATTACAGTAATCCAACCTGGAGGTAACAAAAGCATGAACTAGTTTTTTTGTGTCGCGTAGTGACATTAAATTTCTTATCTTAGCAATATTTCTTAGATGAAAGAAAGCTGTCCGGGTAACGTTATCGATGTGAGTTTCGAATGAGAAACTGGGGTCAATAATCACCCTGAGGTCTTTTACTGCTACACATGAAGAAACAGAAAGGCCATCCAGAGTTACTGTGTAATCAGAAAACTTTCTAGCTGCATGTGGTCCAAGTACAAGTACTTCAGTCTTGTCAGAGTTAAGCAGAAGGAAGTTAATAAGCATCCAGTGTCTAATGTCCTTTACACATTCCTCAATTCTATTAAGCTGGTGTCTCTCATCTGGTTTTGCAGAAACATACAACTGTGTATTATCAGCATAACAGTGGAAACTAATACAATGTTTCTGAATAATATCACCCAGAGATAACATGCATAAAGACAAAAGCAGTGAACCCAAGACAGAACCTTGTGAAACACCAAACTTTACCTCAGTATGTCTAGAAAAATCACCATTTACATCAATATACTGATAGCGATCAGTTAAATAAGACCTGAGCCAGGAGAGGGCCGTTCCCTTAACTCCCACAACATTTTCTAGTCTATTCAGAAAAATGGAATGATCAGTGGTATCAAATGCTGCACTAAGGTCAAGCAACACAAGTAGTGAGACACAGCCCTGATCAGATGCCAACAGTAGGTCTACTTTACTACTACTACTTTAACCAGAGCTGTCTCTGTGCTTTAATGAGGTCTAAATCCTGACTGATACATTTCATGGATGTTATTCCTTTGTAAATATGAGCATAAATGCTATGCCACAGCTTTTTCAAGGACCTTGGAGATAAAGGCGTGTCAAGTGTATGTGAGCATCAGGGTTTCCCACACTTGAAAGGGAAGGACTCGGACACAGGATTCCACTCATCTTGTATTTTATTGGTTTTCAGTGGAACTGACGTTAGAATCAGAAGTAGAATCAGAGGTAGAATCAGAAGTAGAAGCTAGAAGCTTGGAGCTTGAAGCCGAAGTTAGAAGGTGAAAAACCTTTAAACATACAAACATAAAATAAATGTATGAATAAATGCCTGTTTTTCTACAACAAAGCATGTATGAATAAATGCTTGTTTTTCTATAACAAAACCCAAGTTAATTAGGCAACAATATATAAATATTTATGTATAAGGTAAATTAGGTATATTTTAACCATTTTTAATCATTCAGGTAATATATTGCTGAACAAATATAAATGAACAGAAAACCAGTTTTAAACTAAGAACCATTTTAACCATTAGCCCTTTCACAGGCAGTTTGTTCACTTTAACTGAAGATATTTTACTACACGCCACTGAGAAAGGTTTAAACCAATCACAGGTAAGGAACAAACATTCCTCATGCCCACGGATTACTGCGAGCGCAGCGTTTGCATATAAAAAAGTTCAGTGGGTTTACCGGTAGCCTTTTTTGTCCTTTTTTCCCTGATGTGCTGTAAAGTTTGTGTTAGTAGCGAAGTTCTCTTTGCAACTGCTGCGCTGCTGCTTCGTTACAAACTGAATGTTAATTCTGCCTAGCGTTCTAGAACGACCGCTGCCCTGCTAACTAGCGTTGTGATTGGCTGCCCTGTTAACTAGCGTTGTGATTGGCTGCCTGTTCAGCGCAGCGTTTCAGCGTAGCAGGAAGTGGCGGAGGCAGCTGTCAATCATGTGAGCCTGCGTTCAGGCACTCCTTGTGGCAGGTCGCCGCAACAAGGAGAGTTTTCATATTGGCCGATAATTGGACAGCTGACAGGGATCAAGGTCAGGTTTTTTAATCAGGGGTTTAATAACTGCTAGTTTAAAGGATTTGGGTACACAGTTGATCCTAAGAGAAGAATTTATTATTTTTAGAAGTCATTGCTACTACATACTGCAGGTGTGCATGTGTCTATAGTGGACTTATTCCTGGTTAATTTTGCTACAGTATTAAATAGGAATCTAGGATTATTTTTGTTATCTTCTATTAGGGAGGAGAGATATGTTGATCTAACAAGGCAAGTTTATTTATATAGCGCATTTCATACACAGTGGCAGTTCAATGTGCTTTACAGAGGTAAAGGCAAAACAGTAAACAATAGAAAATAAAATTACATAAAATAAAGGGGGAAGAAGAGAGAAAAATTAAAATAATATAAGAATTAAACAATAGTAGAAATAAAATAATAAAATGAAGTAAAAGTTCAGTAAAAAACAGCAGAATAAAATGGAATAAAAGTTAAGTAAAGTTTAAAACATGCAAAGACTGTAAGAGTTAAGTACATTTTAAAACATATAAAGATGATGATATTTATCAGTTAGCAGAAAGCATCTGAAAACAGCTTGGTCTTTAGTCTAGATTTGAAGCTGCCAACAGCGGGAGCATTTTTGATGTCCTCTGGGAGTTGGTTCCATAGCTGTACTGCATAGTAGCTAAAAGCTGCTTCACCACACTTTGTTTTAACAACAGGTTTTACCAGTAAATTTTGCTGCTGCGATCTGGTAGATCTGATTGGGTTAGGCCACTGCAACATATCAGAGAGGTAATTGGGCCCTGTACCATTTAGAGATTTGTACACCAGCAGCAATGCTTTAAAGTCAATTCTGTAGCTTACTGGAAGCCAGTGAAGGGATCTTAGAATTAGAGTAATGTGCTCTGTTCTTTTTATTCGTGTGAGAACCCTAGCCGCTGCATTTTGAATCACCTGAAGTCGTTTGATGGTCTTTTTTGGCAGGCCTGTGAAAAGGCCATTGCAGTAGTCAACCCTACTAGAGATGAAGGCATGTACAAGTTTTTCCAGATCATTTTTTGACATAAGTTCTCTTAGTTTGGAAATGTTTTTAGGTGATAAAATGCCGATTTAGTGATTGCTTTCATGTGACTGTCAAAGTTTAGCTCACTGTCAATGAAAACAAGATTTTTAATCATATCTTTTTGTTTTAATCCCCTTTGCGTCAAGAATAGTGGTAATCCTGAGTCTTTCATCTTTTTTCCCAAATAGAATTACTTTGTTTTATCTGTGTTCAGCTGAAGAAAATTTTGAGACATCCAGTTGTTGATTTGGTCAATACACTGGTAGAGACATTCAAGGGGGGGCATAATCATTAGGTGATAGAACAAAATAAATTTGGGTATCATCTGCATAGCAGTGATACAAAATTGAGTTGTTCTTGATAATTTGTCCAAGTGGGAGCATATAAAGGTTGAATAGTAATGGTCCAAGGATCGACCCCTGGGGACCACCACAGGTCAAGGACATTGATGTTGAGGTACAATTTCCCATGGTAACAAAGAAGCTTCTATCTTTTAAGTATGATTTTAACCAATTGATAACTTTACCAGTCAACCCAACCCAGTGTTCAAGTCGATATAGCAGTATGTTGTGATCAACAGTATCAAAAGCTGCACTGAAATCCAGTAACACCAGGACCGATGTTTTGCCTGCATCAGTATTAAGATGTATGTCATTTATAACTTTAATCAGCGCTGTTTCAGTGCTGTGATTGGCACGAAATCCTGACTGAAAGTTATCAAAACAGCTGTTTGATATCAAGAAGGCAGTTAACTGATTGAAGACAATTTTTTCAAGGATTTTCCCGATGAATGGTAGATTTGATATTGGCCTGTAGTTGTTCAATACTGAAGCATCCAGATTATTCTTTTTAAGTAGGGGCTTTACAACGGCTTTTTTCAGGGACACAGGAAAAATGCCAGTCTCTAGGGATGTATTTATGATCTGAAGCACATCTGTAATTATGAGGTGAAGAACAGACTTAAAAAAGTTGGTGGGCAGAATGTCCAATTCAGATGTTGAGGAACTGACATTTTGTACAGTTTTTTCAAGAGTCTCATAATCAATCAAACAAAATTCTGACATTGTGTTGAAATTGTCTGTCTGTGTCACTGGTGATTGCAGCTTTTCAGATATTTGCAACTGAGATATATTATGAGCAATATTCTGCCGTATTTTATCAATTTTATCTTTGAAGAAGGATGCAAACTCATTGCATTTATTAACTGAGAGAAGTTCAGGTACTAATTGTGGTGGGGGATTAGTTAGCTTCTCTACTGTTGAAAATAGCACATGGGCACTGTTCATATTCCTGTTGATGATGTTGGAGAAGAAAGATTGTCTTGCTTTACCAATTTCATAATTATATTTACAAAGCATCTCTTTATGGATTTGATAATGGATGTGAAGTTTAGATTTGCGCCATTTTCTTTCAGCCTTCCTACATTCTCTCTTTAGCAGTTTAACAGCTGAGTATTGCTTCCATGGTGCTTCCTGCTTGTCATTGACTCTTTTGATTTTGAATGGAGCAATATCCATAATTTGGGTCATATTTAAATTAAAAATTTCCAGTAAGTCGTCTACAGAGTCTGACATTTTAGTTGAGATCCGTGATAGAGCTTGCTCAAAGAGAACACGTGTTGTCGTTTATGACTCTCCTACCCATAGTCATTGAGCTGTTCTGAATGTGAGGGGACATAGAAACATCAGAGAAAACACAGAAATGATCAGATAAGGCCAGGTCAACAACAGTAGTAGAAACAGTAAGACCCTTTGCGATAACGTGGTAAAGGGTATGACCACGAGAGTGGGTCAGCCCCTGTACATGTTGTACTAGGTTGAAGTTGTCAATAAGTGCAAGTAGTTCTCTGGCATAAGTGTTTTGAGGATTATCAACATGCAAGTTACCGTAAAATCCCCAGATATAATAAGACAGTCAAACTCTAAGCAAATGACTGACAATAGTTCACCAAACTCTTCCAGAAAAACTTTGGCTGAATGTCTCGGAGGCCTGTAAATAATTAATAACAATATGTTAGGAGAGCATGTAACAAGTGCACATAAGTGTTCAAAGGATGTAAAATCACCAAGTGAGGACTGTTTACATTGAAAAGAGGCTTTGAATATATTTGCGATCCCTCCACCTTTCCCATGTCGGGTAGCACTCATGAAATTAAAATTTGGGGGAGCTGCTTCAATAAGGGTGGTAGCACTCTTTGCTTGAGCCAGCCATGTTTCAATTAGAAGCAAAAAATCAAGATTGTGTTTGCAGATAAGATCATTAATTAAAAATTACTTGTTTGAAAGTGATCTAACGTTCAGAAGAGCTAGCTTTACAGAAAGTCTAGAAGTAATATCCACTTGGGCACTCTGATGTTGTTTTGAAACAGGAAGGAGACTAGACTGTTTTACCCCCTGGGTTAAATATGCTCTATGTTTTCTATTTCTTATCAACACAGGAACAGAGAATGGCATAGGCATACTGGGTCCCAGCTTGTTTTCAGAACTACACCCAATGCAGGGACCCACAGCACATCATACAAGACTCTCTGTATATTCCGTGAGGTTGGGAGGAGGAAGGATTGGAGTTGTCATGTATTTTTTAGATGGTGAAAAAGATTGGTAGCCAGCTGAAAGTCCTGGGCGAACACAGTTCAGTCTGTTGGTTGATTTTCGATGAACTGGGTACACTGCTTGTCGCGAATGATTTGGGCTGGAAAAAGAGAGTGCAGCCATTGGCAGCAATCTCCGCATACTTTTAGGGAAATCCATACGGGGGGAGACAGGGATGGTACAATAAAGTCAGAAGAGTGAGACTGAGATTGGGACTTTGGTGAGGTCTTTGTGAGTGTCTCCATGACTGTCTCTGTGATACCTACATGGGGTCGAGATGTGGATGATGCAGCCTTGGCATGATTGTCTTTGGTCAGGTCCTCAATCTGGCTGGGCGATGCAGATATCTGTGGCTGCCCATTGTTAACAACATGCTCACTAGAGCTTTTCTATACTTCAGGAAGCTCTCCTTCCATGTTAATTTGAACACTCCCAATTTTGTTTGATGCCATTTACATTCCAATTTTTGAGTGGTCTGTTTTAAAGTGCAAGTGTCATCATTATACCAGGGTGCTAATTTTTTCTCTCTGATCGTTTTCTTTTTAAGAGGAGCTACATTATCTAAAGTATAGCGGAACGTTGACTCTAAGCATTTAGTTGCCTGATCAAGTTCTACAGGGGCTGACAGTGACCCAGTCAAAGTTGATAACTCTGGGAGATCATTTATAAAGATCTGTGCAGTAGTTGACATGAATGTACAGTTCGGTCCATATATATTTGGACACTGACACAAATTGTTTTGTTACCTGTTTACTGAAACATATTCAGGTTATAGTGATATAATGGACATGGACCTAAAGTCCAGACTTTCAGCTTTCATTTGAGGGTATCCACATTAAAATTGGATGAAGGGTTTAGGAGTTTCAGCTCCTTAACATGTGCCACCCTGTTTTTAAAGGGACCAAAAGTAATTGGACAATTGACTCAAAGGCTATTTCATGGGCAGGTGTGGGCAATTCCTTCGTTATGTCATTCTCAATTAAGCAGATAAAAGGCCTGGAGTTGATTTGAGGTGTGGTGCTTGCATTTGGAAGATTTTGCTGTGAAGAAAACATGCGGTCAAAGGAGCTCTCCATGCAGGTGAAACAAGCCATCCTTAAGCTGTGAAAACAGAAAAAAAAAACATCTGAGAAACTGCTACAATATTAGGAGTGGCAAAATCTACAGTTTGGCACATCCTGAGAAAGAAAGCAAGCACTGGTGAACTCATCAATGCAAAAAGACCTGGACGCCCACAGAAGACAACAGTGGTGGATGATTACAGAATAATTTCCATGCTGAAGAGAAACCCCTTCACAACAGCCAACCAAGTGAACAACACTCTCCAGGAGGTAGGCGTATCCATATCCAAATCTACCATAAAGAGAAGACTGTATGAAAGTAAATACAGAGGGTTCGCTGCACAGTGCAAGCCACTCATAAGCCTCAAGAATAAAAAGGCTAGATTGGACTTTGCTAAAAAACATCTAAAAAAGTCAGCACAGTTCTGGAAGAACATTCTTTGGACAGATGAAACCAAGATCACCCTCTACCAGAATGATGGAAAGAAAAAAGTATGGCGAAGGCGTGATACAGCTCATGATCCAAAGCATACCACATCAGTAAAACACGGCAGAGACAGTGTGATGGCTTGGGCATGCATGGCTGCCAGTGGCACTGGGTCACTAGTGTTTATTGATGTGACACAGGACAGAAGCAGCCGGATGAATTCTGAGGTATTCAGAGACATACTGTGTGCTCAAATCCAGCCAAATGCAGCCAAACTGATTGGTCCGCGTTTCATAATACAGATGGACAATGACCCAAAACATAAAGCCAAAGCAACCCAGGAGTTTATTAAAGCAAAGAAGTGGAATATTCTTGAATGGCCAAGTCAGTCACCTGATCTCAACCCAATTGAGCATGCATTTCACTTGTTAAAGACCAAACTTTAGACAGAAAGGCCCACAAACAGCAACTGAAAACCGCTGCAGTAAATGCCTGGCAGAGCATTAAAAAGGAGGAAACACAGTGTCTGGTGATGTCCATGAGTTCAAGACTTCAGGCAGTCATTGCCAACAAAGGGTTTTCAACCAAGTATTAGAAATGAACATTTTATTTACAATTATTTAATTTATCCAGTTACTTTTGAACCCCTGAAATGAAGGGATTGTGTTTAAAAAATGCTTCAGTTTGTCACATTTTTATGCAATCATTTTGTTCAACCCACTGAATTAAAGCTGAAAGTCTGAACTTCAACTGCATCTGAATTGTTTTGTTCAAAATTCATTGCGGTAATGTACAGAACCAAAATGAGAAAAATGTTGTCTCTGTCCAAATATTTATGGACCTAACTGTATGTTTAATACAGTTGCGTGGTGAGGTGCATATATTATTACTCAGACATATTTTGAACAAGATGCGATAATGATCTGAGATAACTTCAGACTGTGGAATTCTGACTATATTTTCTACGTTTAACTTGAATGTTAGTATTAGATCAAGGGTATTACCACCGTTACGGGTCAGTCCTATGACATTCTGATTAACCTTTACTGAATCTAAAATGGACACAAACACTGTTTTCAAAGGGTCTTCTGGGTTATTGAAGTGATTATTAAAATCTCTGGCATTTAAAGCTTTGTCTAAGGAAATAACCAGGTCTGAGATAAAATCTGCAAATTCAGAAAGAAACTCCGAATATGGCCACGGGGGCCTGTAAATAATAAGTAATGTAATTAATTGAGTAGACTTATTTTTCGAGGCTACATACATTATATTAGTATGAAGAACTTCAAATGTATTAAATTTATAACCAGGTTTGTGTGTTACACCAAGGTAAATCATTATAAATAACTGCGATGCCTCCTCCTCTGCCAGTTGGATGAGGCTGGTGTATATACTGTAACTGTATCCAGGAGGACTCGCTTCATTTAATGCTATATATTCATTTGGCTTAATCCATGTTTCAGTTAAACAAAGTACATTAAACTCCTGATCAGTGATAAGTTCATTAACCATTAGCGCTTTAGATGTAAGAGGTCTAATATTTAATAGCCCCCCTTTAGACCAAAGGTGCTGGCAGCAGCTGTACAGTTAGTATGACTTAATTTTATATTGATTAGGTTACTGGAACAAACTGAGTATTTCTACTTTTTTGTTTAGGTCAGAGAACAGACACAGTCTCGATGTAGTGGACCCTGAGTGACGACTCTGTGCAGCTAGCAGACAGTCGGTTTAGCCTGTTCGTCTGCTCCCTGGCCTTGGCTCTGGATTGTCAGAAGTTTTGAAATGTTAACACATTTTAATCAGACACCATATACCTCTGCCTCGAGACAGTCACAAAAGAGGCAGAGCAAGGGGTAACGTTAAAATTTAAGGTGTCCCAACCGTGGGAACCATGTATGCCACACCCCCTACTGTACTCCAGAGGCATGAGAAAATGCAAAAGATGCACAAAGAGGTGCACAGTTTGGAAGGAAGAACAACTTCAGTTGGGAAATTCAGGGGAGCATATTTAACCCTGTGACATGTGCCCATTATGTACATGCAGAGAAATACACACAGAAAAAAAAAAAAAACACTCTTCAAGGTCTGAAAGACATTGTTCTTTTTAAAGTTGCCATGCATGGAGTGGTTGGATCCCCCTTTGTTTGTTTTTTCTCTTGTTTACCCAGGTGGTAAGTACTGCTAGAAAGGAAACAGTTTCTGAAATTAGTGCTATTGTTGCTACATCATTCTTCTTCTTTCAGCTGTTCCCATTAGGGGTCACTGCAGCAGATGTTCTGTTCTGCGTATTTGATTTGGCATAGGTTTTACACTGAATGCCCTTCCTGACACAACCCACCCTAATCTATCCAGGCTTGAGATCAGCACTGAGTATACACTGGCTTGTGCAACCCCAGTGGCTGGGTATTTTACCTAATCTGCCTGTCTCTGGACTGTGGGGGAAACAGGAGAACCTGGAGGAAACCCACAGACAAGGGGAGAACATGCAAACTCTCTTTTGATGGGTTCCCTTTTGAGTCTGGTTCCTTTAAAGGTTTCTTCCTCATGTCAGGCTTGCTCATCCAGGACAAATAAATTTATTAGGGATAAAATTAGTTAATATGTTTAAAGTCTTTATTTTTCTGTAAAGCTGCTTTGCAACAATGTCTGTTGTTAAAAGTGCTATACAAATAAACTGACTTGACTACGTGCAGTAGAGAGCCATGTGTTGAGGGCAAACAATCTGCTGAATCTCTCAGCTCCTCTTCTAACTGGCAGTAGAAGGCCACTGATAAACACCTCAGCATTCAGAGAGCTGACTGTATTAAACAGATTAGTAAAGTCTTGTTTCAGATTCTTGCTTCACATCATCATTTGTCCCTGTGTGCAGTGTGATGTTTTTCATAGTTGGATATGCAGCCACAATATGTGAGATTTTTTTTTATCTATCATATTCGAGACCAGGCAGCACAGTGGTGTAGCGGTTAGCGCTGTTGTCTCACAGCAAGAAGGTCCGGGTTTGAGCCCTGTAGCCGACGAGGGCCTTTCTGTGGGGAATTTGCATGTTCTCCCCGTGTCCACATGGGTTTCCTCCAGGTGCTCCGGTTTCCCCCACAGTCCAAAGACATGCAGGTTAGGTTAACTGGTGACTCTAAATTGATCGTAGGTGTGAATGGTTGTCTGTGTCTATATGTCAGCCCTGTGATAACCTGGCAACCTGTCCAGGGTGTACCCCGCCTTTCACCTGTAGTCAGCTAGGATAGGCTCCAGCTTGCCTGCAACCCTGTAGAACAGGATAAAGCAGCTAGAGATAATGAGATGAGATATTCAAGACCATATCCTTGGGAAAAGAGTATTTTGGCATTTTTGCTGCTCATGCTTATACCATCTTTGACAGCAAAGTCACCCACAAACAGAGTTTGAGGCCCAGTAATTAATTTACCGAGTAGCAATTTTCTTTCTGATTTATTCTCACTCCTTACCCTTGTCTGTATGGTTGAGAAATTATCAAGGTCATCATGTGGCGATCCAGGCTCCTGCAATAATGGAGGCAATCTGGTGTCATTCGCATACAATCCATTTACCTTCACATTCAATTCTAACCGGTGAATTTTTGCAGGTAAGAAGCAGGTGTGATATAGGCATATACCTGTAACACAGAGTAAAATTAAATTGCCAAAATAAAAAAAAAGGCAAAGTGAAGTGTCAAAAAACAAAAACAACAATGAGAATCAGCAGCCAAATGCGCACAGGGTACTCTCAATCGGAAATTACATCACTTTTTATTTTAGTCACTATTTATTTCTACAAACTGCAAACAATTAATCAAATAAGGCCTGAGCCAAGAGAGGGCCATTCATTTAACTCCAAAAACATTTTCTTGTCCATCAAGGAGGATAGTCTGATCAGCGGTGTCAAAAGCTGCACTAAGGTCAAGCAACACAAACAAGCAGACACAACCCTGATCAGAGGCCAGTAGTAGGTCATTTACCACTTTAACCAGTGCTGTCTCTGTGCTTTGATGAGGGCTAAACTCTGACTGATACATTTCATAAATGTTAATCCTATGTAGGTACAGTACAGGCTTGTCATACTTGAGTCCAGGATTCCCCTTACAGAAAAACCACATGAACTTCACATGTGATTTTTCACATGTTAAATATGTAGAAAATGTGTTTTGCACATGGGAAACATGTGGTTTTGGCCCAATTTTATGTGAATCACATGTGGGAATGTTTTACACATGTGCTCTACATGGTAACATGTTACAAAATCTGATACCATGTATTCCACATTACCACATATGGTATCATGTGATCACATGTGAAATAGATGGGAAATTCACGTGTTTTTTCTGTAAGGGTCGGACTTGAGTTCAACTTGTGACCTAATTTTAAGGGCTCGTGACTTGACTTAGATTTGAGCACTGATGACTCAGACTTGGACTTGTGCATTAACTGCATTCGGACTTATAAAATTGGAAATGAGGACTCAGATTTTTTTTTCTTTAATTTTTGTAACATGCCATCATAATTTGGCATAAGATTTATATCTACATTAATTTTTATACTAATTTCATGCAAGAGAATGCACATTCACCTGTTCAGGAACAAATTAATGTTAATGGTGCTAAAATACCTGGAGAGAATGCCCCTAGGATTGTCCCTTTGCTTATACAGATTTCTTATGTAGTGGGGAAAAAAATGCACTGCTATTTGTTCCATAGGTGGAAGAACTATCGAGAAGACAACAGGGACAACCTCAAACTTCAATTGTTATTTGGCAAGACTACACCCACAGAAATAAGGGACACATGGTGTTCATTGCTCTGTTGATAACAGGGCTTGCTTTCTGACTGATAAACTAGCTATTGTTAACCCTCTCTCATGTTATTTGCCCTGTTGATAGTGGGGCTTGCTGAGTGATGAACAAGCTTTTTACAGCGCTCGAAACTAACGGTGTCCCGACGTCCCGGGGACCATAAAAAATGTCATCGGGACACAAAATTATCATATCTGGGACAATCCCGGGACAATGGGAAAAAAATAGATCTAGAAAAAAAGTTCTACATTAAAGGTGCAGTACAAGATTTTGGAATAACGGTTCCCGCAAGCCATATTTTGACAAGAAACACTCCCACCCCCCGCGTCTCCACCCCTCCTCCCCCTTATAAAGCCTGAGAAAGTCGGCTTTATAATGGGTGTCTATTGCGTTACACACCAGTGGAGCTCGTTAAGTTAGAGCGTAAAGAGCTTGGAAAAATAGCTCAAACTTTCTCATTTAAACTGTGTTTTCAGCCCCAATTTTCACTCCACACACAATTTTCTCAAAAGTAGTAGCCACACTTGTCCTGATTCACACAATGTGTCTACCTGAGCGATAGGATTTACAGTTTTTGAATGAGAAGCCTGAAAGTAACGAGAGCACAGCCGCGCAGCCTCATAGACTCCCATTATAAACGTGGCAGAAAAGTCACTCGTTTTTAACTCGCTCTAGTGACCTCATTTTTTACACTACAGACAAAAAAAAATTACATCCGTGTGTTCAGGAGAGCCTTGTGGTGCTCACTGTGAAAGAATTTTGTGAATATCTCCTTCAGTTTTCGTGTAAATCCCCGTTGTTTGGAAGGAGCGCACTGAGAGAATCCTGCGCTCTGTGTGACACTCTGCTCGCTCTCACACACACACAGAAGGGCCGGGCTAGTCGCGGGCTTCAGTCTGATTGACGTGTCAGTATCCAATCATTTTGAGGTAGTACCTCGATATGATTGGATGGCGTTTTTCCTTTATTTTACACTGTAGACTGGATTAAAATATTTCGTTTTTTGGGTCAAACCTTCTATTGTACTGCTTGCAACATGGGTGTGCATTTCATCCATTGATGGTATGGCTGATGGCTTTCAAAACATCTCTGAATGGGGAAACAGGTATATTAAATAAAAATGGATAACGGTAATAGTGAAAATGATAAGTTGGCCTTATATATGCCAACAGATATTCAAGGTATAAGTAGATGAAATGAACATAGGAGGGGTCTTATTTTCAGCTAAAGTGTACTGCAGATGTAGTGAGTTGAAACATTTTCTGAATGAGCTAGTTGGCCCCTTTTAAATAAATGGGTATCTATTCATACAGTGAGATCGCCAAAGTTTAATAAACTGAAAATGCAATAACTGTAATTTTGAAGTAGATGATGTATTGGACATGTGTCACTTGTGTTTTGTGACTTATTGTAAAAATGATATAAAGGGTTCAAAATCGTATAGTTACAAATATAATAGTAACTTCATATGATAATATTAACCACTGGTTATTTCAGAGAGGAAAAAAATGGGGACACTATTGCTTCCATTCGGGACAATACAACACAGAATTCGGGACCACTGGGAGACACAAAGAAAAAAAGTTAATTTTGAGCCCTGTTTTTATCTGTTGCTAATTAACTAAAATGGGGCAGTCAAGCAGTAACTTTAGTCCAATGCAGTAGCAGAGACAGTTTCACATAAAGGAAGCAATAGCCACAGTCAGATAGTATGGTTGGAGTCTTGTTCGCAGACTTGACTCGAAATTTTCTTTAATGACTTAGACTTGAACACTGGGGACTCGAGCTGGACTCGGACTTGAGGTTTAGTGACTTGACTACAAACACTGGTACACTATAAGCATACCTGCTGTGCTACAGCATTTTCTAACATATTTGAGATAAAGGGCAGGTTTGATATTGGCCTATAGTTGAACAATTAACTGGGGTCAAGGATCTGGAGCCTATCCCAAAACACAGGGCATGAATACACCTGGGATGGGATGAAGACATTGATTCATACCTAGGAGCATTCAAATGTAGCCAAACTACTGGTATGATTTTGGGAGGTCTGAAGAAACAACAAATCCAGAGGAAACCGAAACAGACAGAAGTGAATGATGTGAAATGGTAGCAGTATCCCAAGCTTAGGAACCAGAGACCCTGGAGCTGTGAGGTAGCAACACTGTTAATTCACCATGCCATCCATCCACCCATTATCTGTAACCGCTTATCCTGTCCTATAGGGTCTCAGGCAAGCTGGAGCTTATCCCAGCTGACTATGGGTGAGAAGCGGGGTACACCCTGGACAAGTCACCAGGTTATCACAGGGCTGACACAGAGACAAACAGCCACTCACACCTATAGTCAATGTAGAGCAGAGGTGGAAAGAGTACTAAAATATTATACTCAAGTACAAGTACTGTTACTCTGATGAAATTTTACTTAAGTACAAGTAAAGTTACCAGACAAAAAATCTACTCAAGTAAAAAGTAGATCATTTAAAATGTACTTTGAGTAAAAGTAAAACATTACTTTTAACAATGGGTGTTTTCTGCCTCCATTGTGTTGTGCATAAATGAAAAAGAAGAGGAAACAAGGATATATGTACATCTCAACCCAGATGTTTTATTTAAAGGAAGTGTATCAAATTGAATGCTTAGGATAATGCTGCATTAAAACTGAGACAAACAAAAAAGGTCAATACACACAGTCATGTCGTTTACATCGCCCTGACCACACACAAAGCATTGTACACAAAATATGAAAGTGACATGTTGCACCGAAATCTCGTAGCTTGCCTGTGTGCACTGTGTGTTATTGAACAATTCAATTCAAACATTATTTGTTTTGCTTAGTATTCCTTTCTGGCCTGTTGGATGTAGAATGGTAGGAGGACTGATCACGTCAGGTTGGCGAGCTAACTTGCTTGCATGATTAGCCAACCGAATAACAGACTAGTTACCGTTATGTTACAGTACCAACAGGTTGCTACTTCAACATTAGCAATGCCATCCACTATTTTTGGAATATAACCAGCCTATTGTCGGTTTTACTATGGAAAGGAAACATTATGATCAGGGGCGCAGATACGTTTTTTGAACTGGGGGGGGACAAAAAACTGGGGGGGACAAAGCTGCCAGCAAACCAACCCCAACCCCGATATGCCTGTCAAACTTGTTGTGGGTAACCATAGCAACCAAGCTTGAGCTCGCAACCTGTGCAGTCTGCGCAGCTCAACCAACCGAATATCAGTCTTTGTTTTGTTTTATGTGAGTTGTTGCAACTATGTATACACTGCTGTGCACCTCAATAAACCGAATGGTAATTTGTCTTTTGATTTTTCCGTGAGGTTTGCCTTATGCAAAGAAAGACAGCATAGACGTTTTTTCCTCCCTATAAGTGGGGGGGACCGAACGAGGTGAATTTAAATCTGGGTGGGACGAATCCCACCCGTCCCACCCTCTATCTGCGCCCGTGATTATGATGCCAATGACAATACTTACCACAACATGCTTGCGGAGATTAGACGTCGAATTTTTGTACGCCGCAATGGTTGTCTTCTTGGGCACACATAATCTGCATTGCATAATGAAACTGTCACCCCTTTTCTCTACGAAGCTGAAGTGATCACATATGTAGGGCCAGGGGTGCACTTCATTACTGGAAGAAATTGCGTTTTCTGCAGGGTCGTCCACCACAGGTTCCTCGGTCTCCTCCATGTCTGCAGGGGCGCTTTATCAACACCCGTGGCCCAGGGGCTAGGCCCCTCATAGGCTACCTGTCAACCCTACCCTTACCATTGGCCAGGAAAACACTTATTTTATTTGCAATACGTGTCAAGCATTTACAGTGTAAGCGCGTAATTAGCCTAGAAGCCTACGATAGGTTACGTTTGGCTCAGCGTCGCTGCGCAAGGCCCACGCTCACATCGCTCAACACATCCGACCACAGAGGGAGAGAAGAACGCGCGCATTATCATTACAGAGCCAGTTCTGATTATTACCACGGACAGGACAGTGATACTGCATAACTTTCACGCAGGGGCATGGCCAGAGATGACCACACAAGCGTGCGTGCGCTAATGTAGACCCATGTGTTGTAAACATAAAACACAAACACCTACAGACAAGTCCTTTTAAAAAATAAAATACATAAAAATAGCTCAGTGGCATGAAAACAAACATTCACTGCAAGACAAGGTGCCCTAGAATCGCCATCAGTTTTTAATATCTATATGGACTTTGTTGTCAGGATTGCACAGCATGAGATATCAAAACTGTACCCAGATACAGGCTTCAAGTTCAGATATTGCATTCCAAATGAGGTATCCACAAGAGAAATGCATACGAAAGCACGAGCATCAGGAGAGGGTTGCATAACAGATTCTATACGCAGATGATCAGGCCATACTCGCTGGATCCATCGAGGAGCTTCAGAATATTCTTCAGTTGTATGATAAGACCTACACCTGCTTTGGTTTACAAATATCATATGTCAAAACAGAAACAATGGCTTTTAACGTCAATGAGGATATCAAATGTAAACCAAGTATCATTTCCCTTGGCGGCACTAATATTAAAAATGTCCACACCTTTAAATATCTTGGTTATAATGTCAGCAACTGTGATGAATCCTCACACTTCCTGCATGCTAGGATAAGTGCTGCATTCATGAAATGGAATGAACTGAAACACGTTCTAACCGACCACCGAATACTACTAAAAACCCGTATAAAGTTCCTAGTGGCATGCGTTCGATCTCGTCTCCTGTACAGCACACAGGCATGGCAACTATCATCCAGTGAAATTCACAAAATTGAGGTAGTGTGGCACGGCTTCCTAAGGAAAATGATTAAAGGTGGATATAAACGAACGAATACCCCTGACCAAAAGAACACTACAAATGAAGATATAGACTGGAGCTACAAGATGTCCGATGCTGACCTCCGGAAACTGACAGGAACCCAGGATATAAAACTATCCTGCTACGTACAACAACTAAAATATATTGCTCACGTTTGCCGGATGGGCAATAACCAAGTGCAAAAGCAGCTCCTGTTTGACAAAAATGGTTACAAATGGACGAAATGGGAAAATCTGCTGGGCATAGACACCCAACAGATAAGACGCATGATGATGGACAAATCAAACTTTGAGCAACTGCTACAGCAGAAGCACCCCTAGAGAGTTTAACTTTTGACAGGGGAACATGATGATGATGATGAAGGTACTTGGCTCGGCGGCCACATGAAACGTAAACACCATGGACAGTGGCCAAATTCATAACTCTACAGACCGAAATACACGAAACCAAAGTCCTACTAGGGTCTATTTTACCGATCTATGTTCAAGCATCATGCAAGTCTTCCTTCTCCTTGAATAAGACGTGCATTCAACTGCCTTTTTGACATGACTGCATCGAAATACCACTTGCAACAATATTTCACGCACTCCATCAAGAATAAAGTTAAACATGATGAACACGGACATACTGTTTTGAGCATACAATTTTTTAAAAAGAAACTAGCTACATCAAAGTCCTTCAATAAACCCATCCTTTAGCGCAAATGAGCTTAACCTAGTTCAAAGCATGACGCTAGCAGTAGCTGCATAAGGCAAAATCATGTGGGCCTTTCGTCAACAACAAGCCACGGCGGGCAAACATTAATAATCAAGCGTCCTTACCTTAAAACGTTGTCTTGACCACAGAACTTCAAGTATTTCACTTAAATCCACACGGGTTAACAACACACCCAACACAGCTAGCGAGAAATGTGGATCTGCGCTAGCTTTGTATTGCTATTCCCCTCAGTATGCTTACTCTGTCTGCTGCCCGAACTGTGAACATTATAGGCTACAATCTTTTCATCAATTTCTTCAGTAGATGCCGTTTTAGACATTTTATTATCCCCATCGAAATATGCCATTATACTAACAGGATTAAACTCAAATCACACGACACGTATTCAAATCACAACTGATTTATTTTACTGTTGGACAGATCATAGCATATCTAGCCTAGCTGCACATAGCCTAGCTGCTGGTACGGCTGATAACTGATAAGTAGCTGATATTCTGAACAGATTGGTGATCCTTACCTTAAAAAAGTCTGTGACTTTAGGCAACGATTCTATCATTACCTGCATCTCTCTCTTTTTTTCCCTTTTATGCGCCCCGCTAACATGTGAACGCTTCATCTTTCAAAGCCTCTAAATTTGTGTCTCAGTAGTCTGTAGTCTGCAGTCTTTGGCACGCTTTCGTGCGTGACGTTACATTTTGTTACATTTTATTCTGGTACAGTTGTGGGTGTTCGTTTCACGAACCACATCCACCATGTCTCTTACAGCAGGCTACTGTGCGCTCATTTATTTCTAACCTTATTTCTATCCGTACATTAATGTAGGCCCACGATTCCGACAGTTTATTATTTTATTAATATTACAAGGCCCTGATTGGCTGTGGCCCAGGGGCTTGAGCCCCCCGAAGCCCCCCCCTTAAAGCGCCAGTGCATGTCCGCAATCGTCTGTGTGAGACTCACGTGCGCGACAACTGTCCTTCCTGTGATTCATTTCCAGAACGCATTTCCCCTTCTCCGTTTTAGCCTTTTTTAAATTTTTTATTTATTTATTTTTTCCTCAGTAACGGTTGTGATGTAAAATGTACCGAGTACACTAATTAAAAGAAAACATACTTAAGTAAAAGTAAAAGTACACTCTTTAAAAATTACTTGAAAAAGTATAAGTACACAAAAAAGCTACTCAAGTACAGTAACGCGAGTAATGTAATTCGTTACTTTCCACCTCTGATGTAGAGCCACCAATTAGCCTAACCTGCATGTCTTTGGACTGTGGGGGAAACCAGAGCACCTGGAGGAAACCCACACAGACACGGGGAGAACATGCAAACTCCACACAGAAAGGCCCTTGCCAACCACTGGGCTTGAACCCAGGACCTTCTTGCTGTGAGGCGACAGTGCTAACCACTACACCTACTACCATGACACAGATAGATAACTTTAACACAATGTCAGAATTTTGTTTAATTGATTATGAGACTCTTGAAAAAACTGTACAAAATCTCAGTTCTTCAACATCTGAATTGGACATTCTGCCCACCAACTTTTTTAAGTCTGTTCTTCATCTTATAATTACAGATGTGCTTCAAATTATAAATACATCCTTGGAGACTGGCGTTGTTCCTGTGTCCCTAAAAAAAAGCTGTTGTAAAGCCCCTTCTTAAAAAAAATAATCTGGATGCTTCAGTGTTAAATAACTACAGGCCAATATCAAATCTACCATTCATCGGGAAAATCCTGGAAAAAATTGTCTTCAATCAATTAACTGCCTTCTTGATATCAAACAGCCGTTTTGATAATTTTCAGTCAGGATTTCGTGCCAATCATAGCACTGAAACAGCGCTGATTAAAGTTATAAATGACATGCGTCTTAATACTGATGCAGGCAAAACATCGGTCCTGGTATTACTGGACCTCAGTGCAGCTTTTGATACTGTTGATCACAACATACTGCTATATCGACTTGAACACTGGGTTGGATTGACTGGTAAAGTTATCAATTGGTTAAAATCATACTTAAAAGATAGAAGCTTCTTTGTTACCCTGGGAAATTGTTCCTCAATGTCAATGCCCTTGACCTGTGGTGTCCCCCAGGGGTCGATTCTTGGACCATTACTTTTCAACCTTTATATGCTCCCACTTGGGCAAATTATCAATAAAAATTCAATTTTGTATCACTGCTATGCAGATGATACCCAAATTTATTTTGCTCCATCACCAAATGACTATGCCCCCCTTGAATGTCTCTACCAGTGCATCGATCAAATCAATAGCTGGATGTCACAAAATTTTCTTCAGTTGAACACAGATAAAACAGAAGTAATTCTATTTGGAAAAAAAGATGAAAGACTCAGGATTACCACTATTCTTGACACAAAAGGGATTAAAACTAAAGAAATGGTTAAAAATCTTGGTGTTTTCATTGACAGCGAGCTAAACTTTGACAGTCACATGAAAGCAATCACTAAAACGGCATTTTATCACCTAAAAAACATTTCCAAACTAAAAGGACTTATGTCAAAAAATGATCTGGAAAAACTAATACATGCCTTCATCTCTAGTAGAGTTGATTACTGCAATGGCCTTTTCACAGGCCTGCCAAAAAAGACCATCAAACGACTTCAGCTGGTTCAAAATGCAGCGGCGAGGGTTCTTACATGAACAAAAAGAACAGAGCACATTACCCCAATTCTAAGGTCCCTTCACTGGCTTCCAGTAAGCTACAGAATTGACTTTAAAGCATTGCTGCTGGTGTATAAATCTCTAAATGGTACAGGGCCCAATTACCTCTCTGATATGTTGCAGCGGCCTAACCCAATCAGATCTACCAGATCGCAACAGAAAAATTTACTATTAAAACCAGTTGTTAAAACAAAGTGTGGTGAAGCAGCTTTTAGCTACTATGCAGTACATCTATGGAACCAACTGCCAGAGGACATTAAAAATGCTCCTGCTGTTGGCAGCTTCAAATCTAGGTTAAAGATGTTTTCAGATGCTTTCTGTTAAATAATGAATATTTTTACATTTTTTATAATCTTTACTTTCTCTGCATGTTTTAAATTTACTTTAATTTTATTCTATTTTATTCTGCTGGTTTCTTTTTCTTCTTTTTTCTTTTTGGCATTTTATTATTTTAGTTCTACTGTTGTTTAATTCTTATTATTTTCTTTTAATTCTTTTAATTAATTGTTTTGGATTAAAAATAAAATTATTTTATGTAATTTTATTTCTCTATTGTTTACTGTTTTTGTTTTTGCTTCTGTAAAGCACATTGAACTGCCATTGTGTATGAAATGTGCTATATAAATAAACTTGCCTTGCCTTGCCTTACACCACTGTGCCACCCCCATGCCATCCAATATTAAAAATTATTTCTTCAAAATCCAACAGTTTCAGTGTTGGTTTCCTTTTTCCAATTTATTATATTTCACTTATTATAAAAGCATGCTGCCATGAATTTTAAGCTTTTCTATGCACAAAGTCCTAACAAGATCCATAAAGCAAGTGCCACAAGTGTACTGCATGTGCAATCCCATTTGCTGCACTGTTTCTCTCTCAGTGCCCTCTGTTGGCTGGCTGTCAGGCTGCAGTTCCTCATATTGCCTGCTCCATCCCACATGAGCAACTCTGCCTCAGGGACACAGCAGTCTGAAGTATAGTGCAGCATTTTGTGCTTTCTCCTAACCCACTCACTAATATTCAGTGAAGGGTTGCCATTCACGAATCTGTCTTTTGCTACTCTGTGAGCTCTATGCTTGAGCTGTGCTGAGTGTGTATGCAACTGATGCCTTGCTGCTTCCTCGTGGAACGGTCTCAGGGGGCTTATATGTGTTTCCTCAGGGAGCTACATCAGAGTTTTTTCATTTTTCCCAGTGGCCTCATCATGGAGTAGCATGAGAGTGCCTTGTCCTACAGCAAGTTGTATGGTCGCCAATCCAGAATGGCCCCTGTCCTTCACTGTCAGGTAGACACTCCAGTTACCCAGAAAACACTAAGGAAGAGAACAGTCTGATTCCACATACATCACAGCACATTTTGGAGGAGACATGTCAGGCTCCTAGGTGGACAAAAAGGTTGATTTGATACATACATACAGTGGTGCTTGAAAGTTTGTGAACCCTTTAGAATTTTCTATATTTCTGCATAAATATGACCTAAAACATCATCAGATTTTCACACAAGCCCTAAAAGTAGATAAAGAGAACCCAGTTAAACAAATGAGACAAAAATATTATTCTTGGTCATTTATTTATTGAGGAAAATTATCCAATATTACATATCTGTGAGGGCGGCACGGTGGTGTAGTGGTTAGCGCTGTCGCCTCACAGCAAGAAGGTCCTGGGTTCGAGCCCCGGGGCCGGCGAGGGCCTTTCTGTGTGGAGTTTGCATGTTCTCCCCGTGTCCGCGTGGGTTTCCTCCGGGTGCTCCAGTTTCCCCCACAGTCCAAAGACATGCAGGTTAGGTTAACTGGCGACTCTAAATTGACCGTGAATGTGAGTGTGAATGGTTGTCTGTGTCTATGTGTCAGCCCTGTGATGACCTGGCAACTTGTCCAGGGTGTACCCCGCCTTTCGCCCGTAGTCAGCTGGGATAGGCTCCAGCTTGCCTGTGACCCTGTAGAAGGATAAAGCGGCTAGAGATAATGAGATGAGATGAGATGAACTTGGCTGTAAATCTGAAATATGGATTTTAGACTGAAATTGTGTGCCATATGGAGACGTACCATGATATGTATGTGTGGGCTGAACCATCTCAGTGGAAGCTCTCTCAAGCTCATTCCCCATTCTGTCTTTTCCACAGAGACACACACTGAAGGGCTTCCTGGGAACTGACTCAATGAAGCCGATCAGCTCCTTTCCTGACCAATTGGAAGTCGAAGAATTCAGTAATACTTTCTGAAAGCTTTCCCCATTGGACCCTAGTAAGGTCACATGTCTGAAAGTGGCTTCATCATTGGTGGACAGGCCTGTTACAGCCACCACTAAAAATGCTGGTACACCTGTGAGGAGGAAGAAAGTGAAAAAGTTTCAAAGCAATGAAGCAGCAATGTAAGCATATTTCATTTAAATCACAAAGTAATTCTCCAAAGCTACTCTTCAAAAAAAATTCAAACGTAAAGAAAAATTAGCTGATGCTTTTTAAGAAACTGCATAAAAGAACAGGATGTGAGAGCAAAAATTGTACCTGTATATCTTTAAATCTGAATATTCATCAAAGAAATTTGTTGGGGTTTTTTTTCTTGGCACAAGCTTTTCTTATATAATGTTTATCCTGTCTTGAGATTCTAGACTTTAGTGGCATATTTCCATGTGCACATATTTGCAAAGATATATCTGATTAACAAAAAACATGGTGGTATGAGATATAAACCCATATACAGGAAAATACATCATTAGCCAGGTGTATTGTTTATTTCAGTCATTTTACCAAACACCATATTTAATCCATCCATTATCTGTAGCAGCTTATCCTATGTAGGGTCGCAGGCAAGCTGGAGCCTATCCCAGCTGACTACGGGCGAAAGGCGGGGTACACCCTGGACAAGTCGCCAGATCCTCACAGGGCTGACACAGAGACAAACAGCCACTCACACCTATTGAGGTATTTCACCCACGTGACCAAGTCACGTGACGCAGCCATTTTGGACGGCACGCTTAAGTCCTTCAGTGCAAGGCGGTATGAGATGGTGGAGACCTTTGCACATTTTAACAAGAAAGTAAGCTGTGATTCGTGTTAAATTGGATCTGTCTTTTATCACAAACAATGTACTCAGCCTTGGTATGGAGCCCTGTTTATTTATTTCTGTGTCCCGTTTCTTTCTAGCCTCTGTTATTGCGTTTTATGTCTGATGTCTGCTACATGCAACCCTAGACAAATTAACATTGCCTTGTTTCACTGCTCAGATGGGTTAACAAACACTGACCCATTTACTTTTTGCTATATATTTTATCAAAATTGCGTTAACTGATAAACTAACCTGAAATGAAATGATCACTGCAAAGTCTGGAGTACTCTGTTGGCTCCCAATCCTGTCTCTTCACAGCTGCAATCCATTTGGCCCTCTTGTCTGGGTGAGTAGGAAACCGGTAAAAGGAGCGTCCTGCACGCTGTCCCTGTCTCTTGTGGCAGCCCACAGCACAACAAGCAAACACCATGGTTATTTATAGAGTGCTTACTGACAAATTAATCTATTCTAGGTGTCTGTAACAGGTTTTTTTTCAAGCTGGTTCTCCCTCTCTGTCTGCAGCGTTAATATGTAGCTTGACGTTCAAAATGGCGGACACCGGGGCATCACGTGACCCTGTGACGTCAGGTGAAATACCTCATCTCATCTCATTATCTCTAGCCGCTTTATCCTGTTCTACAGGGTCGCAGGCAAGCTGGAGCCTATCCCAGCTGACTACGGACGAAAGGCGGGGTACACCCTGGACAAGTCGCCAGGTCATCACAGGGCTGACACAGACACAGACAACCATTCACACTCACATTCACACCTACGGTCAATTTAGAGTCACCAGTTAACCTAACCTGCATGTCTTTGGACTGTGGGGGAAACCGGAGCACCCGGAGGAAACTCACGCGGACACGGGGAGAACATGCAAACTCCACACAGAAAGGCCCTCGCCGGCCCCGGGGCTCGAACCCAGGACCTTCTTGCTGTGAGGCGACAGCGCTAACCACTACACCACCGTGCCGCCCCTGTGAAATACCTCAATAGTCAATTTAGAGCCACCAATTAGCCTAACCTACATGTGTTTGGACTGTGGGGGAAACCGGAGCACCTGGAGGAAACCCACACAGACACAGGGAGAACATCCAAACTCCATACAGGTAGGCCCCCATCGGCCGCTGGACTTGAACCCAGAACCTTCTTGCTGTGAGGCAACAGTGCTAACCAATACACCACCATGCTGCTGTCATATTCAATCAAATCAGCAAATGTAGTTTACCTGCAATAGGACTGCCTTCTACTCTCTGCAGCCCTGGGAGTGCTTTCTCCCAAGACCAAAAACAAAAAGAAAGAAACCGTGTGTAATTTATATCAATTTTTCTTTTTTTTAATGGTAAAGTATCAGGTTATAGTAGGATACATTTGTTTCCTGTTGTGTGAACGACATCTAGAAATCACATGCTGACTCACATTTATGTATTTTCTATTTTACACCCTGCTGTTTGAGTGAAATTGTGATATTTTATAATCCCTTAATTTATTATGGAAAGTACCAAAAAGGAGAAGATACCAACACCCAAAATAATGAAACATTCAGAATTTATTCTGCCTTTTAATTAAGATATATTTATTTATGAATGCTTATTTTTAATTGTTTCTCTGTTTTGTTTATCTGTAAAGTGTTATCTAATATTAATGTACTGTTTTATATGTAAATATGCTTGTGATAAAAGAAAAGTATTATGCCACACATATGCAACTTAACGTTATACAGTGGAAATGTTATATGGTATTGAAATGTGATGCTTGATTGCCGATTTGTCAGAGCCGCTTACCCAAGACATTAAATGTGATTGGCCCATGGGATGTGATGTTGAGCGCCATTGGCCAGGTTCTACAGGTGGCAGAAGCCTGACTCGGTACAGACCGTCAGACTGAGTCAGCTCACCCAGAGGACCTGCTTCACTAAGAAGAAATTGATAAGCACCTAACAGAGAGAAATGGAGACAGAGATATAGACTTTTTTTTAACATACATGCATAGGCAATTTTACAGGGAGTCCAAAATTAAGATTAAACAGAAATGTTGTTAGGTTAGGATTAAACTTTTTTTTTTCAAAATGTTTCCCCATGATGTCATGCTGCATGACCAGTGAATTATAATATCCGATTCTTCAGACAAAAAAAAAATTAAGGTTCAAAATTTGTATACAAGCTAATCATCACCATCATCATATCTTGTCATGCCAGTACTGCAGCCAGTTCAGGGCTTCTTGGTTAGCTTCATATAGGTCTTGATTGGTAACATTTGGACCCAGTTCGCACTCACGGAGAATGTGTCCCATAGTTTGGTTAGGATGACCACATCGACACTTGGCTGAGTTCACCCGTCCCCATTTCAGTAGGTTGTCTTTAGTTCTACCTGCTCCACTCCGGGCTCTGTTCAGGGCAACCCATTCCCTTCTGGGCAAGTGAGTACCATGAGGTAGGGACTCGCAAGGACTCTGAAGAGCTTCATTTGGTGGTAGAGTGTCAGAAGCTTTCCAATGGTGTAGTCGGTATTTGGCAGAGTCCTTAGGGTTTAGATTCTGTACAACCATGAAGCTCTTTCTGGACTTGAGTCTTCTTATATATTGGTAATGGTGTAGAGGATGTCTTGGGTCTTGCTCTTGTAAAAACATCTGGATTCTGGAGTGAGCTTCTTGTCAGATGGAAGGTGGTGCAATACCTGCTAGCCGGTATAGTGCTGATAGGAGTGTAGGTTTCAGCATTCCTGTTATGATACAGCAAGAGGTATTAAGCTCAGCATCCACTTTTCCAGCATGGAATGACCTTTCCCATACCGGACAGCAGCATTCTGCTGTAGAGTAGCATAACACCAGAGCAGTAGGTCGCAAGGTATTGGCGTCAGCTCCCAAGTTGAGAGTTGTTAGGTTGTTTCTAGAAGCGATCTTCTCCTTGAGTTTTCTTACATGCTCTCTGTAAGATAGAGTTCTGTCTAAGGTTACTCCAAGGTAAACCGGGAATTTGTTGTTGACCAGTTTCTTACCATTCCAAGTGATGTTCAGCTGTCATTGGGCCTGATGGTTGTTCAGATGGAATGCACAGACGTGAGTCTTGCCAGGGTTTGCATTTAAGAAGTTGGTTTCATTGTAGTCTGAAAGACTATTTAGGGCAGCCATAAGTCTTCGCTCAATGACACTGAAAGACTTGTGTTGGGTGGCGAGTCCTAGGTCAGTGTCTATAAACTGTCGAATATTTTTGAAATGGGGGAGGTCATTAGTGTAGATGTTAAACAGGGTTGGTGCAAGCACTAAACCTTGAGGGAGGAGACCATTTGTCTGTGAGCGCCAGCGGCTCCTTTTCTCATCCATATCAACGAAGAACCATCGGTTTTCAAGTAACGACTTGATTACCCTAACGATGCTGGAGTTCCAGACCATTTTAGCCAGTTTTAGTAAGAGCAGTCTGTGATTGACAGTGTCGTAGGCAGCGGTCAGGTCAACAAAAACCACTCCATGACCTGCCCGGTTTCGAAACCATCTTCAATGAATTGGGTAATGTTCAGAACCTGTCCACAGCAGGACCTTCTTGGCCTGAAACCACCTTGGTTGGGAGATAGTTCATCTATTGTAGGTCCTATATGGGCAAGTATCATTCTCTCGCATAACTTAAAAAGCATGCACAGCAATGATACAGGTCGATAGTTTTTGGCATGGCAGCGGTCCTTGTTGGGTTTCAGTAGGGCGACCACCTTCGCTTTCCACCAGATCTTAGGGATTGTGAGGGTGGTAGCACAGTTATTGAACATTTGTAGCAGCCAGGCTTTGACTTTGGTGCCAAAATGCCTTATGACTTCGGTCGTGATACCATCAAGGACAGCAGCTTTCCCAGGTTTCAAAAGTTTGATGGCGTCGTCGAGTTCAGTGATGGTGAAATTTACGAACTCATCCTCACTTTCTAGCATCACCTTCTCCATCTCTTCTTTCATCTTCTTCAGGTGACCTCTTTCTTTATTCAGAGGTTTGCCATTCAAAAGTAGCTGTTTTGCAACTGCATTGGGTGTCACGGCAGCTAACCTTGCTTGTGGGTTCTTGTCAGAGTTCAGTTTCTTAATCGTGGACCAGGCTTTCTTGCTGTTCTGAGTCATGTCAACATTGGTGATGAGTTCCTTCCACCTTTCTCTATGTCCTTCTGAGACTGAAGCCAGCACAGACTCTCCCATTGCTATTGTTTCCTCTGCAAATGGGTCGGCTTCATATGCTTTCGCATATTTCTCAGAGAGATCTTTGCTGTCTTCACTTAAACAAGGGATGTAGGACTTGTGGCATCCTCTTGGGATATGCTTCTTTGAAGTATCCCAAACAAGGGATTGGAACTGGTCGTAGTTGTTGGGATGAGATTTTATCGTCAAGTTCCATGGTGAAGTTCTCCCAATTTGCCTTGCAGAAGTTAAATCTAGGAATAGGGTTCCTTGATTTTACAGGTCGAATTATGGGTTTAGTGTTAACTGTAATCGGCCTGTGTTGTGACCTTGGTATCGTGTTTTCAACTGTTTTCTCAAAGTTGTGTGCAAGTCTGGAGGGCACAAACACCAGATCTGGATTGTATCCATGTCGCCAGCACCCGCTCATAAAAGGTTTGTCTTTCGCCTTGTGTAGTAAAGTCATGTCATTATTTAATGCCCATTCTTCAACTGCCTCATCACCTTAATCATTCCTAGTGACTAATATGGAAAGCCAATTATGGAACCCAAGCACACATTCACCTTCCCAGTGGACTTGACTCCTTTCCATATAGAGAAATAGCATATGCTCCACACTGCAATTAGACACAGGAGAATCTCCCAGTTGATGTTACCTACTTCATCAATACCTTTGGAGAGAGAGAACACACTTCGCCTGTAATATACAGTAATATCATGGAAATAAGCGATAGCATAATATTCTCTGTAACTTATGTGTAACTTCGTATGGATTTACTACATAGTCCATCTTGGTTAACACTAAATTTTTGTACTGAAATGTTGATTAAAAGCTTAAATACATTTGCATGTATATGACACTTACTCCCAAAACTCAGTGGCTGCTGATGTGGAGTTGACGCGTCTGGTCCAGTTGGCATTATTTACAAGAGTAATACAGCTGTCTGAGGAAGAAGAAAAGGGAATATAGACAGTTTGGCACTAATTATCTCATTAAATGCATGTACTGGATGCTCCATCAGTGTTTTTGTTTACAGTTATATATTTGGAATGTTGCCTTTATCAGATATTAAGATATACATACATTTTGTAAACTGTAGTAGGTTATACTCTAATAAGTTACCCAGCAGAGGAGGATAATGGGGTGTGGGGAGACATATAGCCTTGAGGATGTCAGAGAGGTAAGAGTGGGGGAGGTTTTGAAGGGATATATACAGTGGCATGCAAAAGTTTGGGCACTCTTACTGAAAATGTATGTTACCGTGAATAGTTAAGTGAGCAGAAAATGAACTGATCACCAAAAGGCATAAAGGTAAAGACAACATTTCTTTTCAGCGTTTTCGGCAAGATTTGTGTATTTTTGTTTTGTACAACTGGAGAGTGAAAAAAGAAAAGGAACACCATGCGAAAGTTTGGGCACCCCAATACATTTGAGTTCTCAGGTAACTTTTACCAAGGTTCCAGACCTTAATTAGCTTATTGAGCTGTGGCTTGTTCAAATTCTTCGTTAGGAAAGGTCAGATGATGCAGATTTCAAAGCTGTATAAATTCTCCGACTGATCAAACTTGTCCCTAAAATCAACAGCCGTAGGCTCCTCTAAGCAACTCCCTTGCATTCTGAATAATAAAATAATTGATGCTCACAAAGCAGGAGAAGGCTACAAGAATGTAGCAAAGTGTTTTCAGGTAGCCGTTTCCTCAGATTGTAATGTTATTAAGAAATGGCAGTTAACAGAAACAGTGGAGATCAAGGTGAGCTCTGGAAGATGAAGAAAACTTTCTGAAAGAACTGCTCGTTGGACTGCTAGAAAGGCAAATAAAAACACCTGTTTGACTGCAAAAGACCTTCAGAAAGATTTAGCAGACCCTGGAGTGGTAGTGCACTGTTCTACTATGCAGTGACACCTGAACAAATATGACCTTCATGGAAGAGTAATCAGAAGAAAAACGTTCCTGCGTCCTAGCCACAAAAGTCAGCGTCTGAAGTTTGCAAATGAACATCTAAATAAGCCTGATGCATTTTGGAAACAAGTCCTGTGGACTGATTAAATCAAAATAGAAATGTAGCAGTTCTTAAGAGTGGGCGGAGCACAGAACTAAGTTTGAAAATGCTTTTTATTTGATACACTTTTCAGTGATCTTTCAGTCTAACAGACACTCGCACACGCATCTGGTGTTTGGATCGGGAGAGAGCTCTCCTCTGCTCTCGCTCTCTCCTTAAATAGGGCGCGGTCACTGGGGAAGACACACAAACACAACTTAATTAACATCAGGTGTAGTGATTCTGCCACTTACCTTCCCTGACTCCGCCCTCCTGTCACAGACCGCCGCTTGACCACGCCCCCGCTGCCACATACCCCCACCGCCTGACTCAGGCCAGGGAGCCATCCAGCCTGCAGTGGACCCCCCCCCCCCCCCCTTGATGGGAGAGGAAGTCCGCCACGACTATCTGTGCCCCCAGCCTGTGGATCACCTTGAAGTTAAAGGGTTGGAGTGCCAGATAGCAACGGGTGATCTGCACGTTGGCATCCTTCATGTGGTGGAGCCACTGGAGGGGCGCGTGGTCCGAACAGAGGGTGAAAGGGCGTCCCAGCAGGTAGTAACGGAGGGCGAGGACCGCCCACTTGATTGCTAGGCACTCCTTCGCAATAGTGCTGTAGCGCCCCTCACGCACCGACAGCTTTCTACTGATATACAGCACAGGGCGGTCCTCCCCCTCCTGGGACAAAACAGCCCCCAGCCCTCTGTCCGACGCATCCGTCTGTAACATAAAGGGGAGAGAAAAGTCAGGGGAGTGTAACAGTGGCACCCCACACAGTGCAGCCTTTACCTCAGAAAAAGCCCGCTGGCATTCCTCCGTCCACTGGACCGGATCTGGTGCCCCCTTTTTAGTCAGATCAGTCAGCGGGCTGGTGACATCTGAATAATTAGGTAAACCTATGATAATAGCCAGCCAGCCCCAGGAACTGTCTCACCCCCTTTTTGGTCTTGGGCCTCGGGCAGGCCACAATTGCTGCTGTCTGGTTAATTTGGGGACGCACCTGCCCGTTGCCCAAGTGGAAGCTCAGATACTGTACTTCCACCCGCCCAATCGCACACTTCTTCGAGTTGGCTGTGAGACCCGCTCGTCTCAGCGACCTAAGGACGGCCCTCAGATGTTGTAGGTGCCGCGGCCAGTCATTACTATAAATAATGATGTCGTCGAGGTATGCGGCCGCATAGGTGGTGTGGGGGGGAAGGACCCTATCCATCAGCCGCTGAAACGTAGCGGGCACCCCAAACAGCCCAAAAGGAAGTGTGACAAACTGGTGTAAGCCGAACGGTGTGGAAAAGGCCGTTTTTTCTCGGTCTGCAACTGGGCAACCTCCACGAGTTGGGTCAGGGAGAAGTGGTCTCCACAGGGGACCGGAGAGGTAAGTGATGCCAATGCTCCCTTTTGAACCTCTGGTGTGGAGTTTTGCACGCAGGTCAATAACGTATTGAATTTCATTTTTACTTGGTGAAGGTCCCTCCTCCCAATTTTCTCGCAGCACATCTAGAATGCCGCGCGACTTATGCCCATATAACAATTCGAACTGGGAAAACCCCGTGGAGGCTTGGGGGACCTCTCGCACTGCAAATAACAAGGGTTCGAGCCATTTATCCCAATTACGTGCGTCCTCACTTATGAATTTTTTAATTATATTCTTGAGGCTGCGATTGAACCGTTCAACTAAACCGTCCGTTTGTGGGTGATACACGCTGGTGCGGATTGGCTTAATACCCAACAACCCATACAGTTCGTTCAGTGTATGTGACATAAACGAGGTGCCTTGGTCAGTCAGAATCTCTTTCGGGATTCCAACTCGGGAGATGAAGTGGAAGACCGCTTCCACAATACTGCGTGCTGAGATACTGCTAAGAGGCACCGCTTCCAGGTATCTCGTTGCATAGTCCACCAGAACTAAAATAAAGCGGTACCCTCGTGTTGACCGATCTAATGGCCCGACAAGATCCATCCCAATTCTTTCGAACAGGGTCTCGATCAATAGGAGAGGGCACAAAGGCACTTTTGGAATGGCCGCTGGATTTACTAACTGGCATTCGTGGCATGCCGTACACCACCTACGGACATCGCCGCGAATCCCTGGCCAATAGAACTGGGCCATTATTCGGGCTAGTGTCTTATCCTGCCCTAAGTGTCCAGCCATAGGATTAAAGTGAGCCGCCTGGAATACCAATTCCCGGCGGCTCTTTGGAATCAAAAGCTGCATGACTTGCTCTTTAGTCTGAGTGTCCTGCATCACTCGGTATAATCTATCCTTCATAATTGCGAAGTAGGGGAAGGACGGGGTGGCGTTTGGCTGGAGTGTTTGACCATCAATTACTCTCACTTGGTCAAACGCTTGCCGCAGGGTCTCGTCTCGCGACTGCTCTAATGGAAAATCCACAAGGGATTCCCCAACAGAGAGAGGAGGAGCCAGCAGTTCCTCACTCTGACGCGAAGATGAGGTAGACGGCTCTGTGACAGCTGCTCCTGCCAACGCAACACTGGGACCTCCCCCTGCTAAACTACGGCAGGACCCACTCTTCACTAAATGACTCATAAATTCCCCAAATCCTGGCCAATCAGTTCCCAAAATTATCGAGTGGGTAAGGCAAGGATTAACTGCCGCCTTTACTCTAAATTTTTCCCCTCGAAAAAGAATGTGGACCGACACTAAAGGGGAGTTGTGAACATCCCCGTGCACACACACAACACCTTCTCCAATTGTGCTCCCCCCAATGACTCGTCTTGCACCAGGCTTTGGTGGATTGAGGTCTGATTACAGCCAGAATTCACCAATGCCTGATATGTATCCCCTTGGACACTCACCAGTATGCGATACGCTCCGACCCGATCAAGGGTGGCTCCTGGCGAATCGGGGATCCGAAACACCGTGCCCACCTCCATTACTGAGCACTGCTGTTGGAGGTGGCCTGGCTCCCCGCAGTGCCAGCAAACTGGCCCGGGCTTCTTCTCTGCACTGGTGCTCTGAGGCTCACTCACCTGAGGGGGCGAGAGACAGACACAGAAGGGAGAAACAGGAGGGCACCATGGGTGCGGCGGGCCGGCTGGGGTGGCCGGCCCCCACCTCCGCGGTGGGGGAATGGGGCGAGGATGAGACACAGGAGGGGAGAGAGAGAGAGAGAGGAGAAGAGGTTGTCTGCTGTCCTGCCGTCAGGACAGCCGCCAAATGGTCCTCCGCCAGCTCGATTGCCTGATCCAGCGACGCCGGGCGGTGGCACTGGACCCACTCTGCGGTTCTGGCTGGTAAGCGGGTGATGAACTGCTCCAGTACCACCTGATCGATGATTCCCTCGGCGTCGCGGTTGTCGGCCCTCAACCACCACCAGCAGGCGTCCCGGAGTTGCTGGCCAAACGCGAACGGCCGGCCGACTTCCTCCAAGCGCAAAGCGCGGAAGCGCTGTCATTGTTGCTCAGGGGTGCGCCCCACATGCTGGAGGACGGCCCGGCAAAGGTTCGCATAGGCCAGCAGGCAGTCGGCGGGGAGCTGTAGCGCGGCCAGCTGTGCCTCGCCAGTTAGCAAGGGGAGGTGGTGCGCCGCGCGCTGTTCCACCGGCTATCCCGAGGTCTCTGCTACCTGCTCAAAGAGCGTAAGGAAGGCCTCGGGGTCGTCCTGCGGGACCATCTTCGTTAGGGTGAGGTGGGACGGGCCCACGGCGGTGGAGTTGGTGGACCCCGCCGACGCGAGGAGGTGCTAGAACGCTTGTCGATCTTCCTGCTGAGCTAACACCAGGGCCTCGAACCGTTGCTCCTGCTCCTTCCGGAGGGCGACTAGCGCCTGGTGCTGGCTCTGCTGGGCCATGGCGAAGGCGTGGACCAGGTCGGCGAAAGGGGAGGACTCCATGGGGCTGTTCTTCTTCTGTGCTCCACGTCCCAGGTTTCAGCACCACTGTAGCAGTTCGTTAGAGTGGGCGGAGCACAGAAGACGGCAGGACAGAACTACATTTGAAAATGCTTTTTATTTGATACACTTTTCAGTGATCTTTCAGTCTAACAGACACTCGCGCACGCACACACATCTGGTGTCTGGATCAGGAGAGAGCTCTCCTCTGCTCTTGCTCTCTCCTTAAATAGGGCGCGGTCACTGGGGAAGACACACATTAATTAACATCAGGTGTAGTGATTCTGCCACTTACCTTCCCTGACTCCGCCCTCCCGTCACCAACCAACGCTTGACCACACCCCCGCTGCCACAAGAACTTTTTGGCCACAATGTGCAAAGGTATATTTGGAGAAAAAAGGGTGCTAAATTCCAGGAAAAGAACATCTCTCCAACTCTGAAGCATGGGTGTGGATCGATCATGTTTTGGGGTTGTGTTGCAGCCAGTGGCGCAGGGTACATTTCATTGGTCGAGGGAAGCATGGATTCAAATAAAAACCAGCAAATTCTGGAAGCAAACATCACACCATCTGTAAAAAAGTTGAAGTTAAAAAGAGGATGGGTCCTACACTAAGATGATGATCCAAAACACACCTCAAAATCTACAATGGAATACCTCAAGAGGCACAAGCTGAAGGTTTTGCCATGGCTCTCACAGTCCCCTGACCTAAACATCATTGAAAATCTGTGGATAGATCTCAAAAGAGCAGTGCATGCAAGACAGCCCAAGAAACTTGTACAACCCCGATTCCAAAAAAGTTGGGACAAAGTACAAATTGTAAATAAAAACGGAATGCAAAGATGTGGAAGTTTCAAAATTCCATATTTTATTCAGAATAGAACATTGATGACATATCAACTGTTTAAACTGAGAAAATGTATCATTTAAAGAGAAAAATTAGGTGATTTTAAATTTCATGACAACAACACATCTCAAAAAAGTTGGGACAAGGCCATGTTTATCACTGTGAGACATCCCCTTTTCTCTTTACAACAGTCTGTAAATGTCTGGGGACTGAGGAGACAAGTTGCTCAAGTTTAGGGATAGGAATGTTAACCCATTCTTGTCTAATGTAGGATTCTAGTTGTTCAACTGTCTTAGGTCTTTTTTGTCATATCTTCCGTTTTATGATGCGCCAAATGTTTTCTATGGGTGAAAGATCTGGACTGCAGGCTGGCCAGTTCAGTACCTGGACCCTTCTTCTACTCAGCCATGATGCTGTAATTGATGCAGTATGTGGTTTGGCATTGTCATGTTGGAAAATGCAAGGTCTTCCCTGAAAGAGGCGTCGTCTGGATGGGAGCACATGTTGCTCTAGAACCTGGATATACCTTTCAGCATTGATGGTGTCTTTCCAGATGTGTAAGCTGCCCATGCCACACGCACTAATGCAACCGCATACCATCAGAGATGCAGGCTTCTGAACTGAGCGCTGATAACAACTTGGGTCGTCCTTCTCCTCTTTAGTCCGAATGACACGGCGTCCCTGATTTCCACAAAGAACTTCAAATTTTGATTCGTCTGACCACAGAACAGTTTTCCACTTTGCCACAGTCCATTTTAAATGAGCCTTGGCCCAGAGAAGACGTCTGCGCTTCTGGATCGTGTTTAGATACGGCTTCTTCTTTGAACTATAGAGTTTTAGCTGGCGACGGCAGGTGGCACGGTCAATTGTGTTCACAGATAATGTTCTCTGGAAATATTCCAGAGCCCATTTTGTGATTTCCAATACAGAAGCATGCCTGTATGTGATGCAGTGCTATCTAAGGGCCCGAAGATCACGGGCACCCAGTATGGTTTTCTGGCCTTGACCCTTACGCACAGAGATTCTTCCAGATTCTCTGAATCTTTTGATGATATTATGCACTGTAGATGATGATATGTTCAAACTCTTTGCAATTTTACACTGTCGAACTCCTTTCTGATATTGCTCCACTATTTGTCAGCGCAGAATTAGGGGGATTGGTGATCCTCTTCCCATCTTTACTTCTGAGACCTGCTGCCACTCCAAGATACTCTTTTTATACCCAGTCATGTTAATGACCTATTGCCAATTGACCTAATGAGTTGCAATTTGGTCCTCCAGTTGTTCCTTTTTATGTACCTTTAACTTTTCCAGCCTCTTATTGCCCCTGTCCCAACTTTTTTGAGATGTGTTGCTGTCATGAAATTTCAAATGAGGCAATATTTGGCATGAAATTTCAAAATGTCTCACTTTCGACATTTGATATGTTGTCTATGTTCTATTGTGAATACAATATCAGTTTTTGAGATTTGTAAATTATTGCATTCTGTTTTTATTTACAATTTGTACTTTGTCCCAACTTTTTTGGAATCGGGGTTGTAGAACTGGAAGCCTTTTGCAAGGATGGATGTGTGAAAATCCCCCAGGTAAGAACTGAAAGATTTTTAGCTGACTACAAAAAGTGTTTACAAGCTGTGATACTTGCCAAAGGGGGTGTTACTAGGTACTAACCATGCAGGGTGCCCAAACTTTTGCTTCAAGCCCTTTTCCTTTTTTTGTCATTTTGAAAATGTAAAAGATGAAAATAAAAAATTGTTTTTGCTTCAAATATAAAGGGAATGAGTCATCTTTAACTTTATGCTTTTTGGAGATCATTTCATCTTCAACTTGCTTAACTATTCACAGTAACAGCAATTTTGACCAGGGGTGCCCAAACGTTTGCATACCTCTGTCTGTCTGTCTGTCTGTCTGTCTGTCTATCTATAAACCCTTATTAAAGTATTGGAACAGCAAGGCCAATTCATTTGGGTTTGAGATCATTAAATGAATATGAGACAAAATAATTTATTTAATTTCCTGATATTTCCATCTTGATGTGTTACAACTTAGACCATGACACGTTTGATTTTAATTGAGCAAAAGTATCTCAGCAGATCCCCTTGAATTAAAATGAAGTGAATAACATTATTATATCTACATTCACTGGATATGAGCAATCATGCACTCTAATTGGATACTCTACTACAAGGCTATCAGCTCATATATTATGAGTAGAGAAAAACAAAATGACGGAGTGTTTTGCTGGACCAACCAAGGATGAAATAAAAACTCTACTTGAAAAAAAGCAACAAAATATGGAATGAAAATATTTGATGGTAAGAACACATCTTTTTTTATTTTTCAAGAATTATTATTTTAGCATTTTTCACAAATTCCTTCCGTCATTGTGCCGGTTTGTTTCCATTCTTCACGTTTAGCATTAAAATTTGTTGAAATTGTTTAGACTGGTTCAAAAGCTCAAAGAAGTTTGAAAATTACATCACTGAAATGTCCAAGGAAGAATTAAATGTCTAAAGCTATTCTATACCTCAGCATGACAGCAAGATGTAACTTTCTACCAAAAAACAACAGTAAAGTCAATTCGTGTAGCCATCGATAGGTTTTTAAGAAGTCCGGCTAAGCGGAAATGATTGTGGACGTTTTGTATAAAGATTTTATTTATCAAAATTGCAAAAAAAAAAATGCTCGGTTTCTCAAAATCCAGTGAATGTGGATATAACAAAACAATTATTCCACTCAATCTCGTCGTCCATGGCTTATAGCTATCAGCTCATGTATGACTCGATTTCATGGAATAATCGCTAAATATCCATTACTTGTAATAACTGCATCAAACCAATGTTCCACAGACGACATCAAACTGCATTCTTCTGTTGTGATGCTTTTCCAGGTTTGTACCATAGCTTCTTGCAGTTATTTTTTTGTTTGTTTTGGGAGGGTCTAGTGTAAATAAACAAATTTCATAGAGAGTCAACCAGAAAATGTGAATTAATTCATATGAAAGAAAAATTTGTCCTTGATCGGGTGGCAGTCAAACAAGAACCTGTGCTGGGAACACTAGGTGCAAGGCAATCACTGGACATCAGATATACAACCATTTACACCAGTGCACACTTTGGAGTAGTTAATCCACTTACTAAAACGTTTTTTGGACAGGAGGAGAAACCCAAAGTGTAAAATTAAAATGTAGACACAGGAAGTAGAACACCACAGATGGAATCCCAAGTTCAGATTTGAACCTCAATGTGCCACCCAAGCCATATTTTTCTAAAATGTACAAAATTTCTCTAGGTAAGATTTCCCTAACTAGTCCTCAAATGAGCATCAGGCGTTGAAAGCAGAAAAAAAAAAGCTCTTTAAGAAAATAGGAAAACAAGTAAATGTAACATTGCTTATATAGCAAGGCTAGATGATCTGTTTAATCAATATAAGGCACTCTTGTTCCCATTTCATACTTGTGTTCCAGATGTTGTCACAGCTGGCCCAGGGAAGCTGAGACTTGAAGGATAAGACCAAATATAGAGCAATGCCCAGGCCAGGATTATGATGTAACACATGCAGCCATACAGTTGAATCACTTGGCCTGCATAGCCAACACCTGAAAGAGGACATAGAGCCAGTAAGTAATAGACCACAGGGAATAAAGTTCCTAACATTGCATAGGACAAGTACACTGTGTGGCCTAAAGTATGTGAATACCTGAAATTTAAACCCATATACCGGTATGAGCCTTCCCTCAACTGTGGCCCCAGAGTTTGAAGCATACAATTGTTTGGAATGTCTTTATATGCAGTTACATTACATTTTCCCTTCAATCGAACCAAGAGGCCCAATCCTGTTCCAGCATGACCATGCCCCTGTGCACAAAGCTAGCTCCATAAAGTTCATGTTCAAAGTTTGGTGTGGATGAACTCGAGTGGCCTGCACAGAGCCTGGAACTCAACCCCACTGAACACAATTTGAATGAACTAGAACTTTGCACAAGGCATCGCTGCCCAAGCTCTTGTGTTCTTATGGCTGATTTCCAAAGCGCTTGTGAAATTTGTTGTGTTAGAAGCTAGAGGAAGAGGAAATTTGTTGTGTTGAACATCAGGTGCTGGATGTGTCATTTTCTGCAGCTAAACAATGCTAAAAATGAAATCCTTCTTTGAGGAAATGAAATGTATAGAAAGGACATGCTGGTTTAGCTGATGTCCCTGTCTGAGAAGACTAAACACTGCATCAAAACCAGTTATTTCTGATAACAACCTCAGCTTTATTACCTGCAGAAGTAATGTCTGCAAAACAGCATTTGCTTACCTTTAAAATAATATCCAAGGTCTGTGACATTCTCTCAACTACTGATAGTGACAAAATTTATACATGCCTCTTTTTTCAACCTGTCTGGATTACTGTAAGCCTCTCTTCACTGGTTTACCAAAAAGCTTTATCACTAATTATCTATCTCTGTTACATTCTTTTGACTACTGATCGTGAGAAACTTGTACATGCATTTTTGTCAACTCATCTGGATGACTGTAAGACTCTTATCTGGTTTACAGAGAGTGAAAAATAATGCTGCAGTAATCTTGACATGTACAAGAATTCATCTGTTTTTAAACAGCTAAATTGGTTACCAGTAGCTCCATTTACTCATTTTTAAATACCTTCATGGTCTTGCTTCACCATACCTAATGAATTAATTGTTCAACATGTTTCAGAGTCTCAGATAAACAGAAGCATCTTGGTCATGCTCATGTAGGATCAAAACCCAGCCATGGTGAAATATTAAATCAAAAATGTTTATCAATGACAACTCTCAAAATGTTGGATTCTTTTAAAGACATATTCAGCAAATTAATACCTCAGAGGAGTTTGTTTCAAACACTACACAGATTACTGCTGTCTCGTTATCTGTACCAAGGTGATCATACAACCCTGGGAAGATGCTAGAATGCATAAGATGTTTGTTAAACCCAGTCTGCCAGCACCTTGACAAGCATCTGGCACCTAAGACACAATGGTTTACTTCTACTGACCTTAAACTAACTCCCAAGGAAATGAGTCTTCATTGGAACAGAGAACAATGAAAACAATTTTATGAACTGATCACTTGATCAAAGTTTCTCCCTTTTCCCCAGACTCAGTATTTTATTGTCACTACTGAAAAGATCTTTGCCGCAAATGAACATTTAAGTGAACTGAAACAATGAAACATTCAGGAAATGTGCACAAGTGCATTTGCACGCACACACAAAAACGCAGTCACCATGTGGGCAGAAGATGCTCCTTAGTAAGAGAAACAGTGTTTAAGAATCAATTTATTCCCAGACCAATGTTTGTGTGTGCCTGTAGAAACATCAGAATAATAAGTATTTTAAATCAATGTGAATATATCTTGCCCTATTTCTAATCAAATAAGTATGTTCATGTCAAACAACTAATAATGTTTTGAGTGCATAAATATTCATTGAATGTATTTGATGTTTTGAAGCTCTGAGCCAGTTTAAATCTGACATGTAATTTGCGTTAATATGTTTTGGCAGAGAGGTATGACCAAGTGTCAGGTAGAACCAGAAGGTAACGCATGAAAAGTCTGGCCTACTAACTCCTGTGCTTGCAGAGAAGCTGGGGTCAATCCACTCATGTATGGATTCCCAGAGGGAGAACCAGAACAGTGTTTTGTATGTGAGTTCAGGGTCTCAGAAATCCAAAGTAAGATCTTTATCTTTGTTCAGTTTAAATGTTATGAGAAAGAGCTTTTTGTTATGAGAAACCAGAGTGAGTGAGTGAGTGAGTGGTTTTTGTTGTTTGTTTTGGGGGCAGTCAGAGAGAGTGTCTTGGACAAACAGGTGAACATACATGAAACTTCTTTAATAAAATCTTCCTCTCTCTAAGTGTATGCGCCTGCTTGCAATATTTATTGAATGAGAAAACAGGAAATTTAATTCAAACTCTAACACAACTTACTTTAAGAATTTTGCTCTAGCTTTCACCGCCGTGAATCCTCTCCCCATCAAAATGGCAGTTATCGAAGATTTTTTAAAATAATAAAATCTGTATTTAAGCTGAAAACAGAGGACATTAAGGTAACACGACTTGAGTAACACAATTAATTAAAAATCACCCACTGATATCCTTCACCTGAGTTACTATCATTCCACCAATTTCCAGGAGGTTGTAATCAGGGGTCTTCAATCTTATCTGCAAAGAGCCAGTGTATTATACTGTGAGTAGTAAGAAAGTACTGACGAGTTTCTAAATAGCTGGCATTAGCAGTGTTGTTCACATCATCTCTGAGAAACAATGAGGATGGTCAGATGGATTCAGTGACCACTGAGCTACACATTTTTTTTTTAACAACTGACAGTGAAGTGATTGTAATATAAAATATATTTTATGTACAGCATAAATGCCTGGTGTTAGCAGTGTTGTTTATGTTGTCTCTGAGAAATAGAGAGGATGTTCAGAGGCATCCAGTGACCAACATAACTGCAGACATTTTTTATTTTTTGTTTTAGTGATTCACAGAGTGAAATGATTATAATATAAAATATGCTATTTTATGTTCAACAGTATACAATAAAATGAAAATGACATGGCAAATTGATGTCATTGTCAGACGATGGGCAGGGTGCTGTTCAGCTAAATCAAATACGTAGTTCATGCATTTTAAAAACTGATACTGAATATGTGTAGAGCAGATCAGTCTACACATACTATTGAATGTTGTGCACAAATTCACAGGCTGTGTTAATTTTAAATCTACAAAAAACTGTGTATAAAAAAGCTGAATACTTCCAATGCAATTTTATTTAATTTTGACAAAATGTGTAGAATACTGCACATAATTTGTGCAATTTTTCTACTCATTCCTTCGATGAATGTAAGGACTTTGAGTGGCTCACGTGATCATCATTCTGCATGTCTCACTGAGACACAAAAATATGAAGTTCAAGACACAGACACTTGATTGTTACATAATAAATATTTTTCACAAGTTGACTTTGAATACAGATCCATGGGGTAGTTTATGAACACAATGCACCCTTATGTCACTTACCCTCAGGCAGTGGGCAGATATGTTGCCAGCATGTGATGCCTCCTCTTGTGTGTACTGTCCCATAGCAGTTTCCAGAAGGAAGAGGGGCAAACCACAGGTCACAGCAAACACCAAGCAGGGCACCAAAAACACCCCTACAAACAATGGCAACCTCAGAATTAGTCACAAAATATTTGTACATACTAAAATTCTGTTCTTGTCGTTGAATGTTTTGTGACATTATTACGTCAGAGAAAGCACAATGAATCGTTAATACAACATACAGTATAAAAAGAGATAATAGACAGTATAATACCCCTTTCAGTGTTCTTGCCTCCTCCATTCCTGTAGCAGAGGTAGGGGAATCTCCAAACATTGCCCAGACCCACGATGTCTCCTGCTACAGCAAGAAGGAATTCAATGTTACTGTCCCAGAGTCCCCTCGCCTCTAATTTTCTGTTTTTCAACATCTTTTAATGAAGTGCTGTCTCCTGCTATGATGAACAATTGCTGTCTCTTTGATTCCTGGCTCCACAGCCAAGTTTGACACTTTGAGCTGCTGTCTATACTCTTCCCAAACTTTAAAAAGAAGAATGCAAACAATTGTCAATATTTATAACCACACGTTACTTTGAAGCTAATTATTATGCACAGGTTTAAACTGTGAAGGGGTGTGGTCAAAACTGAACTGAAAACACAAAGGGAAGGAGAGAGAACAGGTGAACTGTTGTATGTTTATAATTAAGACAAATCTATATAGGTTTTTATGGAATACTGAGAGTGGACTTCATATTATACACACACATATTATTTATATATATATATATATATATATATATATATATATATATATATATATAATGTGTGTGTGTGACTGGTTTGGTTTGTGTCCCACTAGGGCTCATATGGACATCACAGGAGGCAGGTTTGGTCACAGCAGTATTCCCCTTTTTATTGCTGAAATATATAAAGTAGTGGTGCAACACGGGCATGAATTACAGCAGCAGGTCTCTGACAGGATTCTAATCAGTCTTCCAGAATGTTCTGAATAACTCTTATGTGTGTATGTGTGAGAGAGAGAGTGGAAACCATTATAGGAAACACATTAGGCACATAAAACAATAAACACTGAGGTCACTTCTATATGTATGATTACATTGTGGGATAAAATAACAAAAACATAAAACAATAGACTGGGTTTACATAAAGTGATCGTATAGTGGTTACATTAGTTTACAATGGTTGGGGATACATACATAATTATCTTAATTGCAATGGGGATACATGGTGACCTGTTTTAGTATTAAAATGAGTGAACAATTGTACATGAAACACGGAGCTACGTGGATGCAGCAAGACATACAGACGATAACGTCTGCTCACCGAGTGAGGCAGCTCATTGCTAACTCGCTAGCATCCTGACATAACTCGCTCAGAAGCTGATAATAAACCGAAGCTTCTCATGAAACAGTATTACATTACATAGAAGAAGAGGAACTAGTATAAACAATGCAAAACAATTATGTTGCCTGAAATATATAAAGTAGTGGTACAACGCGGGCATGAATTACAGTAACAGGTCTCTGACAGGATTCTGGAAGCGTGGTCAGAACAAAGTTATGTTAGCCTGCTAATCAGACATGTACAAAACCATATTTAACTATCATTATGCATGTATTACAATACGTTTAAAATATCAGTCTTAGTTTCCTAACTACACTACATAACACAGGACATATGCACACTCCAAAGACTTTATAGTATAAATAGTCTCGGACTGCTCATGAACGTGATCAGTCTTCCAGAATGTTCTGAGACAAGCCGCGCGCCGTACCACCATATGAACTTACAGGAGCTACCCATAGAGGGCGCCCTTGTACCATTTAAAATAATTTTATACAGACGTACCCTGTTACATACACCCCCCTAAAATTATGCAAAAATGGTACACCTGACATGAACAATGTAGATAAGTGCAAAGTGAAGAGAGAGAGAGACAGGGAGAAAGAAGATAGGAGAGAAAAAAAAGACTGTGGATCTTAAGCATTGATGTACTAAAGTCAATATCAGAAATTCTTCCATAAGAAGTGCGTAAGAATGGAGTGGTACCAGACCCAATACTTATCACAGAATAAAAGAGATGCCATCTACACCTCACAAGCGTACATATCTTGGCTCTATCAAGTGAAACTTCAAGTCTAGTCATAGACTACGTTCAGACTGCACCCTGAAACGACCCATATCCGATTTTTTTGCCCATATGCGACCTGTATCCGATTTATTATTGACAATCTGAACGACACAGATCCGATTTTTTCACATGCAACCCAGGCCGCTTGGATATGTGGTCCTAAATCCGATTCATATCCGATATTTTCACATGCAACTGCAGTCTGACCGGACAGGTCGCATTCATGCGACCTACACGTCATCAGCAAGAGACAAACGTCACTATTCTGCGTTGGCTAATCCCGCCTCTTTGGTGGAAAACAACAATGACATAATGCGCTACATGAACAGGCACACACAGTCTCTCTCGCACTCCGTCATATGCGCGATGCAGACATTAATGTTTCGCGTGCATGCTCTTGCTCACTTGCTCTAGATTCCGGGAGATATTCTCCAATTTGCAGGCATCAGGGAGCCGCTATCAATATGCGGGAGACTCCCGGAACTTCCGGGAGACTTGGGATGTCTGCACTAGACAGTGTTTATGTAGAGAGCATGCGCACTTCAATCAATCAATCAATCAATCAATCAATCAATCAATCTTTCAACGGAGGTTGCTGCCACGGCCCCACTCACTCACACACACTCTCTCTCTCTCTCTCTCTCTCTCTCTCTCTCTCACACAGAGACACTCTCATTCTCACACACACACACACACAACCTCTCACACAGAGACACTCTCACTCACTCACACACACTCTCTCTCTGACACAGAGACACTCTCATTCTCTCACACACACACACACACACACACACACACACACAACCTCTCACACAGGCACTCTCACTCACTCACACACACAGCACACGATGTGCTTATTACGTGTCAATTTGCGCATGCGGGACACTTTTGGGTCATTTTCCGTTCATATTGGAGATCGCATACAAGTCTCATATAATTGGTAATGTGAACGGCCTAACAAAAAAATCGGATTTCACAACAAATCGGATATGGGTCATTTCAGGTTGCAGTCTGAACGTAGTGTTAGACAACAGACAGGACAGAAAAAGAAAAGGAAAAAATAAATAAATAAATAAATAAATAAAATCAAAACAAGAAAATCAGACTGTCTATACAGCACTCCTGTGAGCGCCAGAGTGGTTGAAACCAAAAACAGATCCTATGAGAGGCCCAGCAAGTCCCAACAGCTTTTGGCTTGACATCTCACAAATAAGCCTACGTGGGTGCCTGACGCTTCTCCCACACCTTGTCGTAACTAGAGGGGCTTGCACACTCTGAGGACATGTAAGACTGACGTGCTCTGACCTAACCTCACTAGAATCAGAAGGGTCAGGAGGAGTAAGGCATGTATCAGTAGGTATGTGTGTGATGTGTACTGGATCAATGTAAGAATGTGATGTATGTGATGAAGTCTGGAGTGAAAGTGGCTCTGCCACTGAGTCCATGGAGGCATTGTCCGGCAGCTCATCAGACCGGGTATCACCCACACTCATTGGCAAGGCCTGCTCGACAGCTTCTTTGTCAGGGAAAGTCCCACTCTCTATGTCCGCTTGACTTGGCGACTGCATGAGCCAGTCCATGGTGCGCTTCTGTGTAGCCTCTGGGCATGTTACTGCAGCGGAGCTCTGAGCACCCTCGCAGGACACGGCAGACTGTGCGTCTCCAAGTGACGCTGAATCCTCCTGATCAGCATGCACCAAGAAATCAACTGGGAGTAGCAGGTTTCTGTGCACGACCTTCTCCTTTCCCGTGACAGCATCTCTGATTCTGTACACGTTGATTGAAGATCTGACTGACACCACATCAAAAGGTGTTGAGTCCCACCAGTCAGCAATCTTCTTCTTCCCCCTTTCACCATGATTCACCAACAGCACTCTGTCACCTACTGCTAAGGGCAGCCCTCTGACCTTCCGATTGTAGATCTCGGCATGGCGGTCTTGCTGCTTACTGATGTTTCGTTGAGCAACCAGAGCTGCGTTGGAGAGATCTTTTTTGAGACGATGCACGAACTCGTGATGGCTGACAACACTAGTGTCTTTCAGGACATGGTGGAACATGACATCGACAGGCAAACGCGGGGTCCGTCCAAACATCAGGTAAAACGGCGCAAAGCCTATCGTCTCATGTACTGTGGAGTTGTAACAAAAAGTCAATGTCTGCAGCATTTGCGGCCATCTGGACTTGGATATTGGAGGCAGGGCCCTGATCATGCCACCCAGTGTTCTGTTGAACCTTTCTGTGATGCCGTTGCCCATGGGGTGGTATGGAGTCGTATGGGATTTGTGTACACCTGCCATCTCTATTAGATCCTTCAGAAGCCGACTTTCAAAGTTAGCTCCCTGATCTGAGTGGATTCTTTGGGGGAACCCGTAGATGCAAAAAAATTTGTCCCATAGACAGCGGGCAACCTGTTTGGCAGACTGGTTACGACAAGGGAAGGCGAGGGCCATCTTTGAAAAATGGTCTGTCACGACAAGGATGTCAACTGTTTTCCTGTCATTCAGTTCAGCTGTCCAAAAATCAATGCACACTAACTCCATAGGTGCTGAGGTGCGTATGCTCTCAAGAGGGGCTCTGGCATCAGGCTCAGGGGTTTTGCCCAAAACGCATCTCTGACAGCGCTGCACATGATTCATGACGTCTCTCTGCATGCCCGTCCAGAAGAATCGTTCAGAGGCAAGAGAGAGGGTTCTAGCTTGGCCCTGGTGACCAGCAGCATCGTGGATGCCGTGAAGGACTTGCTGTTTCAAAGCGTCAGGGATGACGAACTGAAAAATCTTCCTGTTCATGTGTCTGTCTCTCTTCACTCGATAGAGAAGTCCATCTTGAATTTTCAGCTTCTTCCAGTGTTTCAGCAGCCGAAGGACACAACTTGACTCGGCAGCTCTCTCACGTGCATCTGGACGCTTATGCCGTTGAACATAGAAGAGGGCTCTGCTGATGATGCTGTCTTGTTGCTGCAGATTGTGTAGTTGACTCTGTGGGATGATAATGGATGGGTCTTCATCCGGCAGTTGCAGTGACTCTGCGTTCGGGCACAGCAGCTGTGAGACACCACCAGCCTGGTGAGCATCCATCACTGCAGACACCTCCTCCAAACTGAAGGCTCCACTCGTGGGTGGACGAAGGTCCTGGCCAGGACCCTGGACAGCATCGGCACGACCATCGGGGACTTCAACGCTTTGGCAGTTCGTGGTGAGCCGGAAGGCATCCTGCACTCCAGTCTTAATGACTCCACTTGTGTCATTAAGCAGTGACAGGTAGGGCTCCCTCACCAGACAGTGACTTATGCATGACTTGACAAACGGCTCCCGACTCAAGGCATCAGCGACAGTGTTCTTGGGCCCAGGCACATACTTCAGGTCAAAGTCGTACGCTGAGAGCTTGGCCACCCACCTCTGTTCACAGGCATCTAACTTGGGCTTGGTCAGGACATATGTGAGGGGGTTGTTATCTGTCCATGCAGTGAAATGGACCCCTTTCAGCCAGTGGGAAAACTTATCGCATATGGCCCACTTCAGAGCTAGGAACTCAAGCCTATGAGCAGGGTAGTTCAACTGGGCATGTGACAGAGTCTTGCTGGCAAAGGCAATGGGCCTAGCGATGTCGTCACCTGGCAGCAGCTGGGAGAGAACTGCACCGATCCCATCAAACGAAGCGTCGATTGCCAAAATGAAAGGCCTCCCAAAGTCAGGGTGAGACAGCGTCACAGCGTGTGACAGATCGTGCTTCAAGGCCTCAAAAGCAGTTTGGCACTCAGGAGTCCAGTCATCAAGTGTGAGCATCACATAGCTATGGCGCTTCTTTTTCAGCCTCCTACCCCTATGGACTTTACTATCAGACTTCTGTTCTGAGAGGAGCTTAAAAAGTGGCCTGGCTTTGGCTGAACAGTCTTCGATAAAGTGCTGATAATAGAGTGCCATGCCCAAAAAGGAGTGGATGATCTTCTGTGAGGGTGTGATGCCATCACTGTCCATCAGATCTGACACTTGTACTTGGCTGATGGCCTCAACCTTCGCAGGATCTGTCTGCACTCCAACTTCAGAGATTACATGTCCGAGGAACCGCACAGTCGCTCTCATCAGGTAGCACTTTTTAAGGGCCAACTTGAGGTTGTGATTCTTCAGGCGGGAGAAGACCATCTCTAGACGCTCCAGCGTCAACTGTTCTGTAGGGGCAAAGACCATGAGGTCATCCAGATAGCACAACAAGCTGGTGAAGTTTTCATCGCCGAAGATCGACAGCATCATGCGCATGAAAGTAGCGGGGCTATTGGACAGACCTTGAGGCATCCGGTTGTACTCATGCAGACCGAAGGGGGAAGAGAAGGCAGTGTATTTCTTATGGTCTTCACACAGAGGCACATTGTAAAAGCCAGACGTCAGGTCCATGGTGGAAAAATAGGTGTTGCCACCAAGTGCAGCCAGTGCATCGGCCTGGTGAGGCAGCGGGTGTGCATCCTTCAGAGTTCTGGCATTGAGACACCTGAAGTCAGTGCAGATGCGGACATTGCCATTCTTCTTCCACACAAGGACAAGTGGAGACCCATATTCACTGGTGGACTTCCGAATTATGCCTTTCTCCTCCATATCACTGATGGCAGTTCTCAGCTTCTCATAGTGATTAGGTGGCACTCTATGGTAAGGCAGGCGGAACGGCCTCTCATCCACCAGGTGTATCTTGTGTACAAACTCGGACGCTTCGCCACAGTCCAGCTTATGGTGAGAAAAGATGGTTTTGTACCTCTGAATGATGTGAAAGAGCTTCTCTCTCCACAGGTCTGAAACTTCACACGCATCCAGGTCCAGATCCTGAAGTCCGAGCTCTGCCATTGCACTTGTGATGTCGTCCTTTGACATTGTCGTCTGGGCAGCAGACAGGGACTGGGGGAGAGACTGAATGGTGTTGGGCTGTGACAGGTCTTCAGTGGCGATACAGGGAAACACATCTGCCAGTTTAATGTTCTTTCTCAGCACAACCTGCTCAGAGGTGGGATTGATGAGTTTCATTGGCAGCCACCTGTCACCCCACATTAGCGTCACTACTCTGCCTACGAGGACTTTACTGGGCTTGCACCTTGCTGTGGTTGGCTCAACTATCACTGTACTGCCCACTGATATAGGTGCTGATGCAGGCAGTCTGCCCCATGTAAGATGTTCGCTCTGCGGCTGTAGGACGACACACTTTTGTAGCTTAAGTGTACCGACCTTGTCTGGGACTGTCTCACCCCTCCATCTCTCTGTGTTGGAAAGGAGAAAAAGAAAGCGATGACAGTCCTCATCGTTGCCATCAGCAGGCGTGGACAGGAGCCGCCAGTAGCTGTCAGTCTTTCTCATCAGCTGCAGGATCTTTTTGATGGCGTTGCTGGCGAGTATCATGTCATCAGTCTGCCCAGGAACGACAAGCATTGGAATGACCATTTTGCAGTCATAGGCAACCACGTCCACATCATAAATTGTTTTAGGTGTAACTTGATGACCTCCACATCTGACAATGACAACGTCGTCAGCAGGGCACTTCCTCAGGTCACTGTTGTGTTGGAGGAGGCGTGCTTCTGCAGCTTCACTCAGTGTGCATGCCATGGAACCACTGTCTATCATTGCTCTCAGTGTAACATTTGCTGCTAACACATCAGTGTAGAATAGACTATCAGACTTCTGAACTTTATGTTGACCTTGAAAAATGACTGTTTTGTTAGTGAAGTGTGTGGACTGAAACGACATGTATGTGGACTCGTAGTCATTTTCGTTGGGAGGTGACTGAACAGGATCTGCATCGTCCTCCCCTGGATGCAGACCCATCAGTTTCCCGACTCAGCAGGCTTCAGCAGGGGGCATTTGTGTCTGGGGTGGTCAGGAGAGTGACACTGGAAACAGAGCTTGTTGTTAAGGCAGTGAGTCAGGGCAGTGTGAGCGGCATCTCCACATACAGTGCATGGCAGGCTATTCAGACCATCGATCTTAGGAAACTTAGGCTTGGAGTGCCTATTTGGCATGGACTGGGCACGGGTTGACTTTTCAAGCAAAACTTTCTCCAGCACAGAGATGACACGGTCAAGGGCAGACGAGTCACTGGGCTTGGCTGCTGTGGAGGGCTGCTGGAAGGATGAAGGCATCTCAGCGTCCATCAGGCCAGCTGTGTTGACGCGCACATTGTCGCCTGGCTTCCTACACACAGCAGAGGCAGAGGCAGCACCCTTCAAACTGACTTCGAGGTGGTACTCATCTAGCACGGCCTGAACTTCCTCAGCAGACCACTTATCGATTGTCTTTGACCTGAAGGTCATGGCCAGCTCTTTGGATGGGCAGTTTCTGATAAACATACATGTCGCTTCCAAGCCAGGGTTGTCTGGTGATTTACCTTGCTCTTTGAGACGGTCAATGGCAATGTCAGCGGCCCTGTTGAGTCTCAGCCAGTAGTCATAGGCATCTTCACAAACGTGGCAGAGTGGTGTAGAAATCTGCTAGTGGGAGAGGAGAACAGGGGACAGTGGCAAAGTGTTTACGTAGCAGGCTGTAGATGGCCTCTGGATTCTGAGTGACATCGACACCACTATTCCTTGTTCCAAACTTCACAACATCTCTTGCTCTGCCTCGCAGATGTGTAAGTATTTCCTCCGCTTGCTGCTCGACTCTCAAGTTTGTCTTTTTCACGTAACTTCTCATAAGATCTTCCCACTCACAAACATTCACTGTGTCTGAGCTGTCACCTCTGAATGCAGGAGGCTCCTTCACCTTTCTGTGAGGCACAAACTGAACTTGTGACACGTCCAGACTCTGTGTGGATGCATTTGTGGGTGTGAACTGTGCATGTGAAATAGTGGATGATGCAGGGACAGGTGTAGTGGATGTGTTTGCAGGTATGAAATGAGCATGTGAAGCAGTGGGTGTTGAAGGAGCAGGTGTGGTGAATGTGTCTGTGGGTGTGTACTGAGCATGTGAAGCAGTGGGTGTTGAAGGTGCAGGTGTAGGTGTGTGTAGTGTACTGAGGCGTGCAAGTATGCTATCTGCCAGTTGCTGACCAATATCTCGAATTACATCACTCAACTGACTAGCTACCATAGGTGACTGTGTAGGGGGAGGCGAGCTAATGGTTTCAGCAACCTGTGGGACCTGTGGTATATGCTCAATACCGGGACTACTACTACCCTGAACAGGACTATCCAACCCCAGTGCTGCAAACCCTCTACCCCTACCTATGGAAGGACGACACGGAGTACTATGAGGCTGCGGTGTAAAACTCATTGTGAAATTACTCTCTCACAATACCATCAATAGTCATGCTCAGTAAAAACAAAAATAATAACAAAAAAATGAGAACACGCTGTAATGCCAGTGCAATGCAATATACTGTAAAATACCACAAAAACCACAATGCAGATGATGTCCAGAATGATCCCAGGTCGGGCGAAGGTCCAACTCCACGGTCACGGCACCAATGTGACTGGTTTGGTTTGTGTCCCACTAGGGCTCATATGGACATCACAGGAGGCAGGTTTGGTCACAGCAGTATTCCCTTTTTATTGCTGAAATATATAAAGTAGTGGTACAACGCGGGCATGAATTACAGCAGCAGGTCTCTGACAGGATTCTAATCAGTCTTCCAGAATGTTCTGAATAACTCTTATGTGTGTGTGTGTGTGTGTGTGTGTGTGTGTGTGAGAGAGAGTGGAAACGCCATAGCACCTATTATAGGAAACACATTAGGCACATAAAACAATAAACACTGAGGTTACTTTTATATGTATGATTACATTGTGGGATAAAATAACAAAAACATAAAACAATAGACTGGGTTTACATAAAGTGATCGTATAGTGGTTACATTAGTTTACAATGGTTGGGGATACATACATAACAATTATCTTAATTGCAATGGGGATATGTGGTGACCTGTTTTAGTATTAAAGGAACAGTCCACCGTACTTCCATAATGAAATATGCTCTTATCTGAATTTAGACGAGCTGCTCCGTACCTCTCCGAGCTTTGTGCGACCTCCCAGTCAGTCAGACGCACTGTCACTCATATTAGCAATGTAGCTAGGCTCAGCGTAGCCAATGGTATTTTTTGGGGCTGTAGTTAGATGCGACCAAACTCTTCCGCGTTTTTCCTGTTTACATAGGTTTATATGACCAGTGATATGAAACAAGTTCAGTTACACAAATTAAAACGTAGTGATTTTCTATGCTATGGAAAGTCCGCACTATAATGACAGGTGTACTAACACCTTCTGCGTGCTTCGACAGCGCATTGATACGGAGCTCCGTATCAATGCGCTGTCGAAGCACGCAGAAGGTGTTAGTACGCCTGTCATTATAGTGCGGACTTTCCATAGCATAGAAAATCGCTACGTTTCAATTTGTGTAACTGAACTTGTTTCATATCACTGGTCATATAAACCTATGGCAAGCCTGGTGTAGCCTGGTGTAGCCCTTTTGGGGCGATTTCTGTCAGGTTCAGATTTGCCCCAAAATCTCCCATTGACACTAATGGTACGTACGTTTTTTTTCGAAAATCATGCTCCCAATGCATTTTCTATTAGGTTTTATGTGCTCACACAAGCAGCGTACTTACGTCATACGCCTGTTGCGCCGCGCAAGTGTTGCCAGATTGGGCGCTTTTAAGTACATTTTGGCGGGTTTTGAACATAATTTTGGGCTGGAAAACGCAACTTGCACGGGAAATGTGTGAACATTCTATGAAGATGGCAGCGAGTGTTGAGTGCAACAATACGATAGCGTCTCTGAAAGAAGTTCCCTTTAGTCATCATACCAATGAGGAGAAAACGGCAATCAAACAGCTAGGACCTCCTAGACCGAATTTAAACATCAAGCAAGTGTCTACGAAGGGGGAGAAGACCTACTCAAGAGGTTTTAACAAGAACTGGTACCACCAGAAAACTTGGCTAGCTGGCTGGGATGTAGTCAATGCTCTTTTTTTGCTACCCTTGCGTTCTCTTCCACCCTGGAAGTAGCACAGCAGATGGTACAGTGATATCTGATATTTGAATTTACTAGGCAAAAGTTGTTTGTGTGTGTGTGTGTGTGTGTGTTACCAATGGCCATGGGCACCGCCAGGGGGGGAAAGGTTAGAACAATTCTAGGGGCCCAGCACTGCCATGGGGCCCTTTAAGGGGCTGATAATATGCTTTTGATGATTTTAATAAGACTTTTGAAATAACAATGCAATATTCCATCTGGTAAAATGAGCTAATTGAACAAGGTTGTCTATTTCTTGAGTTCTTCAACATATTGTCATTTAACCCTCCCCCTTTTGCGAAATGGTACGGTCCAGTTCTGGTAGAAGCACGATGCGTTAAATCTGTGTGCTGATCAGTGAAACACTACTTGCTGCTGTGTCGCGGTGCAGCAGCCAGCCAGCCAGCAGTGGAGTGCGTACAGTCTATGATCCATGAAGTCTATACAGTCTATGATAAATATGAAGAGTGGCTGTCAAAAACGTAAAGAAAGGCAGCTGAAAGCTGAGAGGGACTGGAGAGGCAGGCAACTGGTCACTCAGTTTTTCCCAAAGAAAGGTAGCTATCGCTCACATGTGTGTTCAAAATATTAGCAAATGGTAAATGAACAGTATGAACGTGGTTGGATTAGCCTATCAAGAGAACACTTTTACAGTTTGTACAGTGACATTTTTTCCATTTTAATAACTGAACTGACTTGTGTGATAAACAAGATGAAATATTACGTTATGCTGGTGCTAATAACTAGTGCTAATAACCAGTTTCATAACTAATGGGGTGCCCTAAATATGCACAGATTCAGCCTCAGGGGGACCTCCGCCCTACCAAACCACTGAACCCCCCTTTGGAGGAGGAGGTAAGCAGCAATACAACCCATAAATGCTTTAGGATTGAAGTTTTTAATGAGCAAGCACCATATACAGTTTGCTAGATTAAAGTGTTGCTAATGTAACAGATGTTGCGTTGTGTTGTTCACCAGTCTTTTTATTCTGAAGAAATGAGACACAAATACACTGCTGAGGACGGGCTGCAAACGTCCAGTGACATTGGCGCTTACATTTCCAAAAAACGAACTGAAAGAGGCCAGCGCCTCGTTCCTATAACTACCTGCGCTCTTAAAGGGCCAGCGCAGAATTTCCCCACCACTACACACAATGGCAAGTGGAAAAAAATAAACCCGTTACACTAATAATGGACACCAGTCAAGTGTTTGACATGGTTACTTGTGTGGAATGTTCACACGTCCTAAACCATTGGTTTCAACCATTGGTTAATACATAAAATGTAATAACAAAGTCACAAACTCAAGGTCCATGGGCTATCAAAAGTCAAATAATGACAATAGTGCAATTGTGACTAGGGTGGACAAAGTTGGGGGGCCCAAAATTCTAATCTTTCATGGGGCCCAAAATTTCTGGCAGCGCCCCTGCCAATGGCAGTTTAACATTGCCATGTTTTTGTTTTACCAATGGCAGTTTAACATTGCCATGCTTGGAATATTTCAGTAGCCTCAAGTTCTCTCTGACTTGGTGTAAATTAAGCATATTTTCAGTTTTTATATATTGTACAGTATATGTGTTCATTGGAGCCAGCAGCACCTTACCTTTTTTCCAACTTGTTAAGCCAAGTTGCACTGACTACAAAACCTTGTGTAACCTTGTGTGTATATAGCTAAATAACTAAAGCCTTTTGTGTTCATTGACATGCTTGTAATACTTTAAATTTTCTTTTAAGGCATGGCTTTCTGGAGGAATTCTTGGGAAAAAAAACTGCAGAATTTATTTAGAATTATTATTTGTTGTTAAAATGGTGCAATTCCATATAAAAAACTCACATAATTAAGCTGCACATGTTTGTTTGATGGTTCTGCTTTTCTTCATCTTTTTCAAAACTTAAATAAACACTTGTTTTGGATTTATATCCTGCCACTTTAATTGCATTCTTTAGAATTGAAGAAATTAGAATATGTTTATAATTAAGAATTTGTGTCTACTTATTACAGAATACTGGAATAATATGAGAAAATAAATGAGTAATGTAATATTAACTGATTGTGATGCCAGATGTTTTGCTTTGAAGGCTTCACAATGAATCTTCCTTAGTTTTAGCCTGGCAAGCCAGACTAAATGTGAATATTTGCCACTCGTAGGCAAAAACATTTTTGGCCGCTAGGCGGGTGGGTCTAGTTTACTAGGCTACCTTAGTTTGCCACCTTTAACTTGTTTAGTCTTGCCACCTAGTGGAGAGAAGAGATATTGTCTATATTGATATCTGAATTTACCAGGCAAAAACAAGTTCGGCCAATTGATTTGCTACCTAGGTCAATTTACTTCAGTCCTGTGGACATTTACGGTCTGTGTAGACATAATGGGGGAAAATTGCACCCCCTGAAAAAAAATTCAGGAGCCGCCACTGCCTTGAGCGCATGTAAAAAGAGAAAAAAGTGCCGCACTCTGCTCCACCAGTAATGATAAGCCTCTGGAACAGCAAATATGCTCCTGTTATAATGACTGCTGTCTCATTGTATACCGCAGATTAATCTGGCCATGCCAAGGCGGTTGCTGACCGAACCCGTCAATTTATGAGCGACAATTTATATCATGAGCTTTAGGAATTCACGGCAACAAAACAATGATCATGGTTGTCAAATAGACACTCATCCTTCAGCTGAGCTGAACTCTCTCTCTCTGTCTCTCTCTCTCTCTCTCTCTCTCTCTCTCTGAGGCACCTAAGGACAAAAACTAATTCGGCTCCCCAACTCGGCTCCCACCGAAGAGCCGGCTCCCGTCATTCACTTCAAAGAGCCGGCTCTTTGAACCGGATCGTTCGCGACCGACACATCACTATTATTCAAGCTGAAGATAGAGAGAGCTAGCAGTAATGTAACACTACTTAAGTAACCACCATTAGTTAAAATTCCTCCACTGAAATCCCTCACCCGAGTTATTCTCATTCCATTCATTTCCAGGAGGTTGTAATCAGGGGTCTTCAATCTTATCCGCAAAGGGTATTATACTGTGAGTAGTAAGTACTGATGAGTTTCTCAGTGGCTGGCATTAGCAGTGTTGTTCACATTATCTCTGAGAAATAGAGAGGATATGTTCAAATGTGTTCCGTGACCACTAAGCCGCACATATTTTTCTGTTTTGTTTTGTCTGAGTGTTTCACATAGTGAAGTGATTGTCATATGAAATATGATATTTTATGTATAACAGTATAGGATAAAATAAAAATGAAATGGCAAGTCGATGTCATTATCAGACTACAGATGGCTGCTCTTCAGCTAAATCAAATAGCTCATGCATTTAAAAAAGATACTGAGTTTGTGTAGAGCAGATCAGTCTACACATACTGTGTTCAATGTTGTGAATAAGTTCCCAGGCTGTGTTTATTTTCAAACTACACATAACTATGTGTGAAAATCTGAATTCTTCCAACATAATTTAATTTAATATTGACACAACGTGTAAACTAAAGTGCTGTAGATAATTTGTACAGTTTTTTGGCACATTCATAACCTAACACTGGATAAAATGGCAAGATTTTGTCATTATCAGACTATGGTCTGTCTGCTGTTCTGCTAAATCAAATAGTTCATGCATTATAAAAACTGATACTGAGTATGTGTATCATATATATTTTTACTGAGTAAAAATAACTCAGAGTAAATTGAAATACTGAATGTCATCATTTTATAGTTTAAAGTCACAGTACTGTTGTCAACCATACAAGAAAATTGCCAATGTTCTAGAAATTAGATATAACATTGTTGAAGTAATTTTAAAAATAGGTGTTTTTAAACCCGCCAAAAATCCAGCCCACTGCCAAGCACTGAAACACAGGTGAAGACAATGTATGTTCCATTACAGGTATAGGAGTTAAGCAGCTGAAATACATACACTGGGGACACACACACACATGTAATTGCTTTGCCACTCACCGCCCACAGTCTTGCCCTCCATTCAGAAAATGACCACAACTCCACCTCCCATCTACAGCCAAACACCCCAATAGTGGGAGAGGAAATCTCCATTAGCTATCTGCACCCATGGCCTGTGGACCACCTTGAACTGATTGTGATGAAGAGCCAGATACCCATGAGTGATCCACAGGTTGGCATCCTTCATGCAGTGGAGCCACTGGAGCAGGGTGTGATCTGAGCAGAAAGTGAAAGGGCATCCCAGAAGGTAGAACCTGAGGGTGAAGACCACCCACTTGAAGACTAGACACTCCTTCTTGATGGTGCTGTGCTTAGTCTCTTGCACTGAGAGCTTCTGTCTGATGTACAGCACTGGGCACTCCTCTCCCTCTAGTACCTGGGACAAAACAGCTCCCAGCTCTCTGTCTGATGTGTCAGTCTGTAAAACGAAAGGGAGAGAAAACTGTAACAGTGGCCCGACACACAATGCAGCTTTTACCTGAGTGAAAGACTGGGGGCATGGCTCTGTCCACTGGTCTGGATCTCTCTCTCTCTCTCTCTCTCTCTCTCTCTCACTCACTCACTCACTCCTTCCTTCCTTCCTTCCTTCCTTCCTCTTCTGGGCCTAGTGGTCCTTGAGGCGTTAGGAAGCGTGCTGTCCATCTGGCCCTGTCTGAGGCAATACTTGGGGCTGTATCCAGAGTCAGTCCTCTCTCTTTTAGGTCTCGTTCTATTGTTCTTCGCCAGGTCTCTTTGGGGCGGCCTCTGTTTCTTTTTCCAACTGGCATCCACTTTAATGCACTCCTTATTATTGAGCTGGGAGTCATTCGACATACGTGGCCAAGCCAGGTCCATCTGCAGGCTGCAATAGTTTTCACCAGGGGCGCCACTCCTGTTCTGCTGTGAAGGTCCTCATTTGAAATGGTGTTCGGCCAAAAGATCCCCAATATGCGTCTTAGGCATTTATTTTGGAAGACTTCAAGTTTGTGTCTGATAGTAGCTGTGGTTTTCCAGCACTCTGCTCCATACAATAAAACACTTTGCACATTGTTCTTGTATATCTTAATTTTTTGTGTTAGTATTGATTGAGGTGTCTCTCCAGAGTGGGCCGAGCATTGCAAAGGTTCGATTTGCTTTGCTAATCCGTGTATTTATTTCTTTAGTACAGTCCCCATCAGACGTTACCATGCTGCCTAGGTATGTGAACTCTTTCACATCTACAAACTGCTTGCCATTCAAACTAACCGGGTCTTTTGTAGCAGTTCTATTTCTAAGTACTTGTGTTTTCTTTTCATTTATCCATAGCCCTATGGTACCAGCAGTTATGTGGAGCCTTCCTGTCTTCTCTTGTACATGACAGTGTAAATGTGCTAGTAGTCCTAAGTCATCAGCATAATCTAAGTTTTCCAAAACTTTGTTTAAGGTCCATTTAATGCCTTGTTGATTTTCCTGGGTGACATTTTTCATTATCCAGTCAATGGCCAATGAGAAGAGCAGAGGGGAGAGGATACAACCCTGTTTAACCCCAGTATTTACAATAAACGGATCAGTCAACATGTTGTTGTGGATAACTCTACATTCAAAGTTCTTGTACATTGATCTGATGATGTTTACCAGCTTCTGAGGTATTCCATAATGCCAGAGTATCTTATACAGAGAGTCCCAATGTAGGCTATCAAACGCCTTCTCAAAATCCACAAGCACAACATACAGAGGACTGTTCCATTCTTGTGACTGTTCTAAAATCTGTCTCAGTACAAAAATGTGATCAATACATGAGCGTCCCTTCCGGAAACCTGCCTGTTCCAGCCTTAATATGTTATCTACTGCTGTTTTAATCCTTTGAAGAATAATGCGACTGAAGACTTTACTTGTAATTGATAATAAGGTGATACCCCTCCAGTTATTACAGTCTGTCAATTTCCCCTTTTTGGGTAATTTCACAATCACTCCAGTTTTCCAGACAGCTGGTATTGCTTCATGGTCCCATATATTCTGCAAAATGTTTCTTAGTATTTGAGGTGTAAGTTGTTTTTCTGCCTTGAGCATTTCTGGGCACACCCCATCCTCCCCAGGGGCTTTACCATTCTGCAATTTTTTAATTGCTTCTTTAACTTCCTCAACAGTAATATCATTCATGTTGATGTCAAGGTCGTTGTCCACCTCTGTTATACTTGGGAGTACTTGTGGTTCTGGTCTGTTTAGTATACCCCTGAAGTGTTCTCTCCATCTTTCCAGCTTTCCCTTCTCTTCTGTGATGGTAGTACCATCTACTGCTTTGACTGGCTGATCTTAGTTGGTGCTCTGGTTTCCACTTAGTTTCTTTGTGATCTTGTAAACAGTTTTCATGTCTCTTCTCTGAGCCACTGATTCAGCTTGTTCTGCCAGTTGTTCTGTGAAGCATCTTTTGTCTCTTCTCACAGACTTCTTAACCTCTTTGTCTATTGCTCTATACTGGGCATTCAACCGCTGTGTCTGTCTCTGTGATCTCGAGCCTAGGATTTTCTTCTTTATCGCCTTTCTTTCCTCTACTATTTTCCAAGTGTCTACAGTCATCCATTCTACCTTGTTGTTCTTTCTGTAACCAATAGTTTCCTTGGCAGCATGAGCCATAGCCTCATTGAAGGTATCTATGGTCATAGCTGCCTCATCTTGTAATATACTGAAGCAATTTGTGAGTGTTATACCGAACTCTTTCCTTTCTACTGGGTTTTCTAGTTTAGCAACATCAAAACACTTATTTCTACTTTTCCCAATTTTTGCTTTTCTCAATTTTAGGGTGAGTTTTGCTACGACCATGTAGTGATCACTGCCAACATCTGCATTTCTCATAACTCGGACATCTTGTAAAGATCACTTCCATTTATTATTGATAATGATGTGGTCTATTTGGCTCTTGGTTTTACCATCCGGCGATGTCCATGTTAGTTTGTGGATGTCTTTATGTGTGAAAAGTGTACCTCCAATGGCCAGGTCATACTCCTCGCAGGTGTCTATCAGACACTCTCCATTGTCAGTGATGTCTCCTAGACCATGTTTTCCCATGGTCTTTTCTCTGTCTGTGTTATCACTTCCCACCTTGGTGTTGAAATCCCCAATTACCAAAAGAACATCGTGCTTGGGTCTTTCCTCTAACGCTCCCTGCAAGGCACTGTAGAACTGTTCTTTCTCTTCTTCTTCAGTAACGTCAGGAGGTGCATAGGCCACAATAACAGACAGTTTCGTGTACTTAGGGTTCAATCTTACATACAGTAAGCGCTCATTTATTGGTTTCCATTCAATCAGAGTGTTAGCATATGTCTTACTGATAATCAGGGCTACCCCTTGTTGATGTTTATCATCATCCCTTCCTGACCATATTATTGTTTCACCAGTACTGAGTGCTTGTTTTCCTGCTTTAGTCCATCTTGCTTCTGTAATTCCTAACAAACATAAGTTGTATTCATTCATTTCTTTGACAGTTTGTGCAAGTTTTCCAGTCTGGAACAGAGTCTTTACATTCCAGCAACCTACTTTTATACAGTGTTTTGGCGACAGGATGTCCACTCTCGAGTTGAGGGTTTCCTCTCGGCTTTGACCCCCCACCATCATATGTCCATTTGCATGGACAGCTTCTCTCCTATTGCCAGATGAGTTCATTCTCCTTCCTATCATTTCCATAGCTACACCTGGTTTGACAGGGTGGGGAAGCTGCCCCCATGCCTAACCTTCCTCACTTTCCTGGTAGGTGACAATTCGGATAGGATTCAGGATACCAGTTACTGCCTCCGATGTAGTTGGAGGGGTGCGGGTGCTATTAGCCAGCAGCAGCTCCCCTGTGAACCGTCCCACCATGGTTGCATCTGCCAGGAGCAGGGGGAAGCTCTGCAGAACAAGCCTGCTCGCTTGTTGGGAAAGACTGGGGGCATGGCTCTGTCCACTGGCATGGATCTGGTGCTCCCTTTTTAGTGAGATCAGTCAGCAGGCTGGGGTCATTCGAATAGTGAGGCATGAACCTGTGATAATAGCCAACCAGCCCCAGGAACTGTCTCACCTCCTCTTTGGTCTTAGGTATCGAGCAGGTCATAATTGCTGCAGTCTTATCAATTTGGGGATGCAACTGCCCATGACCCAAGTGGAAGCCCAAATACCATCCTAACAAATTGCATACTTCTTTGGGTTCACCATAAGCCCTGCATGTCTCAACAATTTCAAAACAGCCCTCAGATGTTAAAAGTGCTGCTGCCAATCATTGCTATAAATGACAATGTCATCTAGATAGGCCATGGTGCAGGCCAGGGGTGGGGAACGTCCAGCCTCCAGGCCATATACAGGCAAGACCGTTTAATCCGGCCCACAAGATGATTCATAATTACTCACACACACACAAAAAAAAATTAAATCAGAAAAAATGAGAGCACAATTAATAAAATAGGTGAGTGGTTGTCTTTCCAGGCCAAGGTCAGGGTCCTGAACCCCACATGAGCAGAGCGTGGTCATGCGGGGTCACATCACGTCATTTAGCGGGCATAGGCAGACTGTTTAACGATTTCACCAAAACGCACCATGGCAAGTATGAGGAAGAGAAAGGTAGATGTGGAATGTCGCGCTTTTCAGGAAAAATGGACAAACTATTATTTTTTCAGAGAAGTAAAAGGCAAGCCAGTTTGCTTAGTTTGTGGGGACACCCTTGCAGTGATGAAAAAGGCTAATCTGGAGTGTCATTACAGCACCAAACATGCCAAGCTGGACAAGCTGAAAGGACAAGTGCATGTGGATAAAATTAATGCTCTTCAGCAGAGTTTGAGCACCCAACAAGCAACATTCACAAGACCTCAAGGTAACCAAGAAAACATTACACAGGCTAGTTTTGTGGTAAGTGAGCTATCCGTTAAGAAACTAAAACCACATTCAGAAGGGGAGTTTGTGAAGGAGTGCCTTGTCACTGCTGCAGAACTGCTCACACTGGACAAAGTGAAACTTTTCCAAAGTGTCAGTTTGTCTCAAAGAACTGTCTCCAATCAGATTACTGGCATGGCACAAGACATTGAGAAAACACTGAAGGATACCATGAGGGATTTTCAGTTTTTCTCTTTAGCCTGTGACGAGACAACAGACGTCACAAATACCGCCCAACTCGCCATTTTTGTGCATGGGATTACAGCCGAGTTTGATACCTGGGAGGAAATGTTGTCTTTGCAAGCCATGCATGGCACTACCAAAGGTGAGGATTTGTTTGAGCAAGTTGTTTTGGCTATGAATAAATTTGACTTGCAGTTTGACAAGCTAAGGGGACTGGCTACAGATGGAGTCCCAGCCAAGGTTGGTGCGCAGAAAGGATTGACTGCGTTGGTTAAAAAAGAAATGAGTCATCTCAGTCTGGATCCAAATGAGTTGGTTGTGTGCCACTGTATCATACACCAAGAGGGCCTGTGTGCACATTCCCTGAAGTTCAATAATGTGATGACTACTGTTGTTTCCAACATCAACTTTATTAAAAGCAGAGGACTTAACAGCCACCACTTTAAAGAGCTACTGAGTGAGCTTGAGTCAGAGTATGGAAACCTGGTTTACCATTGTGAGGTGCGGTGGCTGAGTCGCGCAGATATACTTACATGCTTCTACAACTTGAGGGAAGAAGTCAAGCAGTTCATGGAGATGAAGGGCAAACCAGTCGTTGAACTCAGTGATAGCAAGTGGCTGTGTGATTTGGGCTTCATGGTGGACATTACCAAGTACCTCTCAGAACTGAATGTTAAGCTCCAAGGTCCCAACCATCTTTTCAGTGCACTGTTTTCAAATGTGAAATCATTTGGAGCTAAATTGAAGCTGTGGCAAGTGCAACTGGAAAGGGGAAACATTGTGCACTTTCCTACTTTGCAAGAACAAAAGCCTGCTGTGACATCTGAATATGCTGGGGAGTGTGCAAAACTACTCCAGCCCTTTGGAGAGAGGTTCCAGCTGATGAGAAGTTACGAGAAGGACCTGAACATATTTGCAATGCCATTCAATGTGAAACCAGCTGATGTGCCTGACAACCTACAGCACAAAATCATTGAGCTGCAAAACAACACTGAGCTCAAAGCTAGGTCCAACAACCTTCCTCTGCTTGAGTTCTACAAACTGTATGTCCATCCTGAGGATTTTCCTACTCTGAGGAGACATGCACTGATGTTTGTATCACTGTTTGGGACAACTTACTGCTGTGAGCAGTTCTTCTCAAAACTGACCCTTGCAAATAATCGGTTCCACTCAAGACTGACTGGCCCAAACCTGGAAAATCAGCTGCGAGTAGCATCACCATCTGTACCATCTGATATCAGATGCCTCGTCAAAGAGAAGAAGTTCCAGCCTTCATAAATAAGGATTGGCAAGAGGAAAGGTAGGCTGGAAGTTTTGACAATCAATTACTCTCACTTGGTTTAAAACATATTTAAAAAATGTTTGAAATGATCCACAGTGGCATGGTGTGGTAGTGGGGGCGTGGTCAAGCGTCGGACTGTGACAGGAGGGCAGAGTCAGGGAAAGTAAGTGGCAGAATCATTGCACCTGATGTTAATTAATGTGTGTTTGTGTGTCTTCCCCAGTGACCGCGCGCTATTTAAGGAGTGAGAGAGAGCAGAGGAGAGCTCTCTCCCGATCCAGACACCAGATGTGTGTGCATGCATGCGTGCGTGCGTGAGTGAGTGTCTGTATGTTAGACTGAAAGACCACTGAAAAGTGTATAAAATAAAAAAGATTTTCAAACTTAGTTCTGTCCTGCCGTCTTCTGTGCTCTGCCCACTCTTACGAACTGCCACAGTGGTGCCGAAACTCGGGACCTAGAGCACAGAAGAAGAACAGCCCCATGGAGTCCTCCCCTTTTGCCGACCTGGTCCACACCCTCGCCACGGCCCAGCAGAGCCAGCACCAGGTACTAGTCGCCCTCCAGAAGGAGCAGGAGCAACGGTTTGAGGCCCTGGTGTTGGCTCAGCAGGAAGATCGACAGGCATTCCGGCACCTCCTCGTGTCAGCGGGGTCCACCAACTCCACCGCCGTGGGCCCTTCCCACGTCACCCTAATGAAGATGGGCCCGCAGGATGACCCCGAGGCCATCCTCACGCTCTTTGAGCAGGTAGCAGAGACCTCGGGATGGCCAGTGGAACAGCGCACGGCGTGCCTCCTCCCCTTGCTAACGGGCGAGGTGCAGCTGGCTGCGCTACAGCTCCCCGCTGACCGCCGGCTGGTCAATGTGGATCTTCGCCGGGCCGTCCTCCAGCATGTGGGGCACACCCCTGAGAAACAACAACAGCGCTTCCGCACTTTGCGCATAGAGGAAGTCGGTCGGCCGTTCACGTTTGGCCAGCAACTCCTGGACGCCTGCTGGTGGTGGTTGAGGGCCGACAACCGAGACGCCAAGGGAATCATCGATCAGGTGGTACTGGAGCAGTTCATCGCTCGCTTACCAGCAGGAACCGCAGAGTGGGTCCAGTGCCACCGCCCGGCCTCGCTGGATCAGGCAATCGAGCTGGCGGAGGACCATTTGGCGGCTGTCCCGACGGCAGGACAGCAGACAACCTCTTCTCCCCTCTCCTCTCTCTCTTCTCTCTCTCTCCCTCTCCTCCTGTGTTTCATCCTCGCCCCGTTCCCCCACCGCGGAGGCGGGGGCTGGCGCCACCCCAGCTGGCCCGCCGCACCCGCGGTGCCCTCCCGTTTCTCCCTTCTGTGTCTGTCTCTCCCCCCCTCAGGTGAGTGAGCCCCAGAGCACCAGTGAAGGGAGGAAGCCAGGGCCGGTTTGCTGGCACTGCGGGGAGCCGGGCCACCTCCAACATCAGTGCTTGGTAATGGAGGTGGGCACGGTGGTTCAGATCCCTGACGCGCCAAGAGCTGCCCTCGATCGGGTCAGAGCGTATCGCATAGCGGTGAGTGTCCAATGGGATACATATCAGGTGTTGGTGTATTCTGGCTGTAATCAGACCTCAATCCACCAAAGCCTGGTGCAAGACGAGGCATTAGGGGGAGCACAATTGGTGAAGGTGTTGTGTGTGCATGGGGATGTTCAAAACTACCCTTTAGTGTCGGTCCACATTCTTTTTTGAGGGGAAAAATTTAGAGTAAAGGCGGCAGTTAATCCTCGCCTTACCCACTCGATAATTTTGGGAACTGTTTGGCCAGGATTTGGGGAATTAATGAGTCATTTAGTGAAGAGTGGGTCCTGCCGTAGTTTAGCAGGGGGAGGTCCCAGTGTCGGGTTGGTGGGAGCAGCTGTCACAGAGCTGTCTACGTCATCTCCACGTCAGAGTGAGGAGCCGCTGGCTCCTCCTCTCTCTATTGGGGAATCCCTTGTGGATTTTCCATTAGAGCAGTCGCGAGACGAGACTGCGTATGACCAAGTGAGAGTAATCAATGGTCAAACGCTCCAGCCAAAAGCCACCCCATCCTTCCCCTACTTCACAATTATGAAGGATAGATTATACCGAGTGACGCAGGACACTCAGACAAAAGAGCAAGTCACGCAGCTTTTGATTCCAAAGAGCCGCCGGGAATTGGTATTCCAGGTGGCTCACTTTAATCCCATGGCTGGACACTTAGGGCAGGATAAGACACTAACCCGAATAATGGCCCAGTTCTATTGGCCAGGGATTCGCGGCGATGTCCATAGGTGGTGGATGGCGTGCCGTGAATGCCAGTTAGTAAATCCATTCCAAAAGCGCCTTTGCGCCCTCTCCCATTAATCGAGACCCTGTTCGAAAGAATTGGGATGGATCTCGTCAGGCCATTAGATTGGTCAACATGAGGGTACCACTTTATTTTAGTTCTGGTGGACTATGCAATGTGATACCCGGAAGCGGTGACTCTTCACAATATCTCAGCATGAAGTATTGCGGAAGCGGTCTTCTGAATCATCTCCCGAGTTGGAATCCCGAAAGAGATTCTGACTGAGCAAGGCACCTCGTTTATGTCATGTACACTGAACGAACTGTATGGGTTGTTGGGCATTAAGCCGATCCGCACCAGCGTGTATCACCCACAAACGGACGGTTTAGTTGAACGGTTCAATCGCACCCTCAAGAATGTAATTTAAAAAATCGTAAGTGAGGACGCATGTAATTGGGATAAATGGCTCGAACCCTTGTTATTTGCAGTGCGAGAGGTCCCCCAAGCCTCCACGGGGTTCTCCCAGTTCGAATTGTTATATGGGTGTAAGCCGCGCGGCATTCTGGATGCGCTGCGAGAAAATTGGGAGGAGGGACCTTCACCAAGTAAAAATGAAATTCAATACGTTATTGACCTGCACACAAAACTCCACACACTCACACACCTAACCCAGGAGAACTTGCGGTAGGCCCAAGAACAGCAAACCCGCCTGTATGACAGGGGTACGCGCCTTAGGGAATTCGCACCAGGAGATCAAGTACTTGTACTGTTGCCCACATCAAGCTCCAAAATTGATCGCCAAGTTGCAAGGACCATTTGAGGTCACACGGTGAGTCGGGGACATTGACTATGAGGTGAGGCGAATGGACAAGGATGGGGCGCTACAGATTTACCACCTCAATTTGCTCAAACTCTAGAACGAGGAGGTCCCCGTGGTGTTGGTGTCGGTGGTTCTGGAGAAGGCGGAGCTGGGGCCGGAGGTTCAAAAAGAGCATTGGCATCACGTACCTCTCCGGTCCCCTGTGGAGAGCACCTCTCCCCGACCCAAATTGCAGAGGTTGCCCAGTTGCAGACCGAGTTTTCGGACGTGTTCTCGCCCCTGCCTGGCCGCACCAACCTCATAGAGCACCACATTGAGACGCTCCCGGGGGTGGTAGTGCGTAGCCGCCCTTACAGGCTACCCAAACACAAGAAAAAAGTGGTTCAGGAAGAACTTGAGGCCATGCTCAAAATGGGCATCGTCGAGGAGTCCCACAGTGACTGGAGCAGCCCGGTGGTCTTGGTACCCAAGGCCGACGGGTTGGTCTGGTTCTGTGTAGACTATAGAAAAGTCAACATGGTGCCTAAATTCGACGCGTACCCAATGCCTCATATTGATGAGTTGCTCGATCGACTAGGCACGGCTCACTTTTACTCGACACTGGATTTGACAAAGGGTTATTGGCAGATCCCCTTGACTCCATTATCCCGAGAAAAAACGGCCTTTTCCACACCGTTCGGCTTACACCAGTTTGTCACTCTTCCTTTTGGGCTGTTTGGGGCGCCCGCTACATTTCAGCGGCTGATGGATAGGGTCCTTCCCCCCCACGCCACCTATGCGGCCGCATACCTCAACGACATCATTATTTATAGTAATGACTGGCCGCGGCACCTACAACATCTGAGGGCCGTCCTTAGGTCGCTGAGGCGAGCGGGTCTCACAGCCAACCCCAAGAAGTGTGCGATTGAGTGGGTGGAAGTACGGTATCTGGGCTTCCACTTGGGCAACGGGCAGGTGCGTCCCCAAATTAACCAGACAGCAGCAATTGTGGCCTGCCCAAGGCCAAAGACCAAACAGGGGGTGAGACAGTTCCTGGGGCTGGCTGGCTATTACCGTACAACCCCAATTCCAAAAAAGTTGGGACAAAGTACAAATTGTAAATAAAAACGGAATGCAATAATTTACAAATCTCAAAAACTGATATTGTATTCACAATAGAACATAGACAACATATCAAATGTCGAAAGTGAGACATTTTGAAATTTCATGCCAAATATTGGCTCATTTGAAATTTCATGACAGCAACACATCTCGAAAAAGTTGGGACGGGGCAATAATCAAGTTTCAAATCAAATCAAGTTTATTTGTACAGCGCTTTTAACAATAAACATTGTCGCAAAGCAGCTTTACAGAATTTGAACGACTTAAAACATGAGCTAATTTTATCCCTAATCTATCCCCAATGAGCAAGCCTGTGGCGACGGTGGCAAGGAAAAACTCCCTCAGACGACATGAGGAAGAAACCTCGAGAGGAACCAGACTCAAAAGGGAACCCATCCTCATTTGGGCAACAACAGACAGCCTGACTATAATATTAACAGTTTTAACAGATATAACCCTCAACTGTCCTCATGGGGCCGTCCTTCACAGGAGTGGGGCGATAAAACTCCGACCAGACACAGGGCACCAGGATGGATCAAGCAGGTCCGAGGGGCAGAAGAGGCCAGCATCTCAATCCCAGGATCAACATGTAACTCAAAGGGACAGATTGGGGGGGGAAGAGAGAGAGAGAAAGAAAACACGTTGTTAGGTATGCCCTAAAAATGACAATTATTAAATCTGTGTGGTAGGCTCGCAGAGACGAGAGTCTTTACATCAGGCATAACACACAATGGCATGTTAATATGGTAAAAAATATATCATGACCTGCTCTGGCTGGATGCTTGATTGGGTGATGGGAGCACACTCCTCAGCAATGATGAGATGCAGATGGGACCCTTAGGCCTGGCCAAGACAATTCAGTTACATTTCACCGGGTCTGGGACATGCGACAGAATGTCTGACGGCCGATTCCCTGCAGGCTACGATAGCCAGTCGAGGTCCCCACCGTCTCCACCAAAAGATTTCCTGTTGACTCCATGTAACTCAGAGGGACAGATTTGGGGTGGGGGGGGAGAGAAAGAAAACACAGGTGGTTAGGTATGCCCAATGTCACCTGAATAAGTAGGAACAGTATACATATTGCACCGAGTACAAGCAGGGACTCCGGCAACTAACTATGACAGCATAACTAAAAGGAGAGAGCCAGAAGGTAACACAGGCATGAGGGAGCCCCGGGACATAAAGCAGCCAGCCACTACACCGTCAACAAACTCGAGTGAGCAAGCGAGTGGGGACTGACAGCATCCATACATCCCAGTTTACCAAAACACTCTATGTCTGAGGACCCTCCAGATCTACTCCTTTACCTCATAAACACCATTAACAAAAGGCTTGACTAAACAGATATGTTTTCAGCCTAGACTTAAATGCTGAGACTGTGTCTGATTCCCGAACATTACTTGGAAGGCTGTTCCATAACAGTGGGGCTTTGTAAGAAAAGGCTCTGCCCCCTGATGTAGCCTTCACTATACGAGGTACCAGCAGATAGCCTGCACCTTTTGATCTAAGTAGGCGTGGCGGGTCATAGAGGAGCAGAAGTTCACTCAGGTACTGTGGTGCGAGACCATTTAGTGCTTTAAAGGTCAATAGTAGTATTTTATAATCAATATGAAATTTGATTGGGAGCCAATGCAGTGTGGATAAGACAGGCGTGATGTGGTCATATTTTCTAGTTCTAGTAAGGACTCTTGCTGCGGCATTTTGAACTAACTGGAGCTTGTTTATGCACTTATTGGAACATCCAGACAGTAAGGCATTACAATAATCCAACCTGGAGGTAACGAAAGCATGGACTAGTTTTTCTGCATCATGCAATGACATTAAATTTCTTATCTTTGCAATATTTCTGAGATGAAAGAAAGCTATCCGGGTGATGTTATCAATGTGAGTTTCGAATGAAAGACTGGGTTCAATAATCACTCCGAGGTCTTTTACTGCTGCACGTGAAGAAACAGAAAGGCCATCCAGAGTTACTGTGTAATCAGAAAACTTACTTCTAGCTGTATGTGGTCCTAGCACAAGTACTTCAGTCTTGTCAGAGTTAAGCAGAAGGAAATTTATAAGCATCCAGTGTCTAATGTCCTTAACACATTCCTCAATTTTATTAAGCTGGTGTCTCTCATCAGGTTTTGCAGAAACATACAACTGTGTGTCATCAGCATAACAGTGGAAACTAATACAATGTTTACGAATAATATCGCCCAGAGGTAACATATATAGAGAAAAAAGCAGTGGACCCAAGACAGAACCTTGTGGAACACCAAACTTTACCTCGGTACGTCTAGAAATATCACCATTTATATCAACATACTGATAACGATCAGTTAGATAAGACCTGAGCCAGGAGAGGGCCATTCCCTTAACTCCCACAACATTTTCTAGTCTATCCAGAAGAATGGAATGATCAATGGTATCAAATGCTGCACGAAGGTCAAGCAACAGAAGTAGCGAGACACAGCCCTGATCAGACGCCAACAGTAGGTCGTTTACTACTTTAACCAGTGCTGTCTCTGTGCTATGATGAGGTCTAAATCCTGACTGATACATTTCATGGATGTTATTCCTATGTAAATATGAGCATAACTGCTGTGCCACAGCTTTTTCAAGGATCTTGGAGATAAAGGGGAGGTTTGATATTGGCCGATAATTGGACAGCTGACAGGGATCAAGGTCAGGTTTTTTAATCAGGGGTTTGATAACTGCTAGTTTAAAGGATTTGGGTACATAGCCAATCATAAGAGAAGAATTTATTATTTTTAGAAGCGGTTCAATTACTCCAGGCATTATCTGTTTGAATAGATGTGTCGGTAAGGGATCTAGTACGCAAGTTGAGGCTTTTGATGTAGAGATTAATGAAAGTAATTCAGTTTCTTTTAGGGGAGTAAAACATTCTAACTGATGATCTGATACAGTTATATAGTTAACTACAAGGTCACTTTCATTGTCTAACCTTAAATTAGTAGTTTGAATTTTTTGTCGGATATTCTCAATTTTGTCATTAAAAAAATTCATGAAGTCGTTGCTACTACATACTGCAGGTGTGCATGTGTTGATAGTGGACTTATTCCTGGTTAATTTTGCTACAGTATTAAATAGGAATCTAGGATTATTTTTGTTATCTTCTATTAGGGAGGAGAAATATGTTGATCTCGCAGCACTAAGAGCTTTTCTATACTTTAGGAAGCTCTCCTTCCAAGCTAATTTGAACACTACCAATTTTGTTTGACGCCATTTACGTTCCAATTTTCGAGTGGTCTGTTTTAATGTGCGAGTGTCATCATTATACCAGGGTGCTAATTTTTTGTCTCTGACCATTTTCCTTTTTAGAGGAGCTACATTATCTAAAGTATGGCGGAATGTTGACTCTAAGCATTCAGTTGCCTGATCAAGTTCTGCAGGGGCTGACAGTGACCCAATCAAAGTTGATAACTCTGGGAGATCATTTATAAAGCTCTGTGCAGTAGTTGACGTGAAAGTACGTTTAATACAGTAGCGTGGTGAGGTGCATATATTATTACTCAGACATATTTTGAATGAGATGAGACAATGATCTGAGATAACTTCAGACTGTGGAAGTATGACTATATTGTCTACGTTTAATCTGAATGTTAGTATTAGATCAAGGGTGTGACCACCATTATGGGTCGGTCCTATGACATTCTGCTTAATCCCGACTGAATCCAAGATGGACACAAACGCTGTTTTTAAAGGGTCTTCTGGGTTATCGAAGTGAATATTAAAATCTCCGACAACTAAAGCTTTGTCTAAGGAAATAACCAAATCTGAGATAAAATCTGCAAATTCAGAAAGAAACTCAGAATATGGCCCCGGGGTCCTGTAAATAATAAGCAATGGAATTAACTGGGTAGACTTATTTTTCGAGGCTACATACATTATATGAGTATGAAGAACTTCAAATGTATTAAATTTATAACCAGGTTTGTGTGTTACACCTAGATAATCGTTATAAATAACCGCGACGCCTCCTCCTCTGCCAGTTAGACGAGGCTGGTGTATATAACTGTATCCAGGAGGACTCGCTTCATTTAATGCTATATATTCATTTGGCTTAATCCATGTTTCAGTTAAACACAGTACATTAAACTCCTGATCAGTAATGAGTTCATTAACCATTAGCGCTTTAGATGTAAGAGATCTAATATTTAATAGCCCCACCTTTAGATCAAAGGTGCTGGCAGCAGCTGTACAGTCAGTCTGATCTAATTTTATATTGATTAGGTTACTGGAACAAACTCTCTGAAAATTTCTACCTTTTTGTTGAGTTCGGGGAACAGACACAGTCTCGATGTAGTGGACCCTGAGTGACGACTCTGTGCAGCTAGCAGACAGTCGGTTTAGCCTGTTCGTCTGCTCCCTGGCCTTGGCTCTGGATTGTCAGAAATTAACTAGGCCTGTTCTGAGACTATGACCTATGCTGCAGGAAATGAGAGCAGCACCTTCCCGAGTGGGATGGATACCGTCCCGCCCTAACAGGCCAGCAGTGCTCTCAAAATTAGCCCAATTATCTATAAAGCCCACACTGTTTTCAGAGCACCACCTGGACAGCCAGCAGTTCAGCGACCATAACCTGCTGTAAGCTACATCGCCACGCCGCATTGGGATGGGGCCAGAGCATACTACAGCATCGGACATCGCCTTCGCTAATTTAAACACCTCTACAAAGTTACTCTTAGTAACCTCAGACTGATGAAGGCGTATATCATTAGCTCCTGCATGGATAACTATCTTTGAGAACCTGTGCTTGCCTAGGACCCTAAGATTACCTGCTATGTCCGGCGCCCTGGCTCCCGGTATACACCTGACTAAAGCTGCTGGTGCCCCTAAAGGCTGAGCTAATTTCACGTGCCGTATGATAGAGTCCCCTATAACCAGAGCTCTTTCAGGTTTCTCAGTGGGTGCATCACTAAGGAGAGCAAACCTGTTCGACACGTGACGCGGAGAGGAGTGGTGCTCCCGTGGGCGAGCCTCAGCGGTAGCTTTGGCTCTACGCTTATGCCGCCGAGCCGTCACCCATTCGCCCCGCTGTAAGGGCTCTAATGCCGGAGTTGGGGGATTGCTAACTCCCCCTAGGGCGTCCAGACTTTCCCTAACAGAAACTACACTGTTCTCACGCTCACTAACCTGCTCTAAAGCCTGGACACGCGCTTCTAGCACTGAAATCTTCTCCGTCAGAGAGCTAACTAATCTGCACTTATCACAAGTAAAGCTAATAGAGCTATCGCTAGTGACGGAGGAAGAATGACTAAACATCCTGCACTCAGCACACTGAACAGGCTGAAGGTGTGCCATGATGAAAAGATTCACGTACCTTAAATGAAGATCTGTTGATATTAAAGCAGATCAGATGGCCTCCGCTTGTGGACTTTACACAGGAGGAGAGAAAAAGAAAGCTTCCGGTCTCGGCGTTCTTCCGAAAAAAGAAAGAGAAAAAAACCGGGAAAAAAACCGGAAAAAGGAAAGCGAAAGTCCTCATCAATAAGAGGCTGGAAAAGTTAAATGTACAAAAAAGGAACAGCTGGAGGACCAAATTGCAACTCATTAGGTCAATTGGCAGTAGGTTATTAACATGACTGGGTATAAAAAGAGCATCTTGGAGTGGCAGTGGCTCTCAGAAGTAAAGATGGGAAGAGGATCACCAATCCCCCTAATTCTGCGCCAACAAATAGTGGAGCAATATCAGAAAGGAGTTCAACAGTGTAAAATTGAAAAGAGTTTGAACATATCATCATCTACAGTGCATAATATCATCAAAAGATTCAGAGAATCTGGAAGAATCTCTGTGCGTAAGGGTCAAGGCCGGAAAACCATACTGGGTGCCCGTGATCTTTGGGCCCTTAGACGGCACAGCATCACATACAGGCATGCTTCTGTATTGGAAATCACAAAATGGGCTCAGGAATATATCCAGAGAACATTACCTGTGAACACAATTCACCGAGCCATCCGCCGTTGCCAGCTAAAACTCTATAGTTCAAAGAAGAAGCAGTATCTAAACACGATCCAGAAGCGCAGACATCTTCTATGGGCCAAGGCTCATTTAAAATGGACTGTGGCAAAGTGGAAAACTGTTCTGTGGTCAGACGCATCAAAATATGAAGTTCTTTATGGAAATCAGGGACGCCGTGTCATTGGGACTAAAGAGGAGAAGGACGACCCAAGTTGTTATCAGTGCTCAGTTTGGAAGCCTGCATCTCTGATGGTATGCGGTTGCATTAGTGCGTGTGGCATGGGCAGCTTACACATCTGGAAAGACACCATCAATGCTGAAAGGTATATCCAGGTTCTAGAGTAACATATGCTCCCATCCAGACGATGTCTCTTTCAGGGAAGACCTTGCATTTTCCAACATGACAATGCCAAACCACATACTGCATCAATTACAGCATCACTGCTGTGTAGAAGAAGGGTCCGGGTACTGAACTGGCCAGCCTGCAGTCCACATCTTTCACCCATAGAAAACATTTGGCGCATCATAAAATGGAAGATACGACAAAAAAGACCTAAGACAGTTGAGCAACTAGAATCCTACATTAGACAAGAATGGGTTAAGAGTCCTATCCCTAAACTTGAGCAACTTGTCTCCTCAGTCCCCAGACATTTACAGACTGTTGTAAAGAGAAAAGGGGATGTCTCACAGTGGTAAACATGGCCTTGTCCCAAATTTTTTGAGATGTGTTGTCTCATCTCATCATCTCTAGCCACTTTATCCTGTTCTACAGGGTCGCAGGCAAGCTGGAGCCTATCCCAGCTGACTATGGGCGAAAGGCGGGGTACACCCTGGACAAGTCGCCAGGTCATCACAGGACTGACACATAGACACAGACAACCATTCACACTCACATTCACACCTACGGTCAATTTAGAGTAACCTGCATGTCTTTGGACTGTGGGGGAAACTGGAGCACCCGGAGGAAACCCACACGGACACGGGGAGAACATGCAAACTCCGCACAGAAAGGCCCTCGCCGGCCATGGGGCTCGAACCCGGACCTTCTTGCTGTGAGGCGACAGCGCTAACCACTACGCCACCGTGCCGCCTGCACAAGACATTGGACAGTATATCTACCTCTATGTTTGCACATTGTTTGTTTGCCTCTTTTTTTAAAAATGCTATCTTCATTTTTCACTCTACCTTTATATTTTGCATTCCATATGCACTTTATATTTTATATTTCATATTTTATATATATATTTTTATTTTGGTAAGCATAGTTTGGTCGGGCAGTTGCAAAATAAGAATTTCATTACCCAATAATAAACCGCTGTGTCTGTTATTGTGTATATGACAAATAAAAATCTTGAATCTTGAAGTAGATGGTCAGAGACAGCAAAAACAATATATATATATATATATATATATATATATATATATATATATATATATATATTATTATTATTATTATTATTATTATTATTATTATCCCCTCCTACAACTGCCACCTTATTGTGGTGGAGGGGTTTGTGTGCTTGAATGATCCTAGGAGCTATGTTGTCGTGGGCATTATGCCCCTGTCAGGGTTTCCCAAGGCAGACAGGTCCTAGGTGACAGGCCAGACCAAGAGCAGTTCACCAAAAACCCCTATGGAGAAAAAATCAAGGACCGTGACGTCGCCCGGTATGACGCAGCCGGGGCCCCACCCTGGAGCCAGGCCCGGGGTTGGGGCTCGTATGCGAGCGCTTGGTGGCCGGGCCTTTGCCCATGGGGTCCGGCCGGGCTCAGCCCGAAGAGGTGATGTGGGCCTGACCTCCTGTGGGTTCACCACCCACAGAGGTAGCAGTAGGGGATTGGTGCAGTGTGGATTGGGTGGCAGTCGAAGGCAGGGGCCTCGACGACCTGATCCCCGGACACAGCGGCTGGCTGTTGGGACATGGAATGTCACTTCGCTGGGGGGGAAAGAGCCTGAGCTTGTGCGGGAGGTTGAGAGGTACCGGCTAGAGATAGTCGGGCTCACCTCCACGCACAGCTTGGGCTCTGGAACCCAGCTCCTCGAGAGGGGCTGGACTTTTCACTTCTCTGGAGTCGCCCGTGGTGAGCGGCGGCGGGCTGGCGTGGGCTTGCTTATAGCTCCCCAGCTCAGCCACCATGTGTTGGAGTTTACCCCAGTGAACGAGAGGGTCGCCTCTCTGCGCCTTCGGATTGGGGAGAGGGCTCTTGCTGTTGTTTGTGCCTACGGGCCAAATAGCAGTATAGAGTATCCGGCCTTCTTGGAGTCCCTGGGAGAGGTACTGAGGGGTGCTCAGACTGGGGACTCCATTGTGCTACTGGGGGACTTCAATGCTCACGTGGGTGACGACAGTGACACCTGGAGGGGCGTGGTTGGGAGGAACGGCCTCCCCGATCTGAACCCAAGTGGTGTTTTGTTATTGGACTTCTGTGCTAGTCACGGTTTGTCCATAACGAACACCATGTTCAAGCATAGGGGTGTCCATAAGTGCACGTGGCACCAGGACACCTTAGGTCAGAGGTCGATGATCGACTTTGTAGTCGTTTCATCTGATCTCCGGGCCTATGTCTTGGACACTCGGGTGAAGAGAGGGGCTGAGCTGTCAACTGATCACCACCTGGTGGTGAGTTGGATCCGCTGGCGGAGGAGGAAGCTGGACAGACCTGGCAGGCCCAAACGTATGGTGAGGGTCTGCTGGGAACGTCTGGCTGAGCACTCTGTTGGGGAGGTCTTTAACTCCCACCTCCGGGAGAGCTTTTCCCAGCTTCCGAGGGAGGCGGGGGACATTGAGTCTGAGTGGACCATGTTCTCTACCTCCATTGTGGATGCAGCTGTTCGGAGCTGTGGCCGCAAGGTCTCCGGTGCCTGTCGTGGCGGCAATCCCCGAACCCGGTGGTGGACACCGGAAGTAAGGGATGCCATCAAGCTGAAGAAGGAGTCCTATCGGGCCATGTTGACCTCCGGGACTCCTGAGGCAGCCGACGGGTATCGGCAGGCCAGGCGTGCTGCAGCTCGGGCAGTTGCGGAGGCAAAAACTCAGAACTGGGAGGAGTTCGGGGAGGCCATGGAGAAGGACTATCGGTCGGCCTCGAAGAAATTCTGGCAAACCGTCCGGCGCCTCAGGAGGGGGAAGCAGTACTCTGCCAACACTGTTTACAGTGCGGGTGGGGAGCTGTTGACCTCGACTGGGGACATTGTCGGGCGGTGGAAGGAATACTTTGAGGATCTCCTCAATCCCACTGTCATGTCTTCCACTGAGGAGACTGAGGCTGATGACTCAGAGGTGGACTCGTCCATTACCCAAGCCAAAGTCACTGAGGTGGTTTGCAAGCTCCTCGGTGGCAAGGCACCGGGGGTGGATGAGATCCGCCCTGAGTATCTCAAGTCTCTGGATGTTGTGGGGCTGTCTTGGTTGACACGCCTCTGCAACATCGCGTGGCAGTCGGGGACAGTGCCTCTGGAGTGGCAGACTGGGGTGGTGGTCCCTCTTTTTAAGAAAGGGGACCGGAGAGTGTGCTCCAATTATAGGGGAATCACACTTCTCAGCCTCCCAGGGAAGGTTTACTCCAGGGTACTGGAGAGGAGAATTCGACCAATAGTTGAACCTCGGATCCAGGAGGAACAATGCGGTTTTCGTCCTGGTCGCGGAACACTGGACCAGCTCTATACCCTTCATAGGGTGCTCGAGGGTTCATGGGAGTTTGCCCAACCAGTCCACATGTGCTTTGTGGATCTGGAGAAGGCATTCGACTGTGTCCCCTGTGGTATTCTGTGGGGGGTGCTTCAGGAGTATGGGGTTCGGGGCTCTTTGCTAAGGGCTGTCCGGTCCCTGTACGAACAGAGCAGGAGTCTGGTTCGCATTGCCGGCAGTAAGTCAGACCTGTTCCCAGTGCATGTTGGACTCCGGCAGGGCTGCCCTTTGTCACCGGTTCTGTTCATAATTTTTATGGACAGAATTTCTAGGCGCAGCCAGGGGCCGGAAGGAATCCTGTTTGGGAACCACAAGATTTCATCTCTGCTTTTTGTGGATGATGTTGTCCTGTTGGCTTCTTCAAACCAGGACCTTCAGCATGCACTGGGGCGGTTTGCAGTCGAGTGTGAAGCAGCTGGGATGAGAATCAGCACCTCCAAGTCCGAGGCCATGGTTCTCGACCAGAAAAGGGTGGCTTGCCCTCTCCAGGTTGGTGGAGAAGTCCTGCCTCAAGTGGAGGAGTTTAAGTATCTTGGGATCTTGTTCACGAGTGAGGGAAGGATGGAGCATGAGATCAACAGGCGGATCGGTGCAGCCTCCGCAGTGATGCGGTCGCTTTACCGGTCCGTCGTGGTGAAGAAGGAGCTGAGCCAAAAGGCGAAGCTCTCAATTTACCAGTCAATCTACGTTCTGACTCTCACCTATGGTCATGAGCTTTGGGTAATGACCGAAAGAACAAGATCGCGGATACAAGCAGCGGAAATGAGTTTCCTTCGTAGGGTGGCTGGGCGCTCCCTTAGAGATAGGGTGAGAAGCACAGTCACTCGGGAGGAGCTCGGAGTAGAGCAACTGCTCCTCCACATCGAGAGGAATCAGCTGAGGTGGCTCGGGCATCTTTTTCGGATGCCTCCTGGACGCCTCCCTGGGGAGGTGTTCCAGGCATGTCCCCCTGGGAAGAGGCCCCGGGGAAGACCCAGGACATGCTGGAGGGACTATGTCTCTTGGCTGGCCTGGGAACGCCTCGGTGTTCTTCCCGAGGAGCTGGCTGAGGTGTCTGGGGAAAGGGAAGTTTGGGCTTCCATGCTTAGACTGCTGCCTCCGCGACCCGGTCCCGGATAAGCAGAAGAAGACGAGACGAGATGAGTATTATTATTATTATTGTTGTTGTTGCTGTTAAACCATGAATCCTACAGTACCTGTCTCAGTGAATCAGGACAGTGTACAGAATCAACATGTGCAAGAGTGAAATGTGATTGGGAAGTAATGTCTGAGTTACTGAAACATGGCAAAGATCACTATAAACCAAAGGAAATTTTCCAATTTGATGTAGCTCATGAAAGATGTTTTAAAAAAAAAGTGGGGGAGTTATGAATTTTGGGGGGTCACTAGGATACTGGATGATTCCCCTTCCATGTTAAATTCAGTGTTTAAAAAAATGGTTGTACCCTGCTGATTGGGTTGTTCTTCAATGTGAGGCATTATATAACTGTCAAATTTACACATCATATTGAGCTTTTTTCCCCCTTCCTTTCACACAGAACCAGACAATGCCATCCATCTTGAGGATAATTATCCCAGGACTACTCCAGGGGGATTGAAGTGGGAACAAGATGAGGGTCCTGAGGAGCAAGGGAGTTGGAAGAAAGAGAAAGAGAGACAGCAGACTCCTGCACCAGATACTCCACAAAGTTGCCTTTCAGTACTGTGCTGACTCCTGTCAGTGTTTGAGTAACATTAGTGACTTCTGGTGGTGATTTGTGGTATTGCATCTTTGAGGATACAATCGACCAGTGCCCATGCAGACCACCACAGTCATGATGGGAAGTTTGGCTCTTTTCAGAGAGCTGGCTCTTGTGGCACGGCTCCCAAAGAAGAGCCGGCTTTTTCAGCTCCCAAATGGCTCTTAATTTATGATCATCTGTAGCCTCATATTTTAGCCTAACTTGGCAAATATGAATGCTTTATGTGTTGATAAACCCTTTGCATTCAGTGTTTTTAGGAGAAGCCTTATAGGTCCGTGTATCATCCGATCATTCAAGTATTCCATTCAATCTGGAAAATGAAAAACAAAAAATGACTCAATATTTCGTTTTCCTGTTTTTCTGTATGACCAAAAAATGAGGGATTGGTGTTTGTTTTCCTTTTTTCAACTCAAAACAGAACAAATAATAAAGAGGGAAACCAAAACGAAATAATAACTCTAATTTATGATTATTGGTCCCCATTTCCCACTGTGCTTTTCTACTGCTCGCGCAAGCGGAAAAAGTAGCCTCGGCCCCAACAACGTGGACGAGCAGTCATTGACATTTTATAGCGGAGATGGACCAGATGGACACATCCTTTGTGGCATGGGCGTAGCCATGGGTGTGCTAGGGTGTGCCAGTGCCACCCAAAGACACAGTTGGCACACCCACTCATCACCTGGCAACCGATAGTAAGCAAGCACCGGGGCACGATACAAGCTAGACAGTGCTGCGATGAAACAGAGTTCTCTCAAACATTTTTTTAAAAGCCTCGACTTGAGGGCCAGCAAGACTCAAGTTTGAGAATTGAGGAAGATGTTTTACCCTCAACAAGCTGGCCCACGACACCACCAAGTGAGCCTACCACAGCAGCTAGCACTACAGATGACCCCAATATACAAGTAGCTAGCGCGGGGATCCCTGATCTCTCTGCCATGGATGAGCCTGCATGCCAGCCCAAGCTGCAAGCTTTCCCAACCACTGAAGCTGTCAGTGGAAAGAGGAGGAGTTTTTCTTCTAAATGGTATGCCCGATACAGCTGGTTGGAGTACAGTTGTAAATTGGATGTGGTGTTTTGTCAGTCATGTCGTCACTTCAGCACAGACGTCAGGGAGGACAGATTCATAAAAACAGTAATGAGAGACTGGGGGCATCTAGGTCAGAGTTGTGTTAAGCACGAATCAAGTAAAGCTCATGCTTCTGCAGTGGCCCGACACAAAGGTTACATTGAGATAAAATGAGCTGGAAACAGTGACATCATACATCAAGTGACAAAGGACAAACACAAGTGTTTAATAGACTCTATTGAAAGAAACCGGGCACACGTGAAAGTTATCATTGATATTTTGCTGTTTTGCGCGAAACAAGGCATTGCACTGCGTGGTCACAAGGAGGACGCAGAAAGCCTGAACAGAGGAAATTTTCTAGAGCTGTTCGAACTGATTTGTAATTATGACCCTGAAATTAAAAAGTGCTTTGATGAGCTTCCAAATAACGCTAAAATGATGAGCCCAGACATTCAGAACGATCTCCTTGAAACTGCAGCATCACTACTCCTTCGAAAAATCAAAGCCGAGCTGCATGCAGACAGACACGTATTATGCCATTTTAGCTGACGAATATAAGAACCTGTCAAAAAAAGAGCTCATTGCTGTCTGCTTAAGGTATGTGCATAAGGGTAACCTGAGAGAGAGAGCTGTCAGATTTCTTGCGACAGATGACATGACATCATCTGGCATCACCAAAAAGATTTTGGAAGTACTTGAACCACTGCAGCTGGATCCTGAATTGTGTGTGGGTTTCAGTTTTGACGGAGCAGCAGTTATGTCTGGTGAGAAATCAGGGGTGCAGGTGCAGCTCAAAAAAACTTTTCCTCATGCAGTGTATGTACACTGCCACTCCCACCGCCTGAACTTGGTGCTTTCGACAGCCTCAAAAGTGTCCCCTACTGTGGCCACTTTTTTGATGTTGTGAATTCACTCCATCATTTCATGACCGGAGCCAACAGACATGCATGATTTTTACAAATCCAACAAGAACTTCACCCAGGCGCACCGAGTCTGGAGCTTGCGCATGCCACAGACATAAGGTGGAGTTCAAAATCAGAGTTTGTGGGCCGTGTTTTGAAGTTGTATGATGTGATATTGGAGACACTGAGTGAGTTTGCGGAGGGGTCAGGGCAGACTAAAATAGACGCCGAGTCTCTCCTGCAACAACTACAGACAAAAAGATTCATATTTCTTCTCGTTGCATTTTCTAAGTTGTTCAGTGCAAGTGATTTTGCAACCAAAAGCCTACAGTCCCCATCTATATCAGTGACTGACTGCATCCACATGATTGAGGGTCTCAAGGAAACTTTGGCTACTTTCAGGAGTAACTCAGGCGGGGAATTTGAGAGAATACTAAAGCAAACGGATGATATTATGACCGAAAATGATATTCAGAACTGGGATGTAGCAGGGCCAGGCGCATGGAACAGAAAGCTGCCTGCCAGGTTTGCCGACTCACATGTGACCTCCACAGTGGGCAGGTGCGCGCCCATCAGGAATGATTCGGACCTGCAGTCCTTGTGGAATGTGATCCTTGACAGACAGCTGATGGAACTTAACAACCGTTTCCAAAGTGACTCGTACGGAATAATGAAGGCTGCTGCCTCCCTTATGTCTGCGCCAGACGCATGTTACCAGCTCAACGCATTGCGCGAGGCAAGCAGGCATTATGGAATTGAGTTGGAGGCATTCAAGTTGAACGTGTTTGGGCAATTGCTCGAAAGGAAAATGGACGGAGGACATAAATTCTCATCCCTTATTGAAGTCTTGGATTCATGTTGTAAAGATGTGTTTCCGTCAATTAACAGTTTACTGCGTGTATTGGTAACACTGCCAGTCACGAGTTGCTCTGTTGAGCGACTATTTTCGGTTAACAGAGTAAAGTCGAAGATCCGAAGCACGAGGCTCACAGACAGAATTAATAGCATCTCACTGCTCATGTTCGAAAAAGAGCTCGCCAAGAAATTAGACTGTGATGACATAATAAATGCATTCAAGGCCAAGCCACATCGTCTTGCCCTATAAATTCAGTTGCGCAGCGCAGGTGTAGCAGCAGTGTTGTTATGTTCTTCACTCATCTGCTAAGGCCAATTTGTTCAGATGCTATATTCAGGTGTTATACTTATGTTCATCTCAGTGTCTGTGTGTTGTTTTGCGGTGGTTGCATGTTGTTTGAGAGAGATACATGCTGAATGTATGTGGAGGTGTATACATTTCATAATAAATTTGGCACACCCAGTATTTGCTGTTGCACACTCAATGTTTTATTTCTGGCTATGCCACTGGTGGTAACTGTCGCTGAGGATCATGGGAAGGCTAATGTAGCGTGGGGAATAGAGAAAATCAATAATCATAAATTAGAGTTATTATTTCGTTTTGGTTTCCCTGTTTATTATTTGTTCTGTTTTGAGTTGAAAAAAGGAAAACAAACACCAATCCCTCATTTTTTGGTCATACAGAAAAACAGGAAAACGAAATATTGAGTCATTTTTTTGTTTTTCGTTTTCCAGATTGAATGGAATACTTGAATGATCGGATGATACACGGACCCTTATAATTGTCTAATTTTGTGTATTTGTTCTGTTACAAAAGCAGGCATTCTTACTTTTGTTTAATATTTTAATCAAACTTTTAATTTTAATTTAACACAAAAACAAATGAACAAAACACTGCAAACAAATTCACAGAACAGAACCAGAACAGAAACAAAATCAAACTCAGTAACCAAACAGTATGTCCTCAGTGCAGGTTGGCATTCAAAAAAATCAAATGCCTCAGCTTGGATGGGCTGCTGCACCGGTTTCTCCTCTCAGTTAGTATCTGCCCTGTTTTTGAGAAGACTCTCTCCGAAGGAACAAATGTTGCCACAATACACAGTCTCCCCTCCATCACCTTCACCAGGTGTGGGAAGACTGAGGCCTTGGCCTGCCACCAGCTCAGTGGTTCTTCTGCTCGTTGGATGAGGGGCTCCTCAAGATAACATCGCATCTCCATTATAACATCAGCTGTAGTATTTCTCCTTGCAGCATCTCCTGTAGCTCTTTCATCAAAGATCCTCCACACAGCAGAAGTTTGTGGCTCCTCCTCCATTTGGCCCTCTAATGGTGGAGCTGGCTGGCTGCTGGGGGTGCATTTTGCTGCTGCAGCAGTACTTGCACTACTAGTAGCTGCTGCAGCAGTTGTTGGTTTGGGACCAGACACACCAGGGTCAGTAGACGTTGAGCCAGCTTGCCCTCTCTCCTCCAACTGCACTGTGGGATGGACAGTTCTGATGTGTCTGTGCAGGTTTGTGGTGGAACCTGCTCTTACTGTTATTTTCATTTTACAGTGAAGGCACTCTGCTCTGCACTCTACTCTGCTATTCTGCTATAGGTTCCAAGATGGTGGCGCGTACACATGCAGTTGCTCCTCTCTGTCCCGACAGAACGGTGTTTTCGTGATTTTTGTGTTTTAAAACAGTGTGTATCTGTTTGTCTTTGTCACGTCCATCAGTCTTAAGGCGCACATACTCCCATGAGTTTCTGCTCAACATCCACAGAACTATATTCACAGATATAAATCCAGTGGATGCGGAAGTGCTATGTGACTACGATTTGCTCCGGAGGCCTGCTCAACCACCGACCCCCACTCCTGCATCCAGCCCACAATGGAAGCGCCACAGGCGGAACATGCGGAAGCAGAAGAGGGGCAAGCATGGCGGTATCTGGGCTAGGCTAGCAGCTAGCCCTCACCGGCCGGCTATCCCTACCATCATTCTGGCCAACGTACGCTCGCTGAACAACAAGCTGGATTATGTCCGCCTGCTCCGCTCGTCTTCTAAGTCTGTGAGTGAGTGTTGTGTCCTTGTGTTTGTGGAAACATGGCTTAACGACAGCGTTCCAGACTGTGCCATTCAGCTAGCCTGGCTAACATGCTACCGGTCAGACAGAGTGCTAGTTGAGGGGGGGGGAAGACTCGCAGCGGAGGACTCTGTGTTTACATCAGTGATGCCTGGTGCCGCGATGCTGTTGTGGTCTGCAAACACTGCTCACCACTGGTGGAGTTTATAATTATTAAGTGCCAGCCATTCTATCTGCAGAGGGAATTTAGAGCCATATTGCTGGTAGCAATATACATCCCTCCCGGCTCCAATAACAACAGGAGTGAAGCACTGAATGAACTCTATCAGCACATCAGTGAGCAGCAGACAGCCCACCCAGATGCTTTTCTCATCCTGGCTGGGGATTTCAACCATGCAAACCCCAAGAGCGTGTTTCCAAAACTCTATGGACATATCAACTTTCCCACATGTGGAAACAATACTCTGGACAATGTTTGGACCATGCATAAAGACGCCTACAAAGCCCTATCCCTCCCCCACCTTGGGGCCTCAGATCACTCCACTGTTATTCTAATGCCAGCATACAGGCCGCTGGTTAAAGTCACCAAACCAGCTACAAAGCAGATACGTGTGTGGCCAGAGGGGTCCTCAGAGGCGCTCCAGGACTGTTTTTCCACCACTGACTGGAGCATGTTCAGACAGGCGGCCACCTACAACAACTCCACAGATCTCCAAGAGTACACGGAGACCGTCACTGCCTACATGAGGAAGTGCATGGATGACATTACGGTCACCAGAACCATCTCCATTCAGGCCAATCAGAAACCATGGCTGACAGGGGAAGTCCACAGGCTCCTGTGGGCTTGGAACACCACCTTCAGAGCTGGGGATGAGGTGGGCCTGAGGACAGCTAGGGCCAACCTGTCATAAGGCATCAGGGTGGCCAAGAGACAGTATTCCAGGTACATTGCTGACTATTTCAACGACAGCAGAGACACCAGGAACCTGTGGCGGGGGATTCAGACCATCACAGACTACAAGCCCTCACTGCAGACCTGTGACAACTCCACGTCTCTGCTGAATCAGTTGAACGACTTCTTCGCTTGCTTTGAGGCAGACAACAGCACCACGACACAGAAGACCCCACCACCTCCCGGCAACCAGGTGTTGACGCTGTCCCCAGACAGCGTGAGGAGAGCTCTCAGGACGACAAATGCATGGAAAACCCCGGGTCCTGATAACATTCCTGGTCGTGTCCTGAGAGACTGTGCCGAGGAGCTCACAGATGTTTTTACAGACATCTTCAACATCTCGTTGAGCCAGGCTGTTGTTCCCACGTGCCTCAGAGCCACCACCATCATCCCGGTCCCGAAGAAGCCGTCTCCCTTCTGCTTCAATGACTACCACCCTGTCGCACTCACTCCCATCCTCATGAAGTGCTTCGAGCAGCTAGTCATGTGACATATCAAGTCTGCCCTCCCCCCCACCCTGGACCCTTTCCAGTTTGCATATCAGTCCAACCGTTCAACCAGTGATGCCATCTCCACTGCCCTCCACTCAGCCCTCACCCACCTAGAGACAAAAGACTCATATGTCAGAATGCTGTTCATAGACTTTAGCTCAGCATTCAACACAATCATTCCTCAGCAGCTCATTCATAAACTGGACCAACTGGGACTCAACACCTCCCTGTGCAACTGGCTGCTGGACTTCCTGACGGGGAGACCACAGGCTGTACAGGTCGGCAGCAACTCCTCCAGCACCATCACATTGAACATGGGGGCCCCCCAAGGACATGTGCTGAGCCCCCTCCTCTTCAATCTCTTCATTAAGTTTGCGGATGACACGACTGTAGTGGGTCTCATCAACAATGGCGATGAGACAATCTACAGGAGTGAGGTGAGCCACTTGGCCATGTGGTGCAAGGACAACAATCTCCGCCTGAATGTGGAGAAGACAAAGGAGATTGTTGTGGACTTCAGGAGAGCGCACACCCAGCATGCTCCACTATCTATCGACAGTGCTGCAGTGGAGAGGGTGAGCAGCACCAAGTTTCTGGGTGTGCACATCTCTGAAGACCTGTCCTGGAGCAACAACACTGCATCACTGACCAAAAAAGCCCAACAGCGTCTGTACTTCCTCCACAAACTGAGGAGAGCAAGAGTCCTGGCCCCCATCATGCACACATTCTACAGAAGCACCATCGAGAACATCCTGACCAGCTGCATCACTGTGTGGTACGGCGCCTGCACCGTGTCCTGCTGCAAGACTCTGCAGTGCATTCTGAGAGCAGCTGAGAGGATCATTGGTGTCTCTCTGCCTTCTCTAATGGATATCTATAACTCCCGCCTCACCCGCAAAGCCATCAAGATTGCAGGTGGCCCCACCCACCCATCTCACGGCCTCTTCAGTCTGCTGCCATTGGGGAGGAGTCTGCAGAGTCTCTGGGCCAAAACCAGCAGGCTCAAGGACAGTTTCTTTCACCAGGCAGTCAGGAGGCTCAACTCCCTCCCTGTTCTGCCCCTCCTCCCCCCCTGCCCCCTGCCACAGATTCTGCTCACACACACCCCTGCCCCCCCTTCAGCATCTGACATGTCACCCTCACAGTTTCCCTCCCCCAACACACACACACACACACACACACACACACACACACACACACACACATACTCTCAATGTTCATTAACACACTGAACTCAGGGACTACACATTTCACTTTACCTCACTCATTTGCACTATTCCGCACTACCTCACCTTAACAGCTATTAGTTTATTGTTTATACTGCTTATTTCATGTTTACCATACCCGCTATACCTCAAGTGCCCTTGACTGTTTATTTGCTCCAGTTTATATGTGTGTGTGTGTGTGTGTGTGTATATATATATATATATATATATATATATATATATATATGTTTAGTCTATGTCTAGTTCTTATCTAGAGTGTTTATACTGTTTGTTTTGTTTTTTCCAATTATTCTATTTTTCAGGGATGAGAATTTTCCGCTGATTGGCGGATTTCCGACTTTTTCAGACCAAAATCATCATTTTTGAGATCGATGTAAATCCGTTGAGAATTTTTTTTTTTTGGGGGGGGGGGGAGTATGATTAACAATCTGTGGTCACCTTATAACGCAGACATCCCAAGTCTCCCGGAAGTTCCGGGAGTCTCCTGCATATTGATAGAAGCGAGCAAGAGCATGCACGCGCAACATTAAGGTCTGCATCACACATCTGAGAATGTGCGCGCGCAAGGGGGTGCGCGAGGGAGACTGTGTGCCGTGTTGCCAGATACTGCTGACATTTTCCAGCCCAAAATATGTTCAAAACCTGCCAAAATACACTTAAAACCACCCAATCTGGCAACACTGCCTGTGTGCCTGTTCATGTAGCGCATGCCAGACAAAGAGCATCTTGATAGGGTTACTCAGCAAAATAAGCCAATCAGCTTTCAGTGTGGGCGGGCTTTTATCCCTTTTCTCGAGGACCGGAGTTTTCAGTTGTATTGAGTCAGTGCAGCCTACAGGATCGGCATGGCAGAGAGCGCGCGCCCCCAAAAATATATATCAATTACATGTCATATATAAGTGTGTATCTTTTATAAATGGGGTTAACTTATCTAATGTAGCATGTTGGGGAGAATCATAATATCATATCTGTATTTCTGACGAAATTTTAAGTATGATAGCATGTATAGATAGTTTTCACTGACGTCACGGCATTCCGGGGAACGCCCCCCAGCCGCCATCTTGGTGGGCAAACAAAACGGACCATCGCCACTACTGGCTACGTTATCTCAGACGAATTTATAAAGTTATATAGTCAGTTGTCTAAAATAAAGATCAATGTCAGCAAAATCAAGCCAACAGAAGTATATAGATACACATCTCTCAGTATGCAGCCAAACTGGCCTTGATTGGGGGAATTGACCCCTACGAAGTGGACAAAGATGCATTTTCAAGTGACTGTGCAGGGCTGCCAAAGCCTGAAACTGCCAAAGCCTGCTCCAAAGCCTGAAACTGACTTCATCAAACTTTAAAGGCTGTCTGATATATACAACTTTAGTATATATTCACAGCGCGCCTTTTGGCGGATCCCGCCTGAATCGCGCAGATCCGATTTTTTTTTTTTTAGGGGGGGCATTGGAGTGTCTGATTATAATTTCAAAGTAAATTCTGTATTAAAATTACTAAATAAGCAAATCTGTTACAGTCCATGAAACAGGAAGTATAAGGATGAGAAAAAAACAGTTTAAATCGGGAAGCTGCGCACATTTGCGCAGTCCTGCACACCACTCAGGCTGCACAAATGTGTGCAGCTTCCCGATTTAAACTGTTTTTTTCTCATCCTTATACTTCCTGTTTCATGGACTGTAACGGATTTGCTTATTTAGTAATTTTAATACAGAATTTACTTTGAAATTATAATCAGACACTCCAATGCCCCCCCTAAAAAAAAAAAAATCAGATCTGTGCGATTCAGGCAGCATCCGCCAAAAGGCGCGCTGTTTGCATCCCAAACACAAATCAAATCATACAGAATAGACCTAAAATGTTTTTCAAAAATGACCCTTGCGTGAGTGAAGTGACAAGTTTCAAATAGAAACGTGAGAAACGAGCGATATTAAGTGTACATTACAATGTAAACGTACACTCAGCGGTTCCAGTTAGGCAGTCTCCAGAGATTGTTCACATGATGTTTTGGTTTCCAAAAACAAACTTAAACACAATTGATTGTTTATTTAAACAACTTACCACTTATAAAATGATCGGAGCAGACTTTGCTGTGTTTGGAAGGCTGATAATCCTTGCGGTTGATTCTCGCAAGCCATAGATTTCTCCTTTGTATGCTGAGTTTGTTTGCTCGCCTTCGTGCTCCCGTACAGTGGGAATTCCATAAAAGCTCCGCTTGACTTCATCATTTGACCTATTACGACAGCCGTGAATACAACAAGTTTGCACCATTGCTAGCTTTAAATAGTAGTAATGTAACTATAAATGTAAATAATATATAAATGAATGTAACTCGCGCGCTACAATGTGTGCTCAGTGACCCGTACGGTAAGCTAGCCCTCCAAGATGGCCGCCACCAGGGAATCCCCGACTCTGTGACGTCATGTGAAAACTATCTATAACTGTCCTACTTATTGCTCATTTCATAGGGGGACGGAAGGGAATTGCTGGCATGTGCCGCGCGGGAGCGTCTGCCCAAATTTTTTAGGCCGAGATGAACTTATAGTTTTTGATTTAAAAAAAAAATTTCCAATATGTAATGCCCATTGTACATGCCTGTTCTTTAATTCAAAATCACCATCTCGATCTTCAGATTAGCCGTATGGTATCTGTATTACATTACACAACATCCTGTCCAGATAAAACCTAGTTAGTACACACAACAGTTGAAAGGGAAGTGATAAGTGATGTTGAATGTTGCCTGCTTAATATGCAAGACCTCCTGCTACCATGATGATATCAGAAGAAAGCTTAAGAGAATTATATGATAGAACTTTTTTTCTGGTTGGCACTTCATTTTAAAGGATTAGAGTATTCAAAGACATGAATAGCTAAAATGCAGAAATATAATACTGTAGAGCTCGTTTATATTAAAAGGTGCATTGATTTTTTGAAATCATCAAATGTGAATTGATTAAAAACAAGTTTCTTGTACCATATTAATCATTTTCACCTGGGAGTCCACCAAGAAGGGGAATTTATTTCCAAATAAATTGCAAATTTTTGCTGATAAAATTAATGGTTTTGGGGTAAAAAAAAAAAATAGCCAAAAATCATTAGCCCCATGGGCCCCCGGGCCCCGCTCCCGGGCCCCGCCCCTCCGGGCCCCGCCCTGGTTTTTTCAGACTTTTAAAATATTTTTCATTCTCATCCCTGATTTTTCTTTATTGCATTGCCTGTTTGCACTGTGGGTCAGAGAGGACTGTAATTTTATCTGTGCTGTATGTTGAGCATGTATAGCATATTTGACAATAAAGCTGACTTGACTTGACTATTCCCAATATTTTTAAACTGCAGCCAGATGCTGCTTCGTTTATGGGTGTTGGTCATATTTATGTATTTTTGCGACGTACTCGCACTCTCCTCCTCACCACTGTCTACTGTCTCATTCACTGACGGGGACGGACAGACGCTCCACCTGACTTTCGCATCTGTCCCCCTCTCTGTTTTCACATAATGGTATGATCCTATATCCTCACATGTGATTGGCCACAAGGCTGCCATGCTGCCAATCAAAACAAAGTTCTGCCGTGAGCAGAGCTGAGGAAATAGGGAGGTGGGCAAAGAGTGGGCTTCCGCAGAGAGCGACGGCAGATTGTTGGCATAAACCAATTTGTGACTGGGTCTGGATTAGCCTTAGATCATGGGTGATGAGGATATGGAAGAGGATATTGGTGGGGGGAGAGGAAGAGGGAGCGGAGTTAGTACTCCGTGGTTAGATAGTTCTAAAGAGGAAAACAAGAGGAAAGAATGTGAAAATGAACTGGGAGAGAGGAGTAGAGATGTGAGAAGGAGAGTTGTTCACGATCCTGACTCTGACTTGAAGGTGATCATTAAGTTTAAGGAAGGTAATGATGTTGGAGATATTAGTTTAGTTGCTTTAACTACAGGGTTGAAGAAGGCTTGTGGAGAGATTGAAATGGCGAAGGTGTTGAGGGATGGAAGCCTACTGGTTAAATGTAAGGACGGTGGACAAAGGGAAAAAGAGATTCAAGATTCAAGATGTTTATTTGTCATATACACAATAACAGACACAGCGGTTTATTATTGGGTAATGAAATTCTTATTTTGCAACTGCCTGACCAAACTATGCTTACTAATATAAAAAGAAATATATATAAAATACAAAATATAAAAGTGCATATGGAATGCAAAATATAAAAGTAGAATGAAAATAAACGAAGATAACATAAAAAAGGCAATCAAACAATATGCAAAGATAGAGGTAGATATACTGTGCAATGTGCAATGTCTTGTGCAAAATTGCAAATATAGAGGTAGATGGTGATTATAATCTGTGGTTCAAAAGCCTGATGGAAATATAGAGGTAGATGGTGATTATAATCCGTGGTTCAAAAGCCTGATGGAAATATAGAGGTAGATGGTGATTATAATCCGTGGTTCAAAAGCCTGATGGCCTGGGGGTAAAAACTGTTTGTCAGTCTAGTAGTCCTTGCTTTCACACTCCTGTAGCATCTGCCAGATGGTAGGAGTGTGAATAGTCTGTGTTGTGGGTGTGTTTGGTCCCTGATGATGCTCTGTGCCCTTTTTGTGACCCGGGTGTTGTAAATGTCCTGTAGTGGGGGGAGGACAGCTCCACAGATGAACTGTGCCATTTTAATGACATGCTGGAGAGCCTTTCTGTCCTGAGTTGTGCAGTTCCCATACAACACAGTGATGGAATTTGTCAGGACACTCTCCACTGTACACCTGTAGAAGTTGCTGAGGAGTTTGGTGGACAGTCCAAATTTCCTCAGCTTCCTCAGGAAGAAAAGTCTCTGTTGAGCCTTCTTGATCGTCTGCTGTGTGTTGTGTGTCCAGGTGAGAGCCTCACTGATGTGAGTTCCAAAGAATTTAAATGTTTTCACCCTCTCCACCTGTATCCCGTCGATGTGCAGTGAGGCGTGCTGGTCTCTCCTCCTCTTCCTCAGGTCAATAATCATCTCCTTGGTCTTCTCAGCATTCAAGGAGAGGTTATTTTCCGGCACCAGGAGACCAGCCGAGCCACCTCTCTCATCTCCGCCGGTGATCAGCCCAATGACAGTGGTGTCATCAGCGAACTTGATGATGGAAGTGTTACTCTGGGAGGGGGTGCAGTCGTAGGTGAAGAGGGTTTACAGGAGTGGACTGAGCACACAGCCTTGAGGGGTCCCTGTGCTCACTGTCTTGGTGCTGGATGTTCTGGTACCGACTCTGACAGCCTGGGGTCTGTTTGTGAGAAAGTCCAGGACCCAGCAGCAGAGGGAGAATGTCAGTCCAAGGGTGGAGAGCTTTTCAGTCAGTCTGCTGGGGATGACAGTCAGTACGTTTACATGCGCATCCAAATTGAGCTGCTGTCGGTAATCGAGCAAAGGGTCCCAGCAGGGGTGCCAGAGAAATCCAATCCTACATGCATACTGTGAAATCGAGCTATTGTGTGAGGTGCATTGTGCACCCGAGCCACAGGTGGCGCTACACGCCCCATCGTGTTGGTACACTTCCAGTTGTCGTCATGAAGAAGAGCTATTCAAGAGTATAAACAAAGGGACTACAGGCGGAAATTAGCATGTACTGCTATAACATGGTACAGACATCTGTCCTTACCACAAGGATAATGTTTAATTTGTACACTGTCCCTTTTAAAAATAAAATAAACTCTAAACTCTAAGAAGAGTGTTTGTAGTTTGTATGTACGAACAGAAGTGTTCCTAATAAAGTGGGTGGCTAAGGTGAAGTGTCATGCCAACCGAGGCTGTTTATTTTTTTTCCGACCGAGGCTGTTGTGTTTCCCACTTGTGGTCTCATCACTCGTCACTTCCGGAAGGGGCAGTGCTGAAGAAAGTAGCTGGACTACGTAGCTCGATAGGGTTTACATGCACTAAGTAGCTCGGCAGAAATTGCATAATCTAGGTCGTGTAGCTCGATTCTGAGAAATCAAGTTCGGTTCAATTTCAGCCTAGCTAAGGTGTTTACATGCCATTTAGAACTTTGATTTCAGATGAGCAACGGCAGAAATTCGATTTTCTCTATGTGCATGTAAACGCACTCAGTGTTGAAGGCTGAACTGTAGTCCACAAACAGCATTCGAACATAGGTGTCCCTGTGTTTCAGGTGTGACAAGGCTGTGTGGATGGCTGCATTGACGGCATCGTCAGTTGAACGGTTCTGACGATATGCAAATTGAAGGGGGTCTATTGTGTCTGGGATGTCCTTTTTGATGTGTGACATGACTATCCTCTCAAAACACTTCATTACAACTGAAGTGAGTGCAATTGGGCGATAGTCATTCAGGCATGTTATATTGTTTTTCTTTGGGAGGGGCACTATGGTGGTGGTCTTGAAGCATGTGGGCACAGATGACATGGAGAGGGACAGGTTGAAAATGTCTGTGAAGACCTCTGCTAACTGTGTGGGGCAGGCCCTCAAAGCACGGCCGGGGATGTTGTCAGGGCTGGCTGCCTTTCGGGGGTTAGTCCTCCTGAAGACCTTGCTCACCTCGGTTATGGTCAAGGTGAAGAGCTCTGTGCTGCCTCTGCTGGTAGAATCCCTCTGCGTTGGTTGGCATTGAGGGTGTCGAAGCGAGCATAGAACTCGTTCAGCTCATCTGGTGATGTGTTGTGGTTGGCTGTGACCCTGCTGTTCTTCTGCTAGAAATTGGTGATGTGTTGCAGGCCCTGCCACAAGCATCTGGAGTCTGTTGTTGTAATATCCTTCCAGCTTCAGTCTATACTGCCTCTTGGCTTCCCTGATGGATCTGCGTAGGTCATATCTGGCCTTTTTATATCCATCTGTGTCACCAGAGGCAAAAGCGGTGGAGCGTGCATGTAGCATGGAGTGTACTTCACTGTTAATCCAAGGTTTTTGGTTTGGATATATTTTGCAGCGCTTGGTGGGGACAATGTCATTAATGCACGTGCTGATGTAGCTGGTGACCACAGATGCATATTCCTCTAAATCCACCAAACAGTCTTCTCTCAAAGCAGCAGTCTTAAACACATCCCAGTTTGTAGAACTGAAGCAGTCCTGGAGCATCAGATCAGTCCCTTCATTCCAAACTTTAACAGTTTTACTCACTGGGGGGGGCTTGTTTGAGAAGGGCCTTGTAGGCTGGGTAGAGGAACACAGAGATGTGGTCAGACTGTCCAAAGTGGGGGCGGGGCATAGCCTTGTAGCCATTTCTCACGTTGCTGTAGACATGGTCCAGGATGTTGTTGTCTCTTGTTGGAAAGCTCATGTGTTGATGGTACTTCGGTAGCACAGCCCTGAGGGTGCAATGATTAAAATCCCCGGCCACGACGAACACGGCATCTGGGTGTGTGGTCTCGTGTTTGCCGATGATGTCATGTAGTAGTCCTAGCGCTGTAGTCCGGTCGGCCCGTGGCGGGATGTAAACACCCAGCATAAACACAGCACTGAACTCCCTCGGTAGATAAAAGGGTCTGCACTTCACCATCAGCACTTCAATGTCCGCACAACAGTGTTTTTCAACCACCTGTACGTCCGTACACCATCTGTTGTTAACATAAACACACACACTGCCACCTTTGTTTTTACCGGAAGCAGATGTGCGGTCTCCGCAGTGCATGGAGTGGGTCTGTAGTTCAATGGCCGGGTCTGGCAGGCTTGCAGTAGTCCAGGTTTCTGTAAAAAATCAGGGCACAACACTCTCTGATCTCACGTTGAGATGTTATCCTGGTTCTCAGCTCATCCATCTTATTCTCGAGCGAGTGAACGTTAGCTAGCAGAAGGCTAGGTAGCGGTGGTCTTGTAGCTCTAGCCTTTAGCCTAGCATGTAGCCCGCCTCTCTTACCGAGCCTCCGTTTTGGGTGTGTGGATTGTCGGCCGTTTCCCCTACTTGAGTCTGGTGATGATGCGGCCTGCCGGATGGTGTCGGTGTGGCTCCGGTTGGTGTCAGCGAGGAGAAGAAAGCTACAGTCCAGAAGGACTGGACTGGGCCCGTGGTGAATTTTGCCAATGTCCAGAAGTGTGTCTTTGCTGTAGGTGATCCTAGTGTACAAGCACTGAGCATTTGTCACAATCAAAAGTACTAAAATAAACAATAAAGATAATCGGTGTCAGGAGCGCGTCGCAAAGCTCAGTCAGTCTGTAAGCAAGAAATAGCGGAGGTAAGAAAGTTTGGTGAGTGTGGAGCAAGAGGAGTAATTTCAGGAATGGCGCTTGGTGAAAACTTGGAGGAAATAAAAAAAACATTAAAGGAGGGTCGGTTTTGGGAATTAAAAGATTGATGGCAAAGAGAGATGGAGCTAAGGTTGAGAGTACATCACTGCTCTTGGAGTTTAAAGAACATCATCTGCCTGAAAGGGTGATGATAGGCTTTATGAGTTTTAATGTGCGGGAGTATGTACCCCCTCCAATTAGGTGCTTTAAGTGCCAGCGGTATGGTCATGTAGCTGCAATTTGTAAAGGTAGTCAGAGATGTAGTAAGTGTGGAGGTAACCATGAGTATGGCCAGTGCGGGGAGGGAGTGGTAAGGAAGTGTTGTAATTGCGGCGGGGATCATACAGTCGCTTATGGCGGTTGTCCAGCGAGGAAAAAGGCTGTTGTTGTGCAGCAGGTTAGAGCAACTAAAAACCTCTCTTATGCTGAAACAGTGAAAGAAGTTGACAAGGAAAAAAGGCTAAATGAAACCATGATCATTTCAGAACGTTTAGTGTTATTTATAGCACATGTAATAAATTGCACTGAACAGGCTAAAAACAGGACAGAGAAAATCAGAATTATAGTGAAAGCTGCAGCAAAATTCTTAAATCTCACTAATTTATCTTGGGAAAAGATATATGCAGATCTGAATAGGTTGGGTGAACCCCCAGAGATATCATCTGCACCACCATTGATAAGTCAACCTTAGTGATCTTACAATGGAATGCTAGAAGTCTTCTAGCTAATGGTCAGGAATTTAAAGGTTTCATTCAAGATTTAAATGAAAAACCGGATGTCATCTGTGTTCAGGAATCCTGGCTAAAGAGTTCATTGGACTTTGTAATTAAGGGTTACTCTAGTATCAGGAGAGACAGGGTGGGGGGTAATGGTGGAGGGTGTGTTACTTTTGTCAAGAGGAGACTACAATATAGAGAGCTAAAGAAAGGAGATGATCTGGAATATATAGGTGTTGAGGTATGGACTAAAGAAGGGAGTGTGAGGGTGATAAATTTTTATAATCCATGTAACCAGATTGAGTTAGAGCATTTAGAAGAAATTTGGAGGGGTTTGGGTGAAAAGGTCATTTGGTGTGGGGATTTTAATGCTCACAGTTCACTCTGGGGAGATAAAAATGATATAAATGGTAATATAATTGAAGAGTTTTTAGATGAGAAAGAGCTTGTATGTTTGAATGATGGGTCATATACAAGAATAGATGTAGCAAGAGGTAATGAGTCAGCTATAGACCCTTTTCAGTGACGTGACTTTCGTAAATGCGACCACCATTTTGGACATGTAGCGGACTTCGTCTCGAATTGGTTTGAATCTGAGGAAGGCGACAAACGGAGAACATACAAGAAAAAGGAGCGAGATGCAGAAAACACCTTCGCTATCCAGCGACGTAGGGCATTTACAGGGCGAGCAGAGGGAGAAATAACAACAGTAACGACACATTAGCAACGCCGTACAGAAATAATGGTTTATGGCACAGACCCTTTCGGTTCTTGCTCATCTAGCTGCTACAATGACTGCTTAGACTGCAACAATAATACCTAACACACATTTAAGTATCCGTCGTAAAGACGTGAAACTCGTCGAGTGACGAGTGTGTTCATTGATAAGCTAACACAATCTAAAAGTAGACATACCATCACACTGCCCTGGCGCTGTGTACAGTTTACCTTCTATGGTTTGTGCACTCACTATTTGCCATTACTTTCTCCAACCGTTGTTACAGATTACAGGGAACAGCCTGGATTTAAGAGACAAATACATGTTCCTCTTGTTTTGAACACTTATTTGTAGGCAGTGCTTAATTTGTAAAGTGGGAGGTCCCGGAGCGCAGAGGATGAGCGGCTCCGGTGCGGAAAAAAAGAGGGGGGAGGGGGGCGCGGTGCTGCGCTTCTGGGCATGTTTTGTAATAACACTGCAAATTAAGTTCATCTGCAGATATTTTGTGGATGTCGTTTCATGAGAGAAATCACCAACAAGACAGATATCAAAATCATACATTAACACTAAATAAACTTGCATTTTTTAATTTAATTATTTGTTTTTGTTTTTTTTGTTGTTACATAGTCAAAAGAGGTGTCGGATCACCGGATCCAGTGTAAATAGCTGCCGGAGCTAACGCCCGAGGTTCCGGAGCGCGCTCCGGCTTGCTCTCCCTCAAATTAAGTGCTGTTTGTAGGACACTGCCTCTGATCTGTCCTACAGTCTATCAACAGCAAAGGAACACAATGCTAGCTAATGTCGTTAGCTAATAGCTACTACAGAAGAACAAAGAGGTTACAATGGGTTATTTTAGCCTATTTGGTTACACACTCGCCGCCACAGAATGTTAACAGCAATGTAATGCCTTTTCTGGCTAATTTTATTCGTCTTACCTCCAACAAAGTGGTCACTACACAAGCGTTGGTATGCCGCTATCCATCTTCTCCGTCGGTCAGCATCTACCGGGATCCGATAAAATGATAACCCTTGCCTTGTTTGTTGATGGTTACTACATCCAGGTGCACAACAATATAGTGGCACGATGGAAGTCTTGCTGAAAATAAACACTTTCTTTGCTGCCGTTCCTCAATGCTGGCTGTGGTAAACTACTGGTAGTACATGTCCAAAATGGCGGCCGCGTTTGTCGTGACGTCATGTGAAAAGGGTCTATAGACCTCACAATAGTTTCTCAAACTTTAGCTGGCAGATGTAGTTGGGAGGTATTAAGTTACAGTACACTGGGTAGTGATCACTATCCTGTTGTGGTTCAGTTTAAGCTAGAACTAATAAGAGATCAGGTGGTAAGAAATGGGAGATGGATTTTAAGGGAAGCAGATTGGGAAACCTTTTCAGTCATCAGTGAGAGCAGTCTAATGGGTACTGAAGCTAATGCCAGTGTTGACTACATGTGCTATTCTGTTACAAACAACATAATTAGAGCTGCTGAACTAACCATTCCCAAGTCAAAGTCAGGTAGTAAGGGAAGGATTGTTCCTTGGTGGTTTGAGGAATGTAGTAGGGCATTCAGGGACCGTAATAAAGATTTTAGAACTTTAAAACAAACTCTAAATTTTGGAAACTTGATTAAATACAAACAGTGTCAAGCTGTGGTGAGGAAAACAGTCAAGAATACAAAAAGGGAGTATTGGAAAAAGTTTTGTGATTCAATAGAAAGACAGAGGCTTCAAAGTTTGGGAGAATAGCAGGGTACAAATAATTTACAGCAGGGTGCAAAATGGTAAAATGTCTGCCAGCGGCAGACATAATGCACGCAAAGCGTGCAGGGATATAGATAGATAGATAGATAGATAGATAGATAGATAGATAGATAGATAGATAGATAGATAGATATGCAAGTACGAATTTTTCATGGGGCGGGATGGTTTGGAACAGGTCGTCTAAAATTGGGATAACATTTACCCGGGACGGGTATTTGAGGCGGGTCGTCTAGCTTAAGCTTGATTAGCGTTGTTACGCACGCCAGTGTTTCCCACAGAAATTTTGGAGACTATGGGGGCGGTGCAGGGGTTGTTTAAAATTGAGTGATATGTTAAATATTAAGTTATTACTGAAAAACTATTGATTAAAAAAACAGACACTGAGAAATGGTCCTATAAACAACTTTACCAATATAAAAGATTACCAGGACTACAATAATGCAGAAAAATAGGCTTTACTTATCCAAATGCACCTGTTGGTTCAAAAGTTAAAGTGCAGAGAACCTCACAGCACAACATAAAGTTACCTTAAAATATAATATAAATGCCTCAGCTTTCATGTAAGAAAAAAAAAGTAATACTAGTGCTGTGTGCAGGCAGTCTCTCCTGAAGACTAAATTAAACAATAATTATAAACTAATAAAATAAATGGCTCAGGCTTCATAGAAGAAAAAAAACAATTTGAACAGAATCTCACAGTATGATGCTGAAGCTGCCTAAACAATGGAAAATAAAATACCATTTTGGCAAAAACGTTGGCATCCATTAATTTCTTGTATTAAGTAAAAAAATATATATATGTTGCCAGATACTGCTGACGTTTTCCAGTCCAAAATATGTTCAAAACCCGCCAAAATGCACTTAAAACCGCCCAAATTCGGTGGGAAAACGCGCAATCTGGCAACACAGGCGGAAGTAATGGCTGCACTCATGTCGAGGATGATAACAAAATCTGGCAACACAGGCAGGAACGGCTGCACTCGTGTCGAGGATGTTAACACAATCTGGCAACACAGGGCAGTAATGGCTGCACTCGTGTCGAGGATGTAAACACAGTTGACGCGGCAACGGACATACATGACATGGTGGATGTAATTTATGTTCACAACTTTTTTTGCTGTCAGAAATATTTAATATTAAATTGTGTGACTCGACTGACAATAGCCGGCGGCATAACAAGCCATAGCCGGCGATTTGCCGCCGGTGACCGGCTACTTTTGAGACCGCTGGAAAGAACAACTCCAATTCAAAGTGTATGGAACATGATTAAGAAAATGAGAGGCAATGGGAGGGATTTTGAGTATCCAGTAATGATTGATGATCAAAGAGTTATTACAAATAGTAAAGATAAAGCTGGGGCCATAGCGAAGGCATTGGTAAAGGTGCATAGCTCAGAGAACCTCACTCATGAGGAGAAAAGAGAAATGACAATAGGAAAGTACAGGGATGTTTTATTTGAAGAGACAGGAGATGGGGAAATTTTAAATACACCTTTCAACTTACGAGAACTTAATAGTGTATTAAAGAAAGTTGGAAAGTCTACCCCAGGGATGGATATGATCTGTTACCCAATGTTGGAGAATTTGACTGATAAAGGGAAGGAGGTGGTGTTGACCTTATTCAATATTGCTGCTTTTCCACTACCAACGCGGCTGAGTTGGGCTGAGCCGTGCGGTGCTGAGTTGGGCTGAGTCAAGCTGAGTGGGGCTGTTGGAGTTGCATTTCGACTACAACCGCGCTGAACCGTGCTGGCTGGAAGTGGGTGGACACATTGGGTGGAGTTAGCGAAAGTGGGTGGACGTCACGTTATGTCTTTAGGCGGCGCAAACCACATCAGTGACCTTTTAAGCGGTAGTCTCACGACCCGGCTAGTAAACAATAAACATGGAGGACATGGAGTCGTTAGTGTTGCTGGTCTTGGTGCTGTGGCTTGTTGTCACCGACAACGCCAACAGATACTGGCAAGAGCGTATAGATGAGGCGAGGCGCATAAGGCTTCAGAAATTCTTGTAATTCGTAATTCTTCTTCTTCCAGGTTTACGGTGTTTACAGATCCCAGCGTGCTCGCGGGGCATGTGTGGGCATGTGAGGACACTCCTCCTCACCAATCAGTGCACAGGGGAGTGTCTCCTCACGCCCCTAGCCCCACTCGGTTCGGTTTGGCTCGCTTCAGCCCTACTCCAAAACCGTGCGAGTTTTGAGTGCTGAGTAGGGCTGAAGCGAGCTGAGTCGTGCTGCTCTGAGGTAGTCGAAACGCGAGCCGTGTCGGGCTGAAGTGAGCTGAAAAAGGGTAGTGGAAAAGGGCCATAAGTTGTGGACAGAAGGAGTAATCCCAGCAGAATGGAAGCAGCCTGTTATCATCCCTATTAGGAAACCTGGGAAAGATGCAAAGAGTACCCAAGTAACTACAGACCTATAGCATTAACTTCTCAAATGGGTAAAGTAATGGAAAGAATGGTGAATGAAAGGCTGGTCTACTGGTTAGAAACTAGAAATCTATTACATAGCTACCAGAGTGGTTTTTAGGAAGGAAAGGGGGACTATGGATCCAATACTTGCCCTGTAGGACTCAATAAGGAAAGCTCAGGTTAATAAACAGACTGTTTTGGCCATATTTTTTGATGTTGAAAAGGCCTATGACATGGTCTGGAGAGAGGGTCTTCTTATTAAGTTTAAACAGATGGGAATTAAAGGAAGAATGTTCCAGTGGGTTAGATACTTCTTATCTGGTAGGAGAATTATAGGTAAAATTAATGAAGAATTTAGTAATGAGTATAGTTGAGAATGGTACGCGCCAAGGTAGTATTATCAGCCCAGTACTATTCTTGATTACGATCAATGATGTTTTTAAAGATTTACAGAGATCAGTTAATGTTGCATTGTTTGCAAACGATGGGGCTATGTGGAAGAGGGGTAGAAATGTTAACTTTATTGTGAATAAGATGCAGCAGTCAGTGAATGCTGTCCAAAAGTGGGCCCTTGAATGGGGATTTAGAATTTCTATAGATAAGACTAAAACAGTATTTTTTACCAGGAGGATTATTCCTCTCGACTTCAAGTTGAAGATATCTGGCACAGAGTTAGAAAGAGTTGACTGCTTCAAATATTTAGGCCTATGGTTTGATAAGAGACTAACCTGGTCTGTGCATATACAGAAGATGATTGAGAAATGTAAAAAAGTTTTAAATGTGATGCGATGCTTGCGTGGGGTGGATTGGGGTGCAAATAGGCCAGCCTTGAAAACTATTTACATTAGCCTCATTAGATCTGTATTTGACTATAGGTGTGTGGCTTACAGATCTGCATACAGATTTGCAAGCGAGTTTTACTACCCTGAGGAGGAAGAAGAAATAAAATAAAACATTTCAGGAGAAAGCTAAAAACCTGTAATTTGCTAACACTGAGCAAAAACATGGCTGAATCCTGAATGACTCCTATTTGCATAAATAGGGGACTGCATAGGTGGCAAAATGTAGGTTTTTTTTTTCCTGCCATGGAAGTGCACTTGTATACCGATGAGAAAGCAATTTGCATTACAGCTGTGAATGAGGATTCAAAATGGCGGCTTGGCTCGGTTTTCCCTTTCGGGCACTCTCATTTTCTGTTAGAATTTGGTAAAGAAAAAAATAAATATTGTTTACTAGCTTAAGGTCTGTCTGTATGGTGAAATACCGTGACCTCGGCCTTGAATACTGACCTCGGCCCAGAGGGTCTCGGTCAGTACTTTCAAGACCTCGGTCACGGTATTTCACGATACGGACCTCCCAGCTGGTAAATAACGTATTTATTTTAATTTTTTGTGTTTTTAGTTTTACAAACTTTCAACAAGATTTCAGTAAAATACACTCAACCTGTAATCAAGCCTATGGAGTCTTTGTTTATCTGTCTAAGAATAGAAGTGATGTATCTGCCAGGAGAGAATAAGTACCACCAAGTACTTTCTCCAGTCTACAGACCAGTATAGCACAGCCAAGACTACTATGAAAGTGGTCAATATCTGGCCTGTGCTTTTCCAATATTTCAAAATGTTTGAATGTATTGCTCCCACTCGAAGTTGGCTGGCAATGGCTCATCACCTCTTCATGATGGGATTATTTTATTTATTTATTTATTTTATTTGCATCCTCCCCTGGTTTAACACCACAATGCTCTTGATTGTGAAAAAGAGACACAGGAGGCAGAGGTGGTGACTCGCAGAACTTTTTTTTAATTTTATCTCTGAAATTAAACGAGTGCTTTACCTGACCAGCATAGACAAGATCTGACAAATTACAAATATAAAATTGCAGCACCAAAAGGTCTAAAGCATCAATGGACATCCAATCTATGGGAAAAAAGTAACAACTCTCCTCGTTTATATTTTCTGGTTGTCCATCAATCTGTCTGTCCATGTGCCTGTCTGAGATTCTTGTTAGTGTAATCATTCAAGAACAAGTCATTGTTTAAGATTTCAGACTATTATTTGTCTCATTTATAGAATTGGCAAATGTCATTTCTCCATATGTATGTGAAAAGACAGTGGCACTATTTGTTTAATATTGTGTAGTTTGTTCCTTAGTGTTGATGGCTTTGTCAAACAGCTGATGTCATTTTCCTTTTAGGTCTCTGGTTATGGGTCAAAGGTAAGTTGCTCTTCGGACTGCACAGTTGACACCAACGCTGTGGAAAAAGCAAGTTATTAATTTTTTTTTCCGATTTCCATACTAATTGACTATCATTCCAGAAAAAAAAAATACAGCGTAATAAATAACGCTTGCTAAAAGACCTGCACACCTACTCAACCAAGAATCATGCATCACTCATGCAAGCAACACACAAACTTTTTTTTTTCTCTGTCTAAAAATAAAATTAACCTAAATTTTCACTGAATATAGTTTCTTCTTTTTGTACCAACTGATTACATCCTGGTCAAAACCAGCACCAGAGTTTATTTGTTAACCTCTTTCTCCTGATTACTGTTATGGTAGATCTGGAGCTTATCCCAGGAAAACTGGATAAAATTCAGGAATACAGCCTGGAGGGGATGCTAGTCCACTGCTGGGCAACATGCACATACACACATTAACACACTTATTCACAGCTTGGAGGAATTTAGAATAGCCAATTTACCTAGAGAACCCAGAGAAGAACAAAATAGACACTGCAAAACTGAGACAGCAACACTTAGATATACCATGTAGAATTAAAATGATGTGAACTACAATGTTAAAGCAAAAAGCATCATACCATACTTATCAAGGTATAATTGTTATATAGATGCTGTGTTTCACTGCTGACAGTGGGCTATGCAATATTATAAAGTTGCATCAAATAATTCTGGGTAAAATTAGTGTAATAGTGAGAATCTTCTCCAGGCCTGTAAAAACTAATATATATATATATATATATATATATATATATATATATATATATATATATATATATATATATATTTTCCCCTTATCAAAATAGTCAGTGCCAAACAGGGTAAAAGTGTAAGTTGCTTGAACTTTATGGGTCTCAGGAAAGTGTAAAATTCAAGTGGTGAGCAACATGTAATGAAGGGAAGAGAAGTTATGTGGCTATTCTCACCTGCTTGAGGTTACCTTCTGCTTTCCATAAGAGGCCCAATGCCCATGCAGGAACCAGCAGGATGGAGGAGAGGGCCATCAGCCAGCCCAACCCATATGCCCAGGCTGGGTACACATACCAGCGGTTAAATGTCAGAGGCTGGTACTCCACCATGGAATATATGAAGGATATCTTGGGTTAAAGGAAGAGAGGTAAGTAGTCAGTCAAGTCCACAAATGGGAGTAGGTAGCAGCAATGTTGTATTTGTTTGAAGAGGAAAAATTTTTCATTGTCCAGGGAAAGATGTAAAAATGAGCTCTGTAACTGATATGTGGAGAAAATACTGTGAGACCAGGGATATCCAATCATTGTGTGGCTTCTTCTCTAATAATTAAATCATTTATTAGTTGCGTTATTCAGATTATCTGAAATGGCTTTATCAACTGGTTGTTTGAGGTATGATGAAATATTAGTTAATTTGGTAAGAGTAATCTTCTTTTAGTTAAAGAAGAGAGTGTAACAGCCAAACAGAAGCTTACCAGAAAAAGAAATGGGGTAATGTATTTCCAGCACAGCCTAAAGATGACATGAGGGTATGACCCTGTCATGTCTTCAATGATTTCAGACATTCGTTCAGCCCCTGAAAAGAGTCACAGCATATAAATGGGGTGAATGCAGGCATGTATTAAAGTTTATTGGGGTCTTTAATAAAATTTAATGGGTTTCCTAAAGTAGCAATCAAAAGCTTGGACACCCCTGCTCATTCATAGACGCTTTGCACACTATTGGCATTATCTTAACCAGCTTCATGTGGTAGTCACCTGGAATGCTTTCCAATTAACAGGAGTGCCTCATCAAAAGTTAATTAGGACAATTTCCTGCCTTCTTAATGCGTTTAAGATCAAACAGTAAATAGTCAAGAATAAAAATACAGTAAATAGCCCTATTCCACAACTGTAGTAATCTATATTTTGTAGCGAAATGCTCAGCTCAGTAAAGAGAAACGACAGTCCATCATTACTTTAAGACACAAAGTGTCTTAATTAATAAAGCAAAAGAAAACCCCAATTAATTAGGTGTCCAGACTTTTGACTGATCCTGTATTTACCTGTGGAAACAGATTTACATTTACCGATACATTTAGCAAAGGATCCCAGGCATAAGGCCTTATACTGTACTTCGTTTGTCTCCACTTCTCAATGTGAGGACTGGTGCTCTATTTATAGTGCAATGTGTGAATAAGTAAGCTACATTATACAAGAGAAGATTTTGTTTTTGATTCTGTACTCCAGCATTTTAAAGGAATTTGTAACTAAACTGTTTGAATCAAAGGACTCGCAGCCAGTTTTATACGTAGTGTTCTTAACTCAGGGCACCTTAATATTCGGACAAATCCACATGATCCAAATTAAATTGATCATGTTCAGTACAACTGCAATAACCAGCCTCGGCATTCCCACTTCATACCATTAGAGGACAACCTCTCCTGAGTTTTGAACCTCTTATTTGATGTTTATGCTCATTTCCTGTTTAACTGCAATCTTTAAAAAAAAAAGCACATTGATGTATGGTAAAATTGAGTAGCTAAATATCCAATTAATTATTGTCTCCTAAAATGTGTGGACTATGTATAAGCAGACTCTGACTACTTTGCCAATTACAAATGAACGAGAGCACAGCTACTATGTGAAGTGTTTGTGACCCACCAAAGGCCCAGCCCACAGCGAGAGACTGAGACACAGAAAGGAAGAAGATGCAGGCTCCATTGCAGGCATAGTAGTCAAACAGCTGAAACACGTACATACCACCCTGCAAGACAGAATGACAAATGAAAATGCAGATCAGACTGTGAGACAAAATAATGACATCTTTGAAGTTACAAAACTTAAAAAAAAAACACTTTGGGAGAGACAGGTGTCGTCTCACCATCTGAGAATTATGGATGTGTTGGAGGGGTTGGGAAGAAATATATATATACACACACAGTGGTGCTTGAAAGTTTGTGAACCCTTTAGAATTTTCTGTCTTTCTGCATAAATATAACCTAAAACTTCAGATTTTCACACAAGTCCTAAAGGTAGATAAAGAGAACCCAGTTAAACAAATGAGACAAAAATATTATACTTGGTCATTTATTTATTGAGGAAAATGATCCAATATTACATATCTGTGAGTGGCAAAAGTATGTGAACCTTTGCTTTCAGTATCTGGTGTGACCCCCTTGTGCAGCAATAACTAAATGTTTCCGAGAACTGTTGATCAGTCCTGCACACCGGCTTGGAGGAATTTTATCCCATTCCTCCATACAGAACAGCTTCAACTCTTGGATGTTGGTAATTTCCTCACATGAACTGCTCGCTTCAGGTCCTTCCACAACATTTCGATTGGATTAAGGTCAGGACTTTGACTTGGCCATTCCAAAACATAACTTTTTATTCTTCTTTAACCATTACCCACCTTCTCTTGAGGTTCAGTTCATGGACAGATGTCCTGACATTTTCCTTTAGAATTGGCTGGTATAATTCAGAATTCATTGTTCCATCAATGATGGCAAGCCGTCCTGGCCCAGATGCAGCAAAACAGGCCCAAACCATGATACTACCACCACGTTTCACAGATGGGATAAAGTTCTTATGCTGGAATGCAGTGTTTTTCCATTCTCCAAACATAAGGCTTCTTATTTAAACCAAAAAGTTCTATTTTGGTCTCATCCGTCATCAAAACATTTTTCCAATAGCTTCTGGCTTGTCCACGTGATCTTTAGCAAACTGCAGACAAACAGCAATGTTCTTTTTGGAGAGCAGTGGCTTTCTCCTTGCAACCCTGCCATGCACACCATTGCTGTTCAGTGTTCTCCTGATGGTGGACTCATGAACATTGGTTAATGTTAAGCCAATGTGAGCAAGGCCTTCAGTTGCTTAGAAGTTACCCTGGGGTCCTTTGTGACCTCGCCGACTATTACACGCCTTGCTCTTGGAGTGATCTTTGTTGGTCGACCACTCCTGGGGAGGGTAACGATGGTCTTGAATTTCCTCCATTTGTACACAATCTGCCTGACTGTGGATTAGTGGAGTCCAGTGTTCTTTAAGTAAAACAGGGTGCCCACTCACACCTGATTGTCATCCCATTGACACCTGACTCTAATTTCACCTTCTAATTTCACATACTTTTGACACTCACAGATATGTAATATTGGATGATTTGCCTCAGTAAATAAATGACCAAGTATGATATTTTTCTCTCATTTGTTTAACTGGGTTATCTTTATCTACTTTTAGGACTTGTGAAAATCTGATGATGTTTTATGTCATATTTATGCAGAAATCTACAAAATTCTAAAGGGTTCACAAACCGTCAGTCAAGCACATGTGTGTGTGTGTGAGATGTATTTATATTTTTTAAATTTTACATTTGCCTATAGTTGTGAGAGAAATTCCCTCAAATGTGTAAATGTAAACAATATGTAAATCATCCATCTATTATCTGTAGCGCTTATCCTGTTCTACAGGGTTGCAGGCAAGCTGGAGCCTATCCCAGCTGACTATGGACGAGAGGCGTGGTACACCCTCGACAAGTCGCCAGGTTATCACAGGGCTGACACATAGACACAAACAATCATTCACACTCACACCTACGGTCAATTTAGAGCTATCAATTAGCCTAAGCTGCATGTCTTTGGGGGAAACCAGAGCACCCAGAGGAAACCCACACAGACAGGGGGAGAACATGCAAACTCCACACAGAAAGGCCCCTGTCAGCCACTGGGCTTGAACCCAGAACCTTCTTGCTGTGAGGCGACAGTGCCAACCATTACACCACCGTGCCGCCATACGTAAATCAATCCATGTTAATATATGAAATGTAGATATATGAAACTTTTTGCTTTGTCTGCTGAATCTCAAGGTTGCAAAAAGCCAAACTTCTCACACACTGTTCAGCAGACACAGCCAAAAGAAATCCAGAAAACATATCCTGACTTAAATGAAATGAGACTCAAGTGAAGTATATTTCATAGTATTTTTGTGAAATTATTTCTCTAGTGTCTTATTCATTCTCATTCCCTCATACTTTAAGATCCCACAAGTGCTATTGGCAACTTAGCATCTTTTACAAAACATAGTTTTGACTGTAGTGACTGGCAAGTTTCTTTATGTTTCTACCCTCATATTGGTGATTATTTCTTAATTATCCCCACCTCTGTGACCATGATCAGTTGGCTGAAGAAGCAGACAATACAGAAAAGAAGCAGGAAGATTTCTCGGGATCCAGTTCTACGTAGCACGTTTGGCAACACGTCCGTCAGTGATGTCATTATCATGTGGATTAAAATAAACTGGAAAATCATACAAGTACAACAATATGCTTAAGAGTTTAACTGTTCAAAACTATTTCTGAAGATAAAGCACAATGTCTGTGAGCTCTTTTGGCATGATGATGAAATGGAAAACAATCAAACAAAAGTCACAAGGTAAAGGAGAGGTGGCCAAGAAAAGAAAGAAGAGGCATGACAATGCATCACTGAAGAGACATGTGCAAACATCATTGACTATGTCTTCATTCATGACAAGACAATGGCATAATTCAAAGCATCATTATAGATGCCACTGGCATCGATAATGTAAGGAACAGCCATGATTACTTAATTAACATTTAAATTGCTTAATTATTATTTAAGGTATTATTTTGAAACCCTAAATACACTGTCTGTTGGTGTGTGTGCATGCACCTGTGTGTCCAGACCAAGCAAAATAATCATAATGAAGAACACCACAGCCCACAGCTGAGGCAAAGGCATCAAAGCCACAGCCTGAGGATAAGCTACAAAAGCTAGGCCAGGACCTGAGGGAAAGAAATTGGAATAAGAAATTTATATATAAAAGGTATGGCTATTCAATAACAAGACTGATGCTGTTATTCAATTTTAAAGAAGAAAATGTACATTTCAATTCCTTTCTCCTTTAATATATTCCACTTCTGCAACTGCACACTGCTGTATTCTTGTCTTCTGCTGATTAATGCAGTGCGGTAGGTCTTCTTTTGTTAGTTGTCTCAGAAGGGCCGTCACTGTCTTTGTCATTTCTGGAAAAGACTCAATAAGGGTTCTGTGGCAGCGGGGGTGTGGCTGAGTGTCGGTTTGTGAATGGAGGGTGGAGTCGGGGAAGGCGAGTGGTTAAATCGCTACACCTGTTGTCAATTAATGTGTGTTTGTGTGTCTCTTGCAGTGACAGCGCTCCATAAAAGGAGTAAGGGAGCAGAGGACGAGAGATTGGGACCAGAGCACGACTGTGTGTGTGTGTCTGAATGTCTGTGTGACTGTCCCAAGTGAGAAAGTATTGTGTTGAAAAGCCAAATAAAAACAAATCTGAATGCTAACAACAGCCTGCCATACTTCTGTGCTCCATCCACATCCGGGCAGCTTTGACAGTGGTGCCGAAACCCAGGAGTGCAGAAAGGAACCCCCCCATGGAGTCCTCGCCCTTTAAAGACCTCATCCATGCCCTCGCCACGGCACAGCAGAACCAGCAACAAGTGCTGATCGCCCTCCAAAAGGAGCAGGAACAATGGTTTGAAGCTTTGATGCTGGCCCAACAAGAAGACCGCCAGGCGTTCCAGCACCTACTCACATCAACGGGGTCCATGACTGCCACTGTAGTGGACCCTCCCCACCTCATCCTAACAAAGATGGGTCTGCATGACAATCCAGAAACCTTCCTCGCGCTCTTTGAGCAAGCAGCGGAGGCGTGGGGTTGGCCAGTCGAGCTGCGCTGCAGCTCCCCATCGACAACCAGCTCGCATATGCAGACCTCAAGAAAGCCATCCTCCAGCATGTTGGCTGCTTCCCGGAGCAACAATGTCAGCGCTTCCGCTGCGCTTGGAGGAGGTCAGCCAGCCGTTTGTGCTAGGCCAACTCTGGGACGCCTGCCAGTGGTGGCTGAGGGCAGACGACTGCGACACAGAAGGAATTATCAACCTGGTGACACTGGAACAGTTCATCGTGCGACTTCCGGAAAGATCGGTGGAGTGGGTCCAGTGTCCTCACCCAGCATCACTGGATCAAGCCATCGAGCTGGCAGAGGACCACATGGCGACGGTTCCAACGGCAGGAAGACATGCTTCTCCTTCTCTCTCTCTCTCTCTCTTTCCCTCTGTTTCCCGTCCTCGCCTGTTCCCCCACCGTGGAGGCAGGGGCCGGCTTCCCCCAGCCGGCCTGACACACCTGTGGTGGCCTCCCGTTTCCTCCTTCATTGTCTGTGTCTTCTCCCCCCCCCCAGTGAGTGATGTCCATAACACCAGTGCAGAGGGAGAGCCTGGGCTGGTGTGCTGATGCTGCGGTGAGCTGGGACATTTCCAAAATCGATACACCCCAATGGAGATGGGTGTGGTGGTCTGGGTCCCTGACTCCCCAAAAACCACGCTCGATCGGGCCGGAGCATATCGTATACCGGTAAGTGTCCAAGGGGATACATATCAGGCCATGGTGGATTCCGGCTGTAACCAGACCTCAATTCACCAAAGCCTGGTGCAAGGTGAGGCATTGGAGAGAGCAGAAGTGGTGAAGGTATTTTGTGTGCACAGGGATGTTCACAAATACCCTTTAGTGTCTGTCCACCTTCTCTTTCATGGAGAAAAGCAAAGTGTCAAGGCAGTGGTTAATCTCACCCACTAACTGATTTTGGGGACTGATTGGCCAGGATTTAAAGAGTTAATGAAACACATAGTAAGAAGTGGGTCCTGCAGTAATGCGTCTTGGGAAGGACCCGGACTAGCATTGGCAGGAGAAGCTGTCACAGAACCATCTATGTCAGCACTGCCTCAGGGCGATATGCAGTGCAAGGAGCACCCTGCCCCTCCTCCCTCTCTTGGGGATTCCCTTGATGATTTCCCATTAGAGCAGTTGCAAGACAGGATTCTGCAGCATGCATTTGACCAAGTGAGAGTAATCGATGGTCAAATTCTCCAGCCAAATGCAACTCCGGCCTTCTCATACTTTTATATTATTAAGGATAGGTTATACCGAGTGACACAGGACACGCAAACTGGTGAAAAGATAACACAGTTATTAATCCCAAAGAGCCGCCAGGAACTCCATATTCCATGCAGCTCACTTTAATCCCATGGCCGGACACTTGGGGCAGGACAAAACACTAGCCCGAATAATGGCCCGGTTCTATTGGCCAGGGACTCGTGGGGATGTCTGTCGGTGGTGTGCAGCGTGCCGCGAATGCCAATTAGTAAATCCCGCGGCCACTCTCAAAGCACCTTTGCGCCCCCTCCCTTTGATCGAGACCCCTTTTGAAAGAATCGGGATGGATCTCATCGGGCCATTAGTTTGGTCAGCATGGGGATATTGCTTTATTTTAATTCTGGTGGACGATGCAACGCGATATCCAGAAGCAGTGCCTCTCCGGAATATCTCAGCATGCAGTATTGCGGAAGCGCTTTTCCGTATGATCTCCCGGGTTGGGATTCCGAAAGAAATTCTGACAGACCAAGGCACTACATTTATGTCATGCACACTACGCAAACTGTATGGGCTATTGGGGATTAAGCCTATCCGCACCAGTGTCTGTCACCCACAAATGGGTGGCTTAGTGGAACATTTTAATCAAACACTCAGAAACATAATTTGGAAGTTCCTAAGTGAGGATGCACGTAATTGGGATAATTGGCTTGAGCCCCTGTTATTTGCAGTACGAGAGGTCCCACGTTTTTCACCATTCAAATTATTATGTGGGTAGAAGCCGCATGGCATTTTGGATGTGCTACGTAAAATTGGGAGGAGGGACCTTCGCCTAGGAAGAATGAAATTCAATATATTCTCAACCTCCACACCAAACTCCACACACTCATGCACTTAACCCAGGAGAATTTGCGGAGGCACAAGAACGTCAAGTGTGACTGTATGACAGGGGCTCGCACCTTAGAGAGTTCATGCCAGCAGACAAAGTACTCGTATTATTGCCCACGTCAAGTTCCAAATTAATCGCCAAGTGGCAAGGGCCCTTCGAGGTCACACGGTGAGACGGGGACATCGACTGTGAGATGAGGCAAACAGACAGGGGTGGGGCATTGCTAATTTACCACCTCAATCTGTTAAAACACTGGAATGAAGAGGTCCCCGTGGCACTGGTGTCAGTAGTCCCAGAGAAGGAGGAGCTGGGGCCGGAGGTACAAAAAAAAAAAAATTGACATATCCAACCACTCCAGTCCCTTGAGGAGACCACCTCTCCCTGGCCCAACTTATGGAGGTAGCCCAGTTGCAGAAGGAATTTTCCGACATGTTTTCGCCCCTGCCCGGCCGCACCCACCTCCTAGAACACCACATTGAGATGCCCCCGGGGGTGGTAGTGCACAACCGCCCTTACCGCCTGCCCGAACACACAAAAAAGTGGTTCGGGATGAACTCAAGGCCATGCTCAAAATGGGTATAATCGAGGAGTCCCCCAGTGACTGGAGCAGGCCAGTGGTCCTGGTTCCCAAGACCGATGGATCAGTCTGGTTCTGTGTGGACTATAGAAAGGTCAACGCGGTGTCTAAGTTCGACACATACCCAATGCCTCACATTGACGAGCTGCTCGATTGATTGGGCACTGCTTGTTTTTACTTGATACTGGATTTAAGGAAAGGATATTGGCAGATCCCCTTGACTCCTCTATCCCGAGAGAAAACAGCCTTTTCCACACTGTTTAGGTTACAACAATTCATCACACTTCCTTTTGGGTTGTTTTGGGCTCCCATGACGTTCCACCGGCTCATGGACAGGGTTCTACGCCCCCACACCGCCGACACTGGGGCCGGAGGTACAAAAAAAAAATTGACATCTCCAACCACTCCGGTCCCTTGAGGAGACCACCTCTCCCTGGCCCTAGACAATATTATCATCTATAGCAATGATTGGCCGCGGCACCTTGAACACCTTAGGGCTGTCCTAAAGTCGCTGAAGTATGCAGGTCTCACAGCTAACCCAAACGAGTGTGCAATTGGGCGGGTGGAAGTACAGCATCTGGGTTTCCACTTAAGTCATGGGCAGGTGCGTCCCAAAATTAACAAGACTGCAGTGATTGTGGAATGCCTAAGGGCCAAGACCAAAAAGGGAATGAGACAGTTCCTGGGGCTGGCTGGCTACTATCGTAGGTTCATACCTAATTATTCAGACGTCACTAGCCCGCTAACTGATCTCACTAAAAAGGGAGCACTAGATCCGGTCTAGTGGATGGAGCAATGCCAACAGGCTTTCTCTAGGGCAGGCATCACCAAATGGCGGACCTCGGTCCGGATACGGACCCAGTGATGGTTCTGTCCGGACCTGTGACCAATGGTAAATTGACAAGATTAAGTAATTTTCATGGAGCATTATTTTGGACGGTTGTGGCTATTGACAGTGGGCGCTGCTACTCCAGTTAATAAGACAATAGCTTCACTCAGTTGAGCCAATAAAATCATTAGTTTACACAGAGCGACAAGCAGAGAGGAAGAGAGTTAAGTTAAGAGACAACCGACCGAGACAACATGGCTTGCTCCAAAAGGTGGCGGAAAGTAGACAAGGAAAATCATTGTTTTAAAGATGAATGGATGGAGAAATATATGTTCATTCTTCCGGCGAGCAGTTCAAAACCAGTGTGCCTCATATGCTCCGAAAACGTGGCATTAATTAAAAGCGGCAACATGAAGTGCCACTACAAAAAAAAAGCACAGCTCTTTTGAGCAAAGTTGTCCCCTGAAGTCTGAGCTGAGGGCACACAAAATAACCGAACTGCAAGCACAGTATGACAGGTCTACCCAACTCATCACACATACATTTACAGCCCAGCAACGTATAAACGAATGTTCCTTAAAAGTAGCATGGATTTTGGGGCAACATAAAAAAACATTTAGGCTACATCCACACGACAACGGCAACGAGATTTTATTAAAAAAAATATCACGTCCACATGGGCAACGGATCAGTAAAATATCAGGTACATATGGCAACGCAACACTTGCTGAAAATGATGCAATACACATGCCACACCTCTAGGGGCGCTGTAAGACGGTCCCATCGGAGACACCAGAACAATAGAAGAAGTAGGATGCATGCGCATAATCCCCTTCTTCTACCCGGTGTGAAGCACTGTCAGGAACAAACACACAACAAGAAGAAGATGGCTGCGACTACGCGAGGAAATCGTGCCTTCTGTGTATACAAATTAGTTTTATTAGTGTGCATAGTTTTATATAACTTAATTTTCTTATTGTGTGTGAACATTTTGAAAAGCATTTTTATATAATTTATATAACTTTTTATATTGTGTGTGAACATTTTGAAAAGCAGCTTTATCCAATAAAAAAAAATTCAAGAAATGGTTCAGTTACTTGTTTATTTAAAAGAAAAGCTGTATACAAAAGTGAATGCAATGCAGTGGTTCATACAAAACAGCGAGAGTGCTGCTTGTTCTAGTCATGTGGTTGTGACGTCATCGTAAACAAATCCGTTCTACTCATCCAGACGACTTTGCAACGGCGCCATTGCCAGATTTTTCCACTCTGGAACCCGTTCTCAAAAAATGTTGTGGGGCACCCAAAACGCCGGTGCAGTGTGGATGCCAGGCCAAAACGATAAACAATTTTATCAGATTCACCTGAATCCGTTGCCGTGGGACAGTTGTGAAGGAGTGCTTAAACGCCATTGCTGAGACATTATTTGAGGCTCAACAATGAACACCTACATATCTGCATGAGAATGGCACTAACTCCATTCCAACCAAGATTTAAATTACTGGCAGGTCAGCCACATGCCCATTTTTCTCATTAAGAAAAGTAAAAGAAGAATTAAAAGAGAAAAGTTCAAAGAAAAATGTTCTGTTTGCATTTCCCCTCCTAAAAAGCCACTTGTTTTCTGAAGATGTGGACTTTTTTTTCTTGAAAAGTTGGCCCTCATTTTTTTAGGCTGGGATCACATTATTTTAAGAACAAAGAAGAGAAAATGTTAAGTCAATGCTCTGTTTGCACTTTTTAGTGAATGTTTTCTGAGTTGACTTTTTTACTTGAAGTGTAGGCCTTCGATTCTTCAGGTTGGGACCTCTTTAATTTAAGAGAAAAAGGAGTTATTCCACTCTGTTTGCACTTTTTTTATTTATTTTATTCTGAGGTTTCTGTTTTCTTTAATCTGAAATAAAGGCCTTGAATTTATTTTCCTGGGACTACTTTTATTTATGGTAAAAGAGATAGTTGTGCACTCGGTTCATTTCCTGCATTGGAAATTAACAATAAATATTGTTGAAACCATATGAAAAATGTGGACATAGGGGAAGGCTATAAGACACAAGCTGGACTTCGGTTCAGACCTTCTACTTGGACAAAATTTAATAACTAGACCTCAGTGACTTTTAATTGAATACCCCTGCTCTAGGGTAAAGGCTGCACTGTGTGGGGAGCCACTTTTACACTCCCCTGACTTTTCTCTCCCCTTTGTTTTGCAGACGGATGCATCGGACAGGGGGATGTTCTGTCCCTGGAGGTGGAGGAACGTCCCATGCTGTACGTTAGCCGAAAGTTGTCAATGCGTGAAAGCAAGTACAGCACGATAGAGAAAGAGTGCCAGGCCATCAAGTGGGTGGTCCTCACCCTCCAGTACTACCTACTGGGATGCCCTTTCACCCTCTGTTTGGACCACACGCCCCTCCAGTGGCTCCACCACATGAAGGATGCCAAAGCGCAGATCACCCGTTGGTATCTCGCCCTCCAGCCATTCAAATTCAAGGTGGTCCACAGGCTGGGGGCGCAGATGGTGGTGGCAGACTTCCTGTCCTGTTGGGGGGGGGGCGGGTCCACTGCAGGCTGGATGGCTCCCTGGTCTGAGGCGGACGGTGGGGGTATGTGGCAGTGGAGGCATGCCTGAGCATCGGTTTGTGAATGGAGGGCGGAGTTGGGGAAGGTGAGTGGCCAAATCACTACACCTGTTGTCAATTAATGTGTGTTTGTGTGTCTCTTGCAGTGATGGCGCTCTATAAAATGAGTAAGAGAGCAGAGGACGAGAGATTGGGACCAGAGCACGATGGTGTGTGTGTGTTTGAGTGTCTGTGTGACTGTCCCAAGTGAGAAAGTATTGTGCTGAAAAGCCAAATAAAAACAAATCTGAACGCTAACAACAGCCTGCCATACTTCTGTGCTCCACCCACATCCGGGCAGCTTCGACAGGTTCCCTCAAGAACAAGTGTGATTTGAAGGAAAAGAAAAGTCACATGGTGCTAGACAACATGAACTGGGAGGGTGGTCAAGTACTGCGACGTGTTTGTCACCCAAAAACTACTCCACCTAGAGTCCAGTGCACTGGAAAACACCTTCAACAAAGATGAAGAATGTTTGATAAAGCAAGTCGAAGTTCAAGACCATGTTGATTGTTTTCTTTGATGTTAAGGACATATAATTTTAAAGAATTGGGGTCCAGATGGGGGAACAGAGAACCCACACTATTACAAACGGGCTCTAGAAACTTTGTGAGAAAGGATAGAAGGATAGGTGTCAGAAGAAAGGATATGGAAAAATAGGGTACACCTGTGGGGAAATGGTTTCATCCTCCATCTGGACAATGTGCCAGCATACTAAGAAGAAGAGGAAACCTTTATTTGTCACATGCACACTCACAGTGAAATTTGTTCTCTGCATTTAACCCATTTGAAGCAGTGAACACATGCATGCACACACACAAGTGAGCAATGAGCACACATGCATACCCAGAGCAGTGGGCAGCTATGCTACAGTGCCCAGGGAGCAGTTAAGGATTAGGTCCCTTGCTCAAAGACAGTTCAGCCCAAGGCCTCCCCATGTTAACCTTAATCACATGTCTTTGAACTGTGGGGGAAACCGGAGCACCTGGAGGAAACCCAGGCAGACATGGGGAGAACATGCAAACTCCACACAGAAAGGCCCCCCACAGGCTGCAGGGATCGAACCGAGAACGTTCTTGTTGTGAGGCGACAGTGCTAACCACTACACCACAGTGCGGCCACTCAGCCATCTATTTGTGGGTGACAGACACTGGTGCAGATAGGCTTAATGCCCAAATAGCCCATACAGTTTGCGTAGTGTCTCATCTCATTATCTCTAGCCGCTTTATGCTGTTCTACAGGGTCGCAGGCAAGCTGGAGCCTATCCCAGCTGACTATGGGCGAAAGGCAGGGTACACCCTGGACAAGTCGCAAGGTCATCACAGGGCTGACACAGACACAGAAAGCCACTCACACTCTCATTCACACCTACGGTCAATTTAGAGTCGCCAGTTAACCTAACCTACATGTCTTTGGACTGTGGGGGAAACCGGAGCACCCAGAGGAAACCCAGGCAGACATGGGGAGAACATGCAAACTCCACACAGAAAGGCCCCCACAGGCCGCTGGGATCAAACCCAGAACCTTCTTGTTGTGAGGCGACAGTGCTAACCATTACACCACCGTGCAGCCACTTAGCCATCCGTTTGTGGGTGACAGACACTGGTGCAGATAGGCTTAATCCTCAATAGCCCATACAGTTTGCGTAACGTGTGACGTAAATGTAGTGCCTTGGTCTGTCAGGATTTCTTTCGGAATCCCAACCTGGGAGAAAATTTGGAAGAATGCTTCCGCAGTACTGCGTGCTGAGATATTGCAGAGAGGCACTGCTTCTGGATATCACGTTGCATCATCCACCAGAACTAAAATAAAGCAATATCCCTGTGCTGACCAAACTAATGGCCCAATGAGATCCATCCCGATTCTTTCAAAAGGGGTCTCGATCAAAGGGAGGGGGCACAAAGGCGCTTTTGGAGTGTCTGCAGGATTTACTAATTGGCATAAGAACATTACACGGTGGTGCGAAGGTATGAAGTTCATCTTCTCATTTTGAAAAATATATTACTCCTTTGCAGGGCGGCACGGTGGTGTAGTGGTTAGCACTGTCGCCTCACAGCAAGAAGGTCCTGGGTTCGAGCCCCGGGGCCGGCGAGGGCCTTTCTGTGTGGAGTTTGCATGTTCTCCCCGTGTCCACGTGGGTTTCCTCCGGGTGCTCCGGTTTCCCCCACAGTCCAAAGACATGCAGGTTAGGTTAACTGGTGACTCTAAATTGACCGTAGGTGGGAATGTGAGTGTGAATGGTTGTCTGTGTCTATGTGTCAGCCCTGTGATGACCTGGCGACTTGTCCAGGGTGTACCCCGCCTTTCGCCCGTAGTCAGCTGGGATAGGCTCCAGCTTGCCTGCGACCCTGTAGAAGGATAAAGCGGCTAGAGATAATGAGATGAGATGAGATATTACTCCTTTGCTTCGCTCACTTGTGAAATATACATTCACTACTTGAAGATAAACTTTCCAATCTTCATGCAACCATGTCACATCCTCTAGATACTACACACACACACACATATACTTTTTTTTCCCCCCAGAAGTAATACCTGACTCTGCCACATCCTCTATAGGAACACCTTGCACATGAGCCATGAAGCCCAGAACTGAGAACACTGCAAAGCCTGCTACAACACTGGTACCACTGTTTAGCAGACACAGCCAAAAGCAGTCCCTAAAACACAGATACATGATTATATTACAATCAATGAGGCAAAATATCTATGATATTCTTGCGAATATATTTTATTATCTACAACTCTAACTTTTAGGCCCTTTTTGGATCATAATCACAATTAAAATTCTTTCTGATTTATTTTACTTTTAGTAGCTTTATAACCAGTGACGAGCCAGTGAGGCTGAGAAGTTCCTGATGACTAGATAGTTCTTTTTTTCATCACTGTAGGACTTTTGTTGCTGGTGTTTTTAAGAAAGGGATTATTTGCAAGACAAATGTACTACACTGAGCAATGACCTGAAGTCGAGTATAATCACATCTGTTATTTACTGTGCATGGCTGAACCCAAGATGGCTTACAGTTGAATGTTTGTGTCTCTCAGAAAGGAACTGTAGATTTGTATCAGTAATTTGATCATGTTTTCCATTAAAGTAAAGAGAATTAACATTTACTGCATAACTAAACCTTAATAAACCATCAGCTTCAGCCTTAACACACAAATCACTATTTTTTTTAAACAATTATTATTATTAAAGTAAGACACCTGCATTATGATATATAATTAATATAAAATATTCAGTTTATGGTGGCTCATTTAATCAGGTTTATTTATACCAGTGACCTAATAATCACCCTTCACTAACATGTAAGTTAATCCATTTTGTTTGTTTATTTGTTTTTAGTGCAAAACATTATTATTAATCCCATTTACAGAAAAGTTGGGATATTTTCCAAAATGCAATAAAAACAAAAATCTGATTTGTTAACTCACATGAGCATTTATTTAACTGACAAAAGTACAAAGAAAATATATTCAATAGTTTTACTGACCAATGTAATTGTCACTCAAAAAAAGTTGGGACTGAGGCATCATTACCATTGTATTGCATAATCTTTCCTTTTAATGACACTTTTTAATCATATGGGAATCTGAGGATGCTAATTGTTGCAGTTTTGCAATTGGAATTTTTGTTCATTATTGCTTGATACAAGACTTCAACTGCTCAACAGTCCATGGTCGCCATTGTCTGATTCACCTCTTCATGATGCACCATATATTCTCAATCGGGGCTTTTCACTGACGTCACAGATTTTTTTTTTTTTATCACACAGCATCTTTCATATTGCTGGGCAAACAAAAAAACATAGCTGCACCAGTTGATCATGAAAATCGAGATGTGTAGCGTTAGACATTTTCCACAGCAGTCTATCGTGTGTACAGTCACCACAGTGGCTAACTAGCAGCAGCTAATGGCTAATATTCACGGGAGAAAATAACTGACACACCGTTGTCTCTTTGGCCTCTGACACTCACTAACTCACTGGCCTTTTATTCTGCGCATGCTCAATATATACATCCCGGTGCGCGCAGGCACTCACGTTCAGCAAGACATCACTGTGTAAGCTATTTAACATGACTTTGCCACTATTTATCAAATATGCTTAACACTCCCACTCAAAGGCATGTTTATAGCTCCCTCTAGTGGTAAACAAAACCAAAAATACATAACTCCAAAACTCAAAATAAAACCTTTGGCATACAGTACTGGCAGTGTTCTGAAAACTTCAAATAAAACTTATCATTACAAAACTTAACAGTTCACATTTCTCTCCAGAAACATTTACATCTGTCAGCTCTCATTACTCTCCAAACAAATATCCCTTGAACTTCTCAAATTTAGCCTTTGTCAATGGCTTGGTAAGAACATCAGCTACCATGTTTGCAGTAGGGCAGTATTCTATTAATATCTTCCCTTCTGTGTGTGCAGAACGTACAAAGTGATACTTAATATCCACATGTTTGCTTCTCTGCCTGCATACTGGGTTTTTAGACAACGCTATTGCCCCCTGATTGTCCTCATATATCTTGACTGGTACATGCTGGTTACTACCATCCATTCCTTTAAGTAGTTGTACTAGGTACATACTCTCTTGAGTAGTGGCTGATAGTGCTATATACTCCGCCTCGCAGGTAGATAGTGCCACTGTTGGCTGCTTTCTACTCTTCCATGATATAACTGGACCACTCTCAGTTAAGCTGAAACAGTACCCAGTTGTGCTCCTCCTATCATTTTTGTCAGTTGCCCAATCAGCGTCACTATATCCCTCAAGTTGTAGGCTTTCCTCACATTTTCGATAGTGTAATTCTTGATCTATCGTACCCTTTAGGTATCTCAGTAGGTGTTTTGCTGCAGCCCAATGCTGTTGCTTTGGTTCAGCTAAGTGTTGTGAAAGCTTACTAACAACCCAGCTCAAGTCAGGTCTGGTACATGTCATAATGTAAATCAAGCTACCTACTATTTCTCTATATCCTGTTGAGTCAATAGCCTCACCCTCATTGTCAAAATTCAACTTTTGCTCAGATGGGGTGGATCTCGGTTTACATTCAGACATTCCAAATTTTGCTAACATTTTTACAATGTGTCTCTTTTGAGTCATTTTGATCTCTCCTTCACTGTGACTAAAGTCAATACCCAGAAAGTGCTTAAGTGGACCCATATCCTTCATCTTAAACCTTCTCTTCAGCATCTCCTTTACATCACTGAGTAATGTGCCGTTACTCACTGCTATGATCAAGTCATCTACCCACACTAACAGAATCACTTTCTCATTGTCAGATTCTCTGCTGTAGACACAATGATCAGCATCATTTTGCACAAAACCATTCCCCGTAAGGTGATCATGCAGTAACAGGTTCCAGTTACGACCGGACTGTTTTAACCCATACAATGACTTGTTGATTTTGCACACTAACGCTATGTTCACACTGCAAGGCTTAATGCTAAATTCTGATTTTTTTGTGAAATCCGATTTTTTTGTGAGGTTGTTCACATTAACAAATATATGCGACTTGTATGTGATCCTCAGTATGAACGAAAAGCGACCTAAAAGTGTTCCGCATGTGCATTGCAGGATACGACGACGTCAAACGCAGTGAGCATGGCCAGTGTTTATGGAAGTAAAACCGCCTGGTTGCGGTATGACCCATCCAATCTAGCTTGAATAGCTGTATCCCCCCAAATGGAAATCAGCTCCCTAACCTCTGCGTCCTTCCATTGAGAAGATTCAGAACCTTCACAGCCTGAAGCGTCCCTCGCATTGATGTCATGCGCAGGGGCGCAGATACGTTTTTTGAACTGGGGGGGACAAAAAACTGGGGGGGACAAAGCTGCCAGCAAACCAACCCCAACCCCGATATGCCTGTCAAACTTGTTGTGGGTTACCATAGCAACCAAGCTCGAGCTCGCAACCTGTGCAGTCTGCGCAGCTCAACCGACCGAATATCAGTCTTTGTTTTGTTTTATGTGAGTTGTTGCAACTATGTATACACTGCCGTGCACCTCAATAAACCGAATGGTAATTAGTCTTTTGATTTTTCCATGAGGTTTGCCTTATGCAAAGAAAGACAGCATAGACGTTTTTTCCTCCCTATAAGTGGGGGGGACTGAACGAAGTGAATTTAAATCTGGGTGGGACGAATCCCACCCGTCACACCCTCTATCTGCGCCCGTGATTATGCGCCATGTTGTTGTAACTTTTTTTGAGAGACCCGCCGCCTACTTCAGCACAGAATAGTGACGTTTGTGGCTTGTTGATGACGTGTAAGTCGGATGAATGTGACCTGGCGGTTCAGACTGAAGTCGCATATGAAAAGAGCGGATAGGAATCGGAATTAGGACCACATATCCAAACGGCCTGGGTCGGATTTGAAAAAATCGGATCTGTGTCGTTCATATTGTCAATAAAAGATCGGATACAGGTCACATACGGGCAAAAAGATCGGATTTGAGTCACTTCAGCCTGCAGTGTGAACGTAGCCTAAGTATTCTCCTGTTTCTGACTTAATCTCAAAACCTTCCGGCTGCTCCATATATACCTCGCAGTCCATTGGAGCATGGAGGTAAGCAGACTTTACATCCATTTGGTGTAGTGTAAGATCCTCCTGTACAGCAACCTGCATTAATGCTCGGACAGAGGTCATGTTGGCCGTGGGTGAGAATGTCTCTTTATAGTCAATCCCTTCCACTTGACCATACCCCTTTGCCACATATCTTGCTTTACAAGTCTCAGATCCATCTGGGCTCTCTTTCACTGCATATCCCAGCGACCTCCCACTGCTTGTTTGCCCTTCAGCAGTGGAGTCAGAGTGAAAGTCTTATTCTCTGTTAAAGAGTTTATCTCTTCTCTCATTGCATCAGTCCATATTTTTGATTTCTCAGAGTCTATAGCCTCTCTAAATGTTTTAGGTACATCATAGGCCACCCAGTAGAAATAATCCACGTTTTCACATTCATCATTATCACACTCAGCTTTACATTGGTACTCCTTTAAGTACTCTGGAGCTTTTCTCTCTCTTGTAGGATATCTCCTTTCTCCCTGTTCTCTCTGACTGCTATCTGCCTGAGTTGGATCTGCCTCAGTAGTCTCCTCCACACTAGGCTCTCTACTCTCTTCAGGCTGTCCCTGACCCTGGTTGACTATCTTTGGTGGAGTATTTCCGTAACTCTCAATGTTGTCCCCCATGTCACAACCTGTCTGAGTTTGGCTATCTGCGCTGCCTTTGGAGATAAATTTCACTAGCCTATGTTTTAGGACTTTCCCTGTCTCAGGATAATACACATTGTATGCTGGGCTATACTTATCATAGCCGACAAAGATCCCTTTGTTACATTTAGAATCCAACTTCTTCTTTTCCTGCTTATATACATAACATTCAGAGCCAAATACCTTCATGTGAGATAGGTTAGGTGTTTTTCCTGTGAAAACACGGTAAGGTGTCTGCTCTAGGCGTTTACTGTAACACCTGTTATGAATTTTGGCTGCTGTCTGTACAGCATAGGTCCATAATTGCTTTGGGAGGTTACTCTCCAACAGCATGCATCGTGAGATCTCAAATAGGGCCCTCCATCCTCTTTCGGCAGTTCCGTTCTGATGAGGTGAGTAGGGTGCACTTGTCTCGTGCCTTATCCCTTTACTCCTAAGTAAAGACTGGAACTCCTGCCCGGTAAACTCTGTACCGTTATCTGACCTTATGCACTTTATCTTTCCATATGGAGCTACGTCTGCTATGAATTTCTCCGTAGCTTTTGTCGTGCCACTTTTTGCTTTGATAAAGTATGGAAAAATCATCCCACTGTAATCATTAGTAAATGCTATCGCATATCTGTATCCATCCTTATCTGCTGGTTCTATAGGGCCGCACAAGTCTGTGTGTACTAGCTCTAGTACTGCAGTAGCTTTGGCGTCTGCCTGCCTGTTTCTGCTTTGTGTAAACTTGCCCTGTATGCATATTTCACAGTTTTGAGTAGATTTGTCATTTTTCCCTTTTATCGACATTCCTTCAACCACCTTTTCCAATTTTGCAATATCATCAAAATTACAATGATCAAGTATCCTATGCCAGGTTTGAATGTCATGACAACCATACACTTCATCAACATTTTCATCCTCTACTGTGCTAAGGTAATACAGCCTACCATACACCTCCATTTTGAAGTTTGTACCGTCCTTGTTGACCAGCCAGTCATCACCGTCCTTGAAGCGAATCTCGGCTCCATTGGTTGTCGCCGCTTTGACTGAAAAGATGTTCTGTGGAAATGATGGGATGTAGAGTGCTTGCTTGAGCCTTGTTCTCACTCGTCGTCCCTCGCTGTCCAGCAAGTAGATCTCGGCGTCTCCTCTCATTTTCGCCACCCCTCTCACCTTGGTTCCATCGGCAAGCTCGATCTTGTGGTCCTCGGGTCTGAAGCTCTTGTCCACTGTTTTGAACTTTGTCGCATCATTGATCATGTGTGAAGTGGCGCCACAGTCTACCATGAGACCCTTCTTGTTTCCTTGCTGTATTGGACAGTCACTTATCTGGAAGAAACAGAAAGTTGTAGACTCTTCTTCGGCCTCTCCATCAGCTTTCTTCACGTAGTCACGGCCTCGTCCTCGACCGCGCCCTCTGCCTCGCCGTGGTGTGTCCCACTTTTGATCTTCTCTTCTCTGTGGGGTGTTGTCCAGACATGCCCTTGCCATGTGTCCCTTTTTACCACTCATATAACACTCGACATCAGCCAAGTCCATTTTCTTTCCACGTCCTCTACCACATGCTTTTGTTGCCCCGCTAGTCTTCATTACATTGTCTCCCACATTCACATCACTTCTCCCATATTTCTCTGTACTCTTATAACTTCGCAGTTTCGTTTTAAACTCGCTGAACGTTACAACATCATTTGTCTGTGTGATGTGCACTACGAACGGCTTGTATGATTCAGGTAGCCCTTTTACTACCATTGCTATCTGAAGTCCATCACTTATTTGTTCATCTGCTCTTCTTAATGACGTGAATATAGTCTCTGCTCAAATTATATAGTCAGTAACTGTTTCATTGCTAGCTTTATAGAGCGAGGAAAGTTCACAGTATAAACTCACAATGCGGGGTTTGTCCTTTCCTGCGTAGTGCTCGCAAAGAATCCCCAGTGCTTTTCTTCCATCACATTTCTCATCTCTCATTACCAACGACAAACTTTTGTTGTCCAGACATTGCACTAGCTCTGCATAAGCCTCTCCGTTCTTTGCCTCATCTTCCGTGAGCGCTCCTTCGTGACCTGAATCTATCTCCGGATCCTCCAGGATAACATCTCTGAGACCACGCAACTCCATGTGCGCGAGGAACCTTGTTTCCCAGAGTTCGTAACTTTTCTCGTCACTGTCAAATAAAAGTCTCAGCCACCTGTGGCCTGCCTGACTGGGCCCATAACCTGTAGTGTTAGACATTTTCCGTAGCAGTCTATCGCGTGTACAGTCACCACAGTGGCTAACTAGCAGCAGCTAATGGCTAATATTCACGGGAGAAAATAACTGACACACCGTTGTCTCTTTGGCCTCTGACACTCACTAACTCACTGGCCTTTTATTCTGCGCATGCTCAATATATACATCCCGGTGTGCGCAGGTACTCAATGTGCCAGCATGATGTCAGCATGACATCACTGTGTAAGCTATTTAACATGACTTTGCCACTATTAATCAAATATGCTTAACAAGATGACTGCAGTCAGTACAATCTCTCTGAAACAATTAAAAATTTATCTTATACCAGCAGATCACAATATATCCAAAAGCTAAAACATGCAGGCAACACAGATCCATACAATTTACTCAAAAATGTAATTATTATTTATTCTGCACACTCCTCTGGGCATGTGTGCATGTGTTCAGTACTTGAGATGGTTTAAATGCAGAGGAGGAATTTTGCTGTCCTTGAGTGTACATGTTGCAAAAATAAAGATGTCTGTGTCTTAATTTACTCACAAATGTATTTATTCCACTTGAAAAGTGTATGGCAGACCAATTACCAGATTTGGGATCCTACGTCATCCTGAACTGTTTAGTATTTGGGACATCTAAATACACTGAAAAGTTGCTAAAAGCATACAAAAATACAAATGTCTACCAATATTTCGAGGCAATGTTTGTGTATGCCGAAATGTAATGGGAAATTCTTGATAAAGAAAAATACCTTGTGTGACAGTTCATGTAAGTGGGTGGAGCACAGAAGGACGGCAGGACAGAACTGAGTTCACAAAACTCGCTTTATTCAGCTTTTCAGCTTATCTCTGTATTCTCTCTCTCTCACACACACACACACACACACACACACACACTCAGACACACGCACACACATCAGCTGTCTAGGTGTGGAGAGAGCTCCCTCTGCTCTCGCTCTCTCTCCTTAAATAGGGCGCGGTCACTGGGAAGACACACAAACATTAATTAACGACAGGTGTAGTGATTCTGCCACTTACCTTCCCTGACTCCGCCCTCCTGTCACAGGCCGGGGCTTGACCACGCCCCCGCTGCCACATACCCCCACCGCCCGACTCAGGCCGGGCAGCCGTCCGGCCTGCAGCCGACTCCCCCCCCCCTTGATGGGAGAGAAAGTCCACCACAACCATCTGTGCCCCCGGCCTGTGGATCACCTTGAAATTAAAGGGTTGGAGTGCCAGATACCAACGGGTGATCCGCGCGTTGGCATCCTTCATGCAGTGGAGCCACTGGAGGGGCGCATGGTCCGAACAGAGGGTGAAAGGGTGTCCCAGCAGGTAGTAGCAGAGGGCGAGGACCGCCCACTTGATCGCGAGGCACTCCTTTTCTATCGTGCTGTAGTGCCCCTCGTGTACCGACAGCTTTCTGCTGATGTACAGCATGGGACGATCCTCCCCCTCCACCTCCTGGGACAACACGGCCCCCAGCCCTCTGTCCGACGCATCCGTCTGTAACATAAAAGGGAGAGAAAAGTCAGGGGAGTGTAATAGTGGCCCCCCGCACAGTGCAGCCTTTACCTCAGAGAAAGCCCACTGGCATTGCTCTGTCCACTGGACCGGATCTGGTGCCCCCTTTTTAGTGAGATCAGTCAGTGGGCTGGTGACGTCTGAATAATTAGGTATAAACCTACGATAGTAGCCAGCCAGCCCCAGGAACTGTCTCACCCCCTTTTTGGTCTTGGGCCTCGGGCAGGCCACAATTGCTGCAGTCTTGTTAATTTGGGGACGCACCTGCCCGTTGCCCAAGTGGAAGCCCAGATACCGTACTTTCACTCGCCCAATCGCACACTTCTTTGGGTTGGCTGTGAGACCCGCTCGCCTCAGCGACTTAAGGACGGCCCTCAGGTGTTGTAAGTGCCGCTGCCAGTCATTACTATAAATAATGATATCGTCAAGGTATGCGGCCGCATAGGTGGCGTGGGGGGGAGGACCCTGTCCATCAGCTGCTGAAATGTAGTGGGCGCCCCAAACAGCCCAAAAGAAAGTGTGACGAATTGGTGTAAGCCGAACGGTGTGGAAAAGTCAGTCTTTTCCCGGGATAATGGAGTCAAGGGGATCTGCAAATAACCCTTTGTTAAATCCAGTGTCGAGTAAAAACGAGCTGTGCCTAGCCGATCGAGCAACTCATCAATACGAGGCATTGGGTACGCATCGAATTTAGACACCGCGTTGACTTTTCTATAGTCAACACAGAACCGGACCGACCCGTCGACCTTGGGTACCAAGACCACCGGGCTGCTCCAGTCACTGTGGGACTCCTCAACAATGCCCATTTCGAGCATGGCCTCGAGTTCTTCCTGAACCACTTTTTTCTTGTGCTCGGGTAACCTGTAAGGGTGACTATGCACTACCACCCCTGGGGGCGTCTCAATGTGGTGCTCTATGAGGTTGGTGCAGCCGGGCAGGCGCGAGAACATGTCCGAAAACTCGGTCTGCAACTGGGCAACCTCCGCGAGTTGGGTCGGGGAGAGGTGGTCTCCACAGGGGACCAGAGAGGTACGCGATGCCAATGTTCCCTTTTGCACCTCTGGCTCCAGCTCCGCCTTCTCCGGAACCACCGAAACCAATGCCACGGGGACCTCCTCATTCCAGAGTTTGAGCAGGTTGAGGTGGTAAATCTGTAGCGCCCCACCCCTATCCGTTCACCTCACCTCATAGTCGACGTCCCTGACTCGCCGTGTGACCTCAAAGGGTCCTTGCCACTTGGCGACTAATTTGGAGCTCAATGTGGGCAACAGTACGAGTACTTTCTCTCCCAGTGCGAACTCCCTAAGGCGCGTACCCTTGTCATACAGGCGGGTCTGTCGTTCTTGGGCCTGCCGCAAATCCTCCTGAGTTAGGTTCGTGAGTGTGTGGAGTTTTGCGCACAGGTCAATAATGTATTGGATTTCGTTTTTACTTGGTGAAGGTCCCTCCTTTCAATTTTCCCGCAGCACATCTAGGATGCTGCGCGGCTTACGCCCTTATAACAATTCAAACTGGGAGAACCCCGTGGAGGCTTGGGGGACCTCTCGCACTGCAAAGAGCAAGGGTTTGAGCCATCTATCCCAGTTATGTGTGTCCTCACTTACGAATTTTTTCATTATGTTCTTGAGAGTGCGATTGAACCGTTTAACTAAACCATCCGTTTGTGGGTGATACACGCTGGTGCGGATTGGCTTAATACCCAACAACCCATACAGTTCGTTCAGTGTACGTGACATAAACGAGGTGCCTTGGTCAGTCAGAATCTCTTTCAGGATTCCAACTCGGGAGATAACGCGGAAGAGTGCCTCCGCAATACTGCATGCTGAGATATTGCGAAGAGGCACTGCTTCCGGGTATCGTGTTGCATAGTCCACTAGAACTAATATAAAGCGGTACCCTCGTGTTGACCGATCTAATGGCCCGACGAGATCCATCCCAATTCTTTCGAACGGGGTCTCGATTAATGGTAGAGGGCGCAAAGGCGCTTTTGGAATTGCCGCTGGATTTACTAACTGGCATTCGCGGCATGCCGTACACCACCTACGGACATCGCCGCGAATCCCTGGCCAATAGAACCGGGCCATTATTCGGGCTAGTGTTTTATCCTGCCCTAAGTGTCCAGCCATGGGATTAAAGTGAGCTGCCTGGAATACCAATTCCCGGCGGCTCTTCGGAATTAAAAGCCGCGTGACTCGCTCTTTAGTTTGAGTGTCCTGTGTCACTCGGTATAATCTCATCTCATTATCTCTAGCCGCTTTATCCTTCTACAGGGTCGCAGGCAAGCTGGAGCCTATCCCAGCTGACTACGGGCGAAAGGCGGGGTACACCCTGGACAAGTCGCCAGGTCATCACAGGGCTGACACATAGACACAGACAACCATTCACACTCACATTCACACCTACGGTCAATTTAAAGTCACCAGTTAACCTAACCTGCATGTCTTTGGACTGTGGGGGAAACCGGAGCACCCGGAGGAAACCCACGTGGACACGGGGAGAACATGCAAACTCCACACAGAAAGGCCCTCGCCGGCCCCGGGGCTCGAACCCAGGACCTTCTTGCTGTGAGGCGACAGCGCTAACCACTACACCACCGTGCCGCCCTCGGTATAAACTATCCTTCATAATTGCAAAGTAGGGAAGGACAGGGTGGCGTTCGGCGGGAGCGTTTGACCATCGATTACTCTCACTTGGTCAAATGCATGCCGCAGAGTCTCGTCTTGCGACTGCTCTAACGGGAAATCCGCGAGGGATTCCCCGAGAGAGGGAGGAGGAGCCAGCGGCTCCTCACTCTGACGCGGAGATGACGTAGACGGCTCTGTGACAGCTACTCCCGCCAATGCGACACCGGGACATCCCCCTGTTAGATGACAGGACCCACTCTTCACTAAATGTGTCATTAAATCCCAAAATCCCGGCCAATCAGTCCCCAAAATTAGAGAGTGGGTAAGGCGAGGATTAACCGCCGCAATCACTATAAATTTTTCCCCTCGAAAAAAAATGTGGACCGACACTAAAGGGTAGTTGTGAACATCCCCGTGCACACACAACACTTTCACCAGTTGTGCTCCCCCCAATGCCTCGTCCTGCACCAGGCTTTGGTGGATTGAGGTCTGATTACAGCCAGAATCCACCAATGCCTGATATGTATCCCCTTGGATACTCACCGGTATGCGATACGCTCCGGCCCGATCGAGGGCGGCTCCCGGCGCATCGGGGATCCAAACCACCACGCCCACCTCCATTACCGAGCACTGCTGTTGGAGGTGGCCCGGCTCCCCGCCGCGCCAGCGAACCGGCCCGGGCTTCCTCTCTGCACTAGTGCTCTGGGTCTCACTCACCTGAGGGGGGAGAGAGACGGACACAGAAGGGAGACATGGGAGGGCACCGCGGGTGCGGGTGCGCCGGCCCCCGCCTCCGCGGTGGGGGAATAGGGCGAGGAGGAGACACATGAGGAGGGAGGAGGGGAGAGAGAGAGAGAGAGGAGAGAAGAGAAGAGGTCGTCTGCTGTCCTGCCATTGGGACAGCCGCCAGATGGTCCTCCGCCAGCTCGATTGCCTGATCCAGCGACGCCGGGCGGTGGCACTGGACCCACTCTGCGGTTCCCGCTGGTAAACGCGTGACGAACTGCTCCAGTACCACCTGGTCGATGAGTCCCTCGGCGTCACAGCTGTCGGCCCTCAACCACTGCCAGCAGGCGTCCCGGAGTTGCTGGCCAAACGCAAATGGCTGGCCGACTTCCTCCAAGCACAGAGCGCGGAAACGCTGACGCTGTTGCTCCGGGGTGCGTCCCACCCGCTGGAGGACGGCCCGGCGAAGGTCCGCGTAGGCCAGCTGGCGGTTGGCGGGGAGCTGTAGCGTGGCCAGCTGCACCTCTCCTGTTAGCAGGGGGAGGAGGCGCGCCGCGCGCTGTTCCACCGGCCACCCCGAGGTCTCCGCTTCCTGCTCAAAGAGCGTGAGGAATGCCTCGGGGTCGTCCTGCGGGCCCATCTTCGTGAGGGTGAGGGGGAAGGGCCCGCGGCGGTGGAGATAGTGGACCCCGCCGACGCGAGGAGGTGCCGGAACGCCCGACGATCTTCCTGTTGCGCCAGCACCAGGGCCTCGAACCATTGTTCTTGCTCCTTTCGGAGGGTGAGCAGCGCCTGGTGCTGGCTCTGTTGGGCCGTGGTGAGGGCGTGGATCAGGTCAGCGAGGGGGGAGGACTCCATGGAGCTGTTCTCTTCTGTGCTCATTCTCCCGAGTTTCGGCACCACTGTAACAGTTCGTGTAAGTGGGTGGAGCACAGAAGGACGGCAGGACAGAACTGAGTTCACAAAACTCACTTTATTCAGCTTTTCAGCGTATCTCTGTATTCTCTCTCACACACACACACACACACACACACACACACACTCAGACACACGCACACACATCAGCCATCTAGGTGTGGAGAGAGCTCCCTCTGCTCTCGCTCTCTCTCCTTAAATAGGGCGCGGTCACTGGGAAGACACACAAACATTAATTAACGACAGGTGTAGTGATTCTGCCACTTACCTTCCCTGACTCCGCCCTCCTGTCACAGGCCGGCGCTTGACCACGCCCCCGCTGCCACACCTTGTTATGACAAAGGTAAGCTAAAATGTGCACTTCTAACAGTAATAAACAAGCCAGGGGCTAGATCTCGCATATTTTATGATGTTTAGCCTGGTCTACATCATCAGTACATCACAAACATGCTACTAGTCTCGCCAAGCAAAAGGTGTAAGAAAATATATTGCGTCCAAAGCCCACATCCAGATATAGAGTTTAATGTTCATACATTTGCCATTTGGGTATTTTTTTGTTGTTGTTTTGTTATGTTTTTTGGTTTGTTTGTAGTGCTGTAGAGCTGCTAAGTATGACATGCTTGTGTATGTATCAGTAGTCCATACTGAGTAATGCCAGACCATACAGTCTGTTAAAAGATTGACTATCAAGACCAAAGTTCTGTCAATGTTACGCCAATTTTTGGACTTGTTGAATGTTAACTTGAGTATACGTAGGCTAGATCTAGATATTTGAGATTTTTATAACTGAATGGCCTTGAGCTAGAAAAAGTGTTAGGGGAAATAACAGGTGCACAAAGTTTTCATATTAACCTGATATAAAATGTTCTCCACATACACGAGAATGGTTTGTTGGCATCCAGTCTTCCCACATAACTGTAGCTTGACCTTTTTCTTATCTTTCTGGGTTCGCCAGGAAGTGGCGAAAAATTAAACCGGGCTAATCCCCACATTTGTTATTACATCCAAAAGCACTACATGTCTCTGGCATTGTTCTTTTAAATGTAACTTCTACAAGTTTATCAATAGATGTTTACTAAATTTGGTTTACAATTACTTGCACACACTTGTGCCAGCCATTGTCAAACACAAAGCTTGCATAGCAACATTGCTGCAGAAACAAATCTGGAGTTATGGTGACATCATGTGAAAGGCCCTGATATGAGACAGGTCTGGACTGGCAGCAGGCCAGTCAAGCAAGGGCATTCCATAATTGACAAAGCCATGCTGTTGTAGCCCATGCTCTATGAGGCATGGCATTGTCCTGCTCAAATAAGCATGGACTTCCTGGGAAGAGATGTTGCCTTGATGAATATGTCTCTCTAAAATCCCAATACATGCCCCAATATGTCAATGGTGTCTTCACACACGTACAACTCTCCCATGCAGTGGACACTGATGCACCCCATACCATCACAGATGTTGGCTTTTGGACCTTTCTCTGATAACAAACATGTTCACCTTTGATACTGAGAACTCAATATCTGCTATTCCTAAAAGCAAGCTGAAATGTGGACTCATCTGATCGCAGCACGTTTCCACTGTCTTTCAGTCCACTTGAGATGAGTCTGTACCCAGAGAAATTGGCAGCATTTCTGCATAGAATTGATGAATGGCTTTCTCCTTACATAATATAGTTTCAGCTTGAAATTTCTGGATACAATGGCAGACTCTGTTGAGTGACAATTGTTTTCCCAAGTATCTTGTGCCCAGATAGCTATATTTAGAACATCAGTATGATGGTTTCTCAGGCAGTGCCTCCTCAGGGCTAGAAGGTCATACACATTCAACAGTGGTTTCCAACCTTACCCTTTAAGCACTGAAAAGTCTCAGAATACCCTGAATCTTTTCACAATATTGTAGATTTTGAAAGACCTAAAATCTTGCACTGAGAAATGTTCTTTTTGAATTGACTCACAATTCTCTCACAAATTTTCACACAAAGAACCCATCCTTGCATGCAACGACTGAGCCTTTGGTGCATGCTCCTTTGATACCCAATCAAGTTACCAATTAGCCTGCTTATTGTAGAATCTTCCACAATGGTGTTACTTGAATATCCTATGAACTTTTCAGTGTTATGTTGCCTCTGTTCCAACTTTTTTGAGTGTTGCAGGCATCAAATTCTAACTTCATGTATATAAAAAAGAAAGAAAGAAAACAATTTAGTTGGTCAGTAAAAGTCTTGGAAATCTTTTCTTGGTACTTTTGTTAGTTAAATAAAGGTTCATGTGAATTATCAAATCACAGATTTTTGTTTTTCTTGCATTTTGGATAATATCTAAACTTTTCTGGCAATGGGGCTAGTATTTTATAGGTGAATGGGAGCAAAATGTGATGTTAGAAAATGTTCAGGTCACCTGTAGCATTTGGTGTTGTATTGGTTGTAGCTGCTTAACACAGTCAGTATTCCCAAACCTATACTATAAGAGAAGCCAATTTGACTGGCTGCCTCCATCCATACCTGCACACCCATACAAACACACAGAAATTTATAAAAGCAGTGAGTAATACACTACACTTACTTTGTTAAGTAGATTTGAAAGTAAATTTATGAACAGTTATCCACCATAAATTTGCTTTTGTCAAATTTTGCAGTTAACCCAAACTTTTAAAAGTAAATCTTCAGAACATGTCTTTCAATACAGAAGACAGATTTTTTTTCTTTCAAGAACAAACATTAGACAACTAAAATAATTCTGTTGTACAATTATTATTAATAATCAAGGTCTGTAAAAGTAACACTGTGTAAATTGTTAGTCCTGTGTCTATTTGTGTGTTGTGCGCTTACAGTACCTGGGGCTCCAACAGTCGCTGGAAGTCAGGATAGAGGTAGAAAATAACACCCTGCATGGCTCCAGGGAGAGTCAGTCCACGAATCAGCAACACCAGCAACATTACATAGGGGAATGTGGCTGTGAAATACACCACCTCAGAACAGTGGATGGAAAACACATTAAGTAATGTCATGTAAAACAAGTTCCAATGTTGCATTTAAGTGTTTATGACTTAACCATTCCTAGTGACTAAAAACTATTGCACGAGAAACTGAACTAGAACAAAGAAGAATAAATGAGTTCAGAAGCTGATATGGTTTTAATGGTAACAAACTTATTTGAATAGCCAATTATGGAAACCAAGCACACATATACCTTCCCAGTGGACTTGACTCCTTTCCATAGAGAAAAATAGCATATGATCCAAATTGCAATTAGACACAGGAGAATCTCCCAGTTGATGTTACCTACTTCATCAATACCTTTGGAGATAGAAAGCACTCTTCGCCTGTACATTAATATAATGAAAATAAGTGATAGCATAGTGTTCTCTGTAACTTAGGTGTGTCTCAGTATGGATTTAATACATAGTTGGTTTCAGTTAATTATGTAGATTTTTGTAACTACTGAAATGATGTTGATGAAAAGCTTTACTACATTTGCATGTACATGACACTTACTCCCAAAACTCAGTGGCTGCTGATGTTGAGTTGACCTGTCTGGTCCAGTTGGCATTATTTACATCAGTAATACAGCTGTCTGAGAAAGAGAGAAGGGAATCTACATGAATTATGGCACAAATTATCACATTAATGCATGTACCGTATACTGTCACGAGCCAGCCGGGAACATCTAGGTTCTGATCTGGGCTTTTCACTCCACTCCCTGGTTTTCCCTGAGCCTTCCCCACACTGTGGCCAGCACATCTGTCTCTCACCAGCTCATCTATGGCTCTATATTACACTGCTTGGAGATTCTCTTGATGTGGGATTGTCTTTGCTTCGTGCGATGTTTTTTGCTTGTATTATTGTCCTAGTTTTTCCTGGGACCCTCATTATTTTGCTACTTTGCTGTGAATGTTGGGATTACTCTGCTTTCCTTTTGTGATTACCTTTGCTGTTTTGGGACTGTGAGCACATTTCTCCTGCTGTGGGTGCGCGCTGGACTCTTTTACTTTTTGCGTCTGTGTTGTGAGCAAATTTTTCCCACTGCAGGGTTGTGCTCTAGACTTTGTGACTTTTTTCTGCTTCCACACTTGTCTTGGAATTTCTACTTTTCCTGTTTGGCACTAACTCCCATTTCCATTATCTCAGTTTCAGATTTTTGCCTGGCTGCTGCTCCACTCTTCCAGTGCTTTGCGTTTTAAAGATTAAAGACCTTTTTCTTCAACTTTTGTGCACGCGAGTCTGCTTTTTGAGTCTCACCAGCATCAATGACCATTTGGCTCATGAGAGAACAATGCTGCCAAGAGGAATGGCCCCAGCAGACTTGGATGCGGTCAGAACAGCACTGACCCACCAAGGCTCTATTTTGGGTTACCATCAGCAGGAGATTGTGGCTGTCCAGAGTATGACGACCATCACAGAGACACTGCAGAAACTCTCCTCTTAGATGGAGATCCTTCAGAATTCAATCTCGAGTCAGCCAGCACCTGCAGCTGTCAGCTCACCTGTTGTCCCAATGGCCGTTCTGACTCTGCAATCCCACTGAGAGCCATGCCTGCCTGCCCTGCAACCTTACAATGGGGAGCCTGGGACCTGCCGCTCATTCTTTTCCCAAGTGCTCCTTGTCGATGGAACTTCAGGCCGCTGCTTTCCCTTCCAAGAGCTCTCAAGTTGCCTATATCATCATGCTTCTGACTGGAAGGGCTCAGGAGTGGGGAACAGTAGTTTGGGATCCCAGTGCCCCCTGTTGTTCTAAGTACAAGGAATTCTTTGATGAGATGCAGAAGGTTTTTGACTGGTTACCCATGGGCAAGGAGGCAGCAAAGTGACTCATGCAGTGGCTCAAGCAAGGCTAGTTTATGACTTTGCAATTGAGTTTTGTACCTTGACTGTGGCTGTGGACTGGAATACTGGTGCCCTGTTTGATGTGTTTTTTTTTTTCATGGACTTAATAGCTCTATATTGGATAAGATCATCCCTCTCAACCTCCCCTAGACTCTGAATGGCCTGATGGACCTTGCTGGTTGGGTGGGTAACCAGTTACACCAACAGAACCTGAGAAGGAGCCCCAAGTTTGAACCTAAAGGTGCTATTTCCTCATCTGAGGCCACTGCTTCTCCTGAACCGGAGTCCATGCAGTTAGGCAGAACCTGTGTCACTCCCAAGGAGAGAAAACACCACCGTGAGACCAGGTCCTGCATTTGCTGTGGCAAACCTGGACATTTCATCTCTCTCTCTCTCTCTCTCTCTCTCTGCTCGGTCACCCCTCCTGGGGTATAGGCCATTGACAATTGCTCTCCAAGCAACTCTGTCTTCAGCGATCCTTTCCAGCTTGGCCCATGTGTGCCCAAGCCTCCTCATGTCTACGTGAAGGTCCCTATGCCAGCTGTTCCTAGGTCTGCCTCTTCTTCTTCTCTTCACTTGGGGGTTCCATAATGGCTTGTCTGGTGGCATTTGATGCTGCCTTTCACAGGGTGTGGCCAATCCACTTCCATCGTCCTTGTCCAATTTCTTCTTCTATTGGTAGTTGGTTAGTTTTTGACTAGAGAGCTCTGTTACTGATCTTATTGGACCAATGTATTTTCAGGATCTTTCTTAAGCAGTTGTTAACAGATGTCTACACTACTGATCGTATTTTTGGTCATTCTCCATGACTCCGAAACATAGAGGAGTATTGATTTCACATTTGAGTTAAAGATCCTTATTTTGGTCTGCTGTTGATATACTTTTGAGCTCCAGATGTTTTTGAGCTGCAAAAAGGCTATTCTTGCCTTGCCTATTCTTGCAGGTGAAGGCTTCTACTTCTTTGAGTCTGTTACCATCTATTTTAACCAGTTCATTGTTAGCTGTACTTATCCTCATGAGCTTTGTTTTTTCCTTTGTGTATGTTTAATCCTACTTGTAGAGAGGTTGTTGCCAATATATCAGTCTTATTCTGCATCTGGTAATGGTTGTAAGATAGTAAAGCAAGGTCATCAGCAAAATTGGATTGAATTGGAACTTCCGGGTTGAGTGGACGCTGGCACGACTTGCTGCTGCAGCTCACTGGAAAAGTGTTAAAGTGTTTTTATGGTTTTATGGCCTGCATGGACTGTATAATTGCTTTTTTGTGTGAGTTAAAGCAGTCACTTTGCTTGTATAAGCACGGGTTCAGTTGTTGCTCCTGCGTTTTGTGTCCGTGTGGGCAAATATTAGCTCACCAGCTTGAACACAGCACCTGGCTACACAGATGCACCTGGCTGCTGCAGTCGTTATGTGGACCAGCAGGTTTTGTATCTGGTCTGCGCTTGTCTGGACGTTCTTGTCACTCTGCCATCATCCTGTGGCAGGTTTATTTTGCTATACAGCCACTGAGCTTTTGTGGATCTGCTGACACTTGCCTGAGCCTCCACCGCCAGTGCTGCACCACCACCCAGAAATCGCTCTCTTCCCCTGCCAGAGATACATCCATCATGGGTCTCACAGGAATTTCCTCCATGACAACTCCAAAACAATAAACTCTTTCTGGTCCACCTCTCACTGTCCTGCCAGAAACTCCAGCCGGACTGTTGACCGCCATGCATTAGTCAGCCTAGCTAGGTCGGCTAATGCTTCTGCCAAACTTGACAACATCACTGTCAACTTCAGTCTGCTTAACATCCGCTCACTCACAAGCAAAGGACATCTCATTCAGGATCTCCTCACTGACCATAAGCTTGACTTTCTTTGTCTAACAGAAACTTGGCAGCAGCCCAATGTCTTTTTTGAACTGAATGAATCCACTCCTCTCGGCTTTGTTTACATCTGCCATCCCCGTGGCAATGGCTGGGGAGGGGGTCTCGCGATAATTCACCGTGAGAAGTGGAAAGTCCTTCCAGTATCTTTGTCTACCTTTAGTTCATTTGAATACATTATGTTTAAGCTGCCTGGACCTATTCCCACCATTGTTGCTACAGTGTACCGCCCACCTAAGCTTCACAGTGACTTTTTAAATGACTTTGCCCCGTTACTCACCCATCTGTCCACTCTCTCACCAAATGTAATATTGTTGGGGGTTCAACATGCATATAGATAATAGTAATTTGCCTCTTACCAGGGATTTTTCATCATGCCTTGAGAGTTTTGGATTCCATCAATACATACATTTTCCAACACACACAAAAGGACACACTCTGGACTTAATCTGCTGCTCTGGTCTCACCCTCTTGAACTGCTCTGCCGATGAACTTCCTGTTACCGATCATTTCCTCTTTACATTTAATGTCGTACTCTGCCTTTCTGTAACCAACTCTTCATGTCTCACTTCATTTCGGAATATGAAGGATATTAATATAGACACTCTTCATTCCAATATCAACAATCTTCTGATCCTGGACTATCTTTCCAACCCTGATGAACTGGTAGCACACTACAACAATGGCTTGCAAAACATTCTCAACTCTCTTGCCCCAGTGAAAACATGGTCTGTTTCCTTCTCTTCAGCTGCTCCCTGGTATACCCCCGAGCTCCGGACAATGAAAGCCAAAGGTCGACAATTTGAGCGACTCTACAAAAAGACTGGTCTCACTGTTGATAAAGATATGCACAAAACCCATATTCTACTTTACAAGGACTCCATTGCTCATACCAAATCAAACTACTATTCTGGTTTAATCATCTTCAATGAAGGAAACACTAAGACACTGTTCTCGCTCCTCAATAAAATCCTCCAGTCATCTTACTCCCCACCCCACCCCCCATTTGTACTCAACTGACACCTGTAAATCTCTAATGTTGTTTTTTTTGGTGAAAAAATACACAATATTCACCAGCACTTGTGTTTAAATCCATTGCCTCTCTCCCCTTTTGAATTTCTCCCGCATTGCCAGCCATTTTCCAGTTTTCAATTTCCTGATGCCTCTGAAATCTCTGACCTTATCCTTAAATCCAAGCCCTCCACATGTCAGCTTGATCCCCTTTGCACAATCTTGGTCAAATCTTGCCTCTCCTCATTGCTTCCCCTCACATCTGCCATTATTCACTCTTCACTCTCCACTGGCGCTGTTCCATCACAATTCAAAACTGCAGCAGTCACTCCAGTACTGAAAAAACCTGGTTCAGATCCCAGTAACTACAATAATCTCTGCCCCATTTCTAACTTACCATTCATCTCCAAAATTCTTGAGAAAATAGTCGCCAGCCAGCTACACACACATTTAACTCAAAACTGCCTCTATGACCGTTTCCAGTCTGGCTTCCGCCCCCGGCATAGCACTGAAACTGCCCTATTAAAAATTACAAACGATCTCCTCCTTGCAGCTGACTCCAGGTTACTCTCCATCCTCATCCTCCTTGACCTGAGTGCAGCCTTTGACACCATCTCACATCCCATCCTCCTCAGCCGACTCTTCTCCCTTGGCATCACTCATACCCCCCTGGATTGGTTTCACTCCTATCTCTTAGGCCGCACTCAGTTCATACAGCTCAAAACTTTTAAATCTGACCCCTCTCCTGTCACTTCAGGTGTGCCCCAGGGTTCTGTCCTGGGGCCCCTTCGCTTTATTATCTACCTCCTTCCCCTTGGCCACATTTTCCACAAATTCAACATTCATTTCCACTGCTTCGCGGATGACATTCAGCTCTACTTATCCTGCAAACCAGACTCCTGTCTCCCTCCCTCCTCCCTCACTTCCTGCATACCTGAAATAAAATCCTGGTTCACCTCAAATTTCCTAAAATTAAGCAACGATAAAACTGAATTCCTCCTCATTGGCACCAAATCCATACTGTCTAAACCTGACACCATTTCCCTCACCATTGACAATGTCTTAGTTTCCCCCTCTCCTCAGGTTAAGAGCCTGGGTGTCATCCTCGATAGCACACTATCTTTCCAATCCCACATCAATAACATTACCATCTCTGCATACTTCCATCTACATAACATTAATCAACTCTGCCCCTATCTCACCCCCCATACTGCCTCCATCCTTGTTCACAGCCTTGTGGCCTCCCAGATTGACTACTGCAACTCTCTTCTTTTTGGCCTCCCTCAAAAGTCCCTCCATAAACTCCAACTGGTCCAGAACTCTGCTGCCTGTATCATCACTAAAACCCCCTCTTATCACCACATTGCCCCCATCATCCGGCAACTCCACTGGCTCCCGGTCAAGCAACATATAGAATTCAGACTCCTCCTGTATACCTTCAAGGCCATCCACAACCTCACCCCTCCATATTTGTCTGACCTCCTTCACATCGCCACTCCAGCCCATTCCCTTCATTCCTCCTCTTCCATCTATCACACTGTCCCCTCTGCCCATCTCAGCACCATGGGGAGCAGAGTTTTCAGCCAATCTGCTCCCCACCTTTGGAACTCTCTGCTTCCTCATATCCATAACTCTGACTCTCTCCCCATCTTCAAGTCTAAACTCAAAATTCACCTGTTTGAGATTGCTCACTCATTTTAACTTCTATTACACTTTCCATTGTTTCTTTTCTGTATGTTGATTTTATTTATTGTTGTTTTTATTCATTGGACAGTGTCCTTGAGTGTATTGAAAGGTGCTGTGGTAGCGGGGGCGTGGCCAAGCAGCAGTCTGTGAATGGAGGGCAGGGTCGGGGAAGGTAAGTGGCTAAATCATTCCACCTGCTGCCAATTAATTTATGTGTGTCTGTTTGTTTGTTACAGGAACTAAGGATAAAAGGAGAGAGAGAGCAGAGAAAGGGAGCTCTCTCCCCAACCACAATGCATGTGAGTGAGTGAGTGAGGAATTAATGAATGAATGAAAGGAAGCAAACAAGCAAGCAAGCTGAAAAGCCTGAATAAAAGATATTGTACAAATATCAACTCTCGCCTGCCGTGCTTCTGTGCTCCACCCACATCAGGAACTGTTACAGTGGTGCTGAAACCCAGGAGCACAGAAGGGAACCACCCCATGGAGTCCACGCCATTCAAAGAGCTCATCCTTGCCCTCGCTACCACCCAGCAGAACCAGCATCAAGCACTGATAGCCCTCCGAAAGGAGCAGGAGCAACGCTTCGAAGCCTTGATGCTGGCCCAGCAGGAAGATCACCAGGCGTTCCGGCACCGGCTCGCATCAGCAGGGGCATTGACCACTGCTGCTGCCACCCTCACAAAGATGGGACCGCAGGATGATCCGGAAGTGCTCCTCGCTCTTTTCGAGCAAGCAGCCGAGGCGTGGGGGTGGCTGCTGGAGCAGCATGCGGCGCGCCTTCTCCCGCTTCTGACTGGCGAGGCGCAGCTCGCAGCACAGCAGCTCCCTGCTGACAGTTGGCTGGTCTACGCTGACCTGACAAAAACTATCCTGCAGCAGCTCGGCCGCTCCCCAGAGCAACATCGCCAGCGCTTCCAGACGCCGGCATTGGAGGAAGTTGGCCAGCCATTTGCTTTCGGCCAGCAACTCCGGGACGCCTGCTGGCTGTGGCTGAGGGTGGAAAATCGTGACGCCGACGAGATCATCGGTCTGGTGGCACTGGAGCAGTTTGTCTTTTGACTTCTGGAAGGAACGGTGGAATGGGTCCAGTGTCATCACCCAACATTGCTGGAGCAAGCCATCGAGCTGGTGGAGGACCATCTGGAGGCGGCTCCGACGGCAGGCAGATGAGGCATCTCCCCTCGCTTCTCTTCTCTCTCTCTCTTTTCTCCCCGTCTCTTGCCCTCCTCCCCACCCTGTTCCCCTGCCACGGACGTGGCGGCTGGCTCCTTCCCAGCCGGCCTATTGCACCCGTGGTGTCCTCCCCTCTCCTGTGTCTGTGTTGTCTCCCCCTCAGGTGAGTGACACCCATAACACCAGTGCAGAGGGAAAGCCTGGGCCGGTGTGCTGGCGCAGCGGGGAATCGGAGCATCTCCAAGGTCAGAGCTCCGCAAGGGAGGTGGGTGCTGTAATCTGGATCCCTGATGCACCAAAAACCGCCCCCGATCAGGCCGGAACGTATTGCATACCGGTGAGTAGCCAAGGGGCTACATATCACGCTTTGGTGGATTCCGGTTGTAATCAGACCTCAATTAACCAACGCCTGGTGCAAGGTGAGGCACTGGGGGGAGCACAAGCGGTGAAATTGTTGTGTGTGCACGGGGATGTTCACCATTACCCTCTAGTGTCTGTCCAAATTCTATTCCGTGGCCAAATGCATAGAATAAAGGCGGCGGTTAGTCCCCGTCTCACCCACTCATTTATTTTGGGTACTGATTGGCCGGGACTTAAAAACCTAATGGAATATTTAACACACAGTAGGTCCTGCACTAGTAGGTCACGGGAAGATCCCGGTGTGGCATTGACTGGAGAAGCTGTCGCAGAGCCGTCTACATCAACACTGCATCAGAGTGAGGAGCAGCCCGCTCCTCCTCCCTCTCTCGGGGATTCCCTTGGGGATTTCCCATTAGAGCAGTCGTGAGATGAGACTCTGCAGCATGCGTTTGACCAAGTGAGAGTAATCGATGGTCAAACTCTTCAGCCAAGTGCGGCACTGACCTTCCCCTATTTTTCCATTATTAAAGATACATTGTACCGAGTGATGCAGGACACTCAAACCAAGGAACAAATAACCCAGTTGTTAATCCCAAAGAGCCGTAGGGAACTCGTGTTCCATGCGGCTCACTTTAATCCCATGGCTGGACACTTGGGGCAAGATAAAACACTAGCCCGAATAATGGCCTGATTCTATTGGCCAGGGATTCGCGGGGATGTCCGTTGGTGGTGTGCGGCATGCCGTGAATACCAATTAGTAAATCCCACGGCCACTCCAAAAGTGCCTTTGCGCCCTCTTCCTCTAATCGAGACCCCGTTTGAGCGAATTGGGATGGATCCCATCAGGCCATTAGATCGGTCAGCACGGGGATATCACTTTATTTTAGTTCTAGTGGACTATGCAATGCGATATCTGGAAGCAGTGCCTCTCCGCAATATCTCAGCACGCAGTATTGCGGAAGCACTCTTCCGCTTTATCTCCTGGGTCGGGATTCCAAAAGAAATCCTGACAGACCAAGGCACTTCATTTATGTCACACACACTGCACAAGCTGTATGGGTTACTGGGGATTAAGTCTATCCGCACCAGTGTCTATCACCCACAAACGGATGGATTAGTAGAGCGATTTAACCAGACACTCAAAAACATAATCCGTAAATTCATAAGTGAAGATGCGCATAATTGGGATAAGTTGTTCGCAGTACGAGAGGTGCCGCAAGCCTCCATGGTGTTTTCTCCCTTCGAATTATTATATAGGCGTAAGCCGCGTGGCATTCTGGACATGCTATGGGAAAATTGGGAGGAGGGACCTTCACAGAGTAAAAATAAAATCCAGTAAGTTCTTGACCTGCACGCAAAACTCCACACCCTCACGCACCTAACACAGGAGAGTTTATGGCAGGCACAAGAACGTCAAAGCCGGCTGTATGACAGGGGCACGCGCCTTAGAGAGTTCACGCTGGGAGACAAAGTGCTCATATTATTGCCCACGTCGAGTTCTAAATTAGTGGCCAAGTGGCAAGGGACCTTTGAGGTCACACAACGAGTCGGGGACATCGACTATGAGGTGAAGTGAACAGATAGGGGTGGGGCACTGCAAATCTACCACCTCAACCTTTTAAAATGCTGGAATGAGGGGGTCCCTGTGGCGTTGGCATCGGTAGTCCCAAAGAAGGCGGAGCTGGGGTCGGAGGTAAAAAGGATAACATCTCGGACCACTCCGGTCCCTTGTGGAGACCACCTCTCACCAGTCCAACTCACGGAGGTAGCCAAGTTGCAGAAGGAATTTTCCGACATGTTCTCACCCCTTCCTGGTCGTACCCACCTCATAGAACACCACATCGAAACGTCCCCGGGGGTGGTAGTGCGTAGCTGCCCTTACCGCTTGCCCAAACACAAGAAAAAGGTCGTTCGGGACGAACTCCAGGCCATGCTCGAAATAGGCATAGTTGAGGAGTCCCACAGTGACTGGAGCAGCCCAGTGGTCCTGGTTCCCAAGACCAACGGGTCGGTCCGGTTCTGTGTGGACTATAGAAAGGTCAATGCAGTGTCTAAATTTGACGCATACCCAATGCCTCGCATTGATGAGTTGCTGATCGGTTAGGCGCTGCTCGCTTTTATTCAACACTGGATCTAACAAAGGGATATTGGCAGATCCCCTTGACTCCTCTATCCTGAGAGAAAATGGCCTTTTCCACACCGTTTGGATAACACCAATTTGTCATGCTCCCTTTTGGGTTGTTTGGGTCACCCGCTACATTCCAGCGGCTTATGGACAGGGTCCTCCGCCCTCACACTGCCTACGCGGCCGCCTATCTAGACAACATTGTGATCTACAGTAATGATTGGCCGTGGCACTTGGAACACCTGAGGGCTGTTCTGAAGTCATTGAGGCGAGTGGGCCTCACAGCTAACCCAAAAAACGTGTGCGATTGGGCGGGTGGAAGTACAGTATCTGGGGTTCCACTTGGGTCATGGGCAGGTGCATCCCCAAATTAACAAGACCACAGCAATTGCGGCCTGCCCAAGGCCCAAGACCAAAAAGGAGGTGAGATGGTTCTTGGGGCTGGCTGGCTATTATCGTAGTTTTCTACCTAATTATTCAGACGTCACCAGCCCGCTAACTGATCTCACTAAAAAGGAGGCTCCAGATCTGGTCCAGTGGATGGAGCAGTGCCAACAGGCCTTCTCTGAGGTAAAAGCTGCACTGTGTGGGGGGCCACTCTTACACTCCCCTGACTTCTCTCTCCCCTTTATTTTGCAGACTGATGCATTGGACAGAGGGCTGGGGGCCATTTTGTCCCAGGAGGTGGAGGGTGAGGAGCGCCCCATGCTGTACATCAGCCGGAAACTCTCGATGCGTGAAAGCAGGTACAGCACAATTGAGAAGAAGTGTCTCGCCATCAAGTGGGTGGTCCTTGCCCTCCGATACTACCTGCTGGGGTGCCCTTTCACTCTCTGTTCGGACCATGCGCCCCTCCAGTGGCTCCACCGCATGAAGAATGCCAATGCGTGGATCACCCGTTGGTATCTCACCCTCCAGCCATTTAAGTTCGAGGTGATCCACAGGCCGGGGGCACAGATGGTGGTGGCGGACTTCCTGTCCCATCGAGGGGGGAGTCAGCTTCAGGCCGGACGGCTCCCTGGCCTGAGTCGGGTGGTAGGGGTATGTGGCATAATGGGCATGGCCAAGCAGCAGTCTGGGAATGGAGGGCGGGCTCGGGGAAGGTAAGTGGCTAAGTCATTCCACCTGCTGTCAATTAATGTGTGTGTGTGTGTGTGTGTGTGTGTGTGTGTGTGTGTGTGTGTTTGTTACAGGGACTAAGCAAAAAAAGGAGAGAGCAGAGAAAGGGAGCTCTCTCCCCAACCACAATGCATGTGAGTGAGTGAGTGAGTGAGTGAATGAATGGAAGCAAACAAACAAGCAAGCTGAAAAGCCTGAATAAAAGATGTACAAATATCAACTCTCGCCTGCCGTGCTTCTGTGCTCCACCCACATCAGGAGCTGTTACAGGTGCTTAAAAATTGTAAGGTTTTATTCCTTTGTAAGGATAAATAATTGTAAGTATTTATTCTTGACCAAGAAGGCATTGAATTCTGTGTAACTTGACCAAGTTACTGTGCGACCTTCTGTCTAAGCTAAACACATTGCTCGAGACATAATACTGATATCTTTTGGAGCATTCTATCAGAACATAAGGTTGTGCGTAAATGTTGATATGAAATATTTTGCTTATGATTGATTCAAGGCTCTACATATTGATGAAATTAAGATGTGATTTGCTGACTTAGCACAAGAACACATCCTACGTCGCACACACATAACACACACACACATACTGTACATACCCACACACATAGCATAGCTGCATATCCACACAGACACACACACACAGACAGATATCAAACAGTGATGTCATTTCATCCACACAGATAAGACACGTATAAAAACCCTGTATACTCTCGTTGTATTGGGGGACTTGTGAATAAAGATGCGAACTACTTTGTGGGGTTCCTGTCTTTCTTTTGCAACTCACCCCCAGACGCCTGGGTGACACGGGGGGACTGATCTCGAGATGGTGAGGGCCAGAGATGGAAAAAAAAAAACTAACATAAATAAAATGTATTATTATTATTATTATAAATCAAGGTCATCGAGTTGTGACCACAATGTCTACTGTATTCCATTTTTCCTCCCTTCAGTAGTTATCCTCATTATCCAGTTGATGGCAAGTAAAAAGAGAAAAGGAGAGAGGAGGCATCCCTCTCTTACCTCAGTCTTGATTTCAAATTGTTTGGTAAGTTATCCCTCATGTACCACTCTGCATTTTGTTTTCTCGTAACTGTTCCTAACTAGATTTACCAGCTTCGCAGGTATTCTGTAATGCCTCATAAGTTTCCAGATAGTTTCTCTATTCACACTGTCAAACGCTTTCTCATAATCAACAAAGTTAATATATAGTTGTAGTAAATCACTGATGTGGGTGGAGTACAGAAGCATGGCAGGCAGGAACTGAAGTTCTTGCAAACTTTGTGTTTAGCTTTTCAGCTTCACTCGTGTTATTTTATTTATTCACTCACTCTCTCTCTCTCACACACACACACACACACACACACACACACACACACACACACACACATATACGTTCTGGTCGGGAGTCAGCTCTTCTCTGCTCTCCCCCTCCTTTTATGCTCCATCCCTGCAACAAACACACACACCCACATTAATTGACACCAGGTCTAATGACTTAGCCACTTACCTTCCCCAACTCTGCCCTCCATTGACAAACTGCCGCTTGGCCATGCCCCCGTTGCCACATACTCCCACTGCCCAACACAGGCTGGGAAGACGTCCGGCCTGAAGCAGACTCCCCCCCGATGGGACAGGAAGTCCGCCGCTATTATCTGCGCCCCCGGCCTTTGGACCACCTCAAACTTAAATGGCTGGATGGCGAGATACCAACGGGTGATCCGCCCATTGGCATCCTTCTTGCGATTGAGCCACTGAAGGGGCACTTGGTCCAAACAGAGAGTGAAAGGGTGCCACAGCAGGTAGTATCAGAGGGCAAGGACTGCCCACTTGATGGCAAGACACTCTTTTTTGATGGTGCTGTACTTGCTTTCACGCATCGAGTGTTTACGGCTGATGTACAGCACGGAGCGCTCCTCACCCTCCACCTTCTGGACAAAATGGCCCCCAGCCCTCTGTCCAATGCATCAGTCTGCAAAATAAAGGGGAGAGAGAAGTCAGGGGAGTGCAAAAGTGGCCCCCCACACAGTGCAGCTTTTACCTCAGCGAAAGCCTGTTGGCTGGATCTGGAGCCCCCTTTTTAGTGAGATTGGTGACATCTGAGTAATTAGGTATAAACCTACGATAATAGCCAGCCAGCCCCAGGAACTGTCTCACCCCCTTTTTGGTCTTGGGCCTCAGGCAGGCCACAATCGCTGCAGTCTTGTTAATTTGGGGATGCACCTGCCCATGACCCAAATGGAACCCCAGATACCGTACTTCCACCCGCCCAATTGCACACTTCTTCAGGTTAGCTGTGAGACCTGCGTGCCTCCGCAATTTTAGAACAGCCCTCAGATGTTCCAGATGCCATGGCCAATCATGGCTGTAGATTATTATGTCATTGTAAGCGACCCTACGTGTGGGTGGAGCACAGAGGACGGCAGGACAGAGATCAGGTTTTATAAATTGGCTTTATTGCCACACTTTTCAGTCTAACAATAATTCTCCCAGACACACACACAACCGGCGTCTGGTTCAGGGTTGAGCTTCCCTTTGCTCTTGCTCTCCCTCCTGATATAGGGCGCAGTCACTGGGAAGACACACAAACAGGTTAATTGCTCTCAGGTGACGTGATTCTGCCACTTACCTTCCCTGACTCCGCCCTCCTGTCACAGACTGGCGCTTGACCACGCCCCCGCTGCCACATACCCCCACCACCCGACTCAGGCCGGGCGGCCGTCCGGCCTGCAGCCGACTCCCCCCCCCCTTGACGGGAGAGGAAGTCCGCCACGACCATCTGCGCCCCCGGCCTGTGGACCACCTTGAAATTAAAGGGTTGGAGCGCCAGATACCAACGGGTGATCCGCGCGTTGGCATCTTTCATGTGGTGGAGCCACTGGAGGGGCGCGTGGTCTGAACAGAGGGTGAAAGGGCGCCCCAGCAGGTAGTACCGGAGGGCGAGAACCGCCCACTTGATGGCCAGACACTCTTTCTCTATGGTGCTGTAGCGCCCCTCACGCACCGACAGCTTCCTGCTGATATACAGGACAGGGCGGTCCTCCCCCTCCACCTCCTGGGACAAAACCGCCCCCAGCCCTCTGTCTGATGCATCGGTCTGCAACATAAAAGGGAGAGAAAAGTCAGGGGAGTGTAGAAGTGGCCCCCCACACAGTGCAGCCTTTACCTCTGAGAAAGCCCGCTGGCACTGCTCCGTCCACTGGACCGGATCTGGTGCCCCCTTTTTAGTGAGATCAGTCAGCGGGCTGGTGACGTCCGAATAATTAGGTATAAACCTGCGATAATAGCCAGCCAGCCCCAGGAACTGTCTCACCCCCTTTTTGGTCTTGGGCCTCGGGCAGGCCGCAATTGCTGCCGTCTTATTAATTTGGGGACGCACCTGCCCGTTGCCCAAGTGGAAGCCCAGATACCGTACTTCCACCCGCCCAATCGCACACTTCTTTGGGTTGGCTGTGAGCCCCGCTCGCCTCAGTGACCTAAGGACGGCCCTCAGATGTTCGAGGTGCCGCTGCCAGTCATTGCTATAGATGATTATGTCATCTAAATATGCTGCCGCATACGTGGCGTGAGGGCGGAGGACTCTGTCCATCAGCCGCTGAAACGTCGCGGGCGCCCCAAACAGCCCAAACAGAAGGGTGACGAATTGGTGTAAACCAAACGGTGTGGAAAAGGCCATTTTTTCTCGGGATAGTGGAGTCAAGGGGATCTGCCAATATCCCTTCGTCAAATCCAGTGTCGAATAAAAGCGAGCAGTGCCGAGTCGATCGAGCAACTCATCAATACGAGGCATTGGGTACGCGTCGAATTTAGACACCGCGTTGACTTTTCTATAGTCCACACAGAACCGGACCGACCCGTTGGCCTTGGGTACCAAGACCACCGGGCTGCTCCAGTCACTGTAGGACTCCTCGACGATGCCCATTTCGAGCATGGTCTGAAGTTCTTCCAGAACCACCTTTTTTTTGTGTTCGGGTAGCCTGTAAGGGCGGCTACGCACTACCACCCCCGGGGGCGTCTCTATGTGGTGCTCTATGAGGTTAGTGCGACCGGGCAGGGGCGAGAACACATCCGAAAACTCGGTCTGCAACTGGGCGACCTCCGTGAGTTGGGTCGGGGAGAGGTGGTCTCCACAGGGGACCGGAGAGGTACGTGATGCCAATGTCCCTTTTTGAACCTCCGGCCCCAGCTCCGCCTTCTCTGGAACTACCGACACCAACGCCACGGGGACCTCCTCGTTCCAGAGTTTAAGCAGGTTGAGGTGGTAAATCTGTAGCGCCCCACCCCTGTCCGTTCGCCTCACCTCATAGTCGACGTCCCCGACTCGCCGTGTGACCTCAAAGGGTCCTTGCCACTTGGCGATCAATTTGGAGCTCGACGTGGGCAACAGTACGAGTACCTTATCTCCCGGAGTGAACTCTCTAAGGCGCGTACCCTTGTTGTACAGGCGGGCTTGCCGTTCCTGGGCCTACCGCAAATTCTCCTGAGTTAGGTGGGTGAGCGTGTGGAGTTTTGCGCGCAGGTCCATAACGTACTGAATTTCGTTCTTACTTTGTGAAGGTCCCTCCTCCCAATTTTCCCGCAGCACGTCCAGGATGCCGCGCGGCTTACGCCCATATAATAATTCAAACAGGGAGAACCCCGTGGAGGCTTGGGGGACCTCTCGCACTGAGAACAGCAAGGGTTCGAGCCACTTATCCCAGTTACGTGCGTCCTCACTTACGAATTTTTTAAGAATATTTTTGAGGGTGCGGTTGAATCGTTCCACTAAACCGTCCGTTTGTGGGTGATACACGCTGGTGCGGATCGGCTTAATCCCCAATAACCCATACAGTTCGCGCAGTGTTCGTGACATAAACGTAGTGCCTTGATCAGTCAGAATCTCTTTCGGGATTCCAACTCGGGAGATGACGCGGAAGAGTGCCTCGGCAATACTGCGTGCTGAGATATTGCGCAGAGGCACTGCTTCCGGGTATCGCGTTGCATAGTCCACCAGAACTAATATAAAGCGGTACCCTCGTGCTGACCGATCTAATGGCCCAACGAGATCCATCCCAATTCTCTCAAATGGGGTCTCGATTAACGGTAGAGGGCGCAAAGGCGCTTTTGGAATGGCCGCTGGGTTTACTAACTGGCATTCGCGGCATGCCGTACACCACCTACGGACATCGCCGCGAATCCCCGGCCAATAGAAACGGGCCATTATTCGGGCTAGTGTTTTATCCTGCCCCAAGTGTCCGGCCATGGGATTAAAGTGAGCCGCCTGGAATACCAATTCCCGGCGGCTCTTCGGAATTAAAAGCTGCGTGACTCGCTCTTTAGTTTGAGTGTCCTGCGTCACTCGGTATAATCTATCCTTCATAATCGCAAAGTAGGGGAAGGACGGGGTGGCGTTCGGCTGGAGCGTTTGACCATCGATTACTCTCACTTGGTCAAACACATGCCGCAGAGTCTCGTCTCGCGACTGCTCTAATGGGAAATCCGCGAGGGATTCCCCAATAGAGAGAGGAGGAGCCGGCGGCTCCTCACTCTGACGCGGAGATGACGTAGACGGCTCTGTGACAGCTGCTCCCGCCAAAGCGACACCGGGACCTCCCCCTGTCAAATGGCAGGACCCACTCTCGACTAGGCGTGTCATTAAACCCCGAAATCCCGGCCAATCAGTCCCCAAAATTAGAGAGTGGGTAAGGCGAGGATTAACCGCCGCCTTCACTATAAATTTTTCCCCTCTGAAAATAATGTGGACCGACACCAAAGGGTAGCTGTGAACATCCCCGTGCACACATAACACCTTCACCCCTTGTGCTCCCCCCAATGCCTCGTTTTGAACCAGGCTTTGGCGAATTGAGGTCTGATTACCACCAGAATCCACCAACGCCTGATATGTAGCCCCTTGGATACTCACCGGTATGCGATACGCTCCGGCCCGATCAAGGGCGGCCTCTGGCGCGTCGGGGATCCGAACCACTGCGCCCACTTCCATTGCCGTGCACTGCTGTTGAAGGTGGCCCGGCTCCCCGCAGCGCCAGCAAACCGGCCCGGGCTTTCCCTCTGCACCGGTGATCTGGGGCTCACTCACCTGAGGTGGGGGAGAGACAGACACAGAAGGGAGAAACGGGAGGGCACCGCGGGTGCGGCGGGCCGGCTGGGGGGGTGCCGGCCCCCGCCTCCACGGAGGGGGAATGGGGCGAGGACAGGACACAGGAGGAGGGGGAGAGAGAGAAGAGGAGAGAAGAGAAGATGCCATCTGCTGTCCTGCCGCCAGGACAGCCGCCAGATGATCCTCCGCCAGCTCGACTGCCTGATCCAGCGACGCCGGGCGGTGGCACTGGACCCACTCCGCGGTTCCGGCTGGTAAGCGGGCGATGAACTGTTCCAGTACCACCTGGTCGACGATTCCCTTGGCGTCGCGATCGTTGGCCCTCAGCCACCGCCAGCAGGCGTCCCGGAGCTGCTGGCCGAACGCGAACGGCCGGCCGACTTCCTCCAGTCGCAGCGCGCGGAAGCGCTGGCGCTGTTGCTCCGGTGTGCGCCCCGGCGGACGGCCCGGCGGAGGTCCGCGTAGGCCAGCCGGCGGTCGGCGGGGAGCTGTAGCGCGGCCAGCTGTGCCTCTCCCGTGAGCAGGGGGAGGAGGCGCGCCGCGCGCTGCTCCATCGGCCACCCCGAGGCTTCGGCGACCTGTTCAAACAACGTGATGAGCGCCTCGGGGTCGTCCTGCGGGCCCATCTTGGTGACCATGAGGGAAGACGGGCCCGCGGCCGGAGCGCTGGTGGACCCCGCCGACGCGAGGAGATGCCGGAACGCCTCGCGATCTTCCTGCTGGGCCAGCACCAGGGCTTCGAAGCGCTGCTCCTGCTCCTTTCGGAGCGTGACGAGTGCCTGGTGCTGGCTTTGCTGAGCCGTGGCGAGGGCGTGGACCAGATCGGCGAACGGGGAGGATTCCATGGGGCTGCTGGTTTGGTGCTCCACTGTCCCGGGTTTCGGCACCACTGTAAGCGACCCTACGTGTGGGTGGAGCACAGAGGACGGCAGGACAGAGATCAGGTTTTATAAATTGGCTTTATTGCCACACTTTTCAGTCTAACAATAATTCTCCCAGACACACACACAACCGGCGTCTGGTTCAGGGTTGAGCTTCCCTCTGCTCTCGCTCTCCCTCCTGATATAGGGCGCAGTCACTGGGAAGACACACAAACAGGTTAATTGCTCTCAGGTGACGTGATTCTGCCACTTACCTTCCCTGACTCCGCCCTCCTGTCACAGACCGGCGCTTGACCACGCCCCCGCTGCCACAGTCATCTAAGTATGCAGCCGTGTAGGCAGCGTGAGGGCGGAGGACCCGGTCCATGAGCCGCTGGAACGTAGCGGGCACCCCAAATAACCCAAAAGGGAGCGTGACAAATTGGTGTAATCCAAACGGTTTGGAAAAGGCTGTTTTCTCTCAGGATAGAGGAGTCAAGGGGATCTGCCAATATCCCTTTGTTAGATCCAGTGTTGAATAAAAGTGAGCAGTGCCTAACCAATCAAGCAACTCAATGTGAAGCATTGGGTTTACATCAAATTTAGACACCACATTGACTTTTCTATAGTCCACACAGAACCGGACCAACCCATGGGTCTTGGGAACCAGGACCACTGGACTGCTCCAGTCACTATGGGACTCCTTGATTATGCCCATTTTGAGCATGGCCTTGAGTTCATCCTGAACCACCTTTTTCTTGTGTTCGGGCAAGTGGTAAGGGTGGCTACGCACTACCACCCCCAGGGGCGTTTCAGTGTGGTGTTCTATGAGGTGGGTACGACCAGGAAGGGGTGAGAACACATTCGAAAATTCCTTTTGCAACTTGGCCACCTCCATGAGTTGGGCCGGTGAGAGGTTGTCTCCCCAAGCAACCAGCCCAAGTAGCAATGAGAATCGGGCCGCTTCCGTAAAACCTCCAGTGCCATCGGCTGAGTGGCGGCATTGGCTGAATAGTGGCAACCGCAATTGGGCCAGGTCTTTAATTGGCTCCGTCTGACTGACCATCGGCTGAGCCATGGCAACCGGGATCGTGCCGCTTCCGTAAAACTGCAGCTCATGCCGACTGTGATTTGGCAGCATCGGCTGAATCATGGCACCCAGGTTAAAACCTGAGCGCTCGGCTACCAGTATGAAGCCGATTGAAAATGCCAGTGGTACTGCAGCAAGCATCATTTGCACACAGTTCAATCACTGACTGCATTGACTGATTATATTTCGTAAGATAAATTAAAATAGCAGACATACTATTATATATTCAGTTTGCATTTCACTAGACAGTAAACAAAGAAAACCTTTTTAATCTCATATGTTTATGAAATACTTCTTGTCTATGCACGCCGTTCACAGTCTTGTCTATGCACGCGGTGTGTATGACTGGTAATTACTAACACTGACCACTAGGCGGGGTGTATGACTGGTAATTACTAACACTGGCCACTAGGCGGTGTGTATGACTGGTTCACAGTGACTGTGACATCAGGGGACACAAAAAAGAAGACTCTACTAAACGTTCTTTTCCTGCTCCCGCGCGGTGAAGCAAATGTTGTTTAAAATTTCTGTAAAAAAATGGAAACAATAGAGTTCCAACAACATCGTACATTAATATTTCGAGTTGTTGCTGATATATGTCGATTATTATTTAACCGTTGAAATATGTTCTTGTTCATTGGATTCCTTGCTCCAGATGAAATGAACAGACAGAATAAAATGTAATTTAAACAGCAGCTAACCATTATTAATTAGAACAGCAACCGAAAATTCTTTATCATGTCGAGTTAAGCAGTGCAAGTTGGGGAAGATGTATATGAAATTGGCTTCAACTATGGTGCGAACTAACCGTTTTAGCTCAATGACTATTAGCTCAAGGAGGACTATGTGGGGCTTAGCTCATTAGTTTCTTTGGAGCTTGAATGCAATGTAGTAGTATATTGTTTACGAGCACGGTATTTGACCTAAGGAAGAAAATAAAATGGAAAATGTTAGTTGGTTCAGTTGTACATTAATGGCGCAAAGGACTTATCAAGCATTACCGGTATACTATAGGTCAAGGTAGCATTGACTAGCATGGCTTACCTTGTGGATTCTTAGCAATTTAACGTCCCTGGCATGATGGACCGCCAGATAGATCTGAGGTTCATCGAAAATGAGAGCCTGAATTGAGTTATTTTAATAGACCTATGCTAAGTTGGTATAATTACACCCTGCGTGTAAAGCAGTGAGCTATTAACAAATGTGTGTGTTATAAATTGCCATATAGTTTATGCATAGAAGAAGACAAAAACTACATGATACCAGAAGACTGTATTGAGAAATTATATATCTACTGAATCAATAACAAAATATTATTTAAGGGTCATTGTCTTAGTATATGGATAAAATTAATGTGTATTTATTTTCTTCCATGATTCCCCTGCCATTCTAATGTTTTTTTCTTCTTTCTTTCTCAGTCAGGTAATATCTCTCTCTCAGCTAATTTCTATTAACCCTGCTCTAAGGCAAGTATGGATAATCCCATACATTCGTTAAAATCTAATCTTAGACGCAAGGCAGTGAAATCAGTGTTTAATTTACTGCAAGATATTGAGAATGCTGACCGGATTGATGACACTGTACATGACGTAGACGTAGTACAAATAAGGTCACCTGACGCCCAACCTACAGGTAGGAATACTACAGTGATCTCTCTCTTTTTACCTTGACACGTGTACCATTTTTTGCTACTAATCTACTGTGGACATCACAGGGCCCACAGACCTGCCGAGCGGTTTATGGCCTGTACCCACTTACAGCCCAGTGTCCAGCCAACCAGTCAGTCATCCAGCCAAACTGGCTTTCAAGTAAGAAAAATTGAATATTCTATAGTTCATGTGGGAAAACAATCACCCTGATATTATGTGTGATGAGGTTAAAATATTCATTTTATTTTTTTCTTCTAGAACACCATGCAATTTGCAGTACAGTCACCTGATGCCCAACCTTCAGGTAGGAATAATACAGTGATCTCTCTCTTTTTACCTTGACATAACTATGTACCATGTTTTGCTAATAATTCTTTACGCCTTTTTTTCTCATGTTTTAACAGCATTTGAAAGGGAGATTCTTATACAAGTGAACACCATCCAGGAGACCCAGCTGCTAATCCTCATGCAGCTACAACAGCTCAGTAACACCGGGGTCAGTGGAGCAGCTCCTGACCCAAGAGAGTTTAGGCTCCCTCTCAAGACACCAGAAGACCTTAAACACCTTGAGCAAATCTTACAGACAGAGGAGGAGGAGAAGAAGAAGAACTTGGTGAGTTAAATGGTTGATTAATCAATTCAATCCTAAAAGTTAGTCCTGACTCTCACCCATGATTTATTCCCCCAATGGTGGAACAAGATATCAGCCACTAAAAGACTAAGGTCATTTCTCTCAACCTTCAAGAAGCTCGTGAAGACTCTTTTTCTCTTTAACAAAACTTTAACAAACAAAACCCTGCTCATCTGCATTAACCTTGTTATGCCTGTGTACTCTGTTTTCCCCCCACACATTGTATGTTGCTGATTATATACAGTATGTCTTTTGTAAGTTGCTTTGGATAAAAGTGTCTGCTTAATGTAATGTAATATTCATTAAATAACTGAGATGCATGTCTTGTTTCAGACTGTTCTCCTGGGAACGGTGGGGGGCATGTCACTTAAAGATACAATCTGGCATATCCTGAAAAGAACAATTGACACCTCCCTGGCAAAACATACGAACTGGAGTGGGGCAAATCAAAAAGTAGCCTTTAAAGACCTGCTTTTAAAAAATGTGATTGTGGGTGAGTCACTGTATAAATAATATAAATATCAATATGCTAACCTATTTCAATTTTATTCTTGTTAGTAAACTGCTGGCATGTCGCATGTCTTAAATACAACATACACCACTTACCGAACATACAACTGATCCAGATGGTTGCAGTGACACAAGTGTTACACTGAGTATCATACTGTGTTACACTGAGTATCATACTATCCTCCTCTTGTGTTTTCCAGATGCAGTCCGCTCAAATACTCTCACCCAAGCCACAACAGATAAGGAAATAGAGATCCTTATCATTAGATGGCTTCAACTTGCCGCGGACAGAGATGGTGGCAGAAGCCGGAGAGCAAGATCACACGCGCGCGCGTACACACATACACACATCGTAAATTCATTAAAATGTAAATCCAAATTCATTTTCTGTCTTCTCATTGTTTCTATCTTAATAGTATTGTGTTGGACATGAATTGATAAATGTCTAAGTGTAAAAGGAAACCACATTAATGCGCAAGTTCACTTCCACTAATGGGGTTAAAAAAGAGTACTGGTACCAAGGGTGCCATTTCTAGAATAAGTATTAAGTCAGGGGTGTCAAACTCAAATTCACAATGAGCCAAAATCTAAATCTGGGATGAAGTTTATAAATCTGGGATCGGCAAGGGCGGGCCGAGAGGTTGCGCAAGAGTGAGACTGCGCGAGAGCGGGCCGAGAGGTTGTGCGAGAGCGGGCCGAGAGGTTGCGCGAGAGCGGGCCGAGAGGTTGCGCGAGAGTGGGCCGAGAGGCTGCGCGAGAGCGGGCCGAGAGGCTGCGCGAGAGCGGGCCGAGAGCTACCTGCGGGCTGCATAACAACAAACGCAATGCCCCCGAAGAGAGCTCCTACGGTCGAGGAGATTGACGACATCAAAAAATCCCTCGACTTTCTGGGGGAGGAAATCTCTGCTGTCAGGATGCAGCAGAAGACCATCCTGGACCTGGTGGAAGAGGTCAAAGCTCTGCGACTGCAGAACACGGAGAAGGCAAAGAGGATCGCCTTTCTCGAGAACCGAGTGGAGGATCTGGAGCAATACACCCGGATAAATATCATCATTGTGACCGGACTGCAGATTAAACCCCAGACATATGCTGGAGCAGTGGCGAGAGGAGACGGAGAGGAGCAGAACGAGGAGGATGCTAACTCTGTGGAGCAATAGGTGATAGCATTCCTGCACTCCAAAGGGATAGAGATAAAAAGCACAAACATTGAAGCATGCCACCCTCTCCCACGGAGAAGCAACACAGGCAAACTGGCTGTAATAAGATTTGCCAACAGAAAGCATAAAATGCAACTGTTAAAGCAAGGGAGGAAACTGAAAGGCTCAGACGTTTTTCTAAATGAGCACTTAAAAAAATGCAGACATTGCAAGAAAGGTGAGACTCCTGAGGAAACAGGGGAAAATCCAAAACACCTGGACACACAACTGCAAGATATTCATAAAGCTGAAGGGATCTCCAGAAGAGGCCAAGATCCTGGTCAGCCGAGATATTGAGGAACTGGACGAATTCTGAGGGAGCCAAAAGCAACTTACAATCATGACACAAGGACGGGACACTGGACACAAGAACTGGACACTTTCCTTATGGAGCATAAAACACAAGATATGGAAAATAATATTGATCCAGAAAATAATCTTTTTAGCAACATCAATATCAACTGCCAGTATTACACTGAAAATCAATACAATGCAACGATCAGAGAAGGAAATAAGATATCAATTATTGATTTCAATACCAGAAGTCTGTATGCCAATTTCCAAAAAATTAAGGAATATCTCAGTCAGTTCAATACTCCATTCAATATAATAGCCATATCAGAAACTTGGATCAATGATGAGTTGGGAGTAGATTTTGAGCTAAACGGGTATGAACTTAATTATGTCAACAGAAAGAACAAAAGAGGAGGGGGAGTGGCAATATATGTTGATAATAGTTTGGAATATAAAATTAATAATAAATGATGGTAGCTGTTGATGATTGGATGGAGTGTATTACAGTAGAAATATGTTGTGAAAAAATGAAAAATATAATGGTGAGCTGTATATACAGATCTCCTGGATCAAGCATAGAAGTTTTTATAGATTGGATGGAAAGTATGTTTATAAAATCAACACAGAAGGTCATGTACATCTGTGGTGATTTTAACATCGACCTCTTAAATTATAAGAAACATAAAATGACAGAAGAGTTCATTAACTCAATGTTCAGTATGGGACTGTATCCAACTATTAGTAGACCAAACAGGATCACTTCTCACAGCACCACTTTAATAGATAATATATTTACTAATATCCTGGAAAATAATATAGAGAGTGGACTACTATTAACAGACATCAGTGACCACCAACCTATTTTTAATGTATATTACTGTAATTATAGCAAGAAAAAGGATACTAAAAATTATAAATATATAAGAGTGAAAACTGAAGAAACCATGATTGCACTAAAAAATGACAATGATACAGGACTGGAATGTAGTTTATAAAGAAAAAGATGTTGATAAAGCATATGAGGAATTTTTAATAATATTCAATGAACTATATAATAAAAATTGTCCTATAAAGAAATACAGTAATATACATAAATATACAAATAGTCTGTGGGTCACCAAGGGGCTACAAAATGCCTGCAAAAAGAAAAATATATTATACAGACAATTCTTAATGTATCGAACTATAGAGGCAGAGGAAAAATATAAAAAATATAAAAATAAATTAACTAATATTATGAGGATATGTAAGAAAGACTATTATAATAAATTAGTGGAGAAGAATAAAAACAATATTAAAGGTATATGGACTGTACTAAATGGTATTGTGAGAAATGGATCCAAAACTACAAATTACCCGGAGTACTACACTGAAAATGATAAGACCATAAATAATATGGAGGATGTGGTGAATGGTTTTAACCAATTCTTTGTAAATGTTGGGCCAGATTTAGAGGCAAAAATAAAGGAACCCGAGACAACACAATGTGGGGACACAGAAGATATGGGGGACAGAAATCAAAGTACAATTTTTCTAACTGCAACTGTTGATGAAGAAATTATGCAAATTGTAAGAAAATGTAAAAACAAAACCTTTGCAGACTGGAATGATATAGACATGTTAACAGTAAAGACAGTTATTGAGGGAATTGTGAAACCACTCACCCACATCTGCAATTTATCTTTTCAATCAGGTACATTTCCAGACAAAATGAAAATTGCAAAAGTGATACCATTGTTTAAAACCGGAGCTAGACACCATTTCACAAACTACAGGCCTGTTTCTTTACTCCCCCAATTCTCCAAAATACTCGAAAAACTTTTTTCAGATAGACTGGACACATTTATTGAAAACACAACCTCCTTACAGACAATCAATATGGATTCAGAACGGACAGATCAACATCGATGGAACTAATGGAACTAATAGAGGAAATCACAAACTGTATAGACAATAAAAAAATAGCAATTGGAGTATTTGTGGACCTAAAAAAAGCATTTGATACCATTGATCATAGTATATTATTAAGTAAACTAGAAAAGTGTGGTGTTAGGGGAGTTGGGTGGAGCTGGCTGTCGAGCTATCTAAGAAACAGGCAACAGTTTGTGCAGATAGGTGACCATAAATCTGATTTCATGAACATTACATGCGGGGTACCACAGGGGTCAATATTAGGTCCGAAATTATTCATATTATATATCAATGACATATGTAGAATTTCGCAAGTACTGAAATTTGTTTTGTTTGCAGACGACACCAATATTTTTTGTTCCGGTGAGAATTTGCAGCAGACTTTGGAGACAATCACGACTGAAATAAATAAACTAAAACTATGGTTTGACAAAAATAAATTATCATTAAATCTAAGCAAAAAAAAGATCATGTTGTTTGGGAGACACAAAATAGATTGTAATGTAGAATTGATAATAGACAATACTAAGATAGAAATGGTACAGGAAATTAAATTTCTTGGTGTGATTTTGGATCAGGGCGGCACGGTGGTGTAGTGGTTAGCGCTGTCGCCTCACAGCAAGAAGGTCCTGGGTTCGAGCCCCGTGGCCGGCGAGGGCCTTTCTGTGTGGAGTTTGCATGTTCTCCCCGTGTCCGCGTGGGTTTCCTCCGGGTGCTCCGGTTTCCCCCACAGTCCAAAGACATGCAGGTTAGGTTAACTGGTGACTCGAAATTGACCGTAGGTGTGAATGTGAGTGTGAATGGTTGTCTGTGTCTATGTGTCAGCCCTGTGATGACCTGGCGGCTTGTCCAGGGTGTACCCCGCCTTTCGCCCGTAGTCAGCTGGGATAGGCTCCAGCTTGCCTGCGGCCCTGTAGAAGGATAAAGCGGCTAGAGATAATGAGATGAGATGAGATTTTGGATCATAAAGTCTGCTGGAAACCTCATGTAGGATACATACGAGCAAAACTGGCAAAGTGCTCGGCAATTCTTTGGAAAACAAAACATATTCTTGATTGCAAATCTTTGCATACTCTATATTACGCGTTATTTTTGCCATATCTGACTTACTGTGTTGAAGTCTGGGGAAACACCTACAAAACCACTCTGCAGCCGATATGTACAATACAGAAAAGAGCAATAAGGACAATAAACAAAACAGGATACAGAGATCAAACAAACTCACTATTCATAAAATCACACATGTTGAAATTTATGGATCTGGTCAAATTCAGAACAGCACAAATAATGTACAAAGCGAGAAAGAATCTATTACCAAAAAATATACAAGGAATGTTTAGTGAGAGAGAGGGGGGATATAATCTAAGGGGAGACCTAAATTTTAAAAAACCAAAGGTTCGAACAAATATGAAAAACCATGTGCGTATCGACCTGTGAGGTGATTTTATGGAACAGACTGGAGACAGAAATAAAACAAAGTGCAAATATAAATCTGTTAAAAAAAAAATTTAATAATAATAATAATAATAATAATGGAGCATATAAACAAAGTTTCTATGCTCTTACAAAAAGAAAATAGAAGGAAATTAAAACATTACCACACCAATAAAAATTATGAAAAAAGTAAATATATGTATTTAAAAGCAGTTGCAGTCAATAACTCAAAGCACAACAAACCAAAAATGTCGCGCCTTTGGTTTCCGAATACAACTGCCTCAAACACCTTAAAACTTTAAACCTATAATGTAATATATATAACCTTTTTAAACCTATAATAATATAATACCCACCTGCCTGTTATTCAGTGTCCACCAACTATCAGGGAAGCATTACAGTCACAAAAACAAAGTTTACAGTCAACACAAAAGAAGAAGCAGAAGCGGGGCAAGCAAGCTAGCATTCATATGAGGCTAAACAGCTCCCAGAAGAAACCAACTCTACCCAGCCTGTTCATCACAAACACCTAGTTCACAATCAGCACAACTGAAAAGCTGAGAATGATGATGATTTCCTCCCATGCAATGAAAAGTTGCACCTTATTTTTCACCAAAACCTGGCTAAATGCTAGCATCCCCGATGTGGCTATCAAGCTAGTAGACCAGTCAATTTAGTGCTCACATCAGACCACTGAATCAATTAAGGACAAAGGCAGCAGAGTGTGCATATATTTCGGCAGTGCTTGGTGCACCTCCACAGACATTACTGAAAATTTTCCTCTCCAGAATTAGAATTGATAACACTGATGTACAGATCTTTCCATTTGCCAAGCAAATTTACAGTCATGTTTCTCACTGCAGTGTAGGTCTCCCCACAAGGTAACGCTAAGTGAGCACTGGCTAAATGCACAAATGTGACAAACAGACTGAAAAGTTCTCATCCAGATGGTGTAGTTATTATAGCAATGGAAGTTAAATCACACCAGCCTTAAGATTGTGCTCCCCAAATTCCATCAGTTTGTTGATTTTCTGACAAGAAGAAATAATACATTACACCATATTTGCTGCAGTATAACGAATGCTTACAAAGCTTCTAATCACAATACTCTGTTGCTGACCACAGCATACACATCCCTCATTGCCAACACAAAGACCACTGTGCAGACTGTCAGAGTCTGGCCAGAGGGAGCCATAACTAAACCACAGGACTGGTTCAACAACACAGACTCTGATCTGTTCAAATTGGAAGCCACTCAGAACAACCACACAGATTTAAACACCTATGCCTCCCCCTCATCAACTTCTGTATGGACAATCTTACCACTGCTAAACGCATTCACACATTACCCAACTGAAAATCTTGGATGAACAGAGATGTTCAAAGCCTGTTGAAGGAACATGGCAATACTTTCTGCATGGGAGATCCAGAGGCTGATAAAACAGCCAGGTCCAATCTGAGGAAAGGTATTAGGGAGATTAAACCCCACTACAAAATGTAAATAGATGAACAGTTTAAAAGCTCAGACTCCTGGTGTATATGGTAAGGTATTAAGTCCATCACAGACAATAAAGGCAACAGCACCTGTCCTACCAACACAGCAAACTAATATTTCCCTGACAATCTGAACCACTTCTCTGTATGGGTCGACAAGAACAGCAACCAACCTGTCACAAAGCTGACACTGTAGGAGGCACCATCATGTGCACTGGGGCTGAACTTGCAAGAGGTGAGAAGGACTCTAAGACAAATCAACCTCAATAAAGCCAGTGGACCTGACAGGGTTCCTGAAAGGGTCCTTAAGTACTGCTCTGGACAGCTGACAGCAGTGTTCACCAGCCTGTTTAACATCTCTTTGGAACAGGCCACTGTCCCCACTGTCCTAAAGTATACTATAATCTTCCCTGTTCCAAAACAAGTAGTGATCAGGTCTCTGAATTACCCAGAGGCTTTGACCCCCTTAGTTATGAAATGTTTTGAATGACTTCTCTTGACACACAAAAAGTAATATTTCCCTTTCCCTAGACCAACACGAGTTTGCTTACAGGGCAAAGAGGTCAACTGAGGACGCTGTCTCACTGGCCCTTTACACTGTCATGTCACACTTGGAACAGGGGGACAGCAATTTCTAGATTTTGTTCATTGCTTACAGCTCAACATTTAACACCAACCCCCAACAAGCTGGCCATTAAACTAAACAACCTTGGCCTCTACACACACTTGTGCAATTGGATTCTGGACTTTGACCAGTAGACCCCAAACAATGACATAGGTAAGCAATCGTCATCACATACTGCATGCATTACAGCATGGTATGCTGGCAGCACCTCTGAGAACAACCCATTTCTAATGGCACAGATTGCATGCTGATCTGTGTTCAATCCATTTCTGATGGCACTGACTGTATAAAAGTTATCTACCCCCCCACCTCCACCCCCTGTGCAATGTGCAATACCACTTGTAATCTAATTACTTGATCCTTCTTATGTTACTGGTACTCTTTATTGTATTTCTACTATTCTGCTTTATTTGTACTGACATTTGAATAAGTTTTCATCCTTGAATACTTGAAAGTCTTTATTTGCGTTCTTAATTTATACCTATTGTTGAATTTTACTGTAATGGCATCTACTGGTTTGCTCCAAATGAACTCAGTGTACTTGTATAGTAACGATAAAGGCATCTTATCTTATGTGTTATATAAAAAATAAACATGAGTGAATCTGATTTTTTTTCTGGTATAATCAAGAAATTTCATTGAGATTCAACCAGAAAGTCTGGATTCATTCATATGAAATAAGATTTTATCCTGGGGCGGCACGGTGCTCTAGTGGTTAGCACTGTTGCGTCACAGCAAGAAGGTTCTGGGTTTAAGTCCAGTGGCCAACAACGGCCTTTCTGTGTGGACTTTGCATGTTCTCCCTGTGTCTGTCCGGGTTTCCTCTGGGTGTTCCAGTTTCCCCCACAGTTCAAAGACATGCAGTTAGGTTAACATGGGGCAGCCTTGGGCTGAAGTGCCCTTGAGCAAGGTACCTAACCCCTGACCAGAGGTGGGTAGTAACGCGCTACATTTACTCCGTTACATTTACTTGAGTAACTTTTTGGATGAATTGTACTTGTAAGAGTAGTTTTAATGCAGCATACTTTTTACTTTTACTTGAGTATATTTGTGAAGAAGAAGCGGTACTTTTACTCCATTACATTGGGCTATATTCTGCTCATTACTCGCTACTTTATTTTTATTGATCTGTGCGATGGGTGGTCTGTTTGTTTATGTTTTGTCGAGACTTCCAGCAGAGGCTCTGTCACATGACAGTAGAGGTCTGTGCGGGACAGAATTTTCAGTCCCGCTCCCACCCGCTCCCGCATTGTGCAGTCCCGCTCCTGTCCGCTCCCGCAAAGAATTATGATTTTCAGTCCCACTCCCGCCTGCCATATTTTGTCCCTCTCCCGCCCGCAAATCCCGCATGATGCAGACGTTCGCGTTATTTCTCACAAAAGTTCTTATCATTGGCTTGGGGAATTAAACATGCTGAGCTTAGCTGAGCTCTCCACTGACCGATCCTTCACCTAGCGCACGTAGCGAGGGTGCGCGTTGCCAGGCGGCATGCGTAGCTGAGGCTTTACAGAGATACCCAACACACCTACCAAAATCTACAGTGGATATTAAAAATATTGTACATTGCACATAGCTTATATGTCACTCCTCACATTTACATTCTAGGAAATACAAGTAGGCCTATAAGAAATTAATATAATTTAAAGACACAGCGTAATGGTGCCCTGCCCCCTACTTACATGGCGATTCAGGCCTGATGTACCTGATTTATGGCCGTTGTATGTCAGAACCTTTTGGCACTTATCACAACAAGCAAAGGGCAGCTGATTTCCCTCTGCATCGTACACGAGTGAGAACGACTTCCAAATGTCTGATTTCAGGACTCTTGACTTTTTAACGGTAAATGTACCTCTTTTTAAAGCAGCATGCACTTTTAAAGCACTGTGAGCTTCACTAGAGGAGCTCTGCTCTTCTGCCATGATCGGAGATCTCAAACACAGAAGAGCGGAAAGGAATCGGAAACATACACGAGATTAGACCACATCCGCAAATTTAGGCATCTTAAAATGTTTTTATTAATGCCAAATAAAATATCCAGCACAAATTATATATGATAGACATAAATTAATCATTTATACATTTTATTTTAAACACGTTTTTAGTTAACGGGACTGCAGCTTATCACCTCTCCCTCCCGCTCCCGCATTGTGCACTCCCCCTCCCGTCCGCGCCCGCAATGAGCTTTCAAAATTTGTCCCGCGCCGCACTGCTTTGCGTCGGGTCCCGCGGGACTCCCGCGGGAGTGCAGGGTTCTACATGACAGCATCTCACCGATCAAATGTAGCAGCCAGAGCCATAGTGGGAGGAGCTATGGTTTAACTCCGTTTCACCAATCAAACAGAGCCAAGCCGCCGCGCACGCCCGCACACAAAATTCCCGCAGCAAGACCAGTCCAGGTGGAAAAGAGCACGGAAGCAGAAGAAAAATGGCAGAGACAACGGCCAGCGTTTCTCATCAAGCCGAAGAGGCACACCCCTGGCCACACATACAAACCGTGTTCACTCTCCAAACAACAAAAAATAATAGTTATGTTATGCGGTGTCACATATGTCTCCCCAAACCAGTGGACGTTTCAGCTTATAAAAACTCAACATCGAATTTGAGGAAACACATTGCGGTAAGTAGGCTATGTGCTTTTGGCTGTCTTCGTAGGCAGACGTTAGCCCTGTTGTAACATCATAAATAACTGTAAAATACATTGTTTTGTGGAAATGTATTGACGCACCGCGGCCTCAGATGGCAAGATAACACACACACACACACACACACACACACACACACACACACCAGAGAACCAAGAAATAAAACTACAAAAAAATCTTTCTAACAATCACTTTTTATTGATGTGAAACCAAAAAATGCTCATGAAAATAAGGTTGCTCGCCTAATGTCAGCTCCTCAATAGCGTTACAGTTGTACACGGCTCTGGTCAAAAACTGGGAATGGAAGACTGGTGAAAACTTACTAAATAACAAAACACGTTTGTATCTGTAGCGGTCAGAGCAGGTGGGTGGAGCACAGAAGTACGGCAGGACAGAACTGAGTTCCAAAAACTATTTATTGTTTCACTTTTCAGTCAAACACACTCTCAGTCACCCAGACACACACGCGCACACACAAGTCGTCTGGTGCGGGAGAGAGCTCACTTCCTCTGCTCTCTCTCTCCTTATATAGGGCGTGGTTGCTGGGAAGACACACAAACACAGGTTAATTGCTCTCAGGTGAAGTGATTCTGCCACTTACCTTCCCTGACTCCGCCCTCCTGTCACAGACCGGCGCTTGACCACGCCCCCGCTGCCACAGTATCGTTTGTGAAATCTCCATTTTTCAAGCTACTGTATTTGTTGTGGATTAGAGGGATTTGTGAAGACTTTAGGTGTTTTTTTTTCTGTGAGATTTGTTTTATTATTTGTCTACAAGTGCTTGTTCACAAAAGGAAGGGCATTAGCTTGTTAGCTTGACCGCTTGCTAGCAATCCCCACCACCACCCAGCCAAGCTGGGCATTGGCAGCTAGTTAGCAACCTTTTTGCTTGTTACTTCCACTTGCTAACTCCTCTGCGAGATGCAGCCAGTAAACAACTTTTTGGGAGATGAAAGGGTTAACATCGTTGATCGCATCTTACAGGATTATTTCCAGTCTTTTTCGTACGAGGAGATATTGCATGTGATGTTCAACTGCTGTTAAAGCTGAACAGTCACTTCATGGAGTGAACATGCATGCGCGCACAGTGTTATGGTTTATGTGTAGACTGCCTTGAGCTTATTTTTCTTTGTAACCTCTACCCATTGTTTTGTTTTTATGTTACTTTGTAAAGATTTAATTAATTAATATTTAATTTATTATTGTTTTCACCTGTTCACAGCTAAAAGGTCACAGCTTCACAGTGCAAAATTGAGAGCCAGCTGCTGTTAAAGCTGAACAGTCACTTCACGGAGTGAATGTGCATGCGCACACACAGTGTTATGGTTTATGTGCAGACTGCCTTGAGCTGCTTGTTGTTATTGTTAATACACAGAACTACACACACACAGTTTATATGTGTGAAATATATATGAAATCTCTGCCTGTTATGACATCCTGATCAATAAACAAAAGTTACTCAGCAGTTACTCAGTACTTGAGTAGTTTTTTCACTCAGTACTTTTTACTCTTACTCAAGTAATTAATTGGACAACTACTTTTTACTTTTACTTGAGTAATATTATTCTAAAGCAGGGGTCACCAAACTTTTTTCTCTGGGGGCCACATTGTCGTTCCTGACTGTGATGGGGGCCGGGGTCGGGTCAGCTATATCACATAGAATTGTATGACCCAGACAAATATGACCACCAGCAGGCCTCATTGTGTAGTAGAGATTACTAGCCTGGCACGGCCATCCCCACTACTATATCCATACTACTATATCAACACTTGATTCCTGGCACATATTTGTTTATCTTTACTAGTGGTTTGCAAAAGTAGTAATCAAGTCTTCACACTTTGTTTTAATTTGAAATACCACTGATATTCCATTTATTTATTTTCTAATAAAAATAATATCAAAGCTGTCAAGGTAAGAAACATCTGCCTATTTGAGGTGATTGACACTGGCAAAGGTGAGTGGAAAATTATAAATTGTAGGTAGGCCTGTTGATATTATTAATAATATAAATAATAATTGTATGCAGCACTTAATAAAGGTCAAATAAATAGGCCTATAAAATAAATACATTTTAAAAAACAGTGAAATTATAATAATATGAGCAATAGATCAATAGATCACAGCAGTTGTGCTGTGTCCTGCACGTCATTGCTCTCATCCATGGCCAAAGCAAAAAACTCGAATTCTGATGCTCTCTCATTCAGCTGGTCATACACGTTGTCCCCCAAATCTTCGGTTCGCCTGGTCATAGTAGGTGCGGAGAGACTCACCGCATTGAGCACATCCTTCTTGTCGGGACACACCTCCTCAGCCACAGCAAGCATGCATACTTTAACAAAGTCCCCATCAGTAAACGGCTTTCCATGGGTAGCTAGTAGGTGAGCTACCTTATAGCTAGCTCAGACAGCAGCCTGGTTGATCTGGGTTTGGTGAAGGATTACATTCTGTTGTGCAGCCAGTCCACATTTCATCCTCCGAATCCTGTCTTCTCTTGTTTGCCCTCGCAAACTAGCATACTCTTTGTGGTGGGTTTCATAGTGACGACGCAGATTATATTCTTTGAAAACCGGCACACTTTCTTTACATACAAGATAAACTGCACGGTCCTTACACTGAACGAAAAAATAATCGGTGGTCCACTGTTCTTTAAAAACTCTGCACTCTCTGTCAGCTTTTTGCTTACCGCTAGCCATTTTGCTGTCCTGAACACTGACAGTTCTCTGCGCATGCGCTGCCTGTCACTGCTTGATCGTGAGCATATGACGAAAATTCGGAAAATATGAATAGTTCATTTTATAACTAAATATCAATTTTAATTGATAAAATCAACAAAATACAAGATGCAGACATGTTATTATTTGCCAAAAAGCAATTTAAAAAAATAGGCCATGACCACTTTTGGGGATTGCCTCATAGGGCCGGTTCAAGTGATGGGGGGCAGAGGGGCTGGGGGGCCGGTCAAAGGGGGGTGGCGGGCCGGATCTGGCCCGCGGGCCGTAGTTTGGTGACCCCTGTTCTAAAGTAACAATACTCTTGCTTGAGTACAATTTTTGGTTACTCTACCCACCTCTGCCCCTGACTGCTCCCCAGGCGCTGTAGTATGGCTGCTCACTGCTCTGGGTGTGTGTGCGCACATGTGTTCACTGCTTCAGATGGGTTAAATGCAAAGGATGAATCTCACTGTGCTTCAAGTATATCATGGAATAATCACATGGAGTATATCTCTAAAAAGATACGAAAACGAATTGGACTACTCCGGAGAATAAAACATTTTTTAACATTCAAGGCAAGGAAAATGTTTTATGATTCTCTAATTCAACCAATCATGGACTATTGTGGGACAGTTTGGGGAGATAATTTCCAAAAACACGACAACGCAATGTTAATGCTACAAAAACGTGCAGGCCGCATTATATGTGATGCAAGATGGGACCATCCCTCCAGCGAACTGTTTCAAGCCCTAAACATAGAACCTTTTACTGTTCGAGTCAGACGTTTGAAATGTCATCTCATGTTTAAATATTTAAATGGATTTGCACCAGATTATCTAAAAGCAAAATTTAAAAACTTTGGGGCAATTCACTCTAAAAATACAAGATCTTCACAAAGCAACCTGCAGTTGCCAAAAATACAACACTCTTTTGGTGAAAGAACATTCAGCTTCAGTGGTGCAAATCTCTGGAATGCTTTACCAAGAGACGTTAAAGAGTGTAAATCGTTAGCCTCTTTTGGTGCGGCCCTCAAGAAATCTAAGTTGTAATTTGTAATAATTTTTTCTTAGCTAAAAGTTTTCATGAATTCCAAATTGTATATTGTAGTTTTTCTTTTTTAGAGTCCCCCCTTTTTATTTATTTATTTTTTGTTAGTAATTTTAGTTATTTAGAGGGCCACGTGTAAATTATCTATAATGATATTTAGTGTCACCCTTAAATAAAGTTCTTTAAGTTCTTTCAAGTGTGCACGTGATAAATAAAGATTTCTTCTTTCTTCCTAGGATAGGGCAGCAGTCAATCCAGAGCTTGTCTTGGGAACACTGGGTGCAAGGTAACCTGAATAGGACTCCGGTCAATTACTGGGAATCACATACACAATCACTTGCATGCTCATTCACATCAGTGCACACTTTAGAGTAGTTAATCCACGTACTAAAATGTTTTTGGATGTTAAATGGAAACCTATACATACATGAGAAGAACATCCATGTTCAATGTTAAGCTTCAGACTCTGCCACCTGAGCCCTTTTTTTTCATCTTCTAAAATGTATAGAATTTTTTTCTGAGGTTGGCTTTCACTCACTCAACTTCAAAGTAGCATCAAGCACAAAAAAGCAGTTTAAGAAAAATGGAAAATGCAAATAAATGTAGCATTGCTAATATAGTGAGGCGAGCAGATGATCAGTTTCATTAATTTAAGTCACTCTTGGTACCATTTCATATTTGTATGAGCACATACTTGTGTTCCAGATGTTGTCACAACTGGCCCAGGGAAGCTGGGACTTGAAGGAGAAGATCAAATAGAGCAGTGCCCAGGCCAGGATTATGAAGTAACAGATGCAGCTATACAGTCCAGCCACTTGGCCTGCATAGCCAACACCTGAAAGAGGACAGAGAGCCACTAAGTTACAGACCACAGGGAATAAAATTCCAAACATTGCAAAGTACACTGTATGGCCTGAAGTATGTGAACACCTGAAATTTAAACCCATATCTGGGCCTTCTCTAAACTCTTGCCCTAGAGTTGGAAACATACAATTGTCCAGAAGGTCTTTGTTTGCAGTTACATCATGATTTCCCTTCACTGGAGCTAAGAGTCCCAAACCTGTTTCAGTATGACAATGCCCCTGTATAGAAAGTAGTAATGGGACGTTCGGCTCTTTTCAGAGAGCCGGCTCTTGTGGCACAGCTCCCAAAGAAGAGCCGACTCTTTCGGCTCCCAAACGGCTCTTAATTTATTATCATCTGTAGCCTCATACTTTAGCCTAACTTGGCAAATATGAATGCTTTGTGTGTTGATAAACTCTTTTGCATTTAGTGTTTTTATGAGAAGCCTTATAATTGCCTAATTTTGTGTATTTGTTCTGTTACAAAAGCAGGCATTCTTACTTTTGTTTAATAGTTTAATCAAACTTTTAATTTTAATTTAACACAAAAACAAATGAACAAAACACTGCAAACAAATCCACAGAACAGAACCAGAACAGAAACAGAACCAAACCCAGTAACTGTAATATACTCACTTTGAGTATATTAAGCGTAACACAGTAACGAGGCCAGTGTTGCACAAGATTGATATTTTACTGCTTCCTTGACGCGCACACACACAGAGCAGTACAGGGTGCAGAGAGTGATACACAGGCAGGCAGCTACGGAAGCCCAACGGCAAACGCGAACTCACAACAACAGTACATTACATCTCCCTTCCTCAGCAAAACTGTTGTTGTCTGTGTTACGTGTAAGCTATAACAACTGCTTTGCCAGTATTAACAAATGTAATAGTGAATTGCTTTTCATTTCTCTTTTCCTTATAACAGAATGATAATGAGGCGGCACGGTGGTGTAGTGGTTAGCACTGTCGCCTCACAGCAAGAAGGTCCTGGGTTCGAGCCCCGGGGCCAGCAAGGGCCTTTCTGTGTGGAGTTTGCATGTTCTCCCCGTGTCCGCGTGGGTTTCCTCCGGGTGCTCCGGTTTCCCCCACAGTCCAAAGACATGCAGGTTAGGTTAACTGGTGACTCTAAATTGACCGTAGGTGTGAATGTGAGTGTGAATGGTTGTCTGTGTCTATGTGTCAGCCCTGTGATGACCTGGCGACTTGTCCAGGGTGTACCCCGCCTTTCGCCCGTAGTCAGCTGGGATAGGCTCCAGCTTGCCTGCGACCCTGTAGAAGGATAAAGCGGCTAGAGATAATGAGATGAGATGAGATGAGAATGATAATGAACTGATTTCCTCTTTACTTCTTTTTTCAATGAACAAACAATCTGCTTGCCCTGGTAGTGTCCAATGTCTCTGTCTCCTCGACATAACTAAATAACAACTGAACTCAAATATTTAACTAGGAAGGAGAGGTTACCAGCACATCACTTCCTTCAGGTGTCTTTACCACACCTGTCCCTGAGTGTAGAACTGAGGTGCTAACAGATACACAGTCAGTCCATCAAACTAAGTTCAGTCTATCAGGCGGTTTAACAACTCTGCCCCGTCTGGTGATATATACTGTAGTTCACCTGGTTGGGCTCGTGGGGAGCATGGTGCTACCTCACGAGATGAAGGGTGTAGTTCTGGAGGAGCTGGCGGGGGCTGCTGCTCTTTTGCTGCAGGCGGTCCAGGGGTCTCATGTCAAGACTCATCACACATCACATGGCATGACTGGTTGGCCACTGTAGTGCTGGCACAGAGGTATTGGTTGTTATGGCGGAAGTTCTTACCTCCACTGTCCACAATGTAAGATCGTGGAGTACTGTGTGGCTGAACTACAACACCAGGCATCCATTTGTGGCTTCCAGGATATGGAGCCATTCTGACTTCATTTCCAGGTTGTAGGGCAGTATGGGGTTTGGCTGCTCTCTTGCTGTCGTAGTAGAATTTCTGGGTGTGCTTGGCCTTGTCTAGCAGATGCTTGACTTTGACAGGGTCATGGGCCATGGGTGTAAGTAGTGCACAAGCAGTAGGCAGTTTGTTGCGAGGCCTCCTGCCCATGAGCAGTTGAGCTGGTGACAGGCCTACTGACTCGAGTGGAGTAGTTCTGTAGTCCACCAGTGCAAGGTGTTTGTCGGGTGCTTTGCTCCAAAGCCTCTTGACTGTTTGCACCGCACGCTCTGCTTCACCATTGGAGTGTGGCATGTGTGGTGAAGATGTCTTATGCAGGATGCCATAGCTCTTACAGAACTCCTTGAATTCCTCTGATGAATACTGCAGACCATTATCTGTCCTAAGGGTGGCAGGGATGCCATGTCTGCTGAACTGAGTTTTCAGAGTCTCTACTGCAGTGCAGCTGCGCTGATCTTTCAGTTCATCCACTTCAATGTATTTTGAGTAATAATCCACAAGTACAATGTACCGTTTTCTTTCAAACTCGAACAGGTCGGAGGCTACCTCTTCAAATGGCAGTTCTGGTGTCTCTGTTGGTACAAGTGGTTGCCTGGGAAGTCTGTTTTGGATTTCAGCACACTTGCAACAATTTTTGATCATGTTTTCTATTTCAGCGCTCATGCCTGGCCAGTATAACACTTCACGTGCTCACTGCTTACTCTTCACCATTCCTAGGTGGGACTCGTGTATGAGCTCCAACATGTGTCTTTGCATGGTGGGGGGGGCACCACGATGTGCAGTCCCTTATACACTATGCCATCAGATACAGCTAATTGGCTTCTTGAGTCCCAGTAGGGCTGAACAGGAACTTCCCGTCTATTGTCCGGCCAGCCTCGCTGAATTGTCTGTTGGAGAAGACTTAACTTCTCTTTTGTGCGTTCTTGAAGTTCAGCATATTTCTGATCACTCACTGATACGAAGTTGAGCATGGAGACACACTCCAGGCCAGTTGCCTCTGGCGTGTCGTCTGCTAGCTGTGCTCTGGAAAGGGTGTCACGCAGCTCCATGTCCTTTCCTCTTCTGTAGCTCACCATGATGTCATACTACTGTAATCGCAGACGCATTCTATGGATACGCATAGGAGTAGACAGCAGTGGCTTTTTGTAGATATCCTCAAGTGGCTTGTGGTCGTTGTATACTGTGACATGTTTACCAAATATGTAGTGGTGAAACTTAATGCAGGCATGGACAATGGAGAGCATCTCCTTCTCGATTTGCGCATAGCGCATCTCTGCATCAGTCAGCGATCTGGATGAGAAGGTAACAGGCTGGTTGTCCAGTAGTAACATGGCTCCTAGTCCCATGCTGCTCGTGTCACAGTATATTTCAACAGGCTTTGCTGGATCATAAAACTTGAGTAGTGTGTGTGTGTGTGGGGGGGGGGGGGGGTGAGCATAACTGCTTGAGCTTGTCAAATGCCTGTTGTTGCACTTGCTGCCATGCGAACGCAATGTTGCTCTTCATGAGCTGCCGCAGTGGAGCATCTACTTCACTTAAGTTTGGAATAAACTTTGACAGGCATGTCACAAACCCTAAGAAGCGACGGACACCTTTCTTGTCTGTTGGCGGAGGCATGCTCCTTACTGCTTCAGTTTTTGCTGGGTCTGGTTTTAACCCATCAGCTGTAATCAGGCTGACTGGCGGATGTGACACTTGTTGAAATTAAGCTTCGGATTATAGCTTGTGGCTCTCTCAACTACTTTGCGGAGTATCGCATCGTGCTCCTTCATCGTGGATGCTGCTATAAGAATATCATCCATCATGCCTGTGGCTCCATTAATGCCCTTGAGCATTTGGTCCATGATGCGCTGGAAAATCTCAGGTGTGCATTTTATACCAAACAGCAGTCTTAGCCATCTGAACCTGCCTATTGGTGTGTTGAAGGTTGTAAGGAGGGATGACGCCTCATCTAACTATCTGAAGGAAGCCCGATTTAGCATCCAAAACTGAGAATACTTTTGCACCAGGTACTGTATGGTGGATATGACCTCTTCTGTGGTGCACATGGGGTAGTGCTCCCTCTTAATTGCCTTGTTCAGGTCACTCGGATTTATGCAGATTCTTATCTTGTCCTTACGTGTGACAATGACCATGGAGCTGACCCACTCTGTCAGTTGGTCTCCTTTGACAATGTGTCCATCTTTGACCATCTCATTAAGCTTCTCAATTATCTTAGCCCTGAGTGCTACTGGTTGTCGGCGCACTGGATGCACAACGCCCTTTGCATCTGGATCAATCTTTATGCTGTATTTGCCTAGCAAGGTGCCTGTGGTGCATGTAAGTTCAGGAAAATCTTCCAGTCCAACTGGTGCATGTGTGTTTGGGTTCAGAGTGGCTTCAGTGTTAGTGCTCACCTTGTTTCTGATAGCACCATCTTGCAGAGTGTCCAGCCGAACAATCAGGCCAAGAGCCTCAGCTGAAGTGCCGCTGAACATGTTCTCTTGAACAATGTCCACAATTTCCAGCTCTGCATTTGTTTCACGGTCTTTGTATTTCAGGGGAAGGTCAACTGCAGCAACTGGCTTCACCTTGTGGTTGGAATAGGTGCGCAGCACCTTGATGGAGCGTTTCAGTTCACCTGTGTGCATCAATAACTGATAACAGTCCAAAGTCAGTGTATTACACTTTGCACCTGTGTCTATTCTAAACTGCACTTCCTCGGAAAGAACACTGATGTCTACAATCCACTTGTCATCTGCCACAATTGCTACTGGAACATCCACTCATGTCAGGTTTATGTCCAGCATTTCTTCCTCAGGTGTGTCCTCTGGCTCCACGCTCACTGAACTCATGCTACGGTTGTGGCAGACTGCTGCTCAGTGGTTTGGTTTGTGACAGTATGAGCATACAGAGCCTTTAGCTGGACATTTTCCTTGGTTCCATGTATGTTGTGGGTGTTTTCCGCATTTTAAGCAGTTTTTGAATTTGTTTACTGTCTGTTTCTGCTGAATGGGCTTTGTCTGCACATTGCTATGTGACATTTTATTAGCATAGGCTGTGTGCTTTGTTCTTGTGGCCACTGTTGACACTTGTGAGTCCTCCTCTCTAACAATTCTCATCTGCTTTTGTGACATTTTGAATTGCTGGGGAATTTCAATGGCTTTAGCCAATGTCAGATCTTCACCTTTATCCAACAGCCTTTCTTGGACCCGTTTTTATCTAATTCCTGCTATTATAGCATCAATCAACATGTCGTCTGAGTCAGCATACTCACAGTCCATTAGTAGTAGCCTCAGATCCTTCAGAAAGTGGTCAAAACTCTCAGTTAAACCTTGTTTCCTCTGCTTGAAACAATGTCTGGCTATCCTTTTATTCTTTCTTGGTCTTATGTAGCTGGCAAACTTATTCAATACTTTGACTGGATCTTCTTTCTCACCATCCGCCCATGTTAGCGTTTTGTAGATTTCCCTGACTTGCTCGCCGATCCACGTTCCTAGCCAGCCGACTTTCTGTTTAGCTTCTAGCGCCGAGAGAGGACCGGCGAAGATGAAGCTCACGTGGCAGCAGAACCTCTCAAATTCTTGATAAAGATTGGCGGTATCACAGTCGATCCTGGGGTGATCAAACTGCGTAGTCATGGCTGCGTGTACTGTTCTTGACAGACTTCTGACACTATGTAATATACTCACTTTGAGTATGTTGAGCATAACACAGTAACGAGGCCAGTGTTGCACAAGACTTATATTTTACTACTTCCTTGGCGTGCACACACAGAGCAGTACAGGGTGCAGAGGGTGATACATAGGTAGGCAGCTATGGAAGCCCAAAGGCAAACGCGAACTCACGACAACAATACATTACAGTAACCAAACACTATGTCCTCAGTGCAGGTTGGCATTCAAAAAAATCAAATGCCTCAGCTTGGATGGGCTGATGCACCGGTTTCTCCACTCAGTTAGTATCTGCCCTGTTTTTGACAGGCAGTTGTTGGTTTGGGACCAGACACACCAGGGTCAGTAGATGTTGAGCCAGCTTGCCCTCTCTCCCCTCCAACTGCACTGTGGGATGGACAGTTCTGATGTGTTTGTGCAGGTTTTTAAGAAGAAGAAGAAGAAGAAACCTTTATTCGTCACATGCACACTTCAAGCACAGTGAAATTCATCCTCTGCATTTAACCCATCTGAAGCAGTGAAAACATACACACACACTCAGAGCAGTGGGCAGCCACACCAAAGCGCCCAGGGAGCAGTCAGGGGTTAGGTACCTTGCTCAAGGGCACCTCATCCCAAGGCCGCCCCATGTTAACCTAACCTGCATGTCTTTTGGACTGTGGGGGAAACCGGAGCACCCGGAGGAAACCCACACAGACACGGGGAGAACATGCAAACTCCACACCGAAAGGCCCTCGCCGGCCGCTGGGTTTGTGGTGGAACCTGCTCTTACTGTTATTTTCATTTTACAGTGAAGGCACTCTGTTCTGCTATTCCCAATATCTTTAAACTGCAGCCTGATGCTGCTTCGTTTACGGGTGTAAGTCATATTTACATGTTTTTGCGATGCACTCGCCCTCTCCTCCTCACCACGGTCTACTGTCTCACTCACTGACGGGGACGGACAGATCTGACTGTCGCGTCTGTCCCCCTCTCTGTTTTCACATAATGGTATGATCCTATATCCTCACATGTGATTGGCCACAAAGCCACCATGCTGCCAATCAAAACAAAGTTCTGCTGTGAGCAGAGCTGAGCCACTGAGAGTGAGATCTGAGCAGCAAAAGGAAAAAAAAGTGGGGAGCCGGCTCTTACTCGATGGGAGTTGGCTCTTCTGATTCACTACAAAGCATTGGCTCTTAGAGCCGATGATTTTGCGCATGACACATCACTACCAGATGCTCATCAAGGTGCTGGCAGACTGGGTTTAACAAACATCTTATGCATTCTAGCATCTTCCTAGGGTTGTATGATCACCTTGGTAGAAATAACGAGACAGCAGAAATCTGTGTGGTGTTTGAAACAACCTACTTTGAGGTACTAATTTGCTGAATATGTCTTAAAAGAATCCAACATTTTGAGAGTTGTCATTGATAAATGTTTCTGATTTAATATTTCTCCATGGCTAGGTTTTGATCATACATGGGCATGACCAGGATACTTCTGTTTATCTGAGACTCTGAAACATGTTGAACAATTAATTCATTAGGTACAGTGAAGCAAGACCATGAAGGCATTCAAAAATGAATAAATGGAGCTACTGGTAACCAGCATAGCTGCTTAAAAACAGATGAATTCTTGTACATGTCAAAATTACTGCAGCGTTATTTTTCACTCTCTGTAAACCAGATAAGAGTCTTACAGTCATCCCGATAAGTTGACCAAAATGCATATATACGTTTCTCACCATCAGTAGTCAGAAGAATGTAACAGACCTTGGATATGTTTTTGAAGGTGAGAGAATGCTGTTTTGCAGACAGTACTTATGTGGGTCCTCAAGCTGAGGCTGGTATCAGCAATAACTCCCATGTTTTTTTGTTTTTTTTCCTCAGTTTTTAGCCTTCACAGACAGATAAATCAGCTAAACCAGGATTTTGTTTTTATCATTGTTTAACTGCAGAAAAATATTGCGCAAAAATATAGGACCTGATGTTCAACAAAACAAATTTCACAAGGGCTTTGGGAATCAGCCACAAGAGCACAATAATTTGGACAATGAATGCCATTTAGGTCTGGTAGAAACAAAAGGTTGGTGTTCCAATTCATCCCAAAAGTGTTCAGTGGAGTAGAGCTCTGTGCAGACCACTCGACTTCTTCCACACAAACTTGGAGAACCATATCTTTTATGGTGCTCTGGCACCTAAGACATGATGGTTTACCTCTAATGACCTCAAACTAACTCCCAAGGAAATGAGTCTTCATTGGAACAGAGAACAATGAAAACAATTTTATGAACTGATCACTTGATCAAAGTTTCTCTCTTTTCCCCGACTCAGTATTTTATCGGCTCTGTTGAAAAGATCTTTGTCACAAATGAACGTTAACGCGAACTGAATCAATGAAATATTCAGGAAATGTGCACAAGTGCATTTGCACCCCCCCCCCCCACACACACACACAAATAAAAATAAATAAATAAAAACCTAGTCACCATGTGGGCAGAAGACAGGGGGATGCTCCTTAGTAAGAGAAAAGGTGTTGAATAATCAATTTATTCCCAGACCAATGTGTTATTTGTGTGTGCCTGTAGAAATGTTAGAATAATCAGTATTTTAATCAATGTGAATGTATCTTGCCCTATTTCTAATCAAATAAGTATGCTTATGTCAAACAACTAATAATTTTTTTTTGAATGTATCAAGATTCATTGAATGCATTTGATGTTTTGAAGCTCTGAGACAGTTTAAATCTGGCATGTACAACCCCGATTCCAAAAAAGTTGGGACAAAGTACAAATTGTAAATAAAAATGGAATGCAATGATGTGGAAGATTCAAAATTCCATATTTTATTCAGAATAGAACATAGATGACATATCAAATGTTTAAACTGAGAAAACGTATCATTTAAAGAGAAAAATTAGGTGATTTTTAAATTTCATGACAACAACACATCTCAAAAAAGTTGGGACAAGGCCATGTTTACCACTGTGAGACATCCCCTTTTCTCTTTACAACAGTCTGTAAACGTCTGGGGACTGAGGAGACAAGTTGCGCAAGTTTAGGGATAGGAATGTTAACCCATTCTTGTCTAATGTAGGATTCTAGTTGCTCAACTGTCTTGGGTCTTTTTTGTCGTATCTTTCATTTTATGATGCGCCAAATGTTTTCTATGGGTGAAAGATCTGGACTGCAGGCTGGCCAGTTCAGTACCCAGACCCTTCTTCTACGCAGCCATGATGCTGTAATTGATGCAGTATGTGGTTTGGCATTGTCATGTTGGAAAATGCAAGGTCTTCCCTGAAAGAGACGTCGTCTGGATGGGAGCATATGTTGCTCTAGAACCTGGATATACCTTTCAGCATTGATGGTGTCTTTCCAGATGTGTAAGCTGCCCATGCCACACGCACTAATGTAACCCCATACCATCAGAGATGCAGGCTTCTGAACTGAGCGCTGATAACAACTTGGGTCGTCCTTCTCCTCTTTAGTCCGAATGACACGGCATCCCTGATTTCCATAAAGAACTTCAAATTTTGATTCGTCTGACCACAGAACAGTTTTCCACTTTGCCACAGTCCATTTTAAATGAGCCTTGGCCCAGAGAAGATGTCTGTGCTTCTGGATCATGTTTAGATACGGCTTCTTCTTTGAACTATAGAGTTTTAGCTGGCAACGGCGGATGGCACGGTGAATTGTGTTCACAGATAATGTTCTCTGGAAATATTCCTGAGCCCATTTTGTGATTTCCCATACAGAAGCATGCCTATATGTGATGCAGTGCCGTCTAAGGGCCTGAAGATCACAGGCACCCAGTATGGTTTTCCGGCCTTGACCCTTACGCACAGAGATTCTTCCAGATTCTCTGAATCTTTTGATGATATTATGCACTGTAGTTGATGATATGTTCAAACTCTTTGCAATTTTACACTGTCGAACTCCTTTCTGATATTGCTCCACTATTTGTTGGCGCAGAATTAGGGGGATTGGTGATCCTCTTCCCATCTTTACTTCTGAAAGTCGCTGCCACTCCAAGATGCTCTTTTTATACCCAGTCATGTTAATGACTGTGGCAGCAGGGGCATGGTCAAGCGCCAGTCTGTGACAGGAGGGCGGAGTCAGGGAAGGTAAGTGGCAGAATCACTACACCTGATGTCAATTAACCTGGGTTTGTGTGTGTCTTCCCAGTGACCGCGCCCTACTTAAGGAGGGAGAGCGAGAGCAGAGGGCTCATCCCCGAACCAGATGCCGGTTGTGTGTGTGTGTCTGTGTTAGTTACTGATGTTTCACTGAAAAGTGTGGCAATAAAAGCCTTGTTTATGAACCTGATCTCTGTCCTGCCGTCCTCTGTGCTCCACCCTTCGTTAGAACTGTTACAGTGGTGCCGAAACCTGGGACGTGGAGCACAGCAGCCGATCAGCCCAATGGATTCCTCCCCGTTCGCCGAACTGGTCCCCGCCCTCGCCACAGCCCAGCAAAGCCAGCACCAGGCGCTAATCACCCTTCGAAAGGAACAGGAACAGCGCTTCGAGGCCCTGGTGCTGGCCCAGCAAGAAGATCGTGAGGCGTTCCGGCACCTCCTCATGTCGGCGGGGTCCACCAGCACTCCCACCGCGGGCCCGTCCCCCCTCACCCTAACCAAGATGGGCCCGCAGGATGACCCTGAGGCATTTATCACGCTCTTCGAGCAAGTCGAGGAGACCTCGGGGTGGCCGATGGAGCAGCGCGCAGCGAGCCTCCTCCCCCTGCTAACGGGAGAGGTGCAGCTGGCCGTGCTACAGCTCCCCACCGACCGCCGGCTGGCCTACACGGACCTCCACCGGGCCGTCCTCCAGCGTGTGGGGTGCACCCCTGAGCAGCAGCGTCAGCGCTTCCGCGCTTTGCGCTTGGAGGAAGTCGGCCGGCCGTTCGTGTTTGGCCAGCAACTCCGGGACGCCTGCTGGCAGTGGTTGAGGGCCGACAACCGTGACGCCGAGGGGATCATCAACCAGGTGATACTGGAGCAATTTGTCGCTTGCTTGCCAGCAGGAACCGCAGAGTGGGTCCAGTGCCACCGCCCGGCGTCGCTGGATCAGGCAATCGAGCTGGCGGAGGACCATATGGCAGCTGTCCCGGCGGCAGGACAGCAGATAGCCTCTTCTCTCCTCTCTCTCTCTCTCTCTCTCTCTCTCCCTCTCTCTCCTCCTGTGTCTCGTCCTCGCCCCATTCCCCCACCACAGAGGCGGGGGCCAGCGCCACCTGTGCCAGCCCGCCACACCCACGGTGCCCTCCCATTTCTCCCTTCTGTGTCTGTCTCTCCCCCCCCTCAGGTGAGTGAGCCCCAGAACACCGGTGCGGAGAGGAAGCCCGGGCCAGTTTGCTGGCGCAGCGGGGAACCGGGCCACCTCCAACAACAGTGCACGGTAATGGAGGTGGGCATGGTGGTTCAGATCCCTGACGCGCCAGGAGCCGCCCTCGATAGGGCCGGAGCATATCGCATACCGGTGAGTATTCAAGGGGATACATATCAGGTGTTGGTGGATTCTGGTTGTAATCAGACCTCAATTCACCAAAGCCTGGTGCAAAACAAGGCATTGGGGGGAGCACAGGGGGTGAAGGTGTTGTGTGTGCACGGGGACGTTCACAGCTACCCTTTGGTGTCGGTCCACATTTTTTTCCGAGGGGAAAAATTTATAGTGAAGGCGGCGGTTAATCCTCGCCTTACCCACTCTCTAATTTTGGGGACTGATTGGCCAGGATTTCGGGATTTAATGACACACTTAGTGAAGAGTGGGCCCTGCCATTTAACAGGGGGAGGTCCCGGTGTCGCTTTGGCGGGAGCAGCTGTCGCAGAGCCGTCTACGTCATCTCTGCGTCAGAGTGAGGAGCCGCCGGCCCCTCCTCTCTCTGTTGGGGAATCCCTCGCAGATTTCCCATTAGAGCAGTCGCGAGACGAGACTCTGCGGCATGCGTTTGACCAAGTGAGAGTAATCAATGGTCAAACGCTCCCGGCGAATGCCACCCCGTCCTTCCCTTATACTTCGCGATTATGAAGGATAGATTATACCGAGTGATGCAGGACACTCAAACTAAAGAGCGAGTCACGCAGCTTTTAATTCCGAAGAGCCGCTGGGAATTGGTATTCCAGGCGGCTCACTTTAATCCCATGGCTGGACACTTAGGGCAGGATAAGACACTAGCCCGAATAATGGCCCGATTCTATTGGCAGGGGATTCGCAGCGATGTCCGTAGGTGGTGTACGGTGTGCCGCGAATGCCAGTTAGTAAATCCAGCGGCCATTTCAAAAGCGCCTTTGCGCCCTCTACCGTTAATCGAGACCCCGTTCGAAAGAATTGGGATGGATCTCATCGGGCCATTAGATCGGTCAACACGAGGGTACCGCTTTATTTTCGTTCTGGTGGACTATGCAACGCGATACCCAGAAGCCGTGCCTCTTCGCTATATCTCAGCACACAGTATTGCGGAAGCACTCTTCCGTGTCATCTCCCGAGTTGGAATCCCGAAAGAGATTCTGACTGATCAAGGTACCTCATTTATGTCATGAACACTGACTGAACTGTATGGGTTGTTGGGTATTAAGCCGATCCGCACCAGCGTGTATCACCCACAAATGGACGGTTTAGTTGAACGGTTTAATCGCACCCTCAAGAACATAATGAAAAAATTCGTAAGTGAGGACACACATAACTGGGATAAATGGCTCGAACTCTTGTTATTTGCTGTGCGAGAGGTCCCCCAAGCCTCCACGGGGTTCTCCCCGTTTGAATTATTATATGGGCATAAGCTGCGCCGCATTTTAGATGTGCTGTGAGAAAATTGGGAGGAGGGACCTTCACCAAGTAAAAACAAAATTCAATACATTATTGACCTGCGCGCAAAACTCCACACACTCACGCACCTAACCCAGGAGAATTTGCGGCAGGCCCAAGAACGGCAAACCCGCCTGTATGACAAGGGTATGCGCCTTAGAGAGTTCGCACCGGGAGATAAAGTACTCATACTGTTGCCCACATCGAGCTCTAAATTAGTCGCCAAGTGGCAAGGACCCTTTGAGGTCACACAGCGAGTCGGGGACGTCAACTATGAGGTGAGGTGAACGGACATGGACAGGGGTGGGGCGCTAGAGGTTTACCACCTCAACCTACTCAAACTCTGGAACGAGGAGGTCGCCGTGGCATTGGTGTCGGTGGTTCCGGAGAAGGCGGAGCTGGGGCTGGAGGTTCAAAAGGGAACATTGGCATCACATACCTCTCCGGTCCCCTGTGGAGACCACCTCTCCCCGACCCAACTCACGGAGGTTGCCCAGTTGCAGACTGAGTTTTTGGACGTGTTCTCGCCCCTGCCCGACCGCACCAACCTCATAGAGCACCACATTGAGACGCCCCCGGGGATGGTAGTGCATAGCCACCCTTACAGGCTACCCGAACACAAGAAACAAGTGGTTCGGGAAGAACTCGAGGCCATGCTCGAAATGGGCATCATCGAGGAGTCCCACAGTGACTGGAGCAGCCCGGTGGTCTTGGTACCCAAGGCCGATGGGTCGGTCCGGTTCTGTGTGGACTATAGAAAAGTCAACGCGGTGTCTAAATTCAATGTGTACCCAATGCCTCATATTGATGAGTTGCTCAATCGACTAGGTGCTGCTCATTTTTATTCGATGCTGGATTTAACGAAGGGATGTTGGCAGATCCCCTTGACTCCACTATCCCGAGAAAAAATGGCCTTTTCCACACCGTACGGCTTACACCAATTTGTCACACTTCCTTTTGGGCTGTTTGGGGCGCCCGCTACGTTTCAGCGGCTGATGTGCAGGGTCCTCTGCCCCCACACCACCTATGCAGCCGCCTACCTTGATGACATTATCATCTATAGTAATGACTGGCTGAGGCATCTCAAAACATCTGAGGGCCGTCCTTAGGTCGCTGAGGCGAGCGGGTCTCACAGCCAACCCGAAGAAGTGTGTGATTGGGCGGGTGGAAGTACGGTATCTGGGCTTCCACTTGGGCAACGGGCAGGTGCGTCCCCAAATTAACAAGACTGCAGCAATTGCAGCCTGACCAAGGCCCAAGACCAAAAAAGGGGTGAGACAGTTCCTGGGGCTGGCTGGCTATTATCGGAGGTTTATACCTAATTATTCGGACGTCGCCAGCCCGCTGACTGATCTCACTAAAAAGGGGCACCAGATCTGGTCCAGTGGACAGAGCAATGCCAGTGTGCTTTTTCTGAGGTAAAGGCCGCACTGTGTGGGGGGCCACTTTTATACTCCCCTGACTTTTCTCTCCCCTTTAAATTACAGACGGATGCGTCAGACAGAGGGCTGGGGGCTGTTTTGTCCCAGGAGGTGGAGGGGGAGGACCTCCCAGTCCTATACATCAGTCGGAAGCTGTCGGTGTGTGAGGGGCATTACAGCACAATAGAAAAAGTGTGTCTGGCAATCAAGTGGGCGGTCCTCGCCCTCTGTTACTACCTGCTGGGGCGCCCTTTCACCCTCTGTTTGGACCACGCACCCCTCCAGTGGCTCCACTGCATGAAGGATGCCAAAGCACGGATCACCCGTTGGTATCTGGCACTCCAACCCTTTAATTTCAAGGTGGTCCACAGGCCAGGGGCGCAGATGGTCGTGGCGGATTTCCTCTCCCGTCAAGGGGGGGGGAGTTGGCTGCGGTGGGGGTATGTGGCAGTGGGGGCGTGGTCAAGTGCCGGTCTGTGACAGGAGGGTGGAGTCAGGGAAGGTGAGTGGCAGAATCACTACACCTGATGTCAATTAACCTGGGTTTGTGTATGTCTTCCCAGTGACCATGCCCTACTTAAGGAGGGAGAGCGAGAGCAGAGGGCTCATCCCTGAGCCAGACGCCAGTTGTGTGTGTGTGTCTGTGTTAGTCACTGATGTTTCACTGAAAAGTGTGGCAGTAAAAGCCTTGTTTATGAACCTGATCTCTGTCCTGCCATCCTCTGTGCTCCACCCTTCGTTAGAATTGTTACAATGACCTATTGCCAATTGACCTAATGAGTTGTAATTTGGTCCTCCAGCTGTTCCTTTTTTGTACCTTTAACTTTTCCAGCCTCTTATTGCCCCTGCCCCAACTTTTTTGAGATGTGTTGCTGTCATGAAATTTCAAATGAGCCAATATTTGGCATGAAATTTCAAAATATCTCACTTTCGACATTTGATATGTTGTCTATGTTCTATTGTGAATACAATATCAGTTTTTGAGATTTGTAAATTATTGCATTTAGTTTTTATTTACAATTTGTACTTTGTCCCAACTTTTTTGGAATCGGGGTTGTAATTTGCATTAATATGTTGTGGCAGCAGGGCATGATCAAGTGTCGGCTGTGGGTGGAGAGGAGTCAGGTAGAACCAGAAGGTAACGCATGAAAAGTCTGGCCTACTAACTCCTGTGCTTGCAGAGAAGCTGGGGTCAATCCACTCATGTTTGGATTCACAGAGAGAGAACCAGAACAGTGTTCACTCTGTGTGTGTGTGTGTGTGTGTGTGTGTGTGTGTGTGTGTGTGTGTGTGTGTATATCTTTATTCAGTTTAAATATTATGAGAAAGAGCTTTTTGTTATGAGAAACCAGAGTGTGAGTGAGTGAGGGGCTTTTGTTGTTTGTTTGTTTGTTTGTTTGTTTGTTTTGGGGGGCATTCAGAGTGTGTGTCTTGGACAAACAGGTGTACAGATGTAAGGTATTAAGTGTATGTAAGTGTTAGTTTTTTTTTTTTTTCTTTTTTATCAGACATCTAATTTTTGGGTTTGTTTACCTGACATGTTTCGACGTACAACTTCCGTCTTCCTCAGAGTGTCACCGGATGTTAATTGGTGACGCATCTTTTATCAGCTGCTGTTTCTGAAGGCGTGGCCTTCCTGTCTGGTTTGACAGGTCGGTCACGCCTTCTACTGTCTGTTTGTCCCCTGCAAGATGGCACTCCAGGTGTGGGAGAGCATGTATGCTCCCTCATCCCGGTTGATGGTCCTCGGGCTTCGCTTACGGATCTCCATGGCCTCCCTGATCCAGCGCTGATGTTTGTTATCTTCTGTGCGGATGACTCTGGCATTCCCCCAGTCCATAATGTGATTTTCCCTTTTACAGTGATCTGTTATAGCTGACTTATAATTTTCCTGTTGTGCCTTTTCTTTTATTGTTCGGGTTTGTCTTGTAGCTGTCTCCTTTTCGCACTCTTTCTTATGTTCATGTTTTCTTGTGCTGAAACTCCTTCCTGTCTCCCCAATATAAGTTTTATTGCATAATTTACATGGAATTTCATATATGGTGTTGCATCTGTTGTCCGGATGTATTCTGTCTTTGGGATGAACCAGGATCTGACGGAGTGTTGTGTGTGGTTTGACAGGTGTGTTAACATTGTGTTTCCTCATTACTCTTTGAATGCGTTCCGTTATTCCTCTGATGTATGGTAATGTAACTACTCCCCTGTGTTCTTGTTTGTTAGTTTGTTTTTTCTCTTTCTTCTGTGTTTTGTTGTTTTTAACCTGTTCCGCCCCTTTGGATATTGCCCATTGTGGATATTGACATGCCTTCAGTGCGTGTTGTATATGTTGTTCCTCCTGTTCTTTGTCCTGTGGATCTGTAATTATTGCTGTGCGTTCATGTAATGTTCTAACTACGGATATTTTGTGCATTATGGGGTGTTCGGAAGTCCAGTTTAAATATTGGTCGGTGTGTGTGGGTTTTCTGTGTACTTTTATTTTGATATCCCCATCTTCTGTGTGTTGTATTTTTAAATCCAAAAATGCTATTGACTGCTCCGTTTCTTCTTCATGTGTGAATTTTATATTGCCGGTATTGTCTATGGTGTTAAGATGGTCGGTGAGTTGTTGAGTGTGTCCCCTCTTTACTTTTTCCAATATGTCGTCCACATACCGTTTCCAGAGTGTTGGTCTGTATTCCGCTGGTATTGTAGTGAGTGCTTTCTGCTCCAGATCCTCCATGAAAAAGCCGCACATGATGGCTGATAGTGGGTCTCCCATGGCAAAACCTTCCTTCTGTCTGTAGATTGTATTCCTGAACTGAAAGTATGTGGATGTGGCGATGAATTGAAGAAGCTGAGTGATGTCTTGTACGGTGAGGTTTGTACGTTTCTTGAGCGTCCTGTCTGTTTTTAATTTGTCTTGTACTATCTGTATGGTGGCTTCCGTGGGTGTTCTGGTGAAAAGAGATATGACATCATGTGAAATGAAAACTTCATCTTGCTGCATTTTGATGTTTTTTAGTTCTTCTGCCAGATGTTTTGAGTTTTTGCAGTGTTGGTCTGTGAGTCCTAGTAATGGTTTAATTATTTCGGTAAGTGCTTTTGATAAGTTGTATGTGACCGAACCAATGCTATCTACTATGGGGCGTAATGGTGTTCCTGGTTTGTGTATTTTTGGTGTGCCGTAAATCCTGGGGATGACATTGGCTGTGGGTACTAAATGATTGTAATCCTGCTTATCTATTTTATTTTCATTGAGTAGTGGTTTTAGTAGTGCTTTAAGTTTCTTTTTCTTGTCTTCTGTTGGGTCTTTTTTTAATATTTCAAATGCGTTGTCGCTGAGTAATTCATTCATTTTTCGTTCATATTCATCAGTGTCCATAATAACTGTTGTTCTGCCTTTATCTGCTGGGAGGATTGTGATATCTTTATTTTTTGCTAATGTTTTCATGGCTTTGGCTTCCTGTTTGGTGATGTTGCTGGGTGGTGGTTTGGCCGTTTTCAATATACCAGCTATTGCGTTTCTTAGTGCTGCTTTTTGTCCCTGATCCTGTATTTTCTCACATGCTAACTCAGTTGCCAGAATGAATTCGTCGTGTGGTATGTTGTTCGGTGTGACAGCGTAGTGGAGTCCTTTTGCTAGTATACTGCGTTCTGCTTGTGAGAGTTTGTACCTTGATATGTTGTAAATCCATTTGTCGTTGATGTGTGCGTGCTCCGGTTCTGCCTTCTTTTTCTGTGCAATGAGTTTGTCCAGTTTTCGTATTTGTCGGGTTTTTGTCTCTGTGAATTCCTGCTCGTGTATGTCTGCCAAGTGTCCGTGTATTGCCATTTCCATTTCCTTGTTCTGGGGAAACCGGCGTTTGAAAGTTTCCGTCTCTCTGTGTAGTTCGCTGTTGATATTATTTAGTTTATCCGTTGTGCACCGTATCCGTTCTTTTACCAGAGTCATCCGCACTTTCCTGATCATCTTTTCCGCGTTTCTGGTTGGAATCGGGTTCTTGATGTTCAGGCTGGCCGGGACGACTTCCTCATCCCGGCAGCGCAGATTGAATCTCAGGTGATTCCTGTAGCATGCCCGTTTCCGTGTCAATCGCTCTAGGCGGCGAAACTCCTTGATGCTTTCGTCTCCGTAACTAATTCTTAATCTTTCGATTACGTTCATTATGTCTTATATTAAATATAGTTAGTTTTTTTTTTTCTTTTTTATCAGACATCTAATTTTTGGGTTTGTTTACCTGACATGTTTCGACGTACAACTTCCGTCTTCCTCAGAGGGGCGGAACAGGTTAAAAACAACAAAACACAGAAGAAAGAGAAAAAACAAACTAACAAACAAGAACACAGGGGAGTAGTTACATTACCATACATCAGAGGAATAACGGAACGCATTCAAAGAGTAATGAGGAAACACAATGTTAACACACCTGTCAAACCACACACAACACTCCGTCAGATCCTAGTTCATCCCAAAGACAGAATACATCCGGACAACAGATGCAACACCATATATGAGATTCCATGTAAATTATGCAATAAAACTTATATTGGGGAGACAGGAAGGAGTTTCAGCACAAGAAAACATGAACATAAGAAAGAGTGCGAAAAGGAGACAGCTACAAGACAAACCCGAACAATAAAAGAAAAGGCACAACAGGAAAATTATAAGTCAGCTATAACAGATCACTGTAAAAGGGAAAATCACATTATGGACTGGGGGAATGCCAGAGTCATCCGCACAGAAGATAACAAACATCAGCGCTGGATCAGGGAGGCCATGGAGATCCGTAAGCGAAGCCCGAGGACCATCAACCGGGATGAGGGAGCATACATGCTCTCCCACACCTGGAGTGCCATCTTGCAGGGGACAAACAGACAGTAGAAGGCGTGACCGACCTGTCAAACCAGACAGGAAGGCCACGCCTTCAGAAACAGCAGCTGATAAAAGATGCGTCACCAATTAACATCCGGTGACAGTCTGAGGAAGACGGAAGTTGTACGTTGAAACATGTCAGGTAAACAAACCCAAAAATTAGATGTCTGATAAAAAAGAAAAAAAAAAAAAAAACTAACTATATTTAATATAAGACATAATGAACGTAATCGAAAGAAAAAAAAGTGTATGTAAGTGTATTGCTGGCGCCAATAGGTGTCACTGTTGGATTACGTTTTGATAGGAGTTCGATATTTTGGAATTGCTTTTTGGTCCCTCTGTTACCCCATAGGGTTGATACCTGATTGTAGTTCGTTCGCCATTTTCTTTAGTATTGATAATCAACCCTGTAGGTAAGCCACGTACTTTTCCCTCAGATTTAAACTATAAAATATTTGAAAATATGACCCCATGAAAGTTCATTTTGTTGAGTTATTTTGTATGTTGAAATATTAAGCTCTTACGAGCTGAGTGATTTGTGAATCTAACACTTGTATTTTTTGTATTATAAACGGTTTACACTATGACTGAAAATGAATGCTAACGGCAATGGGAATTTGTATGGAGCTGTATTAGCCTTTTATAGCAACTTCTTTTTTTTTACTGTTTGAAAACTTATTCGAGTATTGATAATCAACCCTATAGAAAAGCAACAATAAATCAACCCCATCGATCCCGAACCCCTCCGTGTGCGTCTGAGTCCTTCCAACCGGCTGTGCCCCCATCAGCTGCCCACTACACAATAACACAACGCAGAGCCATCAGCATGTGGAAGTGCCAGAGAGCCGGCAGGCGAGCGTGGAGTGACAGAAGAGCAGGGTTACATCTTGGTGCCGTGACCAGGATGGTGGCGTTGCATTCTGAGGAGGATATCGTACATCCAGACTGGTATCGAATATTGAACTGTGAACTGTTTCTGATGAATGGACTTTTGCCAGTTATTTCGTGATCTTCATCCCTTTATATCCTTTAATGACTTATGAATCTAAATCGTTTTTCTATTGCAATTTGAGTATTTTTCTGCGTATTTTGAGTATTTATGAGTGACATTTAAGTGGTATTACTGAATTTTTATGATATATGACATCTTTTGGAGTTTATCTATGCTTGTTAATGCAGCTAACTGGTATTTAGTGACATTTTGAGCTTAAAACTGAAGTGAACTGATAGTATTTAGCTGAGCAGCCTTTTATTACTTATTTTACTTACTTTACTTGCTTTAAAGAACTGATATAATTGCTTACTCTATTAGTATTGAATCACACACTAATAGTTTTGAAACTTTTTTTTGTGCACACAGTACATATCCACATACATATTACATTGTTATGACATTTCATTTGCTCTCCACATTCTACATATAAACAAGATGACACAGAATTACACTAACCCAGCACTTGAGTTGCAGTCCCCCTCCACTGTGATGTCCAGCCTCTTACCTCCAGCTGCTGTAGCTGCTGATGTGCTGCCACCCCTTGAGCAACACACTACCCTGCCCCTCATGCGCCTGTCTTACATGGATCAGCACATCACCTCAGCCCTCCCATCCAGGCTGCTTGGCTCCAGGACAGGTACCCCCACTCTGCCTTGACACCAGACCTGTCACTAATCCCAGCAGTTTAACAGAGCAATTGGCAGGTGCTACTCTTCCCAACCCCAGTGTACATGGCTCCACAGGCCCCCTGCCTCTGCAAATAACCTCCTCTAGTGTCAGCACCATACCAGCAGCTCCATACCTGTTTACTAAGCCCTTCCCAGTTGCTCACCCTTATGCACCCCAGTCAATTAGACCAACCCCTCAGGTGCTTCTAAGCTACCCACACTCCACCCCTGCTACCCAGGTGCCCGAGCCACGTTTTCAACCACCACTGTCAGTGAGCACAACCAGCAGTCCCGCCACTACAATGCCGGCCCCCCAAGTGCATTTTTCTTACACTGCTCTGAGTCCATTGCCTCTACCCACTCCTCATGTGAGCGCCCCGAACACAAACACCTACTGTATAGCCCCCAAGTAGTGTCAGAGCATACCACTGCTGGTGTACACCCTGGCCCCACCACATTGCCCAGTCTGTACACTTATCCACATGTGCCGCAGTCAGTCATCCCTGTTCAAGCCATGGCCAGCCAAGTCCCCCTAGTGTCAGCCTATGGTGGCTTCATGCAAACTCATCAAGTGAAAAATGTCCCAGTTTTCACCGGAAGCCCTGATCCTAGTGGAGGACTGGATACGTGACATGCAATACCTTCTAGAAGTGATAGAGCTCCCTCTGCACTTGCGTTTTTCCATGGTGGTGAGGCACCTGAGTGGTGAGGCTCGAAAGTTGGTTCTAAACCTGCCTGCCCATACCCAGACCCCAGAGAAAGCCTTTGAGGAACTGAAAGCAGAGTATGGTGACACGTGAGGTTCACTAGACCCATTGGCTGACGTCTATGAGCGGAGCCAGAACCCCGGTGAGTCCGCCTGCTCCTTTGCCATAGCTCTAGAGTCGAAATTGCGGGATGTGGAGGAGAAGCAGAGGGGTGGCAGGCCCTTCCCTGATCGTAACAGCAAACTCGTCCAACAGTTCATGAGAGGCCTCACTGATGAAGAAGCGTATATGAGAATAGCACCCATGACACCCCGTCTTATGAGTTTTCGAGAGCTGCAGTCTGAGCTTCGCAACATGGCAAGAGAAAGCAAAAGGTTCCAGCCCCAAAACAGAACAAAGAAGGCAGTAACACAAGTTCATGTCATGTCAGAGGAAAGAGAAAATGTGGAAAGTTCTCAATTGTCTGAGCTGACAGAGATGATACAGAGGCTAGCTCGCAATCAGGAGGAACAGATTGCAAAGTTGTCCCACCTTGAGCTAAGAATAGCTTCACCACCCCCTACCAGCAGCCCAGCCAGCACCGGTGAGAGCAGCCCCACGCCCAAACTTCATCTGTCACCGTTGTGGTAAGCCTGGCCACACCGCCCGAGTTTGTAGAGCCGTGCTCCCCCCTCTCAGCCCAGCTGGGACTCCCCAACCTACCACCCCTGCCGAGAGGCCTACACCCCAGTCTGCCTAGTCGTTAAACGCTTAAAGCCCGTGGTCGCTGGGGCAACCATGGGCATCCAGCAAGAGCCCTACTCACCACAAAGAAACGAAAGCACTGGAGACAATGGAACACCCATAGTCAGACCTAGGAATGAGGGAGAGGTTGAAGTTAACGGCATGAAGTGCAGGGCTCTCGTTGACTCTGGCTCTCAGATAACCAGTATCACACACAGCTACTGGCAGAGCCACCCTGTCTTAAAGGGGCTGCGATTAAAGCCATCCAAGTTACCCATCAAAGGTGCAGCAGGCCAGGCTGTTCCCTACCACAGTGTTGTACATATTGACCTGAATGTCCTTGGAAAAGAGCATAAAGCTGTGCCTACCTTTGTTGTTCCTGACTCTGACTACCGCTCTTCAGTCCCCCTTCTTGTCAGCACAAATGTCATTTGAGCCTCCCGCAGTCACCTCCAAGTGTTCTATGGCCAGCAGTTCCTACACCTGGTGAAGGAGAAGCACCCAGAGTGGTATACAGCACTGCTGAAGGTGGGGAGCGCCGAGCAGAGTGAAATGCATGACGTCGTAGGTCCTGCTGTGTACACCGGTCGCAAAGTGTGTATACCTGCAGGGAAAGAGATGGATTTGAGGTGCAAGATTCAAGCTGGCCCCTGGTGAGAGACCTACACTGCCCTGATCGAAAGCCAGGCTTCGGTGCGGCTTCCCCAGGACCTCCTGGTTGCCAAGGTCCTTGCCGACGTACAGAGAGGGTGTGCTCCAGTCAGAGTGATGAATCTCTCCCAGCGTGTCTTAACCATCAAGCCCCACACTCACCTGGCCAATGCAGTCCTGGTACAAAGCGTCATGGAGTTTCCTGAGAACAAACAGGGTGAAGCTGGCAACGAAGGTACATGCCTCAGTTTGGGCCAAGTCGTGACAAGTTGTGGAGTGGACGTAAGTGAAGCGGCTGTGGAGAATGAAGACCAGCGTGCCTGCCTCCAAGAGCTGCTTGACAAGAATGCAGATGTGTTCTCCCAGCATTCCCTGGACTACAGTCACACCACAACCATACAGCATGAGATTCCACTGGTGGACTCCAGGCCCTTCTGCCTGCCATACCGGAAGATACCCCCATCCCAGTTTCAAGACGTGCGGCAGATGCTGACTGAGATGGAGGCAGCAGGGTTCATCCGTCCCAGTAGGAGCCCTTATGCCTCACCAGTGGTGGTCGTGACCAAGAAAGATGGATCGCTGAGACTGTGCATTGACTACAGAAAACTCAATTCCTGCAGCACCAGAGACGCCTTCCCTCTACCAAGGATTGAGGAGGCCCTCGAGTCATAGGGGCAAGCCAAGTACTTCTCCACACTTGACCTTAACTCCGGTTACTGGCAGGTGGAAGTTGCAGAACACAATAAGCACAAGACCACGTTCAGCACTCCCATGGGGCTTTTCGAGGCGAACAGAATGCCATTTGGCCTCCAAAATGCTCCCTCCACCTTCCAAAGACTGATGACCTGCTGCTTCGGTGACTTGAACTTCACACAACTTCTTATTTATTTGGATGATTTGATAATTTTTTCCTCATCTTTTGATGAACACTTGGAAAGACTGCAACGGGTCTTTGACAGACTTAGGGAGCATGGCCTGAAGCTTAAGCCCTCAAAGTGCCAGTTTGTTCGGAAGGAAGTGAACTACCTTGGTCACCTGGTGTCAGCACACGGCATCAGGACGGACCCAGAGAAGATCAGCCGGGTGAAGGACTGGCCGCGGCCAACAGATCGAAAGGAAGTACTCCAGTTCCTCGGGTTTGCTGGCTACTACAGATGGTACGTGAAGTCCTACTCCAGTCTGGCTGCTCCCTTGTACCGCCTCACCTCAGGGGACCCCAGAATGAAGAGAGGGGCCCAGAAAAGTCCACGCCCCGAAAAACCCTTTCTGTGGACTGTTGAATGTGAGGAGGCCTTCCAGGCACTGAAAGTGAAGCTGACCAACGCACCAGTGCTGGGCTATCCAGACTACAGTCTACCGTTTCTGCTGCAGACTGACGCATCCAGAGATGGGCTCGGTGCTGTGCTCGCACAGATCCAGGGTGGAACAGAGAGAGTCGTCACGTATGCCAGCAGAGGCTTGACCCCTCCTGAGACAAGGTATCCTGCACACAAGCTCGAGTTCCTCACTCTTAAGTGGGCAGTCACAGACAAATTCCATGACCACCTTTATGGGCACAAGTTCTCGGTTCTCACAGACAACAATCCCCTGAAGTATGTGATGACCACAGCCAAACTCGACGCCACCGGCCAGTGGTGGGTTTCTCACCTGTCAATATATGACTTCGACATCCAGTACCGGAGAGGACAAGACAACTCCAACGCCGATGCCCTCTCACGTCTGTCTTACCAGGAAGTCACTGAGATCCTGCAGACCTGTCCTCAGCAAGTGATCAATGCTGGGCAGAGGCATGATGTGGCACAAGTCGCCCAGGGAGTGGAGTCCCCCACTGTGGAGATTGCTGCTGCGATGGAGGAGCCTGAGAGCCGTCAGTCACCAGAGTCCAGTGAGCTATATGCAGAGGTGGGAATGGAGGCACTGCCTGCCATGACAACACAGGAGATCCGAGCAGTGCAAAAAGAAGACCCAGCCATCGGCCCAGTCCTGCACTTCAAGACCCGCAACCAGAAACCAAGCCGTGGTGAGAGGATGGAGGTGAGCGCAAGTGGGGGCCTTCTCTTAAAAGAGTGGAGGAGTTTGGTGCTGCGAAATGGTGTCATGTACCGCCGGGTCCGGGACTGCCATAGAGGACGGGTGGAGCAGCTAATACTGCCAGAGAGGCTGCGTGCAGCTGTAAAAACTGCTCTTCATGATGACTCTGGGCACTTGGGATTCGAGAGAACGCTGCAGATGATACGGGAGAGATTCTACTGGCCAAGAATGTTCCAGGAGGTCAAAGCCTGGTGTGAATAGTGTGAGCAATGTTGCCTGAGAAAGACCCCCATGGCCAACATCAGGGCTCCCCTAGTCAGTATCCACACAAGTGCACCCATGGAGCTGGTTTGCATGGACTTTGACAGTTGAGAAGTCCAAAGGTGGCCTGGAGAATGTGTTCATTGTCACTGACCACTTTTCCCATTATGCACAGGCCTACCCCACCAGAAACAAAAAGGTGGGCACAGTGGCAAGAGTACTATGGAAGAACTTCTTCTGTCGGTTTGGCTTCCCCGCAAAGCTGCATGCAGATCAGGGGCACAACTTCGAAAGTGCCATTGTGAGGGAGCTATGCAAGTGTACCGGCATCACTAAAACACACACAACACCCTACCACCCCCAGGGCAATGGGACAACCGAAAGGTTCAACCGCACCCTGATGCACATGCTTGGAACACTAGAACCTCACTTGAAGCCCCGCTGGCACGAACATGTGGATGCCATGACCCATGCCTACAATTGCTCACAACACGACTCCACGGGGTATAGCCCATACTACCTGATGTTCGGTAGACATCCAAGACTCCCAATTGACCTGATCTTCCAGTCCTCCACCATTAATAAGCCCTGCGAGTACAGTGACTACGTCCAAACGCTGCATGACTCTCTGATGCAGGCCTATGCTCTGGCTAGCCAGACATCTCAGCATGCCAAGGAACATCAGAAAAAGTACTATGACCGGAAGGCCAGGAGTGAAGACTTCGACACAAGGGACAGAGTCTTAGTCAAGGATTGTCAGGTGGAGGGGAGGCAGAAGTTGGGAGACCAGTGGGAGTCACGCCCATACATCATTGTGAAGAAGCAGCCCAACTTACCTGTTTACGTGGTGCGCCCTGAGAGTGGAGGTCCTGAGAGAGTTGTTCACCAAAACCTCCTTACCCAGTGCATGTTCCTCCCGGTGGAGCGAAGCAGCAGATTGGTCTTGGAGGAGGGCCAGTCAGATAGTGAGCCGTGTGAGACCAATGGAAAAGAGGAAATGGAGAGTGGCAATATAGAAGCAGTGAGAGATGGAGTGGCAACTGAGACAGATGTGGAGGAACAGCGCAGTATGGAGCAGGCCAATGTGGAGGCACAGGCAGATACCCCAGTGACCAGTGCTGGAGCCGCTTCCCCTGAAACGAGTAACATCCCAAGGAGGTACCCGAGAAGGAATCAACGTCCCCCCCCCCCGAAACTGTCATAAGTGTCATATCGTGAAAACTGAGACTGACCAAGAGAAGATAGAGAGAGGAAGGAAATTGTGGCAATGAGCCAAAGCGAGAAGAGCGGCTGGAAACATCTAGGACCACTAGTGCACACACCTAGATGACTGCTAGTCCCATGTATGCACTTAATACTACACACATCACATACCACACACTTATTTTGTTTTTTCTCTTTTGTTTAAATCTCTGAGAGTATGGTATATATATGTTTGGGTGAGTCTAATGGCGAGGACGCCATCTCTTAAAGAAGGGGTGGATGTAAGGTATTAAGTGTATGTAAGTGTATTGCTGGCGCCAATAGGTGTCGCTGTTGGATTACGTTTTGATAGGAGTTCGATATTTTGGAATTGCTTTTTGGTCCCTCTGTTACCCCGTAGGGTTGATACCTGATTGTAGTTCGTTTGCCATTTTCTTTAGTATTGATAATCAACCCTATAGGTAAGCCACATACTTTTCCCTCAGATTTAAACTATAAAATATTTGAAATATGACCCCATGAAAGTTAGTTTTGTTGAGTTATTTTGTATGTTGAAATATTAAGCTCTTACGAGCTGAGTGATTTGTGAATCTAACACTTGTATTTTTTGTATTATAAACGGTTTACACTATGACTGAAAATGAATGCTAACGGCAATGGGAATTTGTATGGAGCTGTATTAGCCTTTTATAGCAACATCTTTTTTTTTTTACTGTTTGAAAACTTATTCGAGTATTGATAATCAACCCTATAGAAAAGCAACAATAAATCAACCCCATCGATCCCGAACCCCTCCGTGTGTGTCTGAGTCCTTCCAACTGGCTGTGCCCCCATCAGCCGCCCACTACACAATAACACAACGCAGAGCCATCGGCGTGTGGAAGTGCCAGAGAGCCGGCAGGCGAGCGTGGAGTGACAGAAGGTTACACATACATGAAACTTCTTTAATAAAATCTTCCTCTCTCTAAGTGTATGCGCCTGCTTGCAGTCTTTATTGAATGAGAAAACAGGAAATTTACTTCGAAATCTAACACAACTTGTCACCGCCATGAATCCTCTCCCCATCAAAACAGCAGTTATTGAAGATTTTTTTAAAGAATAAAATCTGTATTTAAGCTGAAGACAGAGCTAGCATTAAGGTAACATGACTTGAGTAACCCAATTAATTAAAAATCACCCACTGATATCCCTCATCTGAGTTACTATCATTCCACCAATTTCCAGGAGGTTGTAATCAGGGGTCTTCAATCTTATCCGCAAAGGGCCAGTGTATTATACTGTGAGTAGTAAGAAAGTACTGACAAGTTTCTAAATAGCTGGCATTAGCAGTGTTGTTCACATCATCTCTGAGAAACAATGAGGATGTTCAGAGGTATTCAATGACCACTGAGCTACAGATTTTTTTTTTTGCTTGTTTGTTTTAGTAATTGACATAGTGAAGTGATTGTAATATAAAATATATTTTATGTACAGCATAAATGCCTGGTGTTAGCAGTGTTGTTTACGTTGTCTCTGAGAAATAGAGAGGATGTTCAGAGGCATCCAGTGACCAACATAACTGCAGACATTTTTTTATTTTTTGTTTTAGCGAGTCACATGGTGAAGTGATTATAATAGAAAATATGATATTTTATGTTCAACAGTATACAATAAAATGAAAATGACATGACAAATTGATGTCATTCTCAGACGATGGGCAGGGTGCTGTTGAGCTAAATCAAATAGTTAATGCATTTAAAAAACTGATACTGAATATGTGTAGAGCAGATCAGTCTACACATACTGTGTTGAATGTTGTACACAAATTCACAGACTGTTAATTTTAAATCTACACAAAACTGTGTAAAAAAGCTGAATACTTCCAATGCAGTTTTATTTCATTTTGATAAAATGTGTAGAATACTGCACATAATTTGTGCAATTTTTCTACTTATTTCTTCAATGAGTGTAAGGACTTTGAATGGCTTATGTGATCATTCTGCATGTCTCACTGAGACACAAAAATATGAAGTTCAAGACACAGACACTTGATTGTCACATAATAAATATTTTTCACAAGTTGACCTTGAATACAGAACACAACGCACCCTTATGTCACTTACCCTCAGCCAGTGGGCAGATATGTTGCCAGCATGTGATGCCCCCCTCTTGTGTGTACTGTCCCATAGCAGTTTCCAGAAGGAAGAGAGGCAAACCACAGGTCACAGCAAACACCAAGTAGGGCACCAAAAACACCCCTAATAACATGCAAACAATGCCAACCTCCAAATTAGTCACAAATTATTTGTACATACTAAAATCCTGTTCTTGTAGTTGAATGTTTTGTGAAATTTTTACGTCAGAGAAAGCACAATGAATCATTAATACAACATACAGTATAAAAAGGGATAATAGACAATGTAATACCTCTATCAGTGTTCTTACCTCCTCCATTCCTGTAGCAGAGGTAGGGGAATCTCCAAACATTGCCCAGACCCACGATGTCTCCTGCTACAGCCAGAAAGAATTCAATTTTATTGTCCCAGAGTCCCCTTGCCTCTAATTTTCTGTTTTTCAACATCTTTTAATGAAGTGCTGTCTCCTGCTATGATGAACTGTACAACTGCCGTCTCTTTGATTCCTGGCTCCACAGCCAAATTTGACACTTTGAGCTGTTGTCTACACGTTTCCCAAACTTGAAAACAAAGAAAGCAAACAATTGTCAATATTTATACCCACACATCATCTTGAAGCTAATTATTAGGCACAGGTTTAAACTGTGAAGGGGTGTGGTCAAAACTGAACTGAAGACACAAAGGGAAGGAGAGAGAACAGGTGAGCTGTTGCATGTTTATAATTAAGACAAATCTATGTATTTTTTTAATGGAATACTGAGAGTGGACTTCATATATACTGTACACACACAGTGCGCCCTCCACAATTATTGGCACTCCTTATAAAAATTAGTAAAAAGGGTTTGAAAAAATCCACTTTTTGGTGAAGTCACTTTAGCTCACACTGAAAAAATAAAAAAAAAAGATCCAACCTTTCATTGAAACTCATTTATTCAGAGAAAAAGAAATCCTTCATCAAGAAATAATTATTTTCAACAAAAACACATGTGCCGCTATTATTGGCACCCCTGCATTTAATACTTTGCACAACTTCCCTTCGCCAGTAAAACAGTTACCTAACTTACCTCAAGAATTTTGCTCTCGCTGTCACTGGCACAAATCCGCTCCCCATCAAAATGGCAGTTTTAACATTATACAATGATGCTCATCACACATTCCGGCCAAAGTCACTGGAAGTTAGCATTACCCGGTAACACCATGCATGAAACACACACTTGCCAAAGAAAACCAATTAACCACTACTGTGACTACAGCATAAACCAGCCTTTACCTATTTCGAGAGCATGTCAGATGTAGTTGTTAAAAACAAGTAGCAAGCTAATGTTATTCAAGCTGAAGATAGAGAGAGCTAGCGGTAATGTAACACTACTTAAGTAACCCCAGTAGTTAAAATTCCCCCACTGAAATCCCTCACCTGAGTTATTATATCATTTCACTGATTTCGGGTGACCAGATTTCCCAAGTCTAAAACTGGGACACTTTGCGCATGACTGTGATAGTCATGCACGTACACGCATTTTGATGTAAATATGCGCCGGCTCAAACCATGGCTCAGACAGGAGCTTTTATCATTTTGTAGAAGCTCACTTTTATCAACATTTCACAGAATAATCAAGTATTTTCTTGTTATCTACATGTACTTCTATCACAATTCAGTTAAAGTAAGAAAATCAGACAACAGATGTGATAATAGGGAATAGGCCAATAGCCTAAATTTCAACTGATTTATTTCACCTTTGTGAAAATGCCAAGAAAATGCATTCCTTGCATATTAACATCAACATTTTATGCGATGAACTTTTTGTTTTAAACAATAGGCTATGCATTGTAACAGGAATGAGTGCATGAGCCTAATAGTTGTCACCTCTGAACCTTTACCCAAAATGCCTCTGTTTAATCTTAACCAGTGTAGGCTATTAACTATTTTGAAAATGTGAACCCTGAGTTGACAACAGCATCAAACAAGTCAAGACAATCTGTGATACAGATTAAAGACAGATGAAACAGATGAAAGACAACAAAAAATGTTTCAGAAACACAGCCACCCAACCCACCCTAAAGAAGATGCCATTTTATTGCATATATTTATATGATGAGTGAATTTGCTCCAGTAGCGCTTTATTGCCCGAGAACCTGCTGTGAAACTGCGAGCAAGTATCGTTGAAATTGGCCCGGGTAATGAGCAAGGCTTTGAGAGTATCACGGTCATGTAATTCCTCTCGTCAGTCCAGGTGTTGATCATGAGTGAAGATATTCACTCAACTGGAGCACTGGTGCCAGGTAGGCACATGGCAAACTGGCAAAGCTGGCTGACATTGCTGTAAGGAATCTCCCTACTCTTGAAGTGCGTGAACATCTCCACCCAGCGCTCATCCGTTTGGCATTGTCGCGTAGTAGTTGACAGCCACTAGCAGAAAAAGCCATTATAACACGGCCTCTATATTGCAACATTGTACAAATAGATACATTGTAAGGTTGACTGCGCACACACTCACGTTGACGCTGAATTGCTAGAAGCTTTATTGACATCTCGTTGGCTATATATGATCGTTGTAACTGGGACAGATTGTTAGTGTTTGGTGTAAACCGGGACATTTCAGCATCCCGACAGACCTTTGTCGGGATTGGGGACACGCAACTCAAAATTGGGACTGTCCCAGTCAAACCGGGATGTCTGGTCACGTTACACTGATTTCTAGAAGGTTGTAATCAGGGGTCTTCGACCTTATCCGCAAAAGGCCGGTGTATTATACTGTGAGAAGTAAGTACTGATGAATTTCTCAATGGCTGGCATTAGCAGTGTTGTTCACATCATCTCTGAGAAATGGAGAGGATGTTCAAATGTGTTCAATGAACACTAAGCCACATGTATTTTTTTGTTTTGTCTGAGTGTTTCACATAGTGAAATGATTGTCATATGAAATCTAATATTTTATGTACAACCCCGATTCCAAAAAAGTTGGGACAAAGTACAAATTGTCAATAAAAATGGAATGCAATGATGTGGAAGTTTCAAAATTCCATATTTTATTCAGAATAGAACATAGATGACATATCAAATGTTTAAACTGAGAAAATGTATCATTTAAAGAGAAAAATTAGGTGATTTTTAAATTTCATGACAACAACACATCTCAAAAAAGTTGGGACAAGGCCATGTTTACCACTGTGAGACATCCCCTTTTCTCTTTACAACAGTCTGTAAACGTCTGGGGACTGAGGAGACAAGTTGCTCAATTTTAGGGATAGGAATGTTAACCCATTCTTGTCTAATGTAGGATTCCAGTTGCTCAACTGTCTTAGGTCTTTTTTGTCGTATCTTCTGTTTTATGATGCGCCAAATGTTTTCTATGGGTGAAAGATCTGGACTGCAGGCTGTCCAGTTCAGTAGCCAGACCCTTCTTCTACGCAGCCATGATGCTGTAATTGATGCAGTATGTGGTTTGGCATTGTCATGTTGGAAAATGCAAGGTCTTCCCTGAAAGAGATGTCGCCTGGATGGGAGCATATGTTGCTCTAGAACCTGGATATACCTTTCAGCATTGATGGTGTCTTTCCAGATGTGTAAGCTGCCCATGCCACACGCACTAATGCAACCCCATACCATCAGAGATGCAGGCTTCTGAACTGAGCGCTGATAACAACTTGGGTTGTCTTCTCCTCTTTAATCCGAATGACACGGCGTCCCTGATTTTCATAAAGAACTTCAAATTTTGATTCGTCTGACCACAGAACAGTTTTCCATTTTGCAAGAGTCCATTTTAAATGAGCCTTGGCCCAGAGAAGATGTCTGTGCTTCTGGATCATGTTTAGATACAGCTTCTTCTATAGAGTTTTGGCTGGCAATGGCGGATGGCATGGTGAATTGTTCACAGATAATGTTCTCTGAAAATATTCCTGAGCCCATTTTGTGATTTCCAATACAGAAGCATGCCTGTATGTGATGCAGTGCCGTCTAAGGGCCCAAAGATCACAGGCACCCAGTATGGTTTTCCGGCTTTGACCCTTATGCACAGAGATTCTTCCAGATTCTCTGAATCTTTTGATGATATTATGCACTGTAGATGATGATATGTTCAAACTCTGCAATTTTACACTGTCAAACTCCTTTCTGATATTGCTCCACTATTTGTCGGCACAGAATTAGGGGGATTGGTGATCCTCTTCCCATCTTTACTTCTGAGAGCCGCTGCCACTCCAAGATGCTCTTTTTATACCCAGTCATGTTAATGACCTATTGCCAATTGACCTAATGAGTTGCAATTTGGTCCTCCAGCTGTTCCTTTTTTGTACCTTTAACTTTTCCAGCCTCTTATTGCCCCTGTCCCAACTTTTTTGAGATGTGTTGCTGTCATGAAATTTCAAATGAGCCAATATTTGGCATGAAATTTCAAAATCTCTCACTTTCGGCATTTGATATGTTGTCTATGTTCTATTGTGAATACGATATCAGTTTTTGAGATTTGTAAATTATTGCATTTCGTTTTTATTTACAATTTGTACTTTGTCCCTACTTTTTGGAATCGGGGTTGTACAACAGTATAGAATAAAATTAAAATAAAATGGCAAGTAGATTTCATTATCAGACTATAGGCGGCTGCTCTTCAGCCAAATCAATTAGCTCATGCATTTAAAACACTAATACTGAGTTTGTGTAGAGCAGATCAATCTACACATACTGTGCTGAATGTTGTGAATAAATTCCCAGGTTGTGTTAGTTTTCAAACTACACATAACTATGTTGCATGTTCTCCCCGTGTCCGCGTGGGTTTCCTCTGGGTGCTCCGGTTTCCCCCACAGTCCAAAGACATGCAGGTTAGGTTAACTGGTGACTCTAAATTGACCGTAGGTGTGAATGTGAGTGTGAATGGTTGTCTGTGTCTATGTGTCAGCCCTGTGATGACCTGGCGACTTGTCCAGGGTGTACCCCGCCTTTCGCCTGTAGTCAGCTGGGATAGGCTCCAGCTTGCCTGCGACCCTGTAGAAGGATGGAGCGGCTAGAGATAATGAGATGAGATGAGACATAACTATGTATAAAAATGTGAATTTTTCTAACAGAATTTTAATATTGACACAATGTGTAAACTAGAGTGCTGTAGATAATTTGTGTCGTTTTTCTACACATTCCTTTGAAGAGTGTACATTCATAACCTAACACTGGATATCTTTCTTTATGCTTCTCAGACTGAAATGTTCTAACTATTTTGAAGCTTGTTCCTCTGATCTTGCTTTTAGTAAATGATGTCCATGTTCACTCAATTTTTTTTCCTTTATCTTATGCCTAAAAGACACTTTCCATTACTTGGAAAAGAAATGTAACATATTCCATGATTCAGATGGGTTTTATGGTATGCAAGGAAAATAATCTTGTACAAAATTTATTGGAGCGCTATGATCACAAATTCAAACCTAACCCTAATGTTTGTAAATTTTTATACAAATTTTACACAATTATTTTGCACATTTTAATGTATTAATGCAAAATTTATTATGAATTGTGAATTTAGAGCTAAAACTAAGAACTGATGACTAAATGAATGTCCAGTTATTTATGGTCTCCACAAATTTATAGCCTACATTTTTGTTTCTTTTCCCTTTTCCAGATGCATCTCCTAGTAAGGATAGTGAAGGGCACAGTGGGATGTTGTGATTTAGAAAATGAGATAGTTCCTAAGTGATTTTAGTCCAGAAGTGTGTAACTGTTATGCAGTCCCATGGGGCATATATGTAATCATCTTGTGCATTTTGTGTGCACTGCATGCAGTTGTTGGTTTAAAATGGCTAAATAACTCAAACTAACATAATAATAATAATAATAATAATAATAATAATAATAATAATAATAATAATAATAATCTCAGTGTAAATTGAATTCCTGAATATTCTGAATGTCATTGTTATATAGTTTAACATGATTGTGCTTAACAGTCAAGCCTACAAGAAAATGTCCCATGTCCTAGAAATGAGAGATGATGTACATTGTATCATTACTTTTAAAAAATGGGTGTTTTTTTTTTAATCCACTGAAGACCCAGCCCACTGCCAGGTACTGAAACACATCAATGAAGACAATGCATGCTCCATTATAGGTATAGTAGTCAAGCAGCTGAAATACATACATTGTACACACACACACACACACACACACACACACACACACACACACACACACACACACATTGATCTTACCAACATGTCTACATTATGCCAAGAAAAAAGGACATCAGCCATAATCTCAGAGAAGCCATTGTTACTGCTAATCATTCTGCGGAAAGTTATAAGCCCGTCTCCAAACAATTTCAAATTCACCATTCTCCAGTGAGAATTCTTTACAAATCAATGACTGTACAAGTGCATCTCAAACAATTAGAATATCACAAAAAAGTTCATTTTTAAAATTCAAATTGGTAAAAATTTCATATTTTATATACACACATATACACACACTTTCTTCATGACATGTAAAGTGAAATGTTTCAAGCCTTTTTTGTTTGTTTTAGTTTTGATGATTATAGCTTATAGCTCATGAAAATCAGAAATACGGTGTCTCAAATTATTAGCATATTTCCTATGATCAGTTTTAAAAAAAGGATTTACAATATAGAAATGTCCAACATCTGAAAAGTATGTTCATTTATACACTCAATACTTGACTGGGGTTCCTTTACCATGAATTACTGCATCAATGCAGCTTGGCATGGAGACGATCAGCCTGTAGCACTGCTAAGGTGTTCTTGAAGCCCAGGTTGCTTTGATAGTGACCTTCATCTCATCTGCATTTTTGGGTCAGGTGTTTCTCATCTTCCTCTTGACAACATAGATTCTCTTTAGGGATTAGGTCAGGCAAGTTGGCTGGCCAACCAAGCACAGTAATATCATGGTCAGCAAACCTTTGGATCGTAGTTTTGGCACTGTGGGCAGGTGCTAAGTCCTTCTGGAAAAGGAAATCAGCATCTCCATAAAGCTTTTCATCAGATGGAAGCATGAAGTGCTCTAAAATCTCCTGGTAGATGGCTGCATTGACTTTGGATTTGATAAAACACAGTGGACCAACACCAGCAGATGACATGGCACCCCAAATCATCACAGACTGTGGGAATTTCACACTAGACTTCAAACACCTTGGAGTCTGTGCCTCTCCACTCTTCATCCTGACTCTTGGACCTTGATTTCCAAATCTCATGTCATCTCATTAACTCTAGCCGCTTTATCCTGTTCTACAGGGTCACAGGCAAGCTGGAGCTTATCCCAGCTGACTACGGGCGAAAGGCGGGGTACACCCTGGACAAGTCGCCAGGTCAACACAGGGCTGACACATAGACACAGACAACCATTCACACTCACATTCACACCTACAGTCAATTTAGAGCCAGCAGTTAACCTAACCTGCATGTCTTTGGACTGTGGGGGAAACTGGAGCACCCGGAGGAAACCCACGCGGACATGGGGAGAATATGCAAACTCCACACAGAAAGGCCCTCGTCGGCCACAGGGCTCAAACCCAGGACCTTCTTGCTGTGAGGCGACAGCGCTAACCACTACACCACCGTGCCGCCCCAAATGCAAAATTGCAAGACCAAAAGGTTGAAAGCATTGTTAGTTCACTTTCTTGGGGGGGGGGCCTCATTCTTATATTTTCAGGTTGTCCATCCATCTATCTGACCATATACCTGTCTAAGATTCTCGTTAGTGAGATCATTCAAGAACAAGTGGTTGGTTTGTAGGATTTATACTTAATTATTGTTGTCATCAGCAGATGGACTGATTAGCTTTTGAAATTGAGGTTAACAGGGTCAAGGTCACAGCAAGGTCTTGTGCTTCATCAGCACATGGCTTTGTCCTGACTACTGTGATTAAGGCACTTGTGCAATTACAATCTGTTTTCTTACAAGCAAATAAAGTTGGCAGGCATTCAATGTTGGCACAAATGGGTTAACTTATTGTCTTTCAGGTCACAGTAGGGTTTTTTTTTTCCTTATCATCAAGAAATTCAAATATTGTTTCATGTAGCAGTAAACTGTTTCATAATTTGCACAGAATAAACATGTTCCATCAGACAGAGTCCTGGTCACTCAGAGTATTATTTGTCTTCTATTTATAAAATTAGCAAATATCATTTTTTTCCATTTGTATGTGAAAAGATAATGGCACTCTTTGTTCAATATTGTATAGTTTATGTTCCTGAGTACTGCTAACTTTGTCAAACAGCTGATGTCATTAACTGCCGTTTAGCTCTCTGCTTCTGGGTCACAGGTAAGTTGCTTGGAGGACTGCAAAGTTGACACCAGCGCTGTGGAAAGAAGCAAGTTGTTTTATTTTTATTTATGTAGTAATTTGCTATATCATTCCAGAAACAGAGTAATAAAATATCCCTTGCAAACAGATCTGCACACCTATTCAACCAACAATCATGCACAACTCATCCAAGCAGCACACAACACACACACTTTTTTTTTCTCTACCCAAAAATAAAGTGAACCTAAATTTTCACTGAACATACTGTAGTTTATTCTGCTTTTTGTACCAGTTACACGCTGGTCAAAACCATGCACCAGAGGGGTTTTTTTTAACCTTTTTCTCCTGGTCAGTGTTATGGTGGCCCTCTGCCGACTACCACCTTGTTGTTGTGGAGGGCCTTGTGTGTCTTGATAAAACCGAGAGCTATTGCTCCTGGTAGGGCCACCCAAGCCAGACAGGTCAAAGGGAAGAGGCCAGATGAAGGAGTAGTCCAATCTTACCCCTGTCCACGACAGCTGGCCAGGACACCCCATGGCTGGGTATTAAGGTGGCAGCCCCACCACCTGTCTAGTCTGCATCGGGTTAACACCCCAGCCTGTTATGATGCCTACCAGAGATAACAGGACTGAGCTTCAACAGAATCAACCCTTGTCTCTTAACAACAGACTACAATTCATGGATCTACGACACACCATCCACATCGCAACTTTGAACATCTTCAGCCTTCTCCATACTGGTGCAGCCACCCTTCTATTCCATGAGCTCTCCATCTACATCACCACCTTTGCCAGTCTCTGTGAGGTTCACTGGATGGATAGCGACAAGTGTACAGCCAGTGAACACATCTTCCTCTGGAGCAGACCACTCAATGGGAGGGGACATGGCGGAGTAGCACTGGCCCTACCTAGAACTGCACACCACTCCCTGATTAGCTGGGAGCCTATGAATGACCGTTGTCATCACTGTTGCCTATGCTCTAACCAACATTGCAGATGACCAGGAGAAGGACACCTTTGACAATCAACTTCACTCCATTCTTGAGTGTGTTTCTCCACATGACTTCTCCATTCTCCTCACTGACACCAATGCTACCCTTAGCTCTCACACTCGGAATTACTCCTCCACTGTTGGTACCAACTTTGTGGACCCCGCCACCAATGCCTCCAGGTCTTCACTGACACTAATGTGTCTGTTGCATACTCATGGTTCCCAAGGAAGTGTATACACCACTGAACTTGGTATAGCAATGACAGAGTGATGCAATGAGCTCTGGACCACGTCCTGATCAGTCGCCGTTGGCAATCCAGCATTACCATCTGTCGCATTTATTGTGGCACTCAGCTTGGCAACACTGATCACTGCCTCCTTGTTGCCCATCTGAGACCATACCTGAAGGCCAACCCTGCCAGTAGGCACCAACCTTGAGCCAACTCATCCTGGCTTCATGACCCAACCATTCATACTCAGTACAACTGCTCCATTTCCAAAAGATACATCATGTTGGCTGCCAAAGTTATTACTGACTGGTCGACCTTACTCAGTTAACAAGGTGACCACCATGAACATTGGCTGCCCTACCACCACTGCTCAGCAGCCCTGGATCTCCAACAACACCCTCATCATCATTGAAGAACATAGTGCTGCCCGTATTCACGGTGATCAGCCAGAGTATCATTGACTGAACATGACCTGTAACATTGCCATAAAGATCAACCATGAGAGATACTGGAACATCAAGGCTGCAAGGCTGGAAGATGCCACCCACCGCAACGATCAGAGATTGGTCTACCGTTTTCTTCATGATGCTTGTAGTGGTCCTCGCAAGAAGGTCACCCATATGAAGTCCAAATATGATGACATCATAACTACCAAACATGTCTGTCTTGCCTGGTGGGTTGAGCACTTTCAGGAGCACTTCCAGCAACCTCCTCCACCACCCCATCCAGACCTTCACGCTGCTGCCGCCTCCACTACCAATTACAACCATGACTGCCACACCGACCTGGTCTGCAGACATGAGGTAGTGAAGGCCCTTCACAAGCTCAAGAACAATAAAGCCCCAGGTATCTGTAGCATCACTGCTGAATTCCTCAAGGAGAGCGAGGAATGCATGATCAACTGGCCGGTCACTATCATCAACCAAGTGTGGGTGATGGAGGAGCTGCCAGACAACTGGCAGCATGGTGTTATCCTCCCATTTTGGAAGAGGAAAGGCAACCATCTCGTATACAACAACCACTGAGGAATCACTTTACTTTTTGAGGGTATTTTCTGGCATTCTAATGATTTTGGCACCCATCCCCACCAAACTCTTCACCTGAATCCTCCTTGACCATGCCCTCCCTGCCATCAGATCCAGACACCACCTTCAACAGGTGGGATTCATGCCTGGCCCATCAACTACTGACCACATCTTTGCTTTATGGCTCCTCGTCGAGAAGTCCCGCGAATTTTATCACCTTTATTGACCTCAAGGCTGCCTTTGACGCCATCGACCAACCTACCATGTGGAATATCCTCCATACCTTATCCCTCCCACCAAAGCTAATCACACTCTTCATGATGCTCTACGATGGCACTGAGAGCTGTGTTCGGATCAACAGTAAGGATTCTGACTGGTTCCCAATTGCTGCCGGAGTTCACCAGGGCAGCGTGGCCGCCCCCTGACCTGTTCAACTGCATCATATACCACCTGATGACTGCAGTCTGCAACTGCTTCCTAGGTGTCCAGCTCAGAGACTACCACCTGACGGACTTGGATTATGCCAATGACGCAACGTTGTTCTGCTGCTCGTTGGCAGAATTGAATGGAACTCTTCATGCTTTCAGTGAAGAGGCATCCAGGCTTGGGCTACGTGTCAACTGGTCCAAGACCAAGCTGATGCATATAGGTGACAGTTCTGACTCACCACCCATCATCATTGGCACCGATCACATTGCATTCGTCACGTCATTTTTTTTTTACCTGCAATCGGAAGTCGCTAACAATGGTGACCTTCTCACTGAGATCAATAGGCGATGTGGACTGGCAGCAGGAATCATGAGAAGCCTTTGGAGACCACTCTGGAGACGACGTGACATCTCCTGACACACCAAACTACGGGTCTACAATGCTGCAGTTTTGTGTGTGCTGCTCTATGGCACTGAAACTTGGCCTGTCAGCAAGACCGTGGCCACCCATGTTCTCAGTGTTGAGACCCATGCCCTCAGAACCATTGAGGGGGTCCGTTGGTATGACCGTGTCTCTAACAAGGAGCTCCACCGAAGGACTAATCAATCAAACATCCTCCGTACCATCTCACAGCACCATGTTCGTTGGCTCAGACATGTCCTGTGCTGCACAGATGACCACCCCACAAGAGCCATTTATGAGTTTGATCCGCCAATGATGGGATGGAGATGCCCTCGCAGCTGACCACACACCCATTGGAATGATGCCATTCGTCAAGACCTCCAGCAGATTAATTTGAGGCTGGAGGACATCCCGGCACTCAGGCAAAACCATGAGAGATGGCAGAGTTCATGGCACTGGTGGGCTCAATGCCATGCTGGCATGAGGATTAGGAGGGAGGGGTGTTATGGTGGATCTGGAGCTTATTTTAAGAAAACTGGAAAAAGTCAAGAATACAGTTCACTGCTGAGCAGCATGCAAATACACACATTCACACACTTATTCAGAGCTTGGAGCAATTTAGCCAATTTATCTACTGGGATGTTTTATGAAGTAGAAGGAAACTAGAGAACCCATAGAAAACCAAAATAGACACTGTAAAACTGTGAGACAGCAACACTATGATATACAATACACAACTAAGATGATGTGAACTATAACGTGAAAGCAAAAAGCATAATACCAGACTCATCATAATATTCTTGCTATCTAGATGCTGTGTTTCACTGCAAACAATGGGCTATGCAATATGTTAAATTTGCATCCAATAATTCTGGATAAAATTAGTGAGAATTTTCTCCAGGCCTGGAAAACTGATTTTTTTTCCTTCTCAAAATATATAGTCAATGCCAAACAGGGTAAAGGTGTAAGTTGCTTGAACTTTACAGGCCTGAGGAACATGTAAAATTCAAGTGGTGAGCAACATATAAGGAAGGGAAGAGAAGTTATGTGGCTATTCTCACCTGCTTGAGGTTACCTTCTGCTTTCCATAAGTGGCCCAATGCCCATGCAGGAACCAGCAGGATGGAGGAGAGGGCCATCAGCCAGCCCAACCCATATGCTCAAGCTGGGTACACATACCAGCGGTTAAACGTCAGAGGCTGGTACTCCACCAAAGAATATATGAAAGATACCTTGGGTCAAAGGAAGAGAGAGTGTTAGTCAACAGTAAAGCCCACAAATAGTAGCAGGTAGCAGCAATGTTGTATTTGTGTGAAGAGGACACATTTTCCATTTACGAGGAAAGGACATGAAAATGAGCTCTGTAACTGATATGAGGAGAAAATACTATGAGACCAGGGATATCCAATAATTGTTTAGGTTCTTCTCTAATAATTAAATCAATTATTATTTGCATTGTTCAGATTATCTGAAATGACTTTATCTACTGGTCATTTGAGACACTATAAAATATTAGTTAATCTAATAAGAGTAAGGTTCTTTTTGTTAAAGACAATAGTGTAACAACCAAACAGAAGCTTACCAGAAAAAGAAATGGGGTAATGTATTTCCAGCACAGCCTAAAAATGACATGGGGGTATGACCCTGTCATGTCTTCAATGATCTCAGACATTCGTTCAGCCCCTGAAAAAGTAATGTAGGCATGTATTAAAGTTTTAATGAGGTCTTTAATGGAGATTTAATGGGTTCCTTCAGTCCCAATCAAAAGTTTGGACACCCCTACTTCTTCATAGCTTTTTTTCCCTGTATTTTGACTATTTTCTCCATTGTAGAACAATACTGAAGAAATCAAAGCTATGACATAACATATGTAACATATATGGAACTATGTAGTAAACAAAAATTGTTAAAGATAAATGTTTCATATTTTATATTCTTCAAAGTACAACCCCGATTCCAAAAAAGTTGGGACAAAGTACAAATTGTAAATAAAAATGGAATGCAATAATTTACAAATCTCAAAAACTGATATTGTATTCACAATAGAACATAGACAACATATCAAATGTCGAAAGTGAGACATTTTGAAATTTCATGCCAAATATTGGCTCATTTGAAATTTCATGACAGCAACACATCTCAAAAAAGTTGGGACAGGGGCAATGAGAGGCTGAAAAAGTTAAAGGTACAAAAAAGGAACAACTGGAGGACAAAATTGCAACTCATTAGGTCAATTGGCAATAGGTCATTAATATGACTGGGTATAAAAAGAGCATCTTGGAGCGGCAGTGGCTCTCAGAAGTAAAGATGAGAAGAGGATCACCAATCCCCCTAATTCTGCGCCGACAAATAATGAAGCAATATCAGAAAGGAGTTCGACGGTGTAAAATTGCAAAGAGTTTGAACATATCATCATCTACAGTGCATAATATCATCAAAAGATTCAGAGAATCTGGAAGAATCTCTGTGCGTAAGGGTCAAGGCCGGAAAACCATACTGGGTGCCCGTGATCTTCGGGCCCTTAGATGGCACTGCATCACATACAGGCATGCTTCTGTATTGGAAATCACAAAATGGGCTCAGGAATATTTCCAGAGAACATTATCTGTGAACACAATTCACCGTGCCATCCGCCGTTGCCAGCTAAAACTCTATAGTTCAAAGAAGAAGCCGTATCTAAACATGATCCAGAAGCGCAGGCGTCTTCTCTGGGCCAAGGCTCATTTAAAATGGACTGTGACAAAGTGGAAAACTGTTCTGTGGTCAGACAAATCAAAATTTGAAGTTCTTTATGGAAATCAGGGACACCGTGTCATTCGAACTAAAGAGGAGAAGGACGACCCAAGTTGTTATCAGCACTCAGTTCAGAAGCCTGCATCTCTGATGGTATGGGGTTGCATTAGTGTGTGTGGCATGGGCAGCATACACATCGGGAAAGACACCATCAATGTTGAAAGGTATATCCAGGTTCTAGAGCAACATATGCTCCCATCCAGGCGACGTCTCTTTCAGGGAAGACCTTGCATTTTCCAACATGACAATGCCAAACCACATACTGCATCAATTACAGCATCACGGCTGCGTAGAAGAAGGGTCCGGGTACTGAACTGGCCAGACTGCAGTCCAGATCTTTCACCCATAGAAAACATTTGGTGCATCATCAAACAGAAGATATGACAAAAAAGACCTAAGATAGTTGAGCAACTAGAATCCTACATTAGACAAGAATGGGTTAACATTCCTATCCCTAAAATTGAGCAACTTGTCTCCTCAGTCCCCAGACATTTACAGACTGTTTTAAAAAGAAAAGGGGATCGCACAGTGGTAAACATGGCCTTGTCCCAACTTTTTTGAGATGTGTTGTTGTCATGAAATTTAAAATCACCAAATTTTTCTCTTTAAATGATAGATTTTCTCAGTTTAAACATTTGATATGTCATCTATGTTCTATTCTGAATAGAATATGGAATTTTGAAACTTCCACATCATTGCATTCCATTTTTATTTACAATTTGTACTTTGTCCTAACTTTTTTGGAATCGGGGTTGTATTCACTGTTTACCTTAACCCTTTGGTGACTGACCCCTTGAAAATGGTTCCTCCAGGAACGATGACGTTTCAGTTGTCAAGACAATGGAAAAACTAAAATACAAGAGCATTTTGTTTTGTGCACAAGAGCATTGTGACGTATCTTTCTGTTTTTGTATTTTAGATTTTCCATTGTCTTGACAACTGAAACGTCATCGTTCCTGGAGGAACCATTTTCAAGGGGTCAGTCACCAAAGGGTTTTAATGATGCTTTGCACACAATTGGCATTATATTAACAAGCTTCATGAGGTAGTCACCTGGAATATTTTTCAATTTGTGGGTGTGCCTCATCAAAAGCTGATTAGTGCAATTTTTTGCCTACTTAATGTGTTTAAGATCAAACAGTAAATAGTAACTGCCCTATTCCACAACTGTACTAATCCATATTATGTCAAGAACCGCTCAACTAAGTAAAGAGAAATGATGATCCATTATTACTTTAAGACATGATGTGTCTTTTAATTCAAGCAAAACCACTGAATCAGAAGGTGTGTCCAAAATCGAGTAGTATTGTGTTTACCTATAGAAAATAACTTACATTTACCTATACGCTCAGCAAAGGGTCCCAGGCTTAAAGGCATATAGTAAATGTGTCTCCACTTCTCAATGTGAGGCAGGATGCTGTATTTATAATGCAATGAGTGAATAACTATACAAGATAATCTAACTTATTTTGTTTTTTGACTCCGTACTCCAGCATTTTAAAGGAATTAGTATCAAAACTGTTTGAAACATGAAGGAATCACAGCCATTATTATAGATAGTTGTTCTTAATGCAGGGCACCTTAATATTCAGACAAATCAACATGATCGTAATTAAAATGATCTTCGGTACAACTGTCCCTGCCTGGACATTCCCATTCCAGACCACCAGTGGGCACCCTCCTGAGTTTTGAACCTCTATTTATTTGCATTTTCTGTTTATCCATCATATAGAAGTGCATGGATGTATGGTAGAAGTGAGTAGCTAACTATCCAATTAACTATAGTCTCTTAAAATGCATGGACTACGTATAAGCAGCTTGTGAATACAAATTTACAAATGAATTTGAGAATGCAGTTAATATGTGAGGTGTTTGTGACCCACCAAAGGCCCAGCCCACAGCCAGAGACTGAAACACAGAAAGGAAGAAGATGCAGGTTCCACTACAGGCATAGTAGTCAAACAACTGAAACACGTACATACCACCCTGCAAGATAGAATCGCAAATTAAATTTCAGATCCAAGTGTGTGACAAAATAATGATGCTTTCCTAGTTTCAAAACTGGAAGAAAAAAAAACAGGCTTTGGGAGAGAAAGGTGTAGTCGCACATTATAAGACCGATGGATGTGTTGGAGGGACTTGATGTCTCTGTCAATATTGTGCAATTTCCTGAGACCTTGATGTACAAAGCTTTGAAATAATTCAATAAACTCTGCTTTCAAAGGAAAGAAACCCAGCGAACCTTGCTTTTGTATTTGCTTATAGCCGTATTATTCTCTCAAATAATATGTAAATCTATTAATGTAAATATTATGTCAATATATGAAACTCTTGCTTTATTTGTCTGCTGAATCTCGGAGTTAAAAAAGCCAGACTTCTAATGCTGTTCAGCAAACCCTGCCAGAAGAAAACCAGAAACCACACATCCTGACTTAACTGAGACTCAAATTAAACATTTTACAGTATTTTAGAGAAATTATTTCTGTTTCTCTTGTGTGTTCTCATTGCCTCATACTATGTTAAGATCCTACAAGGGCTATTACCAGCTTAGCATCTTTTAACATACAGTACATGGTTTTGACTGCAGTGACTGGCAAGCTTCATCGTTTCTACCCTCTTTTTTTTTATTATCCCCACCTCTGTGACCATGGTCAATTGAATGAAGAAGCAGACAATACAGAAAAGAAGCAGGAAGATTTCTCGGCATCCAGTTCTACGTAGCATTTTTGGAAACACGTCAGTCACTGATGTAACGATGACCTCCATTGCAAGAAACTGGAACACAATACAAGTACAGCAATATACTTAACAGTTTAACTGTTGTAATGGAAATTTCTAATAAACACTTCAGAACGCTTAACAGTTGTCTTTTCAGTCATTTATTATAGTAGATCATATAAAAGATATATAAAATAGGAAAGGAAAGAGAAGAATAGAAGAAGACACCACTTCTGATGATGCCGAGAGTACGCGCACTCTGAGTTGTGTTTTAGGAATGTTATCTATTATACTCTGAAAGCATTCGCTCACTGCTTGTGTCTTCACGTGATTGGCTCAAGATTTTCTATGAAGCTTTGTTAGAGCGTGCACCTGGTGTGCGGGTGGATGCATAGTTATGAGAACTCAGGCACCCTGCTTATCACCACCAAGGTCAGGAAAGGTGGTTACATCATGAGAAGATGCAAGCTAGGATGAACTCAAGCACCCTGCTCATTACCACCAAGGCCACAGAAAAGCGATTAGAACATAGGAAAAAACATCTTTCTCAGTATAGGCCACTTGAGCTCAACACACAGAAACACAGAGAATAATAATGTTCATCCATTAAAAATTCCCTCACACTGTTCAAACTTATTTCTAAAGATCAAAACAATTTAGAATTGGAAGAAGAAGAGATTACGCTAAGATGTAAGGGTTGTTTGATCATCAAGACAAGTCTCGAAGCTGTAGCTAGTTTACAGGGAAATCTCTCGTTTTCGATCGGAATCTCAGTAACTTTCATAAAAAAAATCCATCAAACATATTTAAACATGATGAGTAAGTATTCATAATAAAGTGTTCTTGGAGCTTATGCTAGAGAACAGAGTTGTGCTAAGAGACTTTAAAACTTGTGCTAAAAGACTTTTGTGCTAAATAACCATAAACCATCAAAGCAGTGCAGTAGGTCTTCTTCTGTTAGTTGTCTCAGAAACTCCATCCTTTTCTTCTTCACTTCTTGAACAGCCTCAAACCAGGTTCCCCTGAGTGCAGGCTTGATTTTAGGGAAAAGAACAAATTCAAGCAGTCAAGTACTGCAATGTGTTTCTCGGCCAAAAACTGCTTCACTGAGAACACAATGTACAGGAAAACACCCTTCTCACCCAAGATGAAGAAAGCCCGACAAAGCAAGCCCAAGTTCCAGACCATGTTCATTGTTTTCTTTGACATTAAGGGCATAATTATGGAGAATTGGGTTCCATATTGAGTAACAGTGAACCAACACTACAAATGGATTCTAGAAACTTTGCAAGAAATGGTCAGAAGAAAGAGGCCACAACTGTGGGATCATAGTTCCATCCTTCATCAGGACAATGCATGAGCATACCCAATACTCTCAATGAAGTTGAAATCCATCCCAGTACTTTTTTTCTTTTCCCTAAAAATCAAGTCTGCACTCAAGGGAAAGTGTTTCAAGTCTGTTTAAGAAGTTTTTAAGAAAAAAATGGAGTTTCTGAGACAACTAATGGAATAAGACCTACTGCACTGCTTTGATTAGTGGAAGACCAGAATTCAGTAATGTGTAGTTGCAGAAGGTGAATATATTAAAGGGGTAAGGAATTGAAATGTATATTTTCTTCATTAAATTTAGTATGAAATATTGGCCATTTTGGGACAATATGACTGATCATGCAGATTTTTTTTTAAGAGGATAGTGGTCAGGTGAAGCCATTTATCACATAATTGTGTGTGCCCTTTTAATTTAGCATTATTATTTAAAATCAACCAAATGGGCCAAATCAAAAGTTGATATACTATTGAATGTTTTGCCTCATAATATACACAGAAGTTAACATGCACAGGTTTAAAAGGCTATAAGAATGTGTGTCTTTTCCCTGGTTTCCATACCTGTGACTTGTTTGTTTGTCATTAGTGTCTATGTATAAATAGTCAGTGACTTTCATAGCGGGTAGCACGGTGGTGTAGTGGTTAGCGCTGTCGCCTCACAGCAAGAAGGTCCTGGGTTCGAGCCCCGGGGCCGGCGAGGGCCTTTCTGTGTGGAGTTTGCATGTTCTGTCCGCGTGGGTTTCCTCCGGGTGCTCTGGTTTCCCGCACAGTCCAAAGACATGCAGGTTATGTTAACTGGTGACTCGAAATTGACCGTGAGTGTGAATGGTTGTCTGTGTCTATGTGTCAGCCCTGTGATGACCTGGCGACTTGTCCAGGGTGTACCCCGCCTTTCGCCCGTAGTCAGCTGGGATAGGCTCCAGTTTGCCTGCAACCCTGTAGAACAGGATAAAACAGCTAGAGATGATGAGATGAGATGAGACTTTCATAGCTCTTAAGACACCCCTGCACATTTCATCTAGGGCTGCACTGATTTTGCCAGATACTGAGCCATGTGCATTGCAAAAGAAACAAACATGGGCTACAGGTTTGAGTTGCCAGAAAAAAAAAAGCCTGACTTTCTTCCACAGTTTTTGAGGCTTGTCTCTGTCCTGCTTGGCATATTGTAAACAATATATGGTTTGGTGGCACTGATACAGTAACAGCTTTTTTCTGGCAACTCAACCATGCAACAGCCACATCACTTTTTTTTTTTTGAAAGAAACCGAAGTTGCTTGTGGGTTTATTTTGCATCCTGAATAATTTTCCTGGTGGTTTGAAAACTACTGATTTGCATTTTCCAGTGTTTGGATACCTTAGAGGGGTGTGTGTGTGTGTGTGTGTGTGTGTGTGTGTGTGTGTGTGTGTGTGTGTGTGCGAGTCTTTTCCCTGGTTTACAAAGTTCAGCAACCTTTTATTGCCCTTCTTTTCACAATTCTTTGTCTTTCCCCACAGCTCACTATCTAACAGTCAGTGCAGACCTGGATGAAATGTGCAGTGTCTTTCAAGAGATAATAAACTCATTAACAATACACAGACACAAATTAATCAGTCAAGTCACAGATGTGGAAATTGGCACTTAATAGCCATTTAAGCATGTGGGTCAACTTCTGTGTACATGTTATCAGGCCAAATATTCAAGGGCATGTAAACTTTTTTTTATGAAAAGGGACATTTGGGTGATTTCAGTAATCATTGTGATTTAAAAAGGAAACACACTTGGGTGATGATAAACGAATTCATCTGAACACTATCTCTAAATCAAAAAGGTTATCTGCTTGGTTGTTTTCCAAAAAATGGCCAGTAATTCACAAATTCTGCCAGAGTATGTCAACTTGAGTAAATCTCACCCTCTTTATATACAACCCCGATTCCAAAAAAGTTGGGACAAAGTACAAATTGTAAATAAAAATGGAATGCAATAATTTACAAATCTCAAAAACTGATCTTGTATTCACAATAGAACATAGACAATATATCAAATGTCGAAAGTGAGACATTTTGAAATTTCATGCGAAATATTGGCTCATTTGAAATTTCATGACAGCAACACATCTCAAAAAATTTGGGACGGGGCAATAAGAGGCTGGAAAAGTTAAAGTACAAAAAAGGAACAGCTGGAGGACCAAATTGCAACTCATTAGGTCAATTGGCAATAGGTCATTAACATGACTGGGTATAAAAAGAGCATCTTGGAGTGGAAGTGGCTCTCAGAAGTAAAGATGGGAAGAGGATCACCAATCCCCCTAATTCTGCGCCGACAAATAGTGGAGCAATATCAGAAAGGAGTTCGACAGTGTAAAATTGCAAAGAGGTTGAACATATCATCATCTACAGTGCATAATATCATCAAAAGATTCAGAGAATCTGGAAGAATCTCTGTGCATAAGGGTCAAGGCCGGAAAACGATACTGGGTGCCCGTGATCTTCGGGCCCTTAGAAGGCACTGCATCACATACAGGCATGCTTCTGTATTGGAAATCACAAAATGGGCTCAGGAATATTTCCAGAGAACATTATCTGTGAACACAATTCACCGTGCCATCCGCCGTTGCCAGCTCAAACTCTATAGTTCAAAGAAGAAGCCGTATCTAAACATGATCCAGAAGTGCAGATGTCTTCTCTGGGCCAAGGCTCATTTAAAATGAACTGTGGCAAAGTGGAAAACTGTTCTGTGGTCAGACGAATCAAAATTTGAAGTTCTTCATGGAAATCAGGGATGCCGTGTCATTCGAACTAAAGAGGAGAAGGACGACCCAAGTTGTTATCAGCGCTCAGTTCAGAAGCCTGCATCTCTGATGGTATGGGGTTGCATTCGTGCATGTGGCATGGGCAGCTTACACATCTGGAAAGACACCATCAATGCTGAAAGGTATATCCAGGTTCTAGAGCAACATATGCTCCCATCCAGACGACGTCTCTTTCAGGGAAAACCTTGCATTTTCCAACATGACAATGCCAAACCACATATTGCATCAATTACAGCATCATGGCTGCATAGAAGAAGGGTCCGGGTACTGAACTGGCCAGACTGCAGTCAAGATCTTTCACCCATAGAAAACATTTGGCGCATCATAAAACGGAAGGTACGACAAAAAAGACCTAAGACAGTTGAACAACTAGAATCCTACATTAGACAAGAATGGGTTAACATTCCTATCCCTAAACTTGAGCCACTTGTCTCCTCAGTCCCCAGACGGTTACAGACTGTTGTAAAGAGAAAAGGGGATGTCTCACAGTGGTAAACATGGCCTTGTCCCAACTTTTTTGAGATGTGTTGTCATGAAATTTAAAATCACCTAATTTTTCTCTTTAAATGATAAATTTTCTCAGTTTAAACATTTGATATGTCATCTGTGTTCTATTCTGAATAAAATATGGAATTTTGAAACTTCCACATCATTGCATTCTGTTTTTATTTACAATTTGTACTTTGTCCCAACTTTTTTGGAATCGGGGTTGTATATATAAAGAAGGTGAGATATATGAATGAATGACACTTTATCTATTCTTTTTCATTTTTTACACAAGTTATACCTGACTCTGCCACATCCTCAATAGGAACACCTTGCACATGAGCCATGAAACCCAGAACTGAGAACACTGCAAAGCCTGCTACAAAACTGGTACCACTGTTTAGCAGACACAGCCAAAAGCAGTCCCTAAAACACATTTACATAATTACATTACACTCAAATGAGGCATAATATCTATGATATTCTTGCTGAAATCTTATTTACATTGCAACTATGAGACCATTTTTGGATAAAATAATGGTTAACATTATTTTATTGATTCCTTTTACTTTCAGAAGGTTTATGCCCAGTGACTACCTAGGTGTGGTTGAGAAGTTCCTTATGACCAGATAGGGTTTTTTTGTTTGTTTGTTTTGTTTTCTTTTTCCCACATGACAGCAGCATTGTTGCTGTGAAAATGCAATAAATTTGCATTGTTTTGACTAAGGTATGATTTGCAAGACAAATGCACTACTCAGAGCAAGCAACTGAGGTCTTTTAATGGTTTTGTCTAGATCAGGGGTTTTCAAAGTGTGGGAGAGTCAGCCCCCCCTCAGAGAGCAAATAAACAACAGCGCCCCCCCTCACAATTTTTGTTGTTGCTATACTTAATGTTCCATTCGTATTTAAAAAAAAAGGTTGTTGTACACATTTTTATTTTTTTTCTTTTACACATTTTAAACATCTGTGCTTTTCTTTTTAAAACATCTTGTTTTACACATTTTAAACATCTCATAGCATCGTTAGCTAGCACCTCTTGGCAGACAACACACTGTGGCAGTGGAGCATCTTCAGATCCAGTCCATGAGAATCCAAACTTTAAATCATCATGGTCATACTTCCTTCTTTTTTCAGTCCCCCCAGGATTCCGCGGGCCTTTTTTGTGATTGTTGCGGGCTAAAATGTCTGATGTTGCGGGGGTTTTCCAAAAAATTGCAATGAAAGTTGCAGTGTTTTTTAGGTTTTTGTTGCAATTACATTGCGGGAGAAAGTGAAAGTTGCGAGAAATTGTTGCCATTTTCTCTTTTTGTGATTAAAATTGAGTGATATGTTAAATATTAAGTTATTACCAAAAAACTATCGATTAAAAAAACAAAGACACTGAGAAATGGTCCTATAAACAACTTTACCAATATAAAAGATTACCAGGACTACAAAAATGCAGAAAAATAGGCTTTACTTATCCAAATGCACCTCATCTCATCTCATTATCTCTAGCCACTTTATCCTGTTCTACAGGGTCGCAGGCAAGCTGGAGCCTATCCCAGCTGACTACGGGCGAAAGGCAGGGCACAGCCTGGACAAGTCGCCAGGTCATCACAGGGCTGACACATAGACACAGACAACCATTCACACTCACACCTACGGTCAATTTAGAGTCACCAGTTAACCTAACCTGCATGTCTTTGGACTGTGGGGGAAACCGGAGCACCCAGAGGAAACCCACGCGGACACGGGGAGAACATGCAAACTCCACACAGAAAGGCCCTTGCCGGTCATGGGGCTCGAACCTGGACCTTCTTGCTGTGAGGCGACAGCGCTAACCACTACACCACCATGCCGCCGCTCCAAATGCACCTGTCGGTTCAAAAGTTAAAGTGCATAGAACCTCACAGCACAACATGAAGTTACCTTAAAATATAATATAAATACCTCAGCTTTCATGTAAGAAAAAACTATTAATACTCGTACTGTGTGCAGGCAGTCTCTACTGAAGACTAAATTAAACAATAATTATAAACTAATAAAATAAATGGCTCAGGCTTCATAGAAGAAAAAAACAACAATTTCAACAGAATCTCACAGTATGATGCTGACGCTGCCTAAACAATGGGAAATAAAATACCATTTTGGCAAAAATGTTGGCATCCATTAATTTCTTGTATTAAGTAACAAAATAATGTAAAGTGCACACAGTCCTTCACTGTAAACATAACACACTTTCAGTAACAGAATTTAAGCCTACATAAACACTGATTCACACATCATGCAATGTTGCCAGATACTGCTGACGTTTTCCAGTCCAAAATATATTCAAAATCCGCCAAAATGCACTTAAAACTGCCCAATCTGGAAACACTGCGCGCATGCTGCTTCTCTTGAACATATACACGGAAGTAAGGTGGAAGGTAGTTTGTTGACATCACCTCAAGACGACGCCAACAATTGGTCAAATTTGTGGGAAAGTTGCAGTGATTGGATATAATTGCAACACCGCCCTGAATTTGTGGGGATTGGTTGAATTTGCGTTGAAGTTGCAAATCGCAACATCGCGAAATCCTGGAGGGTCTGTTTTTTTGCTTGGCCCAGACTCTGTCTCCTCACTCACTGTAGCTTTAGGTACTAAAAATAGACGCATTTTGTCTCTGGCAAAGGCGAGCTGAAGTTCGCTAAATGTCCGCAATAGTAACTTATTCTGGTTCATGTTTCCTCACCGGCGGCACGATGGTGTAGTGGTTAGCGCTGTCGCCTCACAGCAAGAAGGTCCTGGGTTCGAGCCCCGGGGCTGGCGAGGGCCTTTCTGTGTGGAGTTTGCATGTTCTCTCCGTGTCCGCGTGGGTTTCCTCCGGGTGCTCCGGTTTCCCCCACAGTCCAAAGACATGCAGGTTAGGTTAACTGGTGACTCTAAATTGACCGTAGGTGTGAATGTGAGTGTGAATGGTTGTCTGTGTCTATGTGTCAGCCCTGTGATGATCTGGCGACTTGTCCAGGGTGTACCCCGCCTTTCGCCCATAGTCAGCTGGGATAGGCTCCAGCTTGCCTGCGACCCTGTAGAAGGATAAAGTGGCTAGAGATAATGAGAATGGGATGAGAATGTTTCCTCACGTTGCGCCCCCCCCCCCCCCCCCGAAGAACTCTGGCGCCCCCCAGGGGAGGTGCGCCCCACACTTTGAAAAGCCCTGGTGTAAATTAATCACATTGTTATTGTGATGACCAAAAAAGTGTTGCATTTGTGTTTTGAGAAATTAGAATATTCAGACTTATTATCTTTTATTTGAATACAATTTAATGTACTTTATTTTGGAAAAATGTATCCCCAAGGTTTTTGCATTCCAATATGGTCTTCCTCCTTTGAAGTGAATTGTGGTGTATTTGCTCCGAGCCAGCAGGGGGCAGGATCGGGTGCATTGTTGGTTTTCCTCATTGCTGCAGAGAGCTTGAACCTGACATGCTGTGTCCTCATTTCTCTCCTGTATTACAGGAGTATATCTGTTCACACACGGTGCCGTTGCCATGGTACCCGTTACATTATTCTCTTTTGCATGGGTGAATGCAAGATAGCTTAGGGTTGAATATGTGTATCACTCTCAAAGGAAGTGTAGATTTGTATAAATAATTTAGCAGGTGATTTTCATTAAAGGGTACAGGACACTAACATTTGCTGCATGGGCTTTAGCATTAACACAATTTTATATATAAGGCAGTAGCCTAATTAACCTGCATGGCAGCACTGTGGTGCCGTCTGTTCTTTTGGTAAATCTGATGTTTGTCCGTCATGGGACACCATAGTTGTGTAGGTCGCCATCTTGGTTAAATGTTTTTATATATGGATCTGAAAGGGTGACAGAGCCAGCAGCCAATAAAGTGTTGACAAGTCTCAGCCACAATCCAGAACCCCTGTCTCTGGTGCTTCATTCTCTCCTTAATCATCACCCCATCACAACAACAAAACACAACGTAGAGTGTGTTTTAGCCTCCCTAACCTGGGTGTGTAGGGAGGCTTCAGCATGTCAGAGAGGGTTACATCTTTGGTGCCATGACCCAGATTGTGGTGCATTGAGACCAAAGAGATAAAGAAAATGAGGGCAGCATCCCTAACTACGCTGCTGTATTGAACTGTGTTCCTGTCAGTGAGTAGACAGTGTGTTGGACTGACCTACTATCACCTGCGCATCTGTGTTGGCAAGGTATTCACCTTCTCCAGCATATCCTTTTAAGACCGGAGTGAAACTTCTTGTATTGTGCTTTCATTTGAGGACTTTTCATGATACCCTGTCAAACTGAACTGCTAACTGAATTTAGTATATCTTGTGAGAGATTCTGGAACATGTTCAAAGACATGCGGTTAGGATAATATGGGACAGCCTTGGGCTGAGGTGCCCTTGAGCAAGGCACCTAACTCCCAACTGCTCCGCGGGCGCTGTTAGCATGGCTGTCCACTGTTCTGGGTATGTGTGTGTGCTCATTGCTCACGCGTGTGTGCATGTTCACTGCTTCAGATGGGTTAAATGCATAGAGGAAATTTCACAAGTGTGTGATGAATAAAGTTGCGCTTTCTTTCTTTTTCTTTCACTGTGTTTGATATTAAGCTAGAGTTACTGATCATTCACAATCATGTTTTTTGGGGTTAGGCTAAGAGTTGTGTTTTGACAATGTGAATGTAATTTAAGTTTAATGTGAGTTTCATGTGTTTGTCATTGCACATTCCTGAAAAAAGCACAGTTTTACACACACAGTCTAATGTATTACATCAACACATACTTGTACAAAACAATTGATACACACTATTTTCCACTTTGTCACTCACTAACAGTTACACTAGTTAATGTAATTTGGAAAAAAAATCAGAATGTTGAATGACTATGCAGATTATCAGTTACAGCTAGAAGGTGCCTCTGCTACAATACCAGGCATCCAGCCCTACACTGCACCTACAACAGACCACAGCTATGACTCTCCAAACATGGCACAATCCCACCCTTTAAGAGAGGGGGCAACAGCTGACACCCGTCCAGTGAACCAACAGCAACCAGTGAGGCCAAAGCTTAAATATCTCTCTAGGCCCACCAGCACTCAACTGCAGAGCCCCACTCAAGACCACCACACTGGTGGGCAGCCCACCTACTCAGGACCAAGGGCACAGCCCATCCCACCAGCCCCAATACAGCCATCTCACACTGACCACTGCTCTCCTCCAGCTCATGCATCCACCTTGCCAGGCTCTAGATCTCTAACAGAGGCACCCTTGCACTGTTTTGATGCCAGTCCTGTTGTGTTGCGAGACCAAGCCACCAGACCAACAAGTCCGACTACAGCCTTCAAGGTGAAGCCCCTCCAGATGTACAGACAACAGTGGTCTCTGCTCTTCCATTCCCAGCCAGTGTGAACAGGCCCACGCACACCCTGCACTTTCAAAGCCTCCCATACCCCACCTTCCCAGAAATGCAAACTGCACAGCAGCTCCCCATGAATCAACCAGCCCCCCCCCCCCCCCCCCCCACACACACACACACACACACCAAACCCCAGCCATTAAGTCTAGCCCCCAGGTTTACACCAATGATGCACATACCATATTTCTTTTTATATTAGTAAGCATAGTTTGGTCGGGCAGTTGCAAAATAAGAATTTCATGACCCAATAATAAACCGCTGTGTCTGTTATTGTGTATATGACAAATAAACATCTTGAATCTTGAATCTCTTTTTCCCTTTGTCCACCGTTCTTACATTTAACCAGTAGGCTTCCATCCCTCAACACCTTCGCCATTTCGATCTCTCCACAAGCCTTCTTCAACCCTGTAGTTAAAGCAACTAAACTAATATCTCCAACATCATTACCTTCCTTAAACTTAATGATCACCTTCAAGTCAGAGTCAGGATTGTGAACAACTCTCCTTCTCACATCTCTACTCCTCTCTCCCAGTTCATTTTCACATTCTTTCCTCTTGTTTTCCTCTTTAGAACTACCTAACTGCAGAGTACTAACTCCGCTCCCTCTTCCTCTCCCCCCACCAATATCCTCTTCCATATCCTCATCACCCATGATCTAAGGCTAATCCAGACCCAGTCACAAATCGGTTTATGCCAACAATCTGCCGTCGCCCTCTGCGGAAGCCCACCCTTTGCCCACCTCCCTGTTTCCTCAGCTCTGCTCACGGCAGAACTTTGTTTTGATTGGCAGCATGGCGGCCTTGTGGCCAATCACATGTGAGGATATAGGATCATACCATTATGTGAAAACAGAGAGGGGGACAGACACGAAAGTCAGGTGGAGAGTCTGTCCGTCCCCTAGTCTGGTTAACACCAGACCATATCACAAGTGAAATATGGTCTGGAATCCGCCTATTGAATTTCTCGTAGGGGAGGTGTGGTTTACGGTTGTCAACGGCCGTTTATTGGACGTTGCGAATGTCTATCATTTGGCGTATACGTAGCCCATGGCCAATCATGGCAGTTGTACCCGGTGACGTAGTTAGAGCGATGAAGAGGCGAAGAAAGAAGGAAAGAGAAAGAGAAGGCAAAACAAAAATAGGAAAACAATGGCACCGAACGATTACTGCCATTTGTGCAAGACAAATATGAGAGAAGCTGGTTTGGTTAGTTTGGTTCGTATCGCTCGCCGCCATGTTAAATGTGATCCGTAAACAGTCCCAAATAAACTACAAGCTTCCGTTTGTCGAGTAGTACGCGTCACCGTCTTTCCACCCCTCCCCACTCTCTGATTGGCTCCCTAACTCAGGCGAGCCTTTAGACCATAGTTTCCATGCTGTCTTTTCAGATCAGAACGATTGTGCAAAGCAGTATGGGATTTTGCAGGCTAGCCATCCCCGTCAGTGAATGAAACAGTAGACAGTGGTGAGGAGGACATAGACTAAACACTAGACATAGACTAAACACTCATATATATATATATATATATATATATATATAATCTCATCTCATTATCTCTAGCCGCTTTATCCTGTTCTACAGGGTCGCAGGCAAGCTGGAGCCTATCCCAGCTGACTACGGGCGAAAGGCGGGGTACACCCTGGACAAGTCGCCAGGTCATCACAGTGCTGACACATAGACACAGACAACCATTCACACTCACACCTACGGTCAATTTAGAGTCACCAGTTAACCTAACCTGCATGTCTTTGGACTGTGGGGGAAACCGGAGCACCCGGAGGAAACCCACGCGGACACAGGGAGAACATGCAAACTCCACACAGAAAGGCTTGAACCCGGACCTTCTTGCTGTGAGGCGACAGCGCTAACCACTACACCACCGTACTGCCCTATATATATATATATATATATATATATATACACACACACACATATAAATTGGAGCAAATAAACAGTCAAGGGCACTTGAGGTATAGCAGGTATGGTAAACATGAAATAAGCAGTATAAACAATAAACTAATAGCTGTTAAGGTGAGGTAGTGCGGAATAGTGCAAATGAGCGAGGTAAAGTGAAATGTGCAGTCCCTGAGTTCAGTGCGTTAATGAACATTGAGAGTGTGTGTGTGTGTGTGTGTGTGTTGGGGGGGAAACTGTGAGGGTGACATGTCAGATGCTGAAGGGGGGGCAGGGGGTGTGCAACAAGGCATGGAAACCCGATCGAAGCCCGTCGGGACCCGTCGGAACCCGACGGGCTCGGTCGGACTCGAACAAATATTTAGAAATTATGCTCGGGCTTGGGTCGGGCTTGGACATACTGTATGCTCACGATAAGACTTTGTGTAAAATTACTGTGTAAATTTAAAAGCAGTCACTTTAAACCAGTTTCGCTTCATACGCGTCATAGTTGTGCGCGGGATTTGATGTAGTGACAAAGCGTGGTCAGCGCAGTTGAGTGTGCAATGGAAGCTGACATCAAAAAGAAGTTACACTCCGGAGAATTGAAAACCACTGAAAATGATAAGGGCAAATCCACTGTGTGGAAACATTTCAACATGATCGTTGGAGCCGAGAGTAACGAATTTATCGGACATGTTCAGTGTAAGATGTGCGGAACCATCTTGAAGTATGACAGCAAAAAAACGGGAAATTCCCAGCTGCAGAGACACGTGGACAGAGGTTGCAAGTCGCATGGGCCATTGCAGCCGAATATCACCGCATTTGCTACCTCAAGAAAAATACCAATGCAGGCTAAGGAGAAAGTGATTGAAAAATGTGTCGAGTTCTGCTGCAAAGATATACGGCCATTTCGTTCTATCGAAGGAAGGGGTTTCATGGAATTGGCCCAGCAACTTATCAATGTTGGTGCTACGTATGGTTCACTGGCAGCACAGGACATACTGCCTGACCCCACCACCGTGTCGAAACGGTGCCAATCGCTAGCAACAGAGAAACGTGCAAATCTGGTAGAGCATTTAAATGCCATTCTGGCCGAGGTGAATTTAATTGGCATGACAACGGACATCTGGACAGAAGACTACAACAAATTAAGCTACATCACCATTACTTGCCATTTTGTGACGAGGGGATTTATATTGACAAGCGCCGTGCTGACAACAGCAGCATTCCCACTGGAAGATGCTAAAACGGGGGAGAATATCAGGAGAGAAATCATCCGACTTCTGACAGGGTATGGCCTAGACATGAGTTTGCTGAACAAAGTGGTCTGGGTGACAGACCAAGGCTCTAACATCATTAGTGCCCTCAGACCATACCGGAGACTTGATTGTCAAGACCACCTGTACAACACAGTGATGAGGCACGCCCTGGACCTCACAGAACTGGCCGAATATGCTCCGACGGTTTCAGAGAATTTGCAAGCTACCAAGGCACTTGTGAAATATGTGAAAAAGTCAGGCATGGCAGCTTTACTGTCAAAAACAGTGACGCAAATGGCAGACACGAGATTTAGCACAGTCTATCTCACCTTGAACTCTGTCCGCTCAGTGTATCAAGAACTGCGCGAGAAACTGGATGACCGTGCAGAGGGCTGGCGGCTCGATGGCATATCCCTAGATGTCCTTGACTTTCTTATCGAGTTTCTGCAACCATTCTATGATGCCCAGCGTGAACTGGAAGGGGACCAGTACCCAACAATTAACCTGGTGTTTTTGTGGTTCGAGCGACTGAAGCGCCACTGCAACAGAAAGACAACTGACAGCCCCTATCAGGTCACCATCCGCGAGCGACATCTCACATGGATTTTGCGTAAAGTGGAGATCCAAGAACTCCACAAAATCGCAACTTTCCTTTGGCCTAAATTTAGTCAGCTCCGTATGTTGTCCGCCTCGGACAGAGACAATCTTCACCTGGAGGTTCGCAGACAAGTCAGTGAGCTCCGCACTGACGAGGCCGCCTCTGAAGGACCAGCAGCACCCAAGAAAGCGGCATGTGAATTTGAGGACTGGGAAAATGTACCCATGGCAGAGGGCAGGGACGAAGTCGAAATGTACTCAACTGAAAATCATGCAATGCAGGACGAGAGAGATCTTTTGGGCTGGTGGAGAGATCAGCAACATAAATACCCGAAGCTCAGCGTTCTTGCCCGCGGCATCCTTGCCGTACCAGCCAGCAGCAGCAGCAGTGAGCGCAACTTCAGCGCTGCTGGCAGGACAATTGAGCAGAGGAGGACAGCCTTGAAGCCATCCACCGTTGATGCAATCCTTTTTCTCCACAAGCATATGGATTAGCATAATCTTTGGATGGACTCATGTAAATGTAAATAATTCCCTGTTTGAATGGTGAGTGTTTTTGTTAATCCCCCTAAACCATTTATGTTTGGCCAATAGGCTATTGTTACCGTGCTGGGAGCAGAAGTTAATTTAATTTACAGACCTAGGCCCATATAATATCTTGGTTAGGCCTGTTTGTAGGCTATGTGATGGCTTTACGGCAATATTGTGGCTATGTTATTTTGGTGCACACGCGAGTGTGTGTTTATGACGTGTGCAGACAGACAGCGGGATTTTCATTTCAATTATTTATTGAATTTCATTAAATGGCCTAGTGTTTATTAGGTCAACAGAACCCTTTGTCTGAATGTTGTGGATTTGTTCTGCTGTTCCGTTATTTTTGGTTTGCTTAGGTTAAGTGAGTAGGCTACATGAGCCTGGCAGACTTGCTCCAAGCGTGCGCTTAAAGCGCTCACCGGTGTTGATGACTCAAAATGCCCTTTTCAGTTTGTTGATAAAACCACACAAACTTTCCACACAAAATATCATACATGGGTCTTTAGTAGGCTAATGAAAATAGTGTGCTTTAAATGGCTTCGGGCTTCAGTTGGGCTCGGGCACAAATATCTCAATTCCTTTCGGACTCGGGTCGGTTTCGAGCATCGCTCTGTCGGATGCGGGCCGGTCTCGGACAGAAAAAATCAGCCCGATCCACACTCTAGTGTGCAAGCAGAATCTGTGGCTGGGGGCAGAGGGGGGAGGAGGGGCAGAACAGGGAGCGAGTTGAGCCTCTTGACTGCCTGGTGAAAGAAACTGTCCTTGAGCCTGCTGGTTTTGGCCCGGAGACTCTGCAGTCTCCTCCCCAACGGCAGCAGACTGAAGAGGCTGTGAGATGGGTGGGTGGGGTCACCTGCAATCTTGATGGCTTTGTGGGTGAGGTGGGAGTTATAGATATCCATTAGAGAAGGGAGAGAGACACCAATGATCCTCTCAGCTGCTCTCACAATGCGCTGCAGAGTCTTGCAGCAGGACACGGTGCAGGTGCCGTACCACACGGTGATGCAGCTGGTCAGGATGTTCTCGATGGCGCCTCTGTAGAATGTGTGCATGATGGGGGCCAGGACTCTTGCTCTCTTCAGTTTGTGGAGGAAATACAGACGCTGTTGGGCTTTTTTGGCCAGTGATGCAGTGTTGTTGCTCCAGGACAGGTCTTCAGAGATGTGCACACCCAGAAACTTGGTGCTGCTCACCCTCTCCACTGCAGCACTGTCGATAGATAGTGGAGCATGCTGGGTGTGTGCTCTCCTGAAATCCACAACAATCTCCTTTGTCTTCTCCACATTCAGGCGGAGATTGTTGTCCTTGCACCACATGGCCAAGTGGCTCATCTCACTCCTGTAGATTGTCTCATCGCCATTGTTGATGAGACCCACTACAGTCGTGTCATCCGCAAACTTAATGAAGAGATTAGAGCTGGATGTTGGTGTGCAGTCGTGGGTCAGCAGAGTGAAGAGGAGGGGGCTCAGCACATATCCTTGGGGGGCCCCCGTGTTCAATGTGATGGTGCTGGAGGAGTTGCTGCCGACCCGTACAGCCTGTGGTCTCCCCGTCAGAAAGTCCAGCAGCCAGTTGCACAGGGAGGTGTTGAGCCCCAGTTGGTCCAGTTTATGAATGAGCTGCTGAGGAATGATTGTGTTGAATGCTGAGCTAAAGTCTATGAACAGCATTCTGACATATGAGTCTTTTATCTCGAGGTGGGTGAGGGCTGAGTGGAGGGCAGTGGAGATGGTGTCATCGGTTGAATGGTTGGACTGATATGCAAACTGGAAAGGGTCCAGGGTGGGGGGGGAGGGCAGACTTGATATGACATGACTAGCCGCTCGAAGCACTTCATGAGGATGGGAGTGAGTGCAACAGGGTGGTAGTCATTGAAGCAGGAGGGAGACGGCTTCTTCGGGACCAGGATGATGGTGGTGGCTCTGAGGCACGTGGGAACAACAGCCTGGCTCAATGAGATGTTGAAGATGTCTGTAAAGACATCTGTGAGCTCCTCGGCACAGTCTCTCAGGACATGACCAGGAATGTTATCAGGACCCGGGGCTTTCCATGCATTTGTCGTCCTGAGAGCTCTCCTCACACTGTCTGGGGACAGCATCAACACCTGGTTGCTGGGAGGTGATGGGGTCTTCTGTGCTGTGGTGCTGTTGTCTGCCTCAAAGCGAGCGAAGGAGTCGTTCAACTGATTCAGCAGAGACGTGGAGTTGTCACAGGTCTGCAGCGAGGGCTTGTAGTCTGTGATGGTCTGAATCCCCTGCCACAGGTTCCTGGTGTCTCTGCTGTCATTGAAATAGTCAGCAATGTACCTGGAATACTGTCTCTTGGCCACCCTGATGCCTTATGACAGGTTGGCCCTAGCTGTCCTCAGGCCCACCTCATCCCCAGCTCTGAAGGCGGCGTTCCGAGCCCACAGGAGCCTGTGGACTTCCCCTGTCAGCCATGGTTTCTGATTGGCCCGAATGGAGATGGTTCTGGTGACCGTAATGTCATCCATGCACTTCCTCATGTAGGCAGTGACGTCTCCATATACTCTTGGAGATCTGTGGAGTTGTTGTAGGTGGCCGCCTATCTGAACATGCTCCAGTCAGTGGTGGAAAAACAGTCCTGGAGCGCCTCTGAGGACCCCTCTGGCCACACACGTATCTGCTTTGTAGCTGGTTTGGTGACTTTAACCAGCGGCCTGTATGCTGGCATTCACTGCATGAAAAGTGGGATTTACGGGAGCAAACGGGACTGTAGATTTCTGTGGAATTTCAGGTTTATGACAATTTACATCAATTTGCAGGCAACACTGAAAACTGCCATGAATTGTCGGAAATGGACGTGTAACTTGCTTTGGCAGTTGTCCCCCAATGACCCCCCTTCCCCTAAGCCTAGGGAAGGCTATACAAATGCAAATCAGGATAGCAGGGGGAGTTCCCAGGTAACATTTTACTAAAAGGTATTAACTTAATTGTAAGAATTGTAGAATTGTAAGCTTTTTAAAACTGAGTTGCTGCACACAAGTCAAGTCAAGAAGGTTTATTGTCATTTCAGCCATACATAGTACACAGTGAGATGAAAAACTTTTACTAGTACTAAAAATAACAAAGACATGAATGCAACAATAATGTGTTTCAACAGTGTACTGTGAAAGTAGCAGCCAAGGGTATATGTCTATCAATAATAGCAACAGTACAAAACCTGTATATTGCTGGAATATTGCTGGAAAAGGCAGTGAGGGAATTAACACAGAGAACATTTCCAAGTATCCACACAAACTGTTTGATGCACAGAAGAAGCGATGTGATGACGTTATCAGAAATCTTGAAGGTTGATTGCCATGACAAAAGCATCATGGCCAGAAGTTTCATCAACAAGTCTTCTGGTTTTTCACTTCTGGACTGATCACTTCCATGCCCCTCTCCATCTTGTATGTCTGGACAGGCTTCACTCTGCTCCTCAGCAAGGCTTTCCCCCTCTTCATCCTCTTCAGTCATATACTCATCCTATGCAAATGTAAAACACACATTTAAATTCATATCCATGCAATAAATTACAATGCATGCAAATGCCCACATTCGACACCTCAAACGACCATACTCAGTGCATGAATATGTCCATGTCAGAGTGAATAGGCCATCATTAGCATGGCCATTTTAATATGAGACCAGTCAAATGACCACAGTCAGTGCATGAATATGTCCATGGCAGAGTGAATAGGCACTGTTCGAACTACGGGGGTACTAGGGGGATCCGAGATCCCCTGAAACAGACATGAGATCCCTTGAAAACATGATTTGGGAAATGTTGGGGGGGTCTCTAAAATATTGGCAAAATGATGTTTATTGACATAGCAATCATGTGTAACGGGAAGCATTTGCATATCCGAAGTGTTGTGTTTACATCAAAGATAAAATAAACCGATAGGACAATGACTGCTGCTGCCAGGTTGGGGACACAAACTAGTAGAAAGGAAGTGTGCCAACAGTGCCAACACACTTCCTTTCTACTAGTTTGTGTCCCCAGAATTTTCTCATTGTTACCATTGGTAATGTTCCCATTGGTATCATTGTTGACGCGAGGTTGTTTTTTGAACATGCCAATGCGGACACGATTTCCCCTGATGACTTATGACTTCAGACGCGATGCGTGTGTGGAGGTGTGGAGTCCGCGTGATATGTGCGTAAGATAGGCTTCTCATGTGTTTGGAGATCCGTGCTCCGAGGGCCCGTTTACACGAGGACGCTGTCGGGTAAAAACGACTAAATATTTTATCGGAAGTGCCTTTCGTCTACACGGGGACGGCATTTCCAAGGCTGAAAAACGGAAAAAATTGAAAACGCCTTCCAGAGTGGATAAGTTAAAAACAGCCCCCGTTGCATATCCGTCTAAACTACCCAATACGCGAAACTCTGCTCGGATCTGCTCACTTCAGGTACGCGTTTACGTCATACATATGTCATATACTGTACATGCCAGCCTGGGAAGTAAGAAAGTAAGTAAAAAAGTAAGAGTATGTCTGATTACATCGATCCAATGGACCTTCAAGCTGCTCTGGCAGCTTTAATAAACGTCCAGGAGTCCTTCGAACATCTATACCGAATCTGCACATATACCGTTAATGAACAGAGGCGGGTATAGTATGCTCTTACTTTTTTACTTACTTTCTTACTTACCATAGCCAGAGTAGTCAAAGTTTTCGTGGCGCAGATGTACAGATCAGACAAGACGGAAGACGTTGCGCATGCGTGCAGACATAGCGGAGGTCTTTCACAGCACCACCTAGCCGCCTGGCATGCACATCCAATTGAATTCCACACATTTATGCGTCACCGTATAGACGCGGATTTCCTCCTTGAAAACGGTCGTGTAGACGCGGAAAAAAGTGAGAACGAAAACGGACTTTTGCATTTTTGTTTCATACTCCCATTTGTTTTTCTAGCTGCCTGCAAGATGTATTACGAAACCTTACGCAGGAGCTACAGGTACCAGCAGCCTGATCTTTCGTTGCAGGTGGAAGCAATGAAGAAGTCGGCTCGTAGTCGCTCCAGAAGAAAGAGGGTACGATTTTTCAGTTTTGGTCAATGTGACTTTTTTCAGTGTTTTTCATGTGCTGTGTCCATACGCAGTGCATTGCTCAGTACTTATTCTCTTTATTGATCGTTTTTACAGCTGTTTGACGCGAGACGAGGTGTCCTTGCTATGGACGAGATGGATGTATGGCAGTGTGCTACCATAGACCTGATGTCGGATGAGGAAGATGGGGTGGTGGATGGGGTGTCTGGGTGGATCGTTAAGCCTCTGCCGTCCCGTAACCCGGAGCTCAGCGAACTCTGTGCTATGCTGCAATCAAGGCTTGAGGCAGATCCGAAGTACAGGGCAACCCACCACAGACGACTGCATGTCGGTCCGATGCTGCCTGCTCCCCACAGCTCAGAGACTGCACTTCATGGAGCTGTAGGACTAAAATATGGCACTTATTTGCTTTTGTTTAGTTTTGTATCCTGCACATCTCTCTTGCACTAGAGAATGTATAGGCAACTACTGTTTGTCTTTGACTGAATGCTGCCATTTTGTTTATTTTTTAACATCTTGTACTTACTCTGATTTTGAAAATAAAGCTCTTTTTTGATAGAACGTTCCTTGCAAATTTTCCTTCCTCAATAAATGTGTGTCATTGATAGGATAACAATGACATGAATATACAGCATCATAGCTAATCATAACCACAACAGCTATATATATATATATATATATATATATATATATATATATAGGTTGTGGTTATGATGACCCAGGGTGACCAATAGCCTAGGCCTAGTGGCATCTGCCAACCAATCACGAGTGATTTCTTTGGTTTAAAAGTAGTGTTTTCATCCAATACTGAGTGAGGAAATTCGAGGCAAGCCAGGCAATTCTCGGACCACGCGCGGTTTCGCTGCTATTCATATGCAAATAGGCTACCCCGCGAATAGTCCTACGTCAGTGGTACACTCCCGACAATTTTCCAGCCTGGAAACGCAGACGCCGCAGGCCATTAAACTGCTGTTAACTGCTGAAAATTGCGAGGATTTGCAGGCATTTACAGGGACGGAAATCCCACTTTTCATGCAGTGATTAGCATAACAGTGGAGTGATCTGAGGCCCCAAGGTGGGGGAGGGATAGGGCTTTGTAGGCGTTTTTATGCATGGTCCAAACATTGTCCAGAGTATTGTTTCCACGTGTGGGAAAGTTGATATGTCCATAGAGTTTTGGAAACATGCTCTTGGGGTTTGCATGGTAGAAATCCCCAGCCAGGATGAGAAAAGCATCTGGGTGGGCTGTCTGCTGCTCACTGATGTGCTGATAGAGTTCATTCAGTGCTTCACTCCTGTTGTTATTGGAGCCGAGAGGGATGTATATTGCTACCAGCAATATGGCTGTAAATTCCCTCGGCAGATAGAATGGCTGGCACTTAATAATTATAAACTCCACCAGTGGTGAGCAGTGTTTGCAGACCACAACAGCATCGCGGCACCAGGCATCACTGATGTAAACACAGAGTCCTCCGCTGCGAGTCTTCCCCCCCTCGACTAGCGCTCTGTCTGACCAGTAGCATGTTAGCCGGGCTAGCTGAATGGCACAGTCTGGGATGCTGACGTTAAGCCATGTTTCCACAAACACAAGGACACAACACTCACTCACAGACTTAGAAGACGAGCAGAGCAGGCGGACATAATCCAGCTTGTTGTTCAGCGAGCGTACGTTGGCCAGAATGATGGTAGGGATAGCCAGCCGGTGAGGGCTAGCCACTAGCCTAGCCCAGATACCTCTGTGCTTGCCCCTCTTCTGCTTCCGCATGTTCCGCCTGTGGCGCTTCCATTGTGGGCTGGATGCAGGAATGGTGGTCGGTGGTTGAGCAGGCCTCCGGAGCAAACTGTAGTCGCATAGCACTTCCGCATCCACTGGATTTATATCCGTGAATATAGTTCTGCGGATGTTGAGCAGAAACTCACGGGAGTATGTGCGCCTTAAGACTGATGGACGCGACAAAGACGAACAGGTACACACTATTTTAAAACACAAAAAACACGAAAACACCGTTCTGTTGGGACAGAGAGGAGCAACTGCGTGTGTACGCGCCACCATCTTGGAACCTATAGCAGAATAGCAGAGCAGAGTGCCTTCACTGTAAAATGAAAATAACAGTAAGAGCAGGTTCCACCACGAACCTGCACAGACACATCAGAACTGTCCATCCCACAGTGCAGTTGGAGGAGAGAGGGCAAGCTGGCTCAATGTCTACTGACCCTGGTGTGTCTGGTCCCAAACCAACAACTGCTGCAGCAGCTACTAGTAGTGCAAGTACTGCCGCAGCAGCAAAATGCACCCCAGCAGCCAGCCAGCCAGCCAGCTCCACCATTAGAGGGCCAAATGGAGGAGGAGCCACAAACTTCTGCTGTGTGGAGGATCTTTGATGAAAGAGCTACAGGAGATGCTGCAAGGAGAAATACTACAGCTGATGTTATAATGGAGATGCGATGTTATCTTGAGGAGCCCCTCATCCAACGAGCAGAAGACTCACTGAGCTGGTGGCAGGCCAAGGCGTCAGTCTTCCCACACCTGGTGAAGGTGATGGAGGGGAGACTGTGTATTGTGGCAACATTTGTTCCTTCGGAGAGAGTCTTCTCAAAAACAGGGCAGATACTAACTGAGAGGAGAAACCAGCGCAGCAGCCCATCCAAGCTGAGGCATTTGATTTTTTTGAATGCCAACCTGCACTGAGGACATACTGTTTGGTTACTGAGTTTGGTTTTGTTTCTGTTCTGGTTCTGTTCTGTGGATTTGTTTGCAGTGTTTTGTTCATTTGTTTTTGTGTTAAATTAAAATTAAAAGTTTGATTAAAATATTAAACAAAAGTAAGAATGCCTGCTTTTGTAACAGAATAAATACACAAAATTAGGCAATTATAAGGCTTCTCCTAAAAACACAATGCAAAAGGGTTTATCAACATACAAAGCATTCATATTTGCCAAGTTAGGCTAAAATATGAGGCTACAGATGATCATAAATTAAGAGCCATTTGGGAGCTGAAAAAGCCGGCTCTTCTTTGGGAGCCGTGCCACAAGAGCCGGCTCTCTGAAAAGAGCCAAACTTCCCATCACGACTGTGGTGGTCTGCATGGGCACTGGTCGATTGTATCCTCAAACGTGCAATACCACAAATCACCACGAGAGGTCACTAATGTTACTCAAACACTGACAGGAGTCAGCACAGTACTGAAAGGCAACTTTGTGGAGTATCTGGTGCAGGAGTCTGCTGTCTCTCTTTCTCTTTCTCCCAAGTCCAACTCCCTTGCTCCTCAGGACCCTCATCTTGTTCCCACTTCAATCCCCCTGGAGTAGTCCTGGGATAATTATCCTCAAGATGGATGGCATTGTCTGGTTCTGTGTGAAAGAAAGGGGGAAAAAAGCTCAATATGATGTGTAAATTTGACAGTTATATAATGCCTCACATTGAAGAACAACACAATCAGCAGGGTACAACCATTTTTTTAGACACTGAATTTAACATGGAAGGGAATCATCCAGTATACTAGTGACCCCCCAAAATTCATAACTCCCCCACTTTTTTTTTTTAAACATCTTTCATGAGCTACATCAAATTGGAAAATTTCCTTTGGTTTATAGTGACCTTTGCCATGTTTCAGTAACTCAGACATTACTTCCCAATCACATTTCACTTTTGCACATGTTGATTCTGTGCACTGTCCTGATTCATTGAGACAGGTAGGATTCATGGTTTAACAGCAACAACAACAACAACAATAATAATAATAATAATAATAATAATTATTATTATTATTATTATTATTATTATTATTAATTTTTTTTGCTGTCTCTGACCATCTACTTCAAGATTCAAGATTCAAGATTTTTATTTGTCATATACACAATAACAGACACAGCGGTTTATTATTGGGTAATGAAATATAAAATATAAAGTGCATATGGAATGCAAAATATAAAGGTAGAGTGAAAAATGAAGATAACATTTAAGAAAAAGAGGCAAACAAACAATGTGCAAACATAGAGGCAGATATACTGTGCAATGTCTTAAAAAAAGGCAAACAAACAATGTGCAAACATAGAGGTAGATATACTGTGCAATGTCTTGTGCAAAATTGCTAATAGAATCCGTGGCTCAAAGCCTGATGGAAATATAGAGGTAGATGGTGATTATAATCCATGGTTCAAAAGCCTGATGGAAATATAGAGGTAGATGGTGATTATAGTCCTTGGTTCCAAAGCCTGATGGCCTGGGGGTAAAAACTGTTTGTCAGTCTAGTAGTCCTTGCTTTCACACTCCTGTAGCATCTGCCAGATGGTAGGAGCGTGAATAGTCTGTGTTGTGGGTGTGTTTGGTCCCTGATGATGCTCTGTGCCCTTTTTGTGACCCGGGTGTTGTAAATGTCCTGTACTGGGGGGAGGACAGCTCCACAGATGAACTGTGCCATTTTAATGACACGCTGGAGAGCCTTTCTGTCCTGAGTTGTGCAGTTCCCGTACCACACAGTGATGGAATTTGTCAGGACGCTCTCCACTGTGCACCTGTAGAAGTTGCTGAGGAGTTTGGTGGACAGTCCAAATTTCCTCAGCTTCCTCAGGAAGAAGAGTCTCTGTTGAGACTTCTTGATGGTCTGCTGTGTGTTGTGTGTCCAGGTGAGATCTTCACTGATGTGAGTTCAGAGGAATTTAAATGTTTTCACCCTCTCCACCTGTGTCCCATTGATGTGCAGTGAGGCGTGCTGGTCTCTCCTCCTCTTCCTCAGGTCAATAATCATCTCCTTGGTCTTCTCAGCATTCAAGGAGAGGTTATTTTCCTGGCACCAGGAGACCAGCTGAGCCACCTCCTCCCTGTAGGCGCTCTCATCTCTGCCGGTGATCAGCCCAATGACAGTGGTGTCGTCAGCAAACTTGATGATGGAAGTGTTGCTCTGGGTGGGGGTGCAGTCGTAGGTGAAGAGGGTGTACAGGAGTGGACTGAGCACACAGCCTTGGGGGGTCCCTGTGCTCACTGTCTTGGTCCTGGATGTTCTGGTACCGACTCTGACAGCCTGGGGTCTGTTTGTGAGAAAGTCCAGAACCCAGCAGCAGAGGGAGGATGTCAGTCCAAAGGTGACAATATATGTAGTAGCATCCATTTGAAACTTTCAATATTTATGATACCAAGTGATGTATGAAAAAAGTTGATTCAATGTAAATGAGACTGAAATTTTAAATTAACAACTGATGAATGATGAGTGAGCAGTATAACTGGCACTGGTCCCATTATAAAGATTTGATTACTGTTTATTACCAATTTTGTTTGATGAATGCTATGATATGATATTTGATGTCCCGAACTATAAAATAAAGAGTCATGTTCATTCACAAATGCACAATATCCAACATTGAGCCACAAGATGGTCCTGAGACCTTCTTGGAGCTCAGAAGAGTAGCGAGTGGCATGGCTACTCCCACTCCTGTCGAGGAGCCCAACTCATGGCACAGCAGCTGCCCACTGACAACATGTTGGAGTAACCGGACCTGAAACGAGCCATCTTGCAACGTGTCTGCCGCACTCTAAAGCAACATGGTTCCACATTCTGACTATGGAGGGGGTCAGCCAGCTGGTTTCATTCACCCAGCAGCTACTGGCGGTGGCTGATGGCAGAAGAGCATGACGCCAAGAAGATCATTGATGCAGTGGTGCTAAGGCAGTTCATTGCCTGGGTGCTGAGAGGAAGAGCAGAGTAGGCCCAGTGTGACTGTCCAGCAACAATGAAGGATGTGATCTGCTTGGCTGAGAACCTTCAGGAGTCTTTCTGGTGGCAGGCAGTCATCCTGCCCCTTTTCTCTCTCTCTCTCTCTCTCTCTCTCTCTCCCCATGTCTTTCTTGTCTCTCCTCTTCTCCTCACACCCCAGATCCCTGTACCACAGAAGCATGGATCGACTCCCCCACAACCAGTTTAGTGAATGCCTGTTTTCCCTTCCCCCTTCCCTTTATGTCTTTGTTTTTTTCTCCCTCCCGGGTGAGTGATCCCCGAGCTGTGGGTGAGGAAGTGAATCCTGTGTTGGCACTGTGGGGAACCTGGGCACTTCCAGGACCAGTGCCACATGTTGGAGGTGGGCATATTGGTCAGGATCACTGATACACCATAGACCATGGCCCATTGAGCTGGGATGTATCTCATACCTGTGAATATCCAAGGGGGGGGGTACCCACCACACATTGGTGGATTCAAACTGTAACCAGACCTCCATCTGCCAAAGCCTGGTTCAAGGCTAGGTATTGGGGGCAGCATATATGGGGAAGGTTCAGTGTGTGCAAGGGGCTATTCAGGAATACTCTGTCTGTCAGGATCCAAATTTGGGGAGAAAATCAGTGTCAAGGTGGTGGTTTGTCCCCACCTAACGCATCCACCTATTTTGGGAACAAATTTGCTGGGGTTTCAAATGCTCATGTTGTACCTGTTTGTGGATGGCTCCAGTGGTAGTCAGACATGGTGTGGGCTGTGTGTAGATTTAGCTGGGGAGATGGTTCCAGGATCCTTCACATCAGCTCTGTGTAAGGGGGAAATGGAAGGGGGAGGGCCCTGCCATTCCACCCTCCCTTGGGATTCCCCTCAGGGATTTCCCAGTGGAGCAGCCAGTGAGACTTTGAAACATGCTTTTGACCAAGTGAGAGTAATTGATGGTCAAAACTTCCAGCCAACCTTTAGATCGGAATGCACGAAGGCACCATTTAATTTTATTTTAGTCCCTGTGGATTATGCAATGTGATACCTGAAAGCCATGTGTGGCAGTTTGTAAGAGTGGGCGGAGCACAGAAGATGGCAGGACAGAACTAAGTTTGAAAATCTTTTTTATTTTATACACTTTTCAGTGGTCTTTCAGTCTAACATACAGACACTCACTCACGCACACACATTGGTGTCTGGATCGGGAGAGAGCTCTCCTCTGCTCTCGCTCTCTCCTTAAATAGGGCACGGTCACTGGGGAAGACACACAAACACACATTAATTAACATCAGGTGCAGTGATTCTGCCACTTACCTTCCCTGACTCCGCCCTCCTGTCACAGACCGACGCTTGACCACGCCCCCGCTGCCACATACCCCCACCGCCTGACTCAGGCCGGGCGGCTGTCCGGGCTGCAGCCAACTCCCCCCCCCCCCCCCCCGACGGGAGAGGAAGTCTGCCACGACCATCTGCGCCCCCGGCCTGTGGATCACCTTGAAGTTAAAGGGTTGGAGTGCCAGATACCAATGGATGATCCACGCGTTGGCATCCTTCATGCGGTGGAGCCACTGGAGGGGCGCGTGGTCTGAACAGAGGGTGAAAGGGTGTCCCAGCAGGTAGTAATGGAGGGCAAGGACCACCCACTTGATTGCTAGGCACTCCTTCTCAATAGTGCTGTAGCGCCCCTCACACACCGACAGCTTTCTACTGATATATAGCACAGGGCAGTCCTCCCCCTCCACCTCCTGGGACAAAACAGCCCCCAACCCTCTGTCCGACGCATCCGTCTGTAACAAAAAGGGGAGAGAAAAGTCAGTGGAGTGTAACAGTGGCCCCCCACACAGTGCAGCCTTTACCTCAGAAAAAGCCTGCTGGCATTGCTCCGTCCACTGGACCGGATCTGGTGCCCCCTTTTTAGTCAGATCAGTCAGCGGGCTGGTGACGTCTGAATAATTAGGTATAAACCTACGATAATAGCCAGCCAGCCCCAGGAACTGTCTCACCCCCCTTTTTGTCTTGGGCCTTGGGCAGGCCACAATTGCTGCTGTCTTGTTAATTTGGGGACGCACCTGCCCGTTGCCCAAGTGGAAGCCCAGATACTGTACTTCCACCCGCCCAATCGCACACTTCTTCGGGTTGGCTGTGAGACCCGCTCGCCTCAGCGACCTAAGGACGGGCCTCAGATGTTGTAGGTCCCATGGCCAGTCATTACTATAAATAATGATGTCGTCGAGGTATGCAGCCGCATAGGTGGCGTGGGGGGGAAGGACCCTATCCATCAGCCACTGAAACGTAGCGGGCACCCCAAACAGCCCAAAAGGAAGTGTGACAAACTGGTGTAAGCCGAACGGTGTGGAAAAGGCCGTTTTTTCTTGGGATAATGGAGTCAAGGGGATCTGCCAATAACCCTTTGTCAAATCCAGTGTCGAGTAAAAGTGAGCCATGCCTAGTCGATCGAGCAACTCATCAATACGAGGCATTGGGCACGCATCAAATTTAGACACCATATTGACTTTTCTATAGTCTACACAGAACCGGACTGACCCATCGGCCTTGGGTACCAAGACCACCAGGCTGCTCCAGTCACTGTGGGACTCCTCGACGATGCCCATTTCGAGCATGGCCTTGAGTTCTTCCCAAACCACTTTTTTCTTGTGTTTGGGTAGCCTGTAAGGGCGGCTACACACTATCCCCCCGGGGGCGTCTCAATGTGGTGCTCTATGAGGTTGGTGCAGCCGGGCAGGGGCGAGAACATGTCTGAAAACTCGATCTGCAACTGGGCAACCTCCGTGAGTTGGGTCGGGGAGAGGTGGTCTCCACAGGGGACCGGAGAGGTACGTGATGCCAATGCTCCCTTTTGAACCTCCGGCCCCAGCTCCGCCTTCTCCGGAACCACTGACACCAACGCCACGGGGACCTCCTCGTTCCAGAGTTTGAGCAGATTGAGGTGGTAAATCTGTAGTGCCCCACCCCTGTCCGTTCGCCTCACCTCATAGTCAATGTTCCCGACTCACCGTGTGACCTCAAAGGGTCCCTGCCACTTGGCGATCAATTTGGAGCTCGATATGGGCAACAGTACAAGTACTTTATCTCCCGGTGTGAACTCCCTAAGGCGCGTACCCCTGTCGTACAGGTGGGTTTGCCGTTCTTGGGCCTGCCGCAAGTTCTCCTGGGTTAGGTGTGTGAGTGTATGGAGTTTTGCGCGCAGGTCAATAACATATTGAATTTCATTTTTACTTGGTGAAGGTCCCTCCTCCCAATTTTCCCGCAGCACATCTAGAATGCCACGCAGCTTACGCCCATATAACAATTCAAATGGGGAGAACCTCATGGAGGCTTGGGGGTCCTCTCGCACTTCAAATAACAAAGGTTCGAGCCATTTATCCCAATTACGTGCGTCCTCACTTATGATTTTTTTAAATTATATTCTTGAGGGTGTGATTGAACCGTTCAACTAAACCGTCCATTTGTGGGTGATACACGCTGGTGCGGATTGGCTTAATACCCAACAACCCATACAGTTTGTTCAGTGTATGTGACATAAACGAGGCGCCTTGGTCAGTCAGAATCTCTTTCAGGATTCCAACTCAGGAGATGATACGGAAGACTGCTTCCGCAATACTGCGTGCTGAGATATTGCGAAGAGGCACCACTTCCGGGTATCGCATTGCATAGTCCACCAGAACTAAAATAAAGCGGTACCCTCATGTTGACCGATCTAATGGCCTGACGAGATCCATCCCAATTTTTTCAAACAGGGTTTCGATTAATGGGAGAGGGCGCAAAGGCACTTTTGGAATGGCCGCTGGATTTACTAACTGGCATTCGCGGCACACCATCCACCACCTACAGACATCGCCGCGAATCCCTGGCCAATAGAACCGGGCCATTATTCGGACTAGTGTCTTATCCTGCCCTAAGTGTCCAGCCATGGGATTAAAGTGAGCTGCCTGGAATACCAATTGCCAGTGGCTCTTTGGAATCAAAAGCTGCGTGATTTGCTCTTTAGTCTGAGTGTCCTGCGTCACTCGGTATAATCTATCCTTCATAATTGCGAAGTAGGGGAAGGACGGGGTGGCGTTTGGCTGGAGCGTTTGCCCATCGATTACTCTCACTTGGTCAAACGCATGCCACAGAGTCTTGTCTCGCGACTGCTCTAATGGAAAATCCACAAGGGATTCCCCAATAGAGAGAGGAGGAGCCGGTGGCTCCTCACTCTGACGCGGAGATGACGTAGATGGCTCTGTGACAGCTGCTCCTGCCAATGTGACACCGGGACCTCCCCCTGCTAAACTACGGCAGGACCCACTCTTCACTAAATGACTCATTAATTCCCCAAATCCCGGCCAATCAGTTCCCAAAATTATCGAGTGGGTAAGGCGAGGATTAACCGCCGCCTTTACTCTAAATATTTCCCCTCGAAAAAGAATGTGGACTGACACTAAAGGGTAGTTGTGAACATCCCCGTGCACACACAACACCTTCACCAATTGTGCTCCCCCCAATGCCTCATCTTGCACCAGGCTTTGGTGGATTGAGGTCTGATTACAGCCAGAATCCACCAACGCCTGATATGTATCCCCTTGGACACTCACCGGTATTCGATACGCTCCGATCCGATCGAGGGCAGCTCTTGGCGCATCGGGGATCCAAACAACCGTGCCCACCTCCATTTCCAAGCACTGATGTTGGAGGTGGCCCGGCTCCCTGCAGCACCAGCAAACCGGCCCGGGCTTCCTCTCTGCACTGGTGCTCTGGGGCTCACTCACCTGAGGGGGGGGAGAGACAGACAAAGAAGGGAGAAATGGGAGGGCACCATGGGTGCAGCAGGCCGGCTGGGGTGGCGCCGGCCCCTGCCTCCGCGGTGGGGGAACGGGGCGAGGATGAGACACAGGAGGAGAGGGAGAGAGAGAGAGAGGAGAGAGGAGAGGGGAGAAGAGGTTGTCTGCTGTCCTGCCATCGGGACAGCCGCCAAATGGTCCTCCGCCAGCTCGATTGCCTGATCCAGCGATGTCGGGCTGTGGCACTGGACCCACTCTGCGGTTCATGCTGGTAAGCGAGCAATGAACTGCTCCAGTACCACCTGATCGATGATTCCCTTGGCGTCTCGGTTGTCGGCCCTCAACCACCGCCAGCAGGCGTCCAGGAGTTGCTGGCCAAACGCAAATGGCCGGCCGACTTCCTCCAAGCGCAAAGTGCAGAAGCGCTGTCGTTGTTGCTCAGGGGTGTGCCCCACACGCTGGAGGATGGCCCGGCGAAGATCCACGTAGTCCAGCCGGCAGTCGGCGGGGAGCTGTAGCGCGGCCAGCTGTGCCTCGCCTGTTAGCAGGGGGAGGAGGCACACCACGTGCTGTTCCACTGTCCATCCTGAGGTCTCTGCTACCTGCTCAAAGAGCGTGAGGAAGGCCTCGGGGTCGTCCTGCGGGCCCATCTTCGTTAGGGTGAGGTGGGAAGGGCCCGCAGCAGTGGAGTTGGTGGACCCCGCTGACACGAGGAGGTGCCAGAACGCCTGTCGATCTTCCTGCTGAGCCAACACCAGGGCCTTGAACCATTGCTCCTGCTCCTTCCGGAGGGCGACTAGTGCCTGGTGCTGGCTCTGCTGGGCCGTGGCGAGGGCGTGGACCAAGTCGGCGAAAGGGGAGGACTCCATGGGGCTGTTTGTCTTCTGTGCTCCAGGTCCCAGGTTTCGGCATCACTGTGGCAGTTCGTAAGAGTGGGCAGAGCACAGAAGATGGCAGGACAGACCTAAGTTTGAAAATCTTTTTTATTTTATACACTTTTCAGTGGTCTTTCAGTCTAACATACAGACACTCACGCACGCACGCACGCACACACATCTGGTGTCTGGATCGGGAGAGAGCTCTCCTCTGCTCTCGCTCTCTCCTTAAATAGGGCGTGGTCACTGGGGAAGACACACAAACACACATTAATTAACATCAGGTGCAGTGATTCTGCCACTTACCTTCCCTGACTCCGCCCTCCTGTCACAGACAGACGCTTGACCACGCCCCCACTGCCACACCATGCCACTGTGGATCATTTCAAACACGTTTTAAATATGTGTCAGATAACGTTATCCAGGGACAAATGTCAGCCCGGGGGCATTTTGAGTTATTGACAGATTCAGAAAGTATAGTTTCTAAGCTTTCCAATGATGCCTTCCATTTGGAGATCTGACAATATTTGAAGAATGTGTGGCCTTTTGAAAGTGTATACCTCTTAAAACAGAAAAGGGAGAAAATCGCCCTCAAAGTTTCCATCTCAGCTACTCTGGGTGTAGGGCGGGCACATAATGGTGCTCATTTGCATGACCTTAAGGAAAGCCCTACTCCCTACGATGCTACTTTCATGTAAACAAAGATCACCACGTCAATTTTCCTTCCATGCAAAGTATGCCCAAAACAATTATGAAGTACAAAAATAAGTCCTAAAGTATACTTTAATGTTTTGTGGTTGAAAAATTACTCACACCGTTAGAAAGAAAGATAGCACGATGATGACACAACTAACACAATGCTACAGTAGTTTCATGTAACCAAACCACAACACTCTCCGTTACATGCAAAAATAACAAATTACACTGTTAGAAAGAAAGATAGCAAGATGATAACACAACTAACACAATGCTAGTTTCATGTAACCAAACCACAACACTCTCCGTTACATGCAAAAATAACCACACAGCCTTAGATTAATAAACTTACCCCATCAGAAAGAGAAACGTCGCCTTGCACACACCAATGCCTCCGATGGAATATGTAGTCCTAGAACACTTCCTTTTGGTTGCGTTTTTTTTGCTAGAAATGGTTATCTCCGATGTAAATACCGTGTGTCTGTTTGCTTCGCGGTGTTTCAGCTCCTCTGCACTCTGTTTAGCTTGCTCATTCCATAGTGAAATTACATGCCTGTATGCAGCTTAAGTAGCCATGAGCTCAGCTCGTATCATACAGCTGATTCGCAAAAAAAAAAAACCAAAAGACTTAAATCGTCATGTGAATGGCCCATATGGTAATTTACCCACACCCCCCAGCAGGCTACAGTCCTGACAAAAACGAGACAATTTGCAACAAAAAATGTATGCTTTTCCAATAAAACATTCTATTATCTGAAATACTGATTGCATTCTTCAAGATCTCAACTTGCACATGATGGAAAAAAACAAAAATCACAAATTTTGAAAAAAATGCTTCTTTTGCGATTATCTCGGATTCATTTCGGCCGACATGTGTCCCTGGATTCGGTGAGATTTTATGTTTTAAGCCAAGTGAGAGTAATTGATGGTCAAAACTTCCAGCCTACCTTTCCTCTTGCCAATCCTTATTTGTGAAGGCTGGAACTTCTTCTCTTTGGTGAGGCATCTGATATCAGATGGTACAGATGGTGATGCTACTCGCAGCTGATTTTCCAGGTTTGGGCCAGTCAATCTTGAGTGGAACCAATTCTTTGCAAGGGTCAGTTTTGAGAAGAACTGCTCACAGCAGTAAGTTGTCCCAAACAGTGATACAAACTTCAGTGCATGTCTCCTCAGAGTAGGAAAATCCTCAGGACGCACATACAGTTTGTAGAACTCAAGCAGAGGAAGGTTGTTGGACCTAGCTTTGAGCTCAGTGTTGCTTTGCAGCTCAATGATTTTGTGCTGTAGGTTGTCAGGCACATCAGCTGGTTTCACATTGAATGGCATTGCAAATATGTTCAGGTCCTTCTCGTAACTTCTCATCAGCTGGAACCTCTCTCCAAAGGCCTGGAGTAGTTTTGCACACTCCCCAGCATATTCAGATGTCACAGCAGGTTTTTGTTCTTGCAAAGTAGGAAAGTGCACAATGTTTCCCCTTTCCAGTTGCACTTGCCACAGCTTCAGTTTAGCTTCAAATGATTTCACATTTGAAAACAGTGCACTGAAAAGATGGTTGGGACCTTGGAGCTTAACATTCAGTTCTGAGAGGTACTTGGTAATGTCCACCATGAAGCCCAAATCACACAGCCATTTGCTATCACTGAGTTCAACGACTGGTTTGCCCTTCATCTCCATGAACTGCTTGACTTCTTCCCTCAAGTTGTAGAAGCATGTAAGTATATCTGCGCGACTCAGCCACTGCACCTCACAATGGTAAACCAGGTTTCCATACTCTGACTCAAGCTCACTCAGTAGCTCTTTAAAGTGGTGGCTGTTAAGTCCTCTGCTTTTAATAAAGTTGATGTTGGAAACAACAGTAGTCATCACATTATTGAACTTCAGGGAATGTGCACACAGGCTCTCTTGGTGTATGATACAGTGGCACACAACCAACTCATTTGGATCCAGACTGAGATGACTCATTTCTTTTTTAACCAATGCAGTCAATCCTTTCTGCGCGCCAACCATGGCTGGGGCTCCATCTGTAGCCAGTCCCCTTAGCTTGTCAAACTGCAAGTCAAATTTATTCATAGCCAAAACAACTTGCTCAAACAAATCCTCACCTTTGGTAGTGCCATGCATGGATTGCAAAGACAACATTTCCTCCCAGGTATCAAACTCAGCTGTAATCCCATGCACAAAAATGGCGAGTTGGGCGGTATTTGTGACGTCTGTCGTCTCATCACAGGCTAAAGAGAAAAACTGAAAATCCCTCGTGGTATCCTTCAGTGTTTTCTCAATGTCTTGTGCCATGCCAGTAATCTGATCGGAGACAGTTCTTCGAGACAAACTGACACTTTGGAAAAGTTTCGCTTTGTCCAGTGTGAGCAGTTCCGCGGCAGCGACAAGGCATTCCTTCACAAACTCCCCTTCTGAATGTGGTTTTAGTTTCTTAACGGATAGCTCACTTACCACAAAACTAGCCTGTGTAATGTTTTCTTGGTTACCTTGAGGTCTTGTGAATCTTGCTTGTTGGGTGCCCAAACTCTGCTGAAGAGCATTAATTTTATCCACATGCACTTGTCCTTTCAGCTTGTCCAGCTTGGCATGTTTGGTGCTGTAATGACACTCCAGATTAGCCTTTTTCATCACTGCAAGGGTGTCCCCACAAACTAAGCAAACTGGCTTGCCTTTTACTTCTATGAAAAAATAATAGTTTGTCCATTTTTCCTGAAAAGCGTGACATTCCGCATCTACCTTTCTCTTCCTCGTACTCGCCATGGTGCGTTTTGGTGAAATCGTGAAACAGTCTGCCTGTGCCCACTAAATGATGTGACGTGACCCCGCATGACCACGCTCTGCTCATGTGGGGTTCAGGACCCTGACCTTGGCCTGGAATGACAACCACTCACCTATTTTATTAATTGTGGTCTCATTTTTTCTGATTTAATTTTTTTGTGTGTGTGTGAGTAATTATGAATCATCTTGTGGGCCAGATTAAATGGTCTTGCCTGTATATGGCCTGGAGGCTGGATGTTCCCCACCCCTGGCCTGCACCATGGCCTATCTAGATGACATTGTCATTTATAGCAATGATTGGCAGCAGCACTTTTAACATCTGAGGGCTGTTTTGAAATCGTTGAGACATGCAGGGCTTATGGTGAACCCAAAGAAGTATGCAATTTGTTAGGGGGAAGTATGGTATCTGGGCTTCCACTTGGGTCATGGGCAGTTGCATCCCCAAATTGATAAGACTGCAGCAATTATGACCTGCTCGATACCTAAGACCAAAGAGGAGGTGAGACAGTTCCTGGGGCTGGTTGGCTATTATCACAGGTTCATGCCTCACTATTCGAATGACCCCAGCCTGCTGATCTCACTAAAAAGGGAGCACCAGATCCATACCAGTGGACAGAGCCATGCCCCCAGTCTTTCCCAACAAGCGAGCAGGCTTGTTCTGCAGAGCTTCCCCCTGCTCTTGGCAGATGCAACCATGGTGGGATGGTTCACAGGGGAGCTGCTGCTGGCTAATAGCACCCGCACCCCTCCAACTACATCGGAGGCAGTAACTGGTACCCTGAATCCTATCCGAATTGTCACCTACCAGGAAAGTGAGGAAGGTTAGGCGTGGGGGCAGCTTCCCCACCCTGGCAAACCAGGCGTAGCTACGGAAATGATAGGAAGGAGAATGAACTCATCTGGCAATAGGAGAGAAGCTGTCCATGTAAATGGACATATGACGGTGGGGGGTCAAAGCCCAGAGGAAACCCTCAACTCGAGAGTAGACATCCTGTTGCCAAAACACTGTATAAAAGTAGGCTGCTGGAATGTAAGGACTCTGTTCCAGACTGAAAAACTTGCACAAACTGTCAAAGAAATGAATAAATACAACTTATGTTTGTTAGGAATTACAGAAGCAAGATGGACTAAAGCAGGAAAACAAGCACTCAGTACTGGTGAAACAATAATATGGTCAGGAAGGGATGATGATAAACATCAACAAGGGGTAGCCCTGATTATCAGTAAGACATATGCTAACACTCTGATTGAATGGAAACCAATAAATGAACGCTTATTGTATGTAAGATTGAACTCTAAGTACACAAAACTGTCTGTTATTGTGGCCTATGCACCTCCTGATGTTGCTGAAGAAGAAGACAAAGAACAGTTCTACAGTGCCTTGCAGGGAGTGTTAGAGGAAAGACCCAAGCACGATGTTCTTTTGGTAATTGGGGATTTCAATGCCAAGGTGGGAAGTGATAACACAGACAGAGAAAAGACCATGGGAAAACATGGTCTAGGAGACACCACTGACAATGGAGATCATCTGATAAACACCTGCGAGGAGTATGACCTGGCCATTGGAGGTACACTTTTCATACATAAAGACATCCACAAACTAACATGGACATCGCCGGACAGTAAAACCAAGAGCCAAATAGACCACATCATTATCAATAATAAATGGAAGCGATCTTTACAAGATGTCCCAGTTATGAGAAATGCAGATGTTGATCACTACATGGTCGTAGCAAAATTCACCCTAAAATTGAGAAAAGCAAAAATTGGGAAAAGTAGAAATAAGCGTTTTGATGTTGCTAAACTAGAAAATCTAGTAGAAAGGAAAGAGTTCGGTATAGCACTCACAAATTGCTTCAGTATATTACAAGATGAGGCAGCTATGACCATAGATACCTTCAATGAGGCTATGGCTCATGCTGCCAAGGAAACTATTGGTTACAGAAAGAACAACAAGGTAGAATGGATGACTGTAGACACTTGGAAAATAGTAGAGGAAAGAAAGGCGATAAAGAAGAAAATCCTAGGCTCGAGATCACAGAGACAGACACAGCGGTTGAACACCCAGTATAGAACAATAGACAAAGAGGTTAAGAAGTCTGCGAGGAGAGACAAAAGACGCTTCACAGAACAACTGGCAGAACAAGCTGAATCAGCGGCTCAGAGAAGAGACATGAAAACTGTTTACAAGATCACAAAGAAACTAAGTGGAAACCAGAGCACCAACTAAGATCAGCCAGTCAAAGCAGTAGACGGTACTACCATCACAGAAGAGAAGGGAAAGCTGGAAAGATGGAGAGAACACTTCAGGGGTATACTAAACAGACCAGAACCACAAGTACTCCCAAGTCTAACAGAGGCGGACAACGACCTTGACATCAACATGAATGATATTACTGTTGAGGAAGTTAAAGAAGCAATTAAAAAAATTGCAGAATGGTAAAGCCCCTGGGGATGATGGGGTGTGCCCAGAAATGCTCAAGGCAGAAAAACAACTTACACCTCAAATACTAAGAAACATTTTGCAGAATATATGGGATCATGAAGCAATACCAGCTGTCTGGAAAACTGGAGTGATTGTGAAATTATCCAAAAAGGGGAAATTGACAGACTGTAATAACTGGAGGGGTGTCACCTTATTATCAATTACAAGTAAAGTCTTCAGTCGCATCATTCTTCAAAGGATTAAAACAGCAGTAGATAACATATTAAGGCCGGAACAGGCAGGTTTCCGGAAGGGACGCTCATGTATTGATCATATTTTTGTACTGAGACAGATTTTAGAGCAGTCACCATAATGGAACAGTCCTCTGTATGTTGTGTTTGTGGATTTTGAGAAGGCGTTTGATAGCCTACAGTACATCGGGACTCTCTGTATAAGATACTCTGGCATTATGGAATACCTCAGAAGCTGGTAAACATCATCAGATCAATGTACGAGAACTTTGAATGTAGAGTTATTCACAACAACATGTTGACTGATCCGTTTAATGTAAATACTGGGGTTAAACAGGGTTGTATCCTCTCCCCTCTGCTCTTCTCATTGGCCATTGACTGGATAATGAAAAATGTCACCCAGGAAAATCAACAAGGCATTAAATGGACCTTAAACAAAGTTTTGGAAGACTTAGATTATGCTGATGACTTAGGACTACTAGCACATTTACACTGTCATGTACAAGAGAAGACAGGAAGACTCCACATAAGTGCTGGTACCATAGGGCTACGGATAAATGAAAAGAAAACACAAGTACTTAGAAATAGAACTGCTACAAAAGACCCGGTTAGTTTGAATGGCAAGCAGTTTGTAGATGTGAAAGAGTTCACATACCTAGGCAGCGTGGTAACGTCTGATGGGGACTGTACTAAAGAAATAAATACACGGATTAGCAAAGCAAATCAAACCTTTGCAATGTTCGGCCCACTCTGGAAAAACACCTCAATCCATACTAACACAAAAAATTAAGATATACAATTGCAATGTGTAAAGTGCTTTATTGTATGGAGCAGAGTGCTGGAAAACCAGAGCTACTATCAGACACAAACTTGAAGTCTTCCAAAATAAATGCCTAAGACGCATATTGGGGATCTTTTGGCCGAACACCATTTCAAATGAGGACCTTCACAGCAGAACAGGAGTGGCGCCCCTGGTGAAAACTATTGCAGCCCACAGATGGACCTGGCTTGGCCACGTATGTCAAATGACTCCCAACTCAATAACAAGGAGTGCATTAAAGTGGATGCCAGTTGGAAAAAGAAACAGAGGCCGCCCCAAAGAGACCTGGCGAAGAACAATAGAACGAGACCTAAAAGAGAGAGGACTGACTCTGGATACAGCCCCAAGTATTGCCTCAGACAGGGCCAGATGGAGAGCACTCTTCCTAATGCCTCAAGGACCACTAGGCCCAGAAGAGGAGTGAGTGAGTGAGTGAGTGAGTGAGTGAGTGAGTGAGTGAGTGAGTGAGTGAGAGAGATCCAGACCAGTGGACAGAGCCATGCCCCCAGTCTTTCACTCAGGTAAAAGCTGCATTGTGTGTCGGGCCACTGTTACAGTTTTCTCTCCCTTTCATTTTACAGACTGACACATCAGACAGAGAGCTGGGAGCTGTTTTGTCCCAGGTACTAGAAGGAGAGGAGTGCCCAGTGCTGTACATCAGACAGAAGCTCTCAGTGCAAGAGACTAAGCACAGCACCATCAAGAAGGAGTGTCTAGTCTTCAAGTGGGTTGTCTTCACCCTCAGGTTCTACCTTCTGGGATGCCCTTTCACTTTCTGCTCAGATCACACCCTGCTCCAGTGGCTCCACTGCATGAAGGATGCCAACCTGTGGATCACTCATGGGTATCTGGCTCTTCATCACAATCAGTTCAAGGTGGTCCACAGGCCATGGGTGCAGATAGCTAATGGAGATTTCCTCTCCCACTATTGGGGTGTTTGGCTGTAGATGGGAGGTGGAGTTGTGGTCATTTTCTGAATGGAGGGCAAGACTGTGGGCAGTGAGTGGCAAAGCAATTACGTGTGTGTGTGTGTGTGTGTGTGTCCCCAGTGTATGTATTTCAGCTGATTGACTCCTATACCTGTAATGGAACATACATTGTCTTCACCTGTGTTTCAGTGCTTGGCAGTGGGCTGGATTTTTGGCAGGTTTAAAAACACCTATTTTTAAAATTACTTCAACAATGTTACATTTAATTTCTAGAACACTGGCAATTTTCTTGTATGGTTGACAACAGTACAGTGACTTTAAACTATAAAATGATTCAGTATTTCAATTTATTCTGAGTTATTTTTACTCAGTAAAAATATATATGATACACATACTCAGTATCAGTTTTTATAATGCATGAACTATTTGATTTAGCAGAACAGCAGACAGACCATAGTCTGATAATGACAAAATCTTGCAATTTTATCCCGTGTTAAATATCCAGTGTTAGGTTATGAATGTGTCGAAAAACTGTACAAATTATCTACAGCACTTTAGTTTACACGTTGTGTCAATATTAAATAAAATTATGTTGGAAGAATTCAGATTTTCACACATAGTTATGTGTAGTTTGAAAATAAACACAGCCTGGGAACTTATTCACAACATTGAACACAGTATGTGTAGACTGATCTGCTCTACACAAACTCAGTATCTTTTTTTTTTTAAATGCATGAGCTATTTGATTTAGCTGAAGAGCAGCCATCTGTAGTCTGATAATGACATCGACTTGCCATTTCATTTTTATTTTATCCTATACTATTATACATAAAATACCATATTTCATATGACAATCACTTCACTATGTGAAACACTCAGACAAAACAAAACAGAAAAATATGTGCGGCTTAAGGCCAATTTATGCTGACAACCCAGTCCTCGCAGATAGCATCGCAGACAGTGTCTGCGTAGCCCCCCCCACCTTCGCAGATGCTCTGCGCGCACCTCCCAAAAATTGTGACCACCGCAGAAGCCTCGCAGACAGCGCCGCAGACAAGAGGGCTCTGATTGGTCTGCTGTACACGCACTTCCGCTTCCCTACTTTCCCGGTTTGTTTTGTTTTCACGACCGGCATTTTTAAAAACACGAGCGAAGATGAAGAAGCATGAAGAGCGGTTGATTGAGGAAGTGAGGAAGTACCTACATCTATACGACTCCAGTTCTAGTCATTATAAGTAACCGGAGGATAAACACTCCACTAACCACACCCACCAACTACTCCTAGCGACTTCGCGCCCCCTTGCGTTGTGGCGGTGAATAACATCGCACATGCCTATTACTCCCCGCTCAACAATAAATTACAACTGTCTGCGAAAAGCTATCTGCGAAAGCCTTGTCGCACGAGCATGCAGAGGCCTTTAGTGGTCACGGAACACATTTGAACATCCTCTGTATTTCTCAGAGACAATGTGAACAACACTACTAATTCCAGCCACTGAGAAACTCATCAGTACTTACTACTCACAGTATAATGCAACGACCCTTTGCGGATAAGATCAAAGACCCCTGATTACAACCTCCTGGAAATGAATGGAATGAGAATAACTCAGGTGAGGGATTTCAGTGGAGGAATTTTAACTAATGGTGGTTACTTAAGTAGTGTTACATTACCGCTAGCTCACTGGCAGCTCGTTAATAGGGGCGATTTGGGCGACACACTCCCAAACAGGGAGGGAGATTTTTTTTTATCTACTCCTACTATCAACAGTAATGTCATTGTCCAATCAGGCTAAGATCGCGCCTGGTGTAGCCACGCCCTTTTGGGGCGATTTCTGTCAGGTTCAGATTTGCCCCAAAATCTCCCATTGACACTAATGGTACGTATGTTTTTTTTCGAAAATCATGCTCCCAATGCATTTTCTATTGGGTTTTATGTGCTCGCACAAGCAGCGTGCTTACGTCATACGCCTGTTGCGCCGCGCAAGTGTTGCCAGATTGGTTTTAAGTGCATTTTGGCGGGTTTTGAACATAATTTTGGGCTGGAAAACGCAACTTGCGCAGGAAATGTGTGAACATTCTATGAAGATGGCGGCGAGTGTTGAGTGCAACAATACGATAGCGTCTCTGAAAGAAGTTCTCTTTAGTCGTCGTACCAATGAGGGGAAAACGGCAATCAAACAGCTAGGACCTCCTAGACCGAATTTAAACATCAAGCAAGTGTCTACGAACGGGGAGAAGACCTACTCAAGAGGTTTTAACAAGAACTGGTACCACCGGAAAACTTGGCTGGCTGGCTGTGATGTAGTCAATGCTCTTTTTTGCTACCCTTGCGTTCTCTTCCACCCTGGAAGTAGCACAGCAGATGGTACAGTGATATCTGATATTTGAATTTACTAGGCAAAAGTTGTTTTTGTGTGTGTGTTTTACCAATGGCAGTTTAACACTGCCATGCTAGGAATATTTCAGTAGCCTCAAGTTCTCTCTGACTTGGTGTAAATTAAGCATATTTTCAGTTTTTATATATTGTACAGTATATGTGTTCATTGGAGCCAGCAGCACCTTACCTTTTTTCCAACTTGTTAAGCCAAGTTGCACTGACTACAAAACCTTGTGTAACCTTGTGTGTATATAGCTAAATAACTAAAGCCTTTTGTGTTCATTGACATGCTTGTAATACTTTAAATTTCCTTTTAAGGCATGGCTTTCTGGAGGAATTCTTGGGGAAAAAAACTGCAGAATTTATTTAGAATTATTTGTTGTTAAAATGGTGCAATTCCATATAAAAAAAACACAATTAAGCTGCACATGTTTGTTTGATGGTTATGCTTTTCTTCATCTTTTTCAAAAACTTAAATAAACACTTGTTTTGGATTTATATCCTGCCACTTTAATTGCATTCTTTAGAATTGAAGAAATTAGAATATGTTTATAATTAAGAATTTGTGTCTACTTATTATAGAATACTGGAATAATATGAGAAAATAAATGAGTAATGTAATATTAATTGATTGTGATGCCAAATGTTTTGCTTTGAAGGCTTCACAATGAATCTTCCTTAGTTTTAGCCTGGCAAGCCAGACTAAATGTGAATATTTGCCACTCGTAGGCAAAAATATTTTTGGCCGCTAGGCAGGTGGGTCTAGTTTACTAGGCTACCTTAGTTTGCCACCTTTAACTTGTTTAGTGTTGCCACCTAGTGGAGAGAAGAGATATTGAAATCTGAATTTACCAGGCAAAAACAAGTTCGGCCAATTGATTTGCTACCTAGGTCAATTTACTTCAGTCCTGTGGACATTTACGGTCCATGTAGACATAACGGGGGGAAATTGCCCCCCCGAAAAAGAATTCAGGAGCCGCCACTGCGCTAGCTCTCTCCATCTTCAGCTTGAATAACATTAGCTTGCTACTTGTTTTTAACAGCTACATCTGACATGCTCTTGAAATAGGTAAAGGCTGCTTTATGTTGTAGTCAGTAGTGGTTAATTCGTTTTGTTTGGCAAGTGTGTGTTTCATGCATGGTGTTACCAGGTAATGCTAATGTCCAGTGACTTTGGCCAGAATGTGTGATAAGCATCACTGTATGATGTCAAAACTGCCATTTTGATGGGGAGAGGATTTGTGCCAGTGACAGCAAAATTCTTGAGGTAAGTTAGGTAACTGTTTTGCTGGCGAAGGGAAGTTGTGCAAAGAATTAAATGCAGGGGTGCCAATAAGAGGGGCATATGTGTTTTTGCTGAAAATAATTATTTCTTGATGAGGGATTTGTTTTTCTCTGAATAAATGAATTTCAATTAAAGGTTGGATTTTTTTTTTCATTTTTTCAGTGTGAGCTAAAACTACTTCACCAAAAAGTGGATTTTTAAAAAAAAACCTTTTTACTAATTTTTATAAGGAGTGCCAATAATTGTGGAGGGCACGGTGTATATTGTGTGTGTATATATAAGTGTGAGGTCCTCTAAAATAACACTGTATTTTATACTCTATATTGGATTGCCCTATTTTCTGTGTAATTAACTCCATTTACCATAATGCCTTGTGGTTTGGAATATTTTCACTGTTCTGATGTGTTGTGACGTATGTTTAATGCCCGCGAGTTCGCGGGCTTTTTGAATGTTCCATCACTTCGCGAGAGAGAAGCTCATGTGAGTTCCCGCCTGCAGCAGAGGAGAGATCGCGTTGTTTGTGAGCTTGATTTCAGCACTGACTTTGCAGAGAGTATTTTTATAGTTTGGCCTGCTTGTGGCCATAACGTGTACCTGGGACTCCGGTGTCACTCCAGTGAGTGATCTTGCTGTTTTTTTTTTTTTTTCCGCGGACACATCTGCCCTCCGCAGGGCCCACCGGAGCGCTTTCATCAGTTCCCGGGGACTCACTGTGTCGGGACCGGGACCCAGCCGGCTACCGAGGGGTTTGGGGTGAGCAGCATCTTGTTTGAGCGAGCTAACCCACAGCAGTAGCTAGCCCTCTGCTCAGGAGCATCTGCTACGTGTCTGTACCGACATCTGTAACCTGATCCGTCTGGTCTGACCGGTGGATTGTGAGTAACGCGAACCCACACTTACACTGACACACACACACACACACACACGTTCCTCTGGTCTCGCCTGGATAGCCAGCGTTTTAGAAGGGCATTGCAGCGGTTGCTGTTCTGCCCGCAGTTCAGAGAGCTGCCACCTGTGCACCAACGGGCCCCAACTGCGCGCATTTTTTTCTTTTCCACTTCTTTTCTTTTGATACTTTACCCAGTTTATTTTCGTACTATGTACTGCTGGTATACACACTGTTGATGTGCTATCTGTAACATCTCTATGATGTAGGCTAATTGTTTCCGCTCTTCTTGTGCAGGTGTTACTATTTTATTCATATTGGTGATTACATTGCATGCTTCTTTGGGAAGCATTTATTATCAAATAATATATCCTATTATTATTATTATTATTATTATTAATAAATATAATCATTATTATTATTTAATTATTTCTTGGGTGTATTGGCTGCTCATTTGGTTCTTTATATTTGAACATTCTGACATGCACACTGCAGACTAGCTATTAGTTCTTTCACTCAAGCTACTGTTTATTTTAAATTCTGAGGAAATACACCATACACTAGCTTCAAAGGTAAGTGTAGTATTTTCGCAGTGGAGGCACCGCACTGTTAAATTTATCATTTATTAGATTCATGCTTATTATTTTCTCTCTCTACTCATACTTGTACCCTTATGGTATCAGGAATCTCAGCCAGCTCACCACTCCACCGCTGAGAACTTAGGACCCTGTTGCGCCATTATTTATTGGGATTTAGGGTAACTCTTTAGTAACCTATAGCCTACTGTGTTGGTTGATCAGCACCTGTTAAAAAGGGGTTAAAGTTTGGAGGCACCGCTGGGATTTTCCTGTTTACCAGAACAAGTAGATTGCTGTGTTTCGCTTAGTGTTTGTGTTGTGTTAGTTATTGCTGTTTGCTGGGCAGTTTTTTTTTTTAACATGGACCTTAGTCAGGCTGTTGAGTGGAGCTGTGAGGAGAATGTGGAGTTGTGTCATGCCATTTTACTTAGCAGAGTGCCATTGGAGGCCACTGATGATGTGGTTAGCCGTGTTCTCAGCACAGTTAAGGTTCTGGGTAGGACCCGGATACGCGGTCACCGTGGCGACAAGACTGGTAGGCACCTGTACATTTTAGTTGAGACTTCTGCTGAGTTGGATCAGAGCTCTGTCCCTCCTGAAGTGGGAATTGTAGGTGAGGCAGGTCCATGGGCTGTTCATGTAGTGAGTAGTTTGCTGCTTGCTAGTCCTGTTCTTGAAAGTGATGGATTTGAAGCTAAGCTATTGTCATTATTACAGCAGGAAGGCAAGTCTATGGGTGATGTGAAGGCTGTTTTGGGCACGCAGCCTCCTAAACCTGATGTCAGCATGGATCTTGTGAATGCCATAGGCCAGCTCGTTGATCGCTGTAACCAGGCATCTGTTCAGTGTTTCCCACAGACCAGGTAGCAATTTGTGGTGTTCCACTGTGCCGATGAGGGAATCGTGCGCGGTGGTGTCATGGCGGTCGGTGGAGTCGGTCATTGGGGTGTATGCAAAGTGTTTACAGCGGGTGGTGTTCAAACACACAGTATTTTTCTTCAGAGTCACCTGCTGGGACTATTTTATAGCTACAAGAAGTATTTGAGATTATTCAGCTCAATCTAAATTCTTTTAAGTTCTTTAAGAGAAGACAGCTAAAACAATTTTTCCCAGAACCCTGCCTGGTTTCATTCCTCGACCCAACTTTACATTACAGGGCAGGCCATTAGTTTGCTGGGCTTGATGTTGGTGGAAAACATTTCTTTTAAATTTATGAAAATTACTCACCAAAATTGAAGTTAAAGTTTAGTTTTTTGCCTTTTTGGTGGCAATCTTTCAATCATTCTTTAGTTGACATTCAAGGAATAAATTGCAAAAAACAAGCTGGAGGTTTTTATTTTAAATATTGAACTCAACACTTACCTCAACCAATACTAAAATGAAATAAATATTATAATGTAACAAAATAATAATAAAGTAAAATATCATAATTAGATGTAAGAAACCACTTAAGGTAACACCAAGGCAACTAACAATAATGAAAAAGCATTACCCTAATTGGTGCAAAACCTGCATGCCCTATCAGAACATTTAATTCTTCGTGGCTTCCTGAAAAAAAACTCAAGTGCCCTATCGTAAGGGAGTCATTGGGTTCGGGACCATTTATGGAGATTCGTAAGCAGGCTGCCAGGTGTTCCCCTTGGAGCCTATTCCTGAGGTCTGTTTTAATCTATGGATAAAGTACATTTTCTTCATCAAAGCACTAAATTTCCATTACATCAAAAAAATAAAGGAATACTGAATTTCTATGTGCTTACCTTATTCATAGCTGAGAAATCCAGTGCAGTGATGGTTTAGCTACTTCGCCAATAAAGCTAATAAAGATGTTTCTTAAAATATTCAGTTTTTATGCTTCAGATAGCATCAACTAGGCATCCCTGCGAGTATAACATTTTATTTAGGCTAGTGGGAAATCCTTATTTATTGTGAATGTCAAGCCATTATTAATAAACTTGCATGAATGCTGAAGCGGGATAAACGGGATAATGCAATAAGGCCGGTTCCTCGCGTCAAGCTGCTACTGTATGCATCAAAATTGGTTTATAGCCTGACTCAGGGATGTCCGTTTCCTGTAAGCCAAGAAGGCTATGATAAAGCTCATCACGAGCACGATGTAGGCTACCTTTTTAAAATAAGGGGTTGGAAGGCGAATCGGGAAGGCTGCGTTATTCAGGGATGAGAATGAAAAATATTAAAGTCTGAAAAAAGCCAGGGGTTTGGGGGCTGCAGGCACCCAGTGGGGCCCAGGGGCAGGGAGCTAATGATTTTTGGCTTTTTTTTTTATACCCCAAAACCATTAATTTTATCAGCAAAAAGTTGCAATGTATTTGGAAATAAATTCCCCTTCTTGGTGGACTACCAGGTGAAAATGATTAATATGGTACAAGAGACCTTGTTTTTAATCAATTCACATTTGATGATTTCAAAAAATCAATGCACCTTTTAATATAAACGAGCTCTACAGTATTATATTTCTGCATTTTTGCTATTCATGTCTTTGAATACTCTAATCCTTTAAAATGAAGTGCAAACCAGAAAAAAAGTTCTATCATATAATTCTCTTAAGCTTTCTTTTGATGTTATCATGGTAGCAGAAGGTCTTGCATATTAAGCAGGCAACATTCAACATCACTTATCACTGCCCTTTCAACTGTTGTGTGTACTAACTAGGTTTTATCTGGACAGGATGTTGTGTAATGTAATACAGATACCATATGGTCAATTTGAAGATCAAGATGGTGATTTTGAATTAAAGAACAGGCATGTACAATGGGCATTACATATTGGAATTTTTTTTTTAAATCAAAAACTATAAGGTCATCTCAGCCTAAAGTTTGGGCAGACGCTCCTGCGCGGCACATGCCAGCAAGTCTGTCCCCCTATGAAATGAGCAATAAGTAGGAGAGCTATACACGGTATCGTACCTAAAATTTTATCAGAAATATAGATATGATACTATGATTCTCCCCAACATGCTACATTAGATAAGCTAACCCCATTTATAAAAGATACACACTTATATATGACATGTATTTGATATATGCGATATATATGATGTATATTCATACATTGTTACTTTACGGAAATCTTCAGTAAGTTTGGTCTTTTCATGACAGCCTGTTGTAGACCTAAATATAATGCACATGAAATGACACTCCTCACCTCAACATGTCCTTTACAATCATTTAAGCCACCATGGGCAATGCTGAAATCACTGCTGCAAACAGTACAGTACATCGCGCGAAACTGTCATTATTGTTGACCCTTATTAGACAGGGAGATTCTTTTGTGTAATCTGAGGTGAAGTGGGTTTTGTATTTTGGTTTTTTGGGGCGCATGCTCTCTCTCTCTCTCTGCCACGGCGATCCTGTAGGCTGCACCGACTCAACTGAAAACTTCGGTCCTCGAGAAAAGAGAAGCCCTCCCACACTGAAAGCTGATTGGCTTATTTTGCTGAGTAACCCAATCAGGATGCTCTTTGTCTAGCATGCGCTCTCTCTCGTGCTCCCTCGCGCACTCCATCATATGCGCGAGGCAGACATTAATGTTTCGCGCTTGCTCGCTTGCTCTAGATTCTGGGAGATATTCTCCAATGTGCGGGCATCAGGGAGCCTCTATCAATATGCGGGAGACTCCCGGAACTTCCAGGACACTTGGGATGTCTGCGTTATAAGGTGACCACAGATCGTTAACCATACCCCCCCCCCGAGAATTTCTCAATGGGTTTACATCAATCTCAAAAACGATCATTTTGGTCTGAAAAAGTCGGAAATCCGCCGATCGGCAGAAAATTCTCATCCCTGGTTATTTTTAATTAGCACGCCTCTCCGTCTGTCTCTGTGTGCGCGCGCGCGAACGAGAAGAAAGAGCACTATGAATGAACAGAAGGATACGCAACAGAATTTTTTTTTTTTTTAAAATCGCGAGTCTGATTGTGTGGCGCTAGGAATCCATTGTGTGGCGCTGCGCCACACAGTGGTCTATGTATGGGAAACCCTGCTGTTGATGTGCCTGACTATAGAAAACTGAGGCTGTTCTCTGGTTTACGGCCTGTTCCCCCAGGCGAGGGAGAATATGAGGCCTGGATGGAGCAGGCTACTCAGATGATTACTGAGTGGCAGTGCAGTGATGCTGCTAAGCGACAGCGCATTGTTGAGAGTTTGCGTGGGCCTGCTGTGGATATAGTAAGGTTCTTGAAAGTCAGTAGCCCATCTGCTACTGCTACTGATTACTTAACCGCTCTCGACACTACTTACGGATTGACTGAGAGTGGGGCAGACCTTATGGGATTGAAGCTGCAGGCCTGAATCGTGCACGTCTGGAGCAGTTGTTCAAGGGTGCTCTCACCACTGACATTGTGGCTCTACGTGTGCGACTTCTGCACGCTTTGCAAGCTCCGCCTTCTTTTTCACAGTTAATGCGAAATGTGAGAGAGGAAGAGCACTGGGTAAGTGCAAGGGAGAGTGCAAAGGTTTCTGTGGCCTCATCTACGTTTCGCCAGATTCCTGTGACTGCTGCTGTCGCTCTTCCTCATGTGCCTGTTACTCCCCTGACGTCTGAGGTTGACAGTCTGAGGAAAGAGGTCAAGGAGCTGACATCTTTAGTAACTAAACTTTTGACTGCTACTACCGTGGCTCCTGAAAATCCTCAAGTCTCACAGTTTGGCGTAAGCCACAGCACAGAAACCACTGCCCCAGCTGTTCCCACAAGAGCTGTTTCTTCGAACCTGCTGAAGTCTACGGCATCCTCTTCTGTTCCTGCCATTTTTTGTTACAAGTGTGGAGAAGACGGCCACACCAAGCGAGAGTGCACACGTCCTGAGAACTTGAGGGTAGTGAATCAGAAGCCGCTTAAAAGGGTCATGCAGCAGGGAAACTTCCCCGGAGCTCAGTGAAGGAATGGCACAGAGCTCCATCACACAAAACACGTTCCGCTCGTTGTTCACCTCCAATCAAAGTCAGCCAATCACAACTGCCGTCTGGGTTAGTGGGGCCCTCGGCTGAGGTGCCCGTGCAAATAGAAGGTATTTATGCTAAAGCTCTGCTTGATAGTGGTTCTCAGGTCACCATCTTGTATCATAGCTTTTATAATGCATATTTGAAGCATTTGCCACTGCAGCCAGTGGAAAATCTGGAAATATGGGGTTTGAGCTCTCACAAATACCCATATGATGGATATTTGCCTCTTAGGCTCGAGTTCACTGAAGCGGTCACTGGTGTGCCTCAGGTGGTGGACACTTTAGCTCTTGTGTGTCCTGACCCTCAGACAAAAGAGGGTATAGCCATTTTGGTAGGCACAAACACTCACTTAGTGAAGAAGTTGTTCCACTCTTGTCGTGAACAGGCAGGTGACGGGTTTCTTAACACGCTGACCATACACCCTGTGATGAAAGAGGTTTTTGAGTCCATTAAGCACACAGGTGTATCACCGAAGGATGTGGATAAACACGGTACTGTGTGGTTCACGAAACCTAAGCCTGTTGTTTTAAAGCCTGGGCAGGAGCTGCAGCTTTCAGGACTGCCCAAGTTTCCTGGTGAACTCAATGACTCTTTAGTCCTGGTAGACCAGCCTTTTAGTGCTGATGATGCATCTGTCCCTGAGCTTGAGGTTCGGCCTGAAGTCCATCCAGTCTCTGCTGTGTCCTGCCGTCGTATTACGGTAAATGTGAGGAATGTTTCTTCCAGGGATGTTTTTGTGAAGAGAGGTAGTCCCCTCACTCACATATACCCTGTAGAGATGGTGCCACAGTTTCCGTCCACTTGCAGTCCCATAGCTGCTGGTGAGTTTACTTCTGCTTCTTTTGATTTTGGCACTTCTATGCCAGAGGAGGCAAAACATTGCCTCTGCGAGAAGATGTTGCAGAGGAAGGAAGTGTTCTCTTGTAGCGAGTGGGATGTAGGCTGCTCAAAAAGCACTCAGCATGAAATCAGGTTAAATGACTCGCGGCCTTTTCGGGAGCGATCTCGACATTTAGCTCCTGCTGATCTAGAGGATGTGTGTCAGCATTTGTTGGAGCTCCAGAATCATGGCATCATTTCGGAGTCTCGGAGTCCGTATGCTTCGCCCATTGTTGTAGTGCGCAAGAAGTCAGGTAAAGTCAGGATGTGCATTGATTATAGAACGCTTAACCAGCGGACCATCCCTGACCAGCACACGGTTCCCAGGATCGAAGACGCCCTCCATTGTCTCTCTGGTAGTAAATGGTTCTCGGTGTTGGACTTGAGAAGTGGCTACTACCAGATTCCCATGAGCGAGGCTGATAAAGAAAAGACAGCGTTCATCTGTCCTTTAGGTTTCTATCAGTTTGAGCATATGCCTCAGGGAATCTGTGGTGCCCCTGCCACGTTCCAGAGAGTCATGGAGTGGACAGTCGGAGACATGAATTTTCTGGAGGTTCTGGTGTATTTAGATGACCTGATTGTCTTTGGTAGCACCTTGGAGGAGCATGAGGAGAGACTCTTAAAGGTTCTGGACAGGTTGATAGATGAAGGTCTCAAACTTTCATTGGATAAGTGTCAGTTTGGCAGGATGTCTGTATGTCGGGCACATAGTTTCACAGGATGGCATAGCCACTGACCCCTCCAAAATAGAGGCTGTTGTTTCATGGCCTCGACCACAGACTGTCACTGAGCTACAGTCATTTTTGGGTTTTTGTGGATATTGCCGTCGTTTTGTGAAGGGTTTTTCCACATTATGCCGACCGCTGAACGAGTTGCTGCAGGGCTGTCTGCCTCGGAAGAAGAGCTCGAGTTCACAGGCTGCTGTCATCGCTGTTTGTCGGCATTGTCCACTTACGACTTCAGCTTGAAGTACAGGCCTGGGCGGAGGAACATGGATGCTGACGCACTGTTGCGACGCCCTCACGTCAGTCTGTCCCCTGACGATGAGTGGCAAGAGATTCCCACCCCTGGAGTGCGAGCTATTTGTCAGGTGGTAGCCACACAGAGAGCTGGTTGTTCTTCATTCCCCCGGGTTGCTGATCAGATTTGCAGCCGTGAGTCAGCTGTTCCAACAGCATTCTGTCATGTTGCTGCTGTAGCACCTGATCAGTTGCCTACTTTTAGTTCTAGTGAGCTTCAAGAAGCTCAGAAAAGCGACCCTGTTATAGGAGATGTCTGGCAAGCTATAAGTCTGAAGAAGCCTGCTAGTGGTATCCTGACGCGGCATCCTGACTTTAAGATCCTGAAAAAGGAGTGGGCAAAGCTGTCTATTGACAAGGGACTGCTATACAGGACTGTTAAGCGGGGTGGTCAGTGCGTGAGACAACTGGTGCTCCCTAAGCAATTCCATGGTCTGGTTTTTAAGCTGCTGCACGACGATAGTGGCCACTTGGGGTTTGACAAGTCGTACAGTCTGGTTCGGGACAGGTTTTACTGGCCTCGTATGAAGCTTGATGCAGAGAAATACTGTAAGACATGTGAGCGCTGCATCAAGCGGAAAACATTGCCTCAGAGGGCTGCTCCTCTTTCCCACATACAGAGTTCTGGACCCATGGATTTGGTGTGCATAGATTTTCTTTCGATTGAGCCTGACTCTCGAAATGTTTGCAATGTGTTGGTTGTCACTGACCATTTCATGCGTTATGCACAAGCCTTTCCTACTAAGGACCAGACAGCTGTCACAGTGGCAAGGACTCTCTGGGAGAGAGATTTTATTCATTATGGCTTGCTCACCCGTATCCACTCCGACCAGGGTAGGAATTTCGAGAGTAGACCGGTGACTGAGATGTTGACCATGTTGGGTGTGAAAAAGTCAAGGACGTCTCCTTACCACCCACAGGGTGACCCACAACCTGAGAGGTTCAATAGGACTTTGTTAGACATGTTGGGCACCCTAGAGTCACATCAAAAGTCAAAGTGGAGTCAGCATATAGCACATTTGATGTTTGGTCGGGAGGCTCGGCTCCCTGTTGATGTTTGCTTTGGTGTTTCATCTGATGATGCGTCATTTGCATCACATTTAAAGTATGTGACAAAGATGAAAGAGGAGTTGCAAGCTGCTTACCAGCTGGCATGTGCCTCTGCGGATAGGATGAATCAGAGCAACAAGGAGAGGTATGACCAGAAAGTTCGCTATCATAGCCTGAGTCCTGGGGATCGGGTTTTGATTAGAAATTTGGGTCTGAAAGGGAAGCAGAAGCTAGCGGATAGATGGAGCTCACGTCTTTACAGTGTTGATGGTCAGCTTTCTGACCTTCCTGTGTACAGGTTGACGCCTGTTGATGGTAATGGACCAGTCAAGGTGATGCACCGTAACCATATCTTGCCTTTAGGACAGGAGGTAAGACTAGGTCTAGTGGTCGCCACCGCTCCAGCCCTGGGCCCAAGGGCTGTGAAACAGAAGGGCAAGGGAAAATCGTAGGACTGGTGTCTCTGAGGTGTTGCCTCCTGTGGTACATGCACAGTCTAGCACTTCTGATTCTGATTCGGAGTATGGTTGTTATGCTGAGGATGCAGTGCAACATGCTCCTCTGACTGCTGGCATGCATAATGACCAGCCTTTACCAGATTCTACTGCGCCGTGTGTCTCCACCACAGTTAGAAGCCCTAGGTTAGTGCCCACACCTAGAGATGATGTGATAACTCCACTCAACCCTGCACTCCTTACCTCTCCACATAGGTCTCCTGAGGTAGTGAAGGATTTAGTAGCCACAGACCAGGATGTTAGCTGTCCTGATGTTCACTCTGTAGTTTACCCCGCAGCTCCCACAGACTCAGTTCCTCCCTTAGTACGTAGGTCACATAGGGATAGGAAGCCTACTGACCGCTTGACTTATAGCAAGCTAGGAGTGCAGAGCAGGAACGTTGTAGCATCACACTTTGCACTTGCTGAGCCATTCCCTGCACGGTATAATGTTTCTCATGCCTGGTGGTGTAATCCGCAGGCTCTTTGCAGTACATGCACAGACCGGCCATTCCTTATGCCATGCACTTCACCTGCCTTTACACCCATAGCTAGTTTTTAAGCAATAGGCCATGTTTGTTTTGGGTCTTTGTTTTGTTTCGCTTTTTGTTTTCTTACCTATTTTTCCTGTTCACCTTATAATATATGTAACCCAGCATGGGGGGATGCTGTTTCTTTGGTGGGGGGAGAGTGTAAGGTCCTCTAAAATAACACTGTATTTTATACTCTATGTTGGATTGCCCTATTTTCTGTGTAATTAACTCCATTTACCATAATGCCTTGTGGTTTGGAATATTTTCACTGTTCTGATGTGTTGTGACGTACTGTGCATTTGGACCAATCAGACTTATTTGCTCGTTGTATTTTTATTTGAAGTTTGATGTCAGCCAATGGTAATTGGTATATGTTTAATGCCCGCGAGTTCGCGGGCTTTTTGAATGCTCCATCACTTCGCGAGAGAGAAGCTCACATGAGTTCCTGCCTGCAGCAGAGGAGAGAGAGATCGCGTTGTTTGTGAGCTCGATTTCAGCACTGATTTTGCAGAGAGTATTTTTATAGTTTGGCCTGCTTGTGGCCATAACGTGTACCTGGGACTCCGGTGTCACTCCAGTGAGTGATCTTGCTGTTTTTTTTTTCCGCGGACACATCTGCCCTCCGTTGCGGGCCCCACCGGAGCGCTTTCGTCAGTTCCCAGGGACTCACTGTGTCGGGACCGGGACCCAGCCGGCTACCGAGGGGTTTGGGGTGAGCAGCATCTTGTTTGAGCGAGCTAACCCACAGCAGTAGCTAGCCCTCTGCTCAGGAGCATCTGCTGCGTGACTGTACCGACATCTGTAACCTGATCCATCTGGTCTGACCGGTGGATTGTGAGTAACGCGAACCCACACTTACACTGACACACACACACACGTTCCTCTGGTCTCGCCTGGATAGCCAGCGTTTTAGAAGGGCATTGCAGCGGTTGCTGTTCTGCCCGCAGTTCAGAGAGCTGCCACCTGTGCACCAACGGGCCCCACTGCGCGCGTTTTTTCTTTTCCACTTCTTTTCTTTGGATACTTTTACCCAGTTTATTTTCTTACTATGTACTGCTGGTATACACACTGTTGATGTGCTATCTGTAACATCTCTATGATGTAGGCTAATTGTTTCCGCTCTTCTTGTGCAGGTGTTACTATTTTATTCATATTGGTGATTCTTCTTTGGGAAGAATTTATTATCAAATAATATATCTTATTATTATTATTAATAAATATAATCATTATTATTATTATTTAATTATATCTTGGGGCGGCACGGTGGTGTAGTGGTTAGCGCTGTCGCCTCACAGCAAGAAGGTCCTGGGTTCGAGCCCCGGGGCCGGCGAGGGCCTTTCTGTGTGGAGTTTGCATGTTCTCCCCGTGTCCGCGTGGGTTTCCTCCGGGTGCTCCGGTTTCCCCCACAGTCCAAAGACATGCAGGTTAGGTTAACTGGTGACTCTAAATTGACCGTAGGTGTGAATGTGAGTGTGAATGGTTGTCTGTGTCTATGTGTCAGCCCTGTGATGACCTGGCGACTTGTCCAGGGTGTACCCCGCCTTTCGCCCGTAGTCAGCTGGGATAGGCTCCAGCTTGCCTGCGACCCTGTAGAAGGATAAAGCGGCTAGAGATAATGAGATGAGATGAGATTCATGCTTATTATTCTCTCTATCTACTCATACTTGTACCCTTATGGTATCAGGAATCTCAGCCAGCTCACCACTCCACCGCTGAGAACTTAGGACCCTGTTGTGCCATTATTTATTGGGATTTAGGGTAACTCTTTAGTAGCCTATAGCCTACTGTGCTGGGTGATCAGCACCTGTTAAAAAGGGGAAAAGGGGTTACATATATATAATGTGTGTGTGTATAATATGAAGTCCATTCTCAGTATTCCATAAAAAACTATTTAGATTTGTCTTAATTATAAACATACAACAGCTCACCTGTTCTCTCTCCTTCCCTTTGTGTTTTCAGTTCAGTTTTGACCACACCCCTTCACAGTTTAAACCTGTGCATAATAATTAGCTTCAAAGTGATGTGTGGTTATAAATATTGACAATTGTTTGCATTCTTCTTTTTAAAGTTTGGGAAGAGTATAGACAGCAGCTCAAAGTGTCAAACTTGGCTGTGGAGCCAGGAATCAAAGAGACAGCAATTGTTCATCATAGCAGGAGACAGCACTTCATTAAAAGATGTTGAAAAACAGAAAATTAGAGGCGAGGGGACTCTGGGACAGTAACACTGAATTCCTTCTGGCTGTAGCAGGAGACATCGTGGGTCTGGGCAATGTTTGGAGATTCCCCTACCTCTGCTACAGGAATGGAGGAGGCAAGAGCACTGAAAGGAGTATTATACTGTCTATTATCTTTTTTTTATACTGTATATTGTATTAATGATTCATTGTGCTTTCTCTGATGTAATAATGTCACAAAACATTCAACTACAAGAACAGAATTTTAGTATGTACAAATATTTTGTGACTAATTCGGAGGTTGCCATTGTTTGTATATTATTAGGGGTGTTTTTGGTGCCCTAGTTGGTGTTTGCTGTGACCTGTGGTTTGCCCCTCTTCCTTCTGGAAACTGCTATGGGACAGTACACACAAGAGGGGGCATCACATGCTGGCAACATATCTGCCCACTGACTGAGGGTAAGTGACATAATCGTGCGTTGTGTTCATAGACGACCCCATGGATCTGTATTCAAAGTCAACTTGTGAAAAATATTTATTATGTAACAATCAAGTGTCTGTGTCTTGAACTTCATATTTTTGTGTCTCAGTGAGACATGCAGAATGATGATCATGTGAGCCACTCAAAGTCCTTACATTCACTGAAGGAATGAGTAGAAAAATTGCACAAATTATGTGCAGTATTCTACACATTTTGTCAAAATTAAATAAAACAAACAACACACAAACAAACAACAACAACAACAACAACAACAAAAACCCCTCACTCACTCACTCACTCACTCACTCACTCACTCACTCACTCACTCTGGTTTCTCATAACAAAAAGTTCTCTCATAACATTTAAACTGAACAAAGATAAAGATCTTACTTTGGATTTCTGAGACCCTGAACTCAAACACAAAACACTGTTCTGGTTCTCTCTCTGGGAATCCATACATGAGTGGATTGACCCCAGTTTCTCTGCAAGCACAGGAGTTAGTAGGCCAGACTTTTCATGCGTTACCTTCTGGTTCTACCTGACTCCTCTCCGCCCACAGCCGACACTTGGTCATATCCCTCTGCCAAAACATATTAATGCAAATTACATGTCAGATTTAAACTGGCTCAGAGCTTCAAAACATCAAATACATTCAATGAATATTTATACACTCAAAACATTATTAGTTGTTTGACATGAACATACTTATTTGATTAGAAATAGGGCAAGATATATTCACACTGATTAAAATACTTATTATTCTAATGTTTCTACAGGCACACACAAACATTGGTCTGGGAATAAATTGATTCTTAAACACCGTTTCTCTTACTAAGGAGCATCTTCTGCCCACATGGTGACTGCATTTTTTTGTGTGTGCGTGCAAATGCACTTGTGCACGTTTCCTGAATGTTTCATTGTTTCAGTTCGCTTAAATGTTCATTTGCGGCAAAGATCTTTTCAGTAGCGACAATAAAATACTGAGTCTGGGGAAAAGGGAGAAACTTTGATCAAGTGATCAGTTCATAAAATTGTTTTCATTGTTCTCTGTTCCAATGAAGACTCATTTCCTTGGGAGTTAGTTTAAGGTCAGTAGAAGTAAACCATTGTGTCTTAGGTGCCAGATGCTTGTCAAGGTGCTGGCAGACTGGGTTTAACAAACATCTTATGCATTCTAGCATCTTCCCAGGGTTGTATGATCACCTTGGTACAGATAACGAGACAGCAGTAATCTGTGTAGTGTTTGAAACAAACTCCTCTGAGGTACTAATTTGCTGAATATGTCTTTTTAAAAGAATCCAACATTTTGAGAGTTGTCATTGATAAACATTTTTGATTTAATATTTCACCATGGCTGGGTTTTGATTCTACATGAGCATGACCAAGATGCTTCTGTTTATCTGAGACTCTGAAACATGTTGAACAATTAATTCATTAGGTACGGTGAAGCAAGACCATGAAGGTATTTAAAAATGAGAAAATGGAGCTACTGGTAACCAATTTAGCTGTTTAAAAACAGATGAATTCTTCTACATGTCAAGATTACTGCAGCATTATTTTTCACTCTCTGTAAACCAGATAAGAGTCTTACAGTCATCCAGATGAGTTGACAAAAATGCATGTACGTTTCTCACTATCAGCAGTCAAAAGAATGTAACAGAGATAGATAATTAGTGATAAAGCTTTTTGGTAAACCAGTGAAGAGAGGCTTACAGTAATCCAGACAGGTTGAAAAAAAAGGCATGTATAAATTTTGTCACTATCAGTAGTTGAGAGAATGTCACAGACCTTGGATATTATTTTAAAGGTAAGCAAATGCTGTTTTGCAGACATTACTTCTGCAGGTAATAAAGCTGAGGTTGTTATCAGAAATAACTGGTTTTGATGCAGTGTTTAGTCTTCTCAGACAGGGACATCAGCTAAACCAGCATGTCCTTTCTATACATTTAATTTCCTCGAAGAAGGATTTCATTTTTATCATTGTTTAGCTGCAGAAAATGACACATCCAGCACCTGATGTTCAACAAATTTCCTCTTCCTCTAGCACAAATTTCACAAGCACTTTGGAAATCAGCCATAAGAACACAAGAGCTTGGGCAGCGATGTCTTGTGCAAAGTTCTAGTTCATTCCAATGGTGTTCAGTGGGGTTGAGTTCCAGGCTCTGTGCAGGCCACTCGAGTTCATCCACACCAAACTTTGAACTTTATGGAGCTAGCTTTGTGCACAGGGTCATGCTGGAACAGGATTGGGCCTCTTGGTTTGATTGAAAGGAAAATGTAATGTAACTGCATATTGTGACATCCTGAGAGGCTGCGTCTTGGAGGGGCGCTATATTCCGCGCAGATGGCTCCAACAACAAGCAGCTATAACTCCATCTGGTGGTGGAGTTGGGAACTTCACCCCTCAGCACACAACACGGCAACACACCTGTGGCCAATGAGGGCCTAATGAGCCAGAGGGCTTTGTGAGAGCTCAAAACTCCCAGTGTGAATGTGGAGGGGAGAGGTTTATGGACTCTTGTTGCTGAGAGGAATTTTTGTTGAAAAGCTTATCTGGAATTCTTACCTGAAGGATTTTGCACTGAAGTACTTACCTGTGGTATGAATGCCTGCTACTGGACTGCCACCGGGCTGAAGACTACAGGGATTATTGACTGGACTCAAAGTAAGGCAGAAGACTTTGTTTGTTCTGTGAAAAGGTTATTGGACTGAAGGAAACCTGCTTATAACTTTATTCTAAAGCCAGAGACATTGAGTTTGACTTTTGGGAATCCATCCTCATTTTTGGAATTTGAGATACCTTTTCTGTTTAATCTCCTGGCATTGCATTAAAAACCTTGGTTTTATTCTAACCTTTGTATCCTTGCACTAATTGAAGGGTCCTGCTGACAGCCAGTCAGCCTCTTGTGATATCATAATATAAAGACATTCCAAACAATTGTATCCTTCAAACTCTGGGGCCATAGTTGAGGGAAGGCTCATATATGGGTTTAAATTTCAGGTGTTCACATACGTTAGGTCACACAGTGTACTTGTCCTATGCAACATTTAGGCACTTTAGACCCCAGGGAATATTACTTACTGGCTCCATGTCCTCTTTCAGGTGTTGGCTATGCAGGCCAAGTGATTCAACTGTATGGCTGCATGTGTTGCATCATAATCCTGGCCTGGGCATTGCTCTATTTGGTCTCATCCTTCAAGTCTCAGCTTCCCTGGGCCAGCTGTGACATCTGGAACACAAGTATGAAATGGGAACAAGAGTGCCTTAAATTGATTAAACAGATCATCTAGCCTTGCTATATAAGCAATGTTATATTTACTTGTTTTCCTATTTTCTTAGAGCTTTTTTTTCTGCTTTCAACACCTGATGCTCATTTGAGGACTGGTTAGTGTCGACCCTGTCTCATTTAGGAGCCCCTTAGCTCTGCCCTGTTCCCTGTCTCCTTATTATGTGTTTATTCAGCAGGTGATTGGGGTGCAGGTGCGGAGAGTTGGCTTAACAAGGGGCCTGGCCTTTTAAAAAGATCAGCTGGCCAGGAGGAGTGGGGCTTCCTCCTTCCAGGCATTTTTGGGGTTTTGGTTTGTTGTTTGGACATAGTCCTTAGTACATTATATTTTTATTTTTCATACTACTGACTTTTATCTATTACTTAAATACATTTCTATATCAAATTATATTACTACGTGTGGTCTCCCTTTATGTTGCACTTGTTTGAGCCAGCAGGTGTAACATATGGGGGCTCGTCCGGTTTTGGAACCGATTTTGGGTAAACTAGCGCATTAAATTGGTGGGGGACTCGCGTAGTATTTTTGTATATTTTGATACATTTTCGTTTGGGTTTTTGGTTAAATTGTTTGTTTGTTTGGGGGAGGAGGAAGTCTCATCGTTCTAGTACCAAGTATTTTGGCTGAGGCAATTGCCCCTTGATTGCTGAGGTAACGCAGGTGGATTAGATTCACCGGAGTAACGTGCAAACCTTGCGGTAGGAGTAGAGCGCCTAACGCTGTTTGTTTTTTTAGTTTATTTTAGTTTTTTGTGTTTGGGAGTCGAACGCGGGGGGGGGGGTTCTTCGGAACTCAATCGTATGGGGGCTCCTGAAGACTAGGTTAGTTTTAATTAGGGATTTCTGTTGAGTTAGGTGCGGGGCTACTCCTGTGCGTTTTAACTTTCAGCAATTGTGGGACATGCGCCTCAAGGAATGGTTGATATGCATGTAAAGGGCATTTGGTAAATAGTATTGGGCAGCTACTTTTGGCCTAGTAATTCGGGCAGCTATTTTTGGTTTTGGCATTTGGTAAGTAGGCTAGTAACTTGGTTAGGTGCGTGGTAAGTAGTTTGGCATTTGGTAAATTTGGTCAGGACAGTTTGGCAACTTTTGGATCGGTTGTGAGTGTTATTTGGTCATTTTTGTATTGACATTTGGTAAGTTGTGTCATGGATAGTGTGAGCGCATTTGTGGATTCTCCGTCGGAGGAGGCATTAAATGGTTTGACGAAGGCTCAACTTTGGGAGGTAGCTGCACATTTTGAGTTTGTGACAGATTTACCCAAGACTTTAAGAAAGGATGAATTGAGACTGGCTGTAAAAGACAAATTGGTAAAATTGGAGATGTTAGATTTTTCCAAAATGATACCTTTTAGTGTACCAGTATTGGGTGCACCTGTAGTTCCGTCTACAACACATTTTAACTTTTGAGCAGCAGAAGGAACTAATTAAGTTTCAATTAGAGAGAGATCGACTGGCTGCTGATGTCCGTGATAAAGACCGGCAGCTGGAATATGAAAAGTTACGTAGGGGTGTGGACGCGAATAGCGCTGGAAATACCGGCGATTCTAAGGAATGTAATGTAGCAAATATGGTTAAACTTCTGCCTAAATTCAACGATAGAGATCTTGAAACTTTTTTCGCATTGTTTGAAAATCTGGCTGTTGATCGAAGGTGGAGTGACTCGGAGCGCACTTTGTTGTTGCAAAGTGTGCTCACGGGAAAAGCCCAGGATGCTTTCGTTGCGTTGAGTGCTGATGAGAGAAAGAAGTATGCATCGGTTAAAGGGGCTGTATTGAAAGCTTACGAGCTGGTCCCCGAGGCCTATCGTCAGAAGTTTAGACATTGGAGAAAAGGTGACAGGCAGCTGTATACAGATTTCGTTAGGGAGCTCACTACTTTTTTCAATCGTTGGTGTACAGCTGAAGGTGTCCATATATTCGAGACTGTGATTTAGTTTTGCTTGAGCAATTTAAAAACCCCATTCCTGATCGTATTGTAACTTATATTACGGAGCCGAAAGTTAAAACTGCCGCTGAAGCTGCGGTGTTGGCAGACGAGTTTGTTTTGATCCACAAGGGTAAGTTTGTTAATGATAATGGTGTCTTTTGGCAGTCGTGGCCCTCGTTATCATCGTTTTTCTGTTTCTAGGCAGTCTGCATATCCCAGTGTTACTGGGGATGACCAGTGTCGTTATTGTAACGAGCGCAGTCATTGGAAGAAAGAATGTCCTCTTTTGCAGGGAAAGGGTAGGGGTAGAATTGCTCCAGCTAAACCTGTGGGTGCTGCATCCTCTAAACCTGTGCGCGCTGCTTCCTCCAGGGGCGTGGGGACGCCACTGGAGGATGCGAGCGTTAGTAAGCTTGAAGAGGTGTTGACTAGTTCTGTGTGCAGTGTGTCAGCTGATGTGAGCGTTGACAGGTCGGTGATGGAGACAGAGTATAATGATGGCTATGAGCCATTTATTACAACTGGGTTTGTCTGTAGTGGGCAGCCAGCAGAAAGTGCCAGTAAAAATATTGCGTGACACTGGGGCTTCTGAGTCCTTTATAAAACAGGATGTGTTGCCAGTTAATGAACAGTCTGATACACACCGTTGCGTTCTGATTCGGGGGATAGGAATGCATACATTTTCTGTACCCTTACAGTTGAACTCAAAATTATTAGCCCCCCCTTAAATTTTGGAACATTTTCCCAAATATCCTCCAAATGTTTAAAGCATTGATAAAAATTGATATACACAAACAATCACCAGTACTATTCAGATGTTTGTGGTGCATTTTGGAATATGAAATTAGTTTTAGGCTGTCTTTATATGAAATATGGTAAAAATGAGTTGGTCAAAAATATTAGCCCCCATGTGGATTCTTGCTTTTAAAACACAGTTAATTAACCAATCAGCTTTTAAACAACACCTGTGCCATCAATTGGCTTCCTAGCAACACCTGTAGTCAATTGGCTCCATTCAACAGTTTAAAAGGACTCCAAGGAACAGGGCATTTGAATGAATGAGGAGGATTACTATTTGTCACAATGCCGAAGACTAAAGAAATAAGTCTTGAACTCCGACAAAAGATTGTGGAGGCTCATGACAAGGGCCAAGGCTACACTGCCATTTCGAAGAGGTTTACAGTCTCCAGAACTGCAGTTCGGTGCATCATTGCCAAGTACAAGGAGACAAATTCGGTCAAGAACAAACCTGGTCGTGGATGCAAGTGTAAGATCTCAAGAACTCTGGAAAGAAAAATTGTCAGAGATGTCCGTAAAGAGCCCCGTACATCTGCAAAGGAAATTGTTGCTGACCTGGCCTCTTCTGGAGTTTGTGTGTCAAGGCACACTGTTGTGAGGGCTCTTCATCGGAATGGGCTTCGGGGCTATCGTCCCAGAAGAACCCCCTTACTAAAACATCGTCACATCAAAGCCCGACTAAAGTTTGCCCGTGAGTACTTGAAGAAGAAAGATGAGTTTTGGAAGTCTGTGCTTTGGTCAGATGAGACGAAATTGGAGCTGTTTGGGCATATGGACATTGCCTATGTATGGCGAAGAAAGGGAGAGGCCTTCAACCCTGTGAACACAGTTCCCACAGTTAAACATGGTGGTGGCAGCATCATGCTGTGGGGCTGTTTTGCAGCCTCAGGTACAGGCAGTCTGGTTCGGGTGCATGGCACCATGAAAAAGGAAGATTACCCCTAAAAATACTGAAGGAAAACATGCAGAAGTCTGCTCTCACTTTGCACTTAGGTCGTCGTTGGGTCTTCCAGCAAGATAACGACCCAAAGCATACATCTAAAATAGTCCAGCAATACTTCAAGGATACCAAGACCAACGTCATACAGTGGCCTGCACAGAGCCCAGATCTCAATCCAATAGAAAACCTGTGGCAAGTGCTGAAAAAGAACGTCCATGCACGAAAGCCATCCAATTTGGGCCAGTTGGAACAGTTTGCAATGGAGGAATGGGCCAAAATTCCTCAGGAGACCTGTGCCAACCTAGTGAAAAACTATTCCAAGAGGTTGTTGTCAGTTGTGGGTCAAAAAGGGTACACAATTGACTACTAATGGTCAGGGGGCTAATAATTTTGAACATCTCACTTTTGCTGTTTTTGGTTGAAACTCAGTGTGATAATAAGATATCGTAATGAAACTTGTTGGACAATGTCTTCATAGTGCATTTATTTCAAGAATAAAAACATTTGTTGTCAATGGTCATTTTCATGGAGAAATCAAGAATTATGTTCAATTCCACAAGGGGGGCTAATAATTGAGTTCAACTGTACATAAACTTAATTTGGAATCCGATTTAATAAATGGGGAGGTTACGATGGCTGTTCAGCCCAAGTTACCGGTAGAAGGGGTGGATATTATACTGGGAAACAACCTGGCCGGTGGGCGGGTGTGGGCTGAGTCAGCGCCGCCACCTGTTGTAAGTGTAGTGCCATTGCCTGTGGTATCGGACGAATGTGGAGATCAGTTTCCTGATGTGTTCTGTGCCTGGGCTGTGACCCGTGCGCAGAGTCGCAGAAAAGATGTTAAGTTTAGTGCCATTTCTGTTCCAGTTTTGCCATCATCTTTGCCCCGGGAGGATCTTGTTGCAGCGCAGCAAGGGGATGAAGAGTTGGCAGGGGTGTTGAGTGGGGCGTTGCCTGTAGAAGATGTGAATTCTTATACGAGTGGTTATTTTGTTATTGATGGGGTATTAGTGCGTAAATGGTCTGCTTATGGGGATGCTGACCCAGTATTGCAATTGGTGGTACCGGTGAAATTTCGGGAGTTGGTGTTAGTCAGCTCATGGTGATGTCGCGGGACACTTTGGTACATCTTACGCACACCAGAGATTGTTACAGCATTTTTATTGGCTGAAGATTAAAAAGTGTGGCTGAGTATGTTCAGACATGCCATGTTTGTCAATTGACAGGGAAGCCAAATCAGACAATTAAGTCTGCGCCGTTACATCCCATCCCTGTGGTGGGGCAACCATTTGAACATCTAATTGTTGATTGCGTAGGTCCATTGCCGCCATCGAAGTCTGGGTGCGCCTACTTGTTAACTGTTATGTGTCAGGCCACGCGGTACCCAGCGGCCTATCCGTTACGCACCATTACCATTCGTTCTGTGGTTAAAGCGCTGTCTCAATTCATGTCCACATTTGGTATACCAAAAATCGTGCAAAGTGACCGTGGTAGTAATTTCACCTCGGGTTTGTTCAAGGAAGTTTTGAATCAGCTCCACGTTAAACATAGGGTAAGTAGCGCATATCATGCGCAGAGTCAGGGAGCTTTAGAGCGTTTCCATTGTACGTTAAAATCTTTATTGCACGCTTACTGTGTGGAGTTGAATAAAGATTGGGAGGAGGGTCTTCCTTGGCTCCTACTAGCTGCTCGTGATGTTACTCAGGAGAGCATGGGATTCAGCCCAAATGATTTGGTGTTTGCACACAAAGTTCATGGACCTCTTTCTGTGTTGAGGGAGTGGAGCAGGTGGAGCCCCCTGTAAACTTAATTGATTATGTGCACGGTTTTAGAAGAAAGTTATTGTTTGCGTGGAAACTGTCTAAGGAAAATTTGTCCAAAGCACAGAAAAAAATGAAGCGCCTGTATGACCGACGCACTGTAGGGCATGTATTTAACACTGGGGATCAGGTTCTGGCTTTGCTTCCAGTGTCGGGCTCGCCTTTCTGTGCTAAGTTTTCGGGTCCTTATGTAGTTGTGCATCAGGTGACGGAGTTAGATTATTTATTGTCCATTCCAGATCGTAGAAGGGCTACTCAGTTGTGCCATGTTAATCTTTTAAAGCCCTACTATGCTCCCGCTTTGAAGACAGACTTTGGTGGTGGGAGTACCAAGGCTGTCGGTTTGGCTGTGGTGAGCGAAGTGGAGGCGGAGTCTCAGGATGTGGCGGCTCCTGAGGATGTAAGTGCTTTGGGTACAGTGTGGCAACCGCGACTGAAATTCTGAAATGTTGTCGAATTTGGATTGTTTGGTCACTTGTCTTCTGAACAGCAAGGCCAATTGAAATCTGATTTGTGAATTCGATGCTTCGTTTTCTGATGTGCCTACCTGTACTGATGTTATTCAACATTACATTGTGGTTGAGAATAGTCAGCCCATTCGTCAACGTTTTTACCGGGTGCCGCCCGAGAAAGAGAGATACTTGGAAGCCAAGGTGCAATATTTGTTAGATCATGGCTTGGCTAAGCCTTCCTATTCCAGCTGGTCGTCACCATGTTTGTTAGTTGCTAAACCGGATAACACATTTCGGTTTTGCACTGACTATCGTAAGGTGAACAAGGTTACTAAGCCTGATTCCTTTCTGCTTCCAAGGATGGAAGACTGTATTGATAGGGTGGGCTCAGCTCACTTTGTCAGTAAGTTTGATCTCTTAAAGGGGTATTATCAGGTTCCATTGACGCCGCGAGCCCAAGAAATTTCTGCATTTATAACGCCATCAGGGTTGTATTCGTATAATGTCATGAGCTTCGGATTACGCAACGCACCTTCCACCTTTCAGCAGCTCATGAATCGAGTTGTTGCCGGGTTGGAGGGTTGTGCTGTTTATCTCGATGATGTTGACATAGTGATACTTGGGAAGAACACCTGTCTTGTATTAGATCATTTTTTGAGCGCTTGCGTGCTGCAAAGCTTACTGTTAACCTTGCCAAGTGCGAGTTTGCTCGTGCTACTGTGGTGTACCTGGGTAAGGTTGTGGGTCAGGGTCAAGTCTGCCCAGTCCGAGCCAAGGTACAGGCTATTGATGCGTTTCCCCCACCTACCTCGAAAAAAGAATTGAGATTTTTAGGTATGGTGGGTTATCGTAGTTTTTGTGCCAATTTTTCCGCTGTTGTCGCTCCATTGACTGCGCTTTTGAAAAAAAATTTTAAGTTTCTTTGGTCTCTAGATTGTCAGACTGCGTTTGAAAATGCGAAGTTGCTATTGAGCACCGCTCCTGTTCTGGCTGCTCCTAGGCTTAATGTGCCTTTTCAGTTACAGGTGGATGCAAGCCAAGTGGGTGCTGGAGTGGTTTTGTTGCAGTTAGATAAAGCAGACATTGCGCGTCCAGTAGGTTATTTTTCTAAAAAGTTCAATAGACATCAATTGAATTATTCTGTTATTGAAAAGGAGGCGCTAGCGTTGGTTTGGGCTCTGCAACACTTTGATGTTTATGTGGGTGGAGGGGTTTGACCAGTGGTGGTCTATTCTGACCACAACCCGCTCACATTTCTCCATTCGTTGCAGAGCCCTAACCAGCGTCTTATGCGCTGGGCATTGGTTCTCCAGCCGTATAACTTAGAAATTCGTCATATTAGGGGGGTGGAAAATGTCATGGCTGATGCTTTGTCACAATCTCCTATGGGTGACTAATTTCTTAATTGCATATCTGATCATGTCAGAAGCGAATGTGTCTGTCTCATTTCCGCCTGCCTTAAATAGCTGCCTGGTGCCGAGGTTTGCCGGTGGGTGGGGAGAGTGTGACGCAGGAGGGTGCTGACTGTGATTGGATGTTGTGTATCTCGTTATGGCTGGAATGTGTGAGATTTTGAATTTGTTGTTTAATATTTGCTGTGCCCTTAGTGTTTGATTTGCATGTAGTTATGTATTGTGGTATTTAGGTATTTGGAATAATGTGTATTATTGCTGTATTGTCTAAGTGGTTATATTGACAGAGACCCACAGGGGTGTGTCTCTGTTTTAAGGAGGGGGGTGTCACAACCCTGTCTCATTTAGGAGCCCCTTAGCTCTGCCCTGTTCCCTGTCTCCTTATTATGTGTTTATTCAGCAGGTGATTGGGGTGCAGGTGCAGAGAGTTGGCTTAACAAGGGGCCTGGCCTTTTAAAAAGATCAGCTGGCCAGGAGGAGTGGGGCTTCCTCCTTCCAGGCATTTTTGGGGTTTTGGTTTGTTGTTTGGACATAGTCCTTAGTACATATTTTTATTTTTCATACTACTGATTTTTATCTATTACTTAAATTTCTATATCAAATTATATTACTACGTGTGGTCTCCCTTTATGTTGCACTTGTTTGAGCCAGCAGGTGTAACATTAGGGAAATCTTACCTAGAGAAATTCTGTATATTTTAGAAAAATATGGCTTGGGTGGCACATTGAGGTTCAAATCTGAACTTGGGATTCCATCTGTGGTGTTCTACTTCCTGTGTCTACATTTTAATTTTACACTTTGGGTTTCTCCTCCTGTCCAAAAAACGTTTTAGTAAGTGGATTAACTACTCCAAAGTGTGCACTGGTGTAAATGGTTGTATATCTGATGTCCAGTGATTGCCTTGCACCCAGTGTTCCCAGCACAGGTTCTTGTTTGACTGCCACCCGATCAAGGACAAATTTCTTTCATATGAATTAATTCACATTTTCTGGTTGACTCTCTATGAAATGTTTATTTACACTCAACCCTCCCAAAACAAACAAACAACTGCAAGAAGCTATGGTACAAACCTAGAAAAGCATCCCAACAGAAGAATGCAGTTTGATGTCGTCTGTGGGACCTTGGTTTGATGCAGTTATTACAAGCAATGGATATTTAGTGATTTATTCCATGAAATCGAGTCATACATGAGCTGATAGCTATAAGCCATGGATGACTAGATTGAGTGGAATAATTATATCCACATTCACTGGATTTTGAGAAACAGCATTTTTGTTTTTATTTTTTGCAATTTCGATAAAAAATCTTTATACAAAACATCCACAATCATTTCCGCTTAGCCGGACTCCTTAACCTGTCAATGGCTACACGAATTGACTTTACTGTTTTTTGGTAGAAAGTTGCATCTTGCTGTCATGCTGAGGTATAGAATAGCTTGTAGACATTTAATTCTTCCTTGGACATTTCAGTGATGTAATTTTCAAACTTCTTTGAGCTTTTGAACCAGTCTAAACAATTTCAACGAATTTTAATGCTAAAGGTGAAGAATCGAACAAACTGGCACAATGACAGAAGGAATTTGTGAAAAATGCTAATAATAAATCTTGAAAAATAAAAATGTGTTCTTGCCATCAAATATTTTCATTCTATATTGTTGCTTTTTTCCAAGTAGAATTTTTTCATCCTTGGTTGGTCCAGCAAAACACTCCGTCACTGTTTTTCTCTATTCACAATATATGAGCTGATAGCCTTGTAGAGTATCCAATTAGAGCGCATGATTGCTCATCCAGTGAATGTAGATATAATAATGTTGTTCACTTTATTTTAATTCAAGGGGATCTGTTGAGATACTTTTGCTCAATTAAAATCAAACGTGTCATGGTCTAAGTTGTATGGTAACACATCAAGATGGAAATATCAGGAAATAAATTCTTGTATTCACTTAATGATCTCAAACCCAAATGAATTGGCCTTGCTGTTCCAATACTTTGAGTGGATGGATGGATAGATATACAGTGGTATGCAAATGTTTGGGCACCCTTGATCAAAATTGGTTATTGTGAATAGTTAAGCAAGTTGAAGATGACATGATCTCCATAAAGTTAAAGATGACTCATTCCCTTTATTTGAAGCAAAAACAATTTCTCATCTTTTACATTTTCAAAATGACAAAGGAAAAGGGCTTGAAGCAAAAGTTTGGGCACCCTTCATGGTTGGTACTTGGTAACACCCCCTTTGGCAAGTATCACAGCTTGTAAACACTTTTTGTAGTCAGCTAATAATCTCAGTTCTTACCTGGGGGATTTTCACACATTTGTCCTTGCAAAAGGCTTCCAGTTCTACAAGTTTCTTGGGCTGTCTTGCATGCACTGTTTTTGAGATCTATCCACAGATTTTCAATGATGTCTAGGTCAGGGGACTGTGAGGGCCATGGCAAAACCTTCAGCTTGTGCCTCTTGAGGTATTCCATTGTAGATTTTGAGGTGTGTTTTTGGATCATCGTCTTGCTGTAGGACCCATCCTCTTTTTAACTTCAACTTTTTTTTACAGATGGTGTGATGTTTGCTTCCAGAATTTGCTGGTATTTATTCGAATCCATGCTTCCCTCAACCAATGAAATGTACCCTGCACCACTGGCTGCAACACAACCCCAAAGCATGATTGATCCACACCCATGCTTCAGAGATGGAGAGATGTTCTTTTCCTGGAATTTAGCACTTTTTTTTTTTTCTCCAAATATACCTTTGCACATTGTGGCCAGAAAGTTCTTGTGGCAGCAGGGACATGGTCAAGCAGTGGTCAGTGACAGGAGGGCGGTGTCAGGGAAGGTACAATAAGTGGCAGAATCACTACACCTGATGTGTCTTCCCCAGTGACCACGTCCTATTTAAAGAGAGCGAGAGCAGAGGAGAGCTCTCTCCTGATCCAGACATCAGATGTGTGCGCGAGTGTCTGTTAGACCAGGGGTTTTCAAAGTGTGGGAGAGTCAGCCCCCCCTCAGAGAGCAAATAAACAGCAGTCTCCCCCCCCCCCCCCCCCCCAATTTTTGTTGTTGCTATACTTGATGTTCCATTTGTATTTAAAAAAATGGTTGTGCATTTTTCTTTTATGCATTTTAAACATCTCATAGCATCGTTAAGCACCTCTTGGCAGACAACACACTGTGGCAGTGGAGCATCTTCAGATCCAGTCCATGAAAATCCAAACTTTAAATAATTGTGGTCATACTTCCTTTTTTTGCTTGGCCCAGACTCTGTCTCCTCACTCACTGTAGATTTAGGTACTTAAAAATCGATCCATTTTTGTCTCTAGCAAAGGCTAGCTGAAGTTCGCTAAGTGTCTGCAATAGTAACTTATTCTGGTGTATTTTTCCTGACACTGTGCCCCCCCCCCCCCCCCCCCCCCCCAAAGAACTCTGGCACCCCTTAGGGGAGGTGTGCCCCACACTTTGAAAAGCCCTGTGTTAGACTGAAATCACTGAAGTGTATCAAATAAAAAGCATTTTCAAATTTAGTTCTGTCCTGCTGTCTTCTGTGCTCTGCCCACTCTTACAAACTGCTACAGTGGTGCTGAAACCCAGGACGTGGAGCACAGAACAGCAGCCCCATGGAGTCCTCCCCTTTCGCCGACCTGGACAAGCTGGCGGAGGACCATTTGGCGGCTGTCCTGACAGCAGACAACCTCTCTCCTCCTGTGTCTCATCCTTGCCCTGTTCCCCCACCGCGGGGGCTGGCGCCACCCCAGCCAGCCTGCTGCACCCACGGTGCCCTCCCGTTTCTCCTTTCTGTGTCTGTTCCCCCCCCCCCCCCCCCCCCCCAGGTGAGTGAGCCTCAGAGCACAAATGCAGAGAAGCCCGGGCTGGTTTGCTGGCACTGCGGGGAGCCGGGCCACCTCCAACAGCAGTGCTCGGTAATGGAGGTGGGCGCGGTGGTTCGGATCCCTGATGCGCCAGGAGCTGCCCTTGATCGGGTCGGAGCGCATCCCATACCGGTGAGTGTCCAAGGGGATACATATCAGGTGTTGGTGGATTGAGGTCCGATTACAGCCAGAATCCACCAGAGCCTGGAGCAAGATGAGGCATTGGGGGGAGCACAATTGAAGGTGTGTGCATGCATGGGGATGTTCACAACTACCCTTTAGTGTCGGTCCACTTTCTTTTTCGAGAGGAAAAATTTATAGTAAAGGCAGCGGTTAATCCTCGCCTTACCCACTCGATAACTTTGGGAACTGATTGGCTGGGATTTGGGGAATTAATGAGTCATTTAGTGAAGAGTGGGTCCTGCTGTAGTTTAGCAGGGGGAGGTCCTGGTGTCATGTTGGCGGGAGCAGCTGTCACAGAGCCGTCTACATCTCCGCGTCAGAGTGAGGAGCTGCCGGCTCCTCTCTCTATTGGGAATCCCTTGCGGACTTTCCATTAGAGCAGTCGTGAGATGGGACTCTACGGCATGCGTTTGACCAAGTGAGAGTAATCGATGGTCAAACGCCACCCCGTCCTTCCCCTACTTCGCAATCATGAAGGATGGATTATACTGAGTGACGCAGGACACTCAGACTAAAGAGCAAGTCACGCAGCTTTTGATTCCAAAGAGCCGCTGGGAATTGGTATTCCAAGCGGCTCACTTTAATCCCATGGCTGGACACTTGGGGCAGGATAAGACACTAGCCCGAATAATGGCCCGGTTCTATTGGCCAGGGATTCGCGGCGATGTCTGTAGGTGGTGTACGGCGTGCCGCGAATGCCAGTAAGTAAATCCAGCGGCCATTCCAAAAGCGCCTTTGCGCCCTCTCCCATTAATCGAGACCCCGTCCGAAAGAGTTGGGATGGATCGTGTTGGGCCATTAGATTGGTCAACACGAGGGTACCGCTTTATTTTAGTTCTGGTGGACTATGCAACGCGATACCTGGAAGCAGTGCCTCTTCGCAATATCTCAGCACACAGTATTGCAGAAGCACTCTTCCGTGTCATTTCCCGAGTTGGAATCCCGAAAGATTCTGACTGACCAAGGCACCTCGTTTGTCACGTACACTGAACAAACTTTATGGGTTGTTGGGTATTAAGCCGATCCGCACCAGCGTGTATCACCCACAAACGGATGGTTTAGTTGAACGGTTCAATCGCACCCTCAAGAATATAATTTAAAAATTCATTGAGGACACACGTAATTGGGATAAATGGCTCGAACCCTCGTTATTTGCAGTGCAAGGGGTCCCCCAAGCCTTCACGGGGTTCTCCCCATTTGAATTGTTATATGGGCGTAAGCCACATGGCATTCTAGATGTGCTGCGAGAAAATTGGGAGGAGGAGGGACCTTCAAGTAAAAATGAAATTCAATGTTATTGACCTGCATGCAAGACTCCCCACACGCACACACTCTCACTCACTCCTAACCCAGGAGAACTTGCGGCAGGCCCAGAACGGCAAACCCGCCTGTACGACAGGGGTACGCGCCTTAGGGAGTTCGCACTGGGAGATCAAGTACTCGTACTGTTGCCCAAATCGAGCTCCAAATTGATCGCCAAGTGGCAAGGGCTCTTTGAGGTCACACAGCGAGTTGGGGGTCTTGACTATGAGGTGGGGCGCTACAGATTTACCACCTCAATCTGCTCAAACTCTGGAACGAGGAGGTCCTGGTGTCAGTGGTTCCGGAGAAGGTGGAGCTGTGGCCGGAGGTTCAAAAAGGAGCATTGGCATCACGTACCTCTGGTCCCCTGTGGAGACCACCTCTCCCTGACCCAACTCACGGAGGTTGCCCAGTTGCAGACCAGGTTTTCGGATGTGTTCTCGCCCCTGCCTGGCCGCACCAACCTCTTAGAGCACCACATTGAGACCACCCTGGGGGTGGTAGTGCGTAGCCGCCCTTACAGGCTACCCGAACACAAGAAAAAAGTGGTTTGGGGAGAACTCGAGAGCATGCTTGAAGTGGGCATCATCGAGGAGTCCCACAGTGACTGGAGCAGCCCGGTGGTCTTGGTACCCAAGGCCGACGGGTCGGTCCGATTCTGTGTAGACCAGGGGTGTCAAACCTGATCCATAACCTGCAGCCACACGGCCCTTTTTCATTCCAGCCATGCAGCAGCACCCTGATTTGGCTTATTCAATCAACTGACACACACCCACCCTTTAATCAAGGGTGGGTGTGGCTGCAAGTATTTGACTGTGAAGACAGTTCAGTTGATTGAATGAGCCAAGTCAGGTGTGCTGCTGCATGGCTGGAATGAAAACCTGCAGCCACAAGGCCCTTTATGGATCAGGTTTGACACCCCTGGTGTAGACTATAGAAAAGTCAACGCAGGGTCTAAATTTATTGCATACCCAATGCCTCGTATTGATGAGTTGCTTGACTTGGCACGGCTTGCTTTTACTCGACACTGGATTTGACAAGGGTTATTGGCAGATCCCCCTTGACTCCATTATCCCGAGAAAAAACGGCCTTTTCTACACCGTTCGGCTTACACCAGTTTGTCACACTTCCTTTTGGGCTGTTTGGGGTGCCTGCTACATTTCAGCGGCTGATGGATAGGGTCCTCTGCCCCCACACCACCTATGCAGCTGCATACCTCAACGTTATTTATAGTAATGACTGGCCGCGGCACCTCCAACATCTGAGGGCTGTCCTTGGGTTGCTGAGGTGAGCGGGTCTCAGTCAACCCAAAGAAGTATGTGATTGGGCAGGTGGAAGTATGGTATCTGGGCTTCCACTTGGGCAATGGGCAGGTGTGTCCCCAAATTAACAAGACGGCAGCAATTGCGGCCGGCCCAAGACCAAAAAGGGGGTGAGGCGGTTCCTGGGGCTGGCTTGCTATTATCGCAAGTTTATACCTAATTATTCGGACATCACCAGCCCACTGATTGATCTGACTAAAAAGGGGGCACCAGATCTGGTCCAGTGGACGGAGCAATGCTAGCGGGCTTTTCCTGAGGTAAAGGCTGCACTGTGTGGGGGGGCTACTGTTACACTCCCCTGACTTTTCTCTCCCCTTTGTTACAGACGGATACAGAGGGCTGGGGACTTTTGTCCCAGGAGGTGGAGGGGGAGGACCGCCCCATGCTGTATATCAGTAGAAAGCTGTCGGTGTGTGAGGGGCGCTACAGCACTATTGAGAAGGAGTGCCTAGCAATCAAGTGGGCGGTCCTTGCCCTCCATTACTACCTGCTGTGACACCCTTTCACCCTCTGTTCAGACCACACGCCCCTCCAGTGGCTCCACCGCATGAAGGATGCCAATGCCTGGATCACCTGTTGGTATCTGGCACTCCAACCCTTTAACTTCAAGGTGATCTACAGGCCAGGGGCGCAAATGGTTGTGGTGGACTTCCTCTCCCGTCAAGGGGGGAGTCGGCTGCAGGCTGGACGGCCACCCGCCTGAGTCAGGCAGTGGGGGTATGTGGCAGCGGGGGCGTGGTCAAGCGTTGGTCTGTGACAGGAGGGCAGAGTCAGGGAAGATAAGTGGCAGAATCACTACACCTGATAATGTTTGTGTCTTCCCCAGTGACCGTGCCCTATTTAAGGAGAGGGCGAGAGCAGAGGAGAGCTCTCTCCTGATCCAGACACCAGATATGTGCGCGTGTGCAAGTGTCTGTTAGACTGAAAGATCACTGAAAAAGTGTAGCAAATAAACATTTTCTAACTTGGTTCTGTCCTGCTGTCTTCTGTGCTCTGCCCACTCTTACGAACTGTTGGTTCTATTTTGATTTCCTCAGTCCACAGGACTTGTTTCCAAAATGCATCAGGCTTATTTAGATGTTCACTTGCAAACTTCAATCACTGACTTTTGTGGCTAGGATGCAGGTATGTGTGTTTTTTTTTTTGTTTTTTTTTTTTTTCTTCTGATGACTTTCATGAAGGTCATATTTGTTCAGGTGTCGCTGCATAGTAGAACAGTACACCACTCCAGGGTCTGCTAAATCTTTCTGCAGGTCTTTTGCAGTCAAACGAGGGTTTTTATTTGCCTTTCTAGCAATCTGAGCAGTTCTTTCAGAGTTTATCTTCCAGACCTCACCTTGATCTCCACTGTTTCTGTTAACTGCCATTTCTTAACATTACAGTCTGAGGAAACGGCTACCTGAAGACACTTCGCTACGTTCTTGTAGCCTTCTCCTGCTTTGTAAGCATCAATTATTTTATTATTCAGAATGCAAGGGAGTTGCTTAGAGGAGCCTATGGCTGCTGATTTTGGGGACAAGTTTGATCAGTCAATGTATACAGGTTTGAAATCTGCATCATCTGACCTTTCCTAACGAAGAATTTGAACAAGCCACAGCTCAATAAGCTAATTAAGGTCTGGAACCTTGGTAAAAGTTACCTGAGAACTCAAATGTATTGGGGTGCCTGAACTTTTGCATGGTGTTCCTTTTCTTTTTTCACTCCAATTGTACAAAACAAAAGTACATATCTTGCCAAAAACGCTGTCATCTTTATGCCTTTTGGTGATCAGTTCATTTTCTGCTCACTTAACTATTCACAGTAACATACATTTTCAGTAAGAGTGCCCAAACTTTTGCATGCCACTGTATATATCCCTTCAAAACCTCCCCCACTCTTACCTCTGACATCTTCAAGGCTAGGTCTCCCCACACCCCGTTAACCTCCTCTGCTGGGTAACTTGGAGTATAACCTACTACAGTTTACAAAATGTATGCATATCTTAATATCTGATAAAGGCAACATTCCAAATGTATAACTGTAAACAAACACGAGTATCCAGTACATACATTTAATGAGAATTAGTGCCAAACTGTCTATATTCCCTTTTCTTCTTCCTCAGACAGCTGTATTACTCTTGTAAATAATGCCAACTGGACCAGACGGGTCAACTCCACATCAGCAGCCACTGAGTTTTGCGAGTGTCATATATACATGCAAATGTAGTAAAGCTTTTAATCAACATTTCAGTAGTTACAAAAATGTAGTGTTAAGATGGACTATGTAGTAAATCCATACGGAGTTACACAAGTTAGAGAATATTATGCTATTGCTTATTTCAATGATGTTACTGTACAGGCGAAGTGTGTTTTCTCTCTCTCCAAAGGTATTGATGAAGTAGGTAACATCAACTGGGAGATTCTCCTGTCTAATTGCAGTGTGGATCATATGCTATTTCTCTATATGGAAAGGAGTCAAGTCCACTGGGAAGGTGAATGTGTGCTTGGGTTCCATAATTGGCTTTCCATATTAGTCACTAGGAATGATTAAGTCATAAACACTTAAATTCAACATTGGAACTCATTTTACATGACATTACTTAATGTGTTTTCCGTCCACTGTTCTGAGGTGGTGTATTTCACAGCCACATTCCCCTATGTAATGTTGCTGGTGTTGCTGATTCGTGGACTGACTCTCCCTGGAGCCATGCAGGGTGTTATTTTCTACCTCTATCCTGACTTCCAGCGACTGTTGGAGCCTCAGGTGCTGTAAACACACACAGACACGGGGCTAACACGTTCATTGACTCTTTCTATGGGGTTATTTTGAAAGACCAATGATTTAAAATACATTACCCACCTTATAATGGAATTGTTTATGCTTTCTCTGTATAACTAACAAAGTATTTTCTGTCTAAAACATTCTGATTACTTTTAGAAGTTTGTCTTCAGCAAAATTTGACAAGCAAATTTATAGTGGATAATTGTTATTCAAAATAACTTGATTGGCATATTTTGAAGGAAATGGTTTAAGAATTCTTGGCATATAAAACAGAAATCAGGTAACAAAGTGTAGTGTGTTACTCACCTACTTTTTATAAATCTTTGTGGGTGTGCAGGTATGGATGGAGGCAGCTGGTCAAATTATCTTCCATTATGGCACAGGTGTGGGAATACTGACTGTGCTAGGCAGCTACAACCAAAGCAACAACTGCTATAGGTGACCTGAACATTTTGTAACACATTTCTCTCCTATTCAGCTATATTATAATTGTTTATTATTTGCACTCAACTAAAATAGCCTTTACATGACTAAATATAAGGCACCATAAATTAAGATGAATTAATTTGCAACACATTCAATAATGGTGATAATTAGGTCAGTGTGTATAAATACTGAAACCTACAGTGGCCTCCATAATTATTGGGACCCCTTGTAAAGATCAGTAAAAAGGGTCAAGAAAAAAATCCACCTTTTGAAGTCACTTCATCTTGCATTGAAAAAATACAAAAAATGCAACCTTAAATTGAAATGCATTTATTCAGAGAAAAACAAATCCCTCAAACTTTTCACCAAAAACACATGCCACTATTATTGGCACCCTGAGAAATTATCGTGAACATAATGTAACTGAAGCACATTTCCCATTTAAATTGTAAATTTGAGTTAGTTGGTGTGTAGGAACTTTCAAGCTGTAATCCATGACTTCCTGATTAACTGGGGCACAAATGAGGTGACGTAGAGGCCAAATTCCCTTAGTCATCCATCATTAGGGGAAAGACAAGAGAACACAAACCAAATGAGGGAGTAATGCGTTGACCTTCATAAGGCAGGGAATGGTTAAAAAAAAAAGCTACTCACCTGAAAATGTCTATTTCTACTGTTGGGGCAATAAAGTGGACACCAAATGGAACTGTTACACACTCACCTGGAAGAGGACCCAAGTTAATTTTGCCCCCATGTACAGTGAGGAGGAGGGTAAGAGAGGCAAAAATAAATAAATCCTCAAGGATCACTTTTGGTGAGTTACATAAGTAAAATCTTGGGGTTTCCAAGTCTCCAAAACCCCCATCAGACACAACCTCCATGCCAACAGATTATTTGGAAGGTCTGCCTGAAATATTTTTTTGTCAGTTAATCACAAACGTAAGTACCTGAAGTTTGCAAAATGCTACTACAACTTTGACTGGAACCATGTTCTGCAGTCTAATGTAACTCTGGAGCTTTTTGACAAACACTCAAGATGGGTTTTGGAGTAAAAAGAAGGATGGCTGTAATGAAAAGAACCCTGTCCGAACTGTAAACTATAGTGTGGTGTGTGTGTGGGGGGGGGATTTCCTCCGAAGGCCCTGGAAACCTTGTCAGCATTTTAAAGTTACTGAGGTCCATGATGCACACGCTGAAAAATTTGACATTTAAATGAGGGGTGAATTACATGTCACATGAGATCTATTCATGAAGCTACTTTTAATGGTATTTGAACTGAATATCAGTTTTGAGAAAATAAGTCATGTATGTGGCAAGAATAAGAATAATTTAAGCTTGTTTAATGGTTTGATCTGGCCCAAGCAATGAGGACAAGATGCCCTAACCATGTAGCCTACCTGTATGTAACTAAGATACATTAACAATCTGGCATCCGTTACACCTACACACAATTCTGGGGGGGGAAAAAAAAAAAACAGTATACACCATGTTTGAATAGAGTAGGGGTAACTTTAAACTTGAACAGTTTGCCTTATCAACTGTGTCCCCGATTCCTGGTTTCTTCAGCTCAGCATACTGAAGTGACAAAATAAAAATATTTAGGCAGAAATAAGTGATTAGTGCAAATGGCACCACAGAAAATTGGTTTACAAATCAACCTCTTTCATCAAAGGCTAGCTGAATCCTCCTGTGAGGCTACAACTGCGCTGTTTTGAAAATGTAAATTTAACAGCTCCATGAAAGTGCGCTGATGGTTACCATGAAAAGTGTCTACTGCACTGCGTTCACTCCCCTGAGTCACGCACTCCTTCGTTTTTGTGTTCTTGGTCTCAGAGCTGCATGCACGAAACAGACACAGAAGACAAAATCAATGTTTAACATAATTAACAATGCACTTTTTTTTTTTTAATCCAGTTGAATATTTGGCGTACAAATGTATTTTCAGCTCTTAAAAATGACTAAGGTCCGGACCTCGGTGGCCTCATAGCTGGCTATGGCCATGGCCCCGAAGATGTCAAGCTGGTAATCTTCAGCCTTTACAGGGTGTCCGTGGAGTCTAAAGTCTAAAATGGAGATTTTGCACTGTTGGTCTAAAATCTCATTTGGGTAATTTAAGACCTAGGTTACGTGCAGAATTATTCTGCACATAGAAAATCTTCCCGGAAGTTCCTTTCAGCACCTAGATGTCACCTGGGATTGGTTAGCATCTAGGTGCCGAAAGGAACTTCCGGGAAGATTTTCTAGTGCGGGAAGATTTCCTGGTTCCAGTTTACAGCGCTGACTCAGTTCGTGCAATTGCTGGTGTTGCGTAGGCTACTGTGTAAGCTCTGTCAATTTCAGTGACAAATTTAAAAATGGAAGCGGACGAATTGGTTCCTAAAAGAACTAGTAAGGGGTCAGTCATCTGGCTTTTTTTTTTTTTGGATATTGCGAGGAGGACATGGAACAGCAAATGCCAGTTTGTGAAGTGTGCAAAAAACCTGTCATCATGAAAGGCAGCATGACAAATATGTTCCATCACCTGAAACTCACCCGGTACAGTATGGAGTCTCTTAAACTTCGAACTACTTGCCCACGAGCTAAACAAATGACTGTAGCGGCCTCATTCTCCAAAGCCCCCCCCATATGAGAAAATGAGTCAGAGATGGAGAGCTATAACGGATGCGATCACTAACTTTTCATCGCCGAAGGCATGATCCCAGTTAGTATAATGGGGGGGAAAAAAACCAGGCTTCCAGAAATTACTAAACACACTCGATCCCAAATATGAGTTGCCTGGTCAGACATTTTACAGAGAAGGCTGTGGTAACTTGTAAAATAAAAGGACCATGGCCACAGATGCCGAGTTTTCACCTTTATCTGAATTTAAATATTAAACATACATTACGGTGTCTGAGAGAACTAACGCATGCCTCCGGAACAGCTCTTCTGTTTTAACCCTTTCTGGCAATAGGCGTAAAAACGTATCCATGCAATCTAATGGTCAATGAGCGCCCTCTTGTGGTGATGTACATTGCCTAGATTTACTTCTGCATTACAACACTCCTCCCCCACTAAGTTCAGAAATTCCCCCATTAAATAACTATGACTTCAAGAAACTGAATGAATCTGGTGTAAATTCCCTTCATACACCTATACTGACATTAACCCATTAAACAATTATCTTTAGCAAAATTATTAGCATGCACACAACAAAATAACAGAACCTGCTATGTGCATAGAAAAGCAGTAGCACTTATCACAAATTCAGTCTGTCAGGAGGCTTTCGAGCACACTTTGATCTGCGCACTGTCTCCTGTGAATCAGCAGTCACCACAGGTGTTGGTGCTTTGGGAGGATCCCATGCTGCGGTCACCAAAGGGGTCTGGGGTGTCTGTGTGTCAGTGCATGATTGTCAATCCTCTACCGGTGGCACAGACACCTCGGGTGGCGATTCCTCTGCCGGAGACACTCCTCCAGTAGTCACCAGTGGCAACTCTGCAGTGCTGACAGTCTCTGGGCCTTTATCATGACGCAGGCGCACCTGGTCCTGATGTCTGCGGAACAATCGTCCATCACTCAGGTTGATGACGTAGGAGACAGGACCATTCTGTGTCTGGATAATCCCAGGAAGCCACTGCTGCTTGGAGTTACTGCAGAAGTTCTTCACATAGACATTGTCACCCGGTTGCAGCAGTCTCTCTCGCATGAAGATCGTGGCTCTGCTTCTGCTTTTCTTGCTTTCTCACTACCTTTGCTTTCAGGTCAGGGCGAAGCAGATCTAGCCTTGACTTGGGCCTACGGCCCATCAACATTTCTGCTGGTGTACGTGCAGTAGTGGTCTGAGGTGTGAGGCGGTACTTGAACAAGAAACATGAGAGTCGAGTACTCAGTCACCTGTCATGCGCTTCAAACCTTCCTTCACTGTCTGGACAGCACGTTCCGCCAGTCCATTTGATGCTGGATGGAAAGGAGCTGTACGAATGTGACGGATTCCGTTCTGCTCCATGAAATCACTGAACAGCTCACCTGTGAAGGTTGGACCATTATCCATGACTATGGCGTCAGGTAGACCATGAACTGCAAACACTTGTCTGAGTTTCTCAATGGTTGAGGGAGCTGTTATGTTGCCCATAATGTGACATTCTATCCACTTAGAGTGGGTGTCAACCATGACAAGAAACATCTTTCCCATGAAGGGCCCTGCAAAGTCCAGATGTAACCTAGACCAGGGACGGTCTGGCCACTCCCATGGATGCAAGGGAGCGGGTGGTGACATTTTCTGATTGGCTTGACACTGTGAGCATGATTTCACCTTATTTTCCAGGTCTAAATCCATTCCTGGCCACCAGACGTAGGATCTTGCAAGACTTTTCATCCTAGACACACCGGGATGTCTCATGCACTTCCTCCGTAATCTGTGAGCGGCCTGGGGGAGGTACGATGATCCTTGTCCCCCAGAAGATGCAGCCATCTTGTAAGCTCAGTTCAGTCTTTTCACATAAGGCCTCAAATCCTCACTCTCTATCACAGCGGGCCAGCTTTGTAGCAGGTAAGTCTTTACCTTGGACAGGACAGGGTCTCACTCGGTCCATTGCTTGACCTGGGATGCAGTCACTGGTGTTTCAGACAACTTCTCTAATGAAAAGACAGTCTCTGGAGGCACGCAAGTGGTGACTGGCGTCTCAGGCAATGGCAGGCGACTGAGTGCGTCAGCATTTGCATTGTCTTTTCCTGCCCTTTACACCATTGTGTATTGGTAGGCTGACAATGTTAGTGCCCAACGTTGGATTCAGGTGGAGGCAAGTGGTGGGATGCAACGTGTCTCGCCAAACAGACTCATCAGTGGTCTATGGTCGGTATGGATTTTGGAAGGACGGCCGTAGAGGTACTGATGGAAGCACTTAACAGCAAACACAATTGCCAGACCTTCCTTGTCTAGCTGCGAGTACCCCTTTTCCGCAGCAGTCAACGTGCGTGAAGCAAAGCCAATAGGCTTCTCTGATCCATCTTCCATTACGTGCGACAGCACTGCCCCTACACCGTACGGCGAGGCATCACATGAGAGGGTCACCTCTTTGTCTGGATCGAAATGCACAAGCAGTTTTGCTGAGTGGAGCAGTTCTTTCACTTCATTGAAAGCTTCCTCTTGCTCGTCACACCACTGCCACTTTGCGTCATTGTGCAGTGGTTTGTACAGCGGTGCCAAAACCTTGGAGAGGTCCTGGAGAAATTTGCCATAGTAATTCACCATACCTAGAAATGATTTGAGTTCGGTGACGTTCTTGGGGCTCGGGGCTTCCTTGACAGCCCTCACTTTGTCTTCCACTGGGCAGATACCCTCAGCTGTTATCTTATGTCCCAGGTAAGTGACACTTGGTGCCATGAACGTGCATTTGTCTCGTTTCAATCTCAGCCCTGCATCTGAGAGTCTCTGTAGCACCTGCTCTAAGTTGCTGAGATGCTCGGCCTCGGTAGCACCTGTAATGAGAAGATCATCCAGGTAGCATGCTATGTGTGGGATGCCTTGCAACAGACTGTCCATTGTCCTTTGGAAAATGGCGGGGCTGGACGCCACTCCAAACACTAAGCGGTTGTACTTAAACAATCCTTTGTGTGTGTTTATTGTGACAAACTCCTTGGACTCTTCATCCAGCAGCAGCTGCTGATAGGCGTGGCTCATGTCCAGTTTTGTAAACAACTTGCCCCCTGCCAGGGTTGCAAACAGGTCATCCACCCGTGGCAACTGGTACTCTTCCAGCTTTGAGACCTGGTTCACGGTAAGTTTATAGTCCCCACATATCTGCACTGTTTTTGTCAGGTTTCATAACAGGGACAATGGGAGCTGCCCACTTGGAGAACTGGACTGGCTCTGATGCCTAGCGCCTGTAATCGCCCCAGCTCCTCCTCCACTTTCTCTTTCATTGCGTAGGGTACCACCCTGGGCTTGTAGAAACATGGTGTGGCATTGGGGTCAACGTATAGTTTCACTGTCACTCCCTTGAGTGTGCCCAGTTCGTCTCTGAACACCTCCTTGTATCGCTGCAGAACGTCCTCTGTTGTGCGAGTGTACTTCACCTCATGCCAATTAAGCTTAATTTTTCTGAGCCAGTCACGGCCCAAAAGACTGGGTCCACTACCCTTGGCCACCACTAGTCTACCCTCAGCCTTCTGATTTTCCACAGCAATGCTCACCTTTAACACTCCTAGGTGGGGTATGGGCTGCCCGGTGTATGTCCTTTGATGGAGTTGGGGGCGGTGGCTTGGACCCCCATGTTCTCCTGTAGGTCTCGTCACTGATGACCGACGCTGTTGCCCCTGAATCAATCTCAAACTTGACATCCTTTCCCTGTACGGTGACTGTGGCGTGATGTGGCATAGGCGGTTCTTCCTCAGTTTCCACTCCAAACATGTCAAAAGAACACACAGCCTCTTCGCTTGCTTCCTCTACATGATGTGTGGCAGCCTGATTTTTCTTTGCTTTCCCCTTTTCAGTTTTAGTCTTATTTTTAGCACCTCTACACTTTTTTTTTTTTCTAAGTGTCCTTTTTTTCTTGCAACCATGGCAGACTGCATCTTTGAATTTGCATAGTGTGCACCTCCACACCTAAAACGTTCAAAATCTGGCAAGCCAGTTGAATAGTCTTTCTGTACATGATACACTGCCACAGGCTGTGCTCCAGCATGCCCTTTCTGAATGTCTTTGGCATTGCTAGCAGTCATTTTCCATGCTCTGAGAAATCTCTAGCGCTTTTTTGAAAGTCAATGGTGGTGTTGTCTTGCTCAGCAAGCGGTGCTGAATTGCATCATTTATGCCGCATACAAGTCGGTCACGCAGCATGTCGTCTAGCACTGCTCCGAATTCGCAATGCTCCGATGGCTGTCGAAGCTCTGCTACGAAGTTGGCCACTGACTGACCTGACTTTCTGAAGTGACTGTGGAACTTGAAACGCTGGACAATTTCAGATGGTTTAGGATTGTGGTGGTTGCCTACAAGTTCGACTAAGTCAGCATATGGAATTTCACCTGGTTTCTGTGGTGACGCTAAGTTCCTTATCAGCTTACAAGTCTTTGCTCCACACACTCGGGAGAATCGAGCGCTTCCTAGCCTCTTCAGTAATTCCATTAGCATTGAAAGTGTCCCAACCTTTCCTCATACTCGGTCCAATCCTCGTCTCCCTCCACATATTCACCGATTGCCCCAAACATTGCCATGATCTGCTCAGGCCGTTGCACTTGTGTCCCCCTTCCACAGCAACTGGCGCTCCATTTCCCTCGACGACCACTTGTTCCTCGGCGATGTCTTGTTCCTCTTCACCGCTTACACTCATGTAGCTCCTATGGAAAGCTAGCTATCACACCTGACTAGCTAAAGCTAACAAAATAAAATAAACGTGAAAACAAACTTCCGGTTCACCTCGTCGCCAAAAATGTGTAGTAACTTGTAAAATAAAAGGACCACAGACACAGATGCCGAGTTTTCACCTTTATCTGAATTTAAATATTAAACATACATTACGGTGTCTGAGAGAACTAACACATGCCTCCGGAACACCTCTTCTGTTTTAACCCTTTCTGGCAATAGGCGTAAAAACATATCCATGCAATCTAATGGTCAATGAGCGCCCTCTTGTGGTGATGTACATTGCCTAGATTTACTTCGGCATTACAACAAAGGCAATACTGGAATTGTACACATCTGAGAGGCAGAGCCAGGAAACATTCAGTTCAGAAGTGTGCAAAGAGAAATTGTTTTGCAGATCTCTCTTCTCTCTCTCTCTCTTGTGAATGTTCCAGTGGTTCTCAGTAGTCAGGTTAATAGCTTGGAGATTTTTTTTTTTTTTTTTTTTTTTTAATTTAATGAAGGAGCACTTTTCTTATTTAGGCTAAATGTCTTTCTCAGTGTTGAGCTTGCACTTTATTGATTTGAGCTCTGAGCAGCTCTGTATTGCATAGCTGCCAAGTACTACAAATAAATCGTATTTATTACGATTTGTCGTTTTGATTACGAAAATACGAATTTACAATAAAATACGATTTTGCCAATTTTCATGGGTCATTTTCAAAGTCCATCACCGGTGGGATTCGTATTTAAAACACCGTTTCGTTCCAAGCGGCAGATACTACGCCAAATTTCATTGGCTATTGCTTGTTCTCTCAGCCAATCAATGATGCTATAGACCCCTTCGCAGTAAACGTCATTCTCACGTAAGCAGAAATTGCACGTGCAGCCTGGACTCAAAGACTCGGCGATGCCTAGTTGTGTTTTCGGGTGTCAGAATCGTAGCAGTGATGGGGTTAAAACGTACAGAATTCCAGCAGGATCTCACCCATTCCAAAAAAATCGCAGACATCTATGGCTACAAGCCATCAAACATGTAGACTGAGATGAAAGCACCATCAAAAATGCGCGGGTTTGCAGCGCCCACTTCATCACAGGTAAGATCAGGCTATTTATTAAATCTTTTTTTTTTTTATTCTTTCTAGTCTTCATTTACTGATGTAGCAAAATACTTTGGTAACGTTTGTCTGATTAGCTGGGTCACAGTTACACAATGCAATGAATATTGTTAGCATGTTAACTTAGCTTTGGCCAAACAAAATGTGTTTCTGGTTACCCGACCGACCCTGTAAAAACACTGCGACCCTTCAACTGTTTATGACCACGATAAACTATTTCTCGCGCCCAACCCTACCTGCTTGGCAGCCACCTGGCGAGTCAAACGAGAACCGCTAGGGTGTGTCATATAAACCACTTGGTATTTGCTGAAAGACACGAGGCCCGTCAGGAGTAAATTGGGGAGGCTGGGACCTCCCCTGCCCGAGTTACGAGCGTCCAAAGTCGGGCAGGAGCCGCCGATAGAAAAACGAAACTAAAGCCGAGCACCGTGGCTCTTCGTCCCGAGGCGCGGGGCTAGCCCGCCCTGCCCGCGCTGGTTCTTTGTGGACAGGGCAGAGGTCTCATGCGGGGAAAATCATTGTGTGGATATGGCTAGATAGTGATTGAAATAATGCATACATCACAAGGAACTGTTTGCTCAGGGTATAAATCAGGTATTCAACACGTCCAATGCTATTCTATACTCAAGATATCTGAACTGATGATAAATCTGAAATTGGGGGAGTTTGTGTCAGTGAAATTATACATTCCTTGATTTCCTCCTGATTTAAACCTTAGAGCAAATAGTATGAACCATGGACTAACAGGGCTGAAAAATGAAAGCATTTGCATTTATTTTGCAACACAATTTACAAACACAGAATAGGAAACTTAAATATAGGAAATTTTAGTTTCTTTTTTTGAAAAGAAAATGGCACGGAGCAGCTGTATTCATTAGAACAACATAAGTGAACACTGCATTCATAGACAGAATAAGAAAAAAAACATGGAGCAAATATAATGTCATTAAGGCTGAGATGTTAGGCACGCACCCAATTTTGATAAACACAAGACATCAGTTTTAAGCATGAAAGTCCCCACTAGTATATAAAAATATATTTTGGAAGTGTTCAGAACTGAAGGGATAGATCTAGGTACTGGACCACCACCACCAAATAGATCATCCACCAAAACATTCCCATTTTACCTGGAAAATGAAAGTATGCCATTAGAACAATTTATATACAAGTGCATCCTTATATCATCAATGATATCTGATGACTAGGTTTAGTTTTGAACAAGTATTTTGCAAAAAAAAAAGTTTTCAAAGGAAACGTCTCTTTTTCCTACCTACCCTAGAAAATTTGTTGTAAACTTTTGGGATAAACACATTATTATTTTTTTTTTTTCCCCCCTACCTACCCTATTTTGAAAACCCAGGAAATGCATTTTGTTTGGCCTTTGCATGCAATTTTGTTTGTAGGAGAGGTCTCACTTGACTCAAGTAGTCCAGATTTTGTGCCATCATTATTTGTGTATGCCTAAAATCACAATTTTAAAGCAAGGATGGAAAGGTAAAATTGTGTGCCCTCACTCTAAATGCCAACTTGCGTTGACTGCTCTAACCTAACTCCCGCTCAGTTTTGATTTGTAGTCATGTGAAGAAGCAAGTTGAAATTGACACACTTTTTTTTGAGCTGTTTCACTTAGTATTTTTAGCTAATTTGCTTTGGGCTCAGCTTGTTTTTTATCTTTGAAGTGCCATATTCATTGCCAATTTTCACATTTTGTTGTATATTTAATTTTGATGACAGTTCATAATTTTTTTTGTATCAACTTTCATTGTAATATATTCTTAATTCATTTTTGTGACGAATGAATGGTGTTAGATATTGCCAAGTTTGTGGTGCAATAACATCAACTGTTGACTGAGTAAGCTCTAGTCTATTTCTCTAATGTGTACTTTGTCAAAAGTTATGTGCCAATTGCATTGTTTGAAGTTTTTGCCTGATTCACTGACTATTTTCATACATTGTTGAAAAGAACTTTGCAAATTAATGTAAGATGATAGTTTAGTTTGTAGAATACGTTTGACAAACTTTTTTTTTTTTTTTTTTTTTTTTTTAGGGTAGTTTTGCTAGAAAGCCCCCCTGACCCCCCCCCCCCCCCCCCCCCCCAGGACTCGGTACCCAACCTTGTATTACTATTTACAATTTCGGAATGTTGGCAGCTATGGTATTGTGTTGCCCCTTTGTTGCAATTTTTAAGATTGTTTTTGCAGTTTGTGCCACATCTTTGTTGAATAAAAATAGTCTTATTTCAATTCAATTGTGATTAATCACCAACATGAAAATTTAAAATGTGTTGTTGAAAACCACCTGTAAAGTTAACCAAGAATGTTATTTAATCTGCAGGGATTGTAGTGAAAACAGAGTAAAAGTTAGATTTCATGGGGTCCTTTAGAGGAGATTTAAATATCGAGATGTATATTGTGAAATGGAGAAAATGTATCGGGATATTTATTTTTTCCCATATCACACAGCCCTATTGTCACGGTTTATAGCAAAATGGGCAAATGCAAGTTTAACGACTGCTGGCTTGAACGCAATGACTTCGTAGACTGGTTAAAACGTGTACCAAACAATACGTTTGAGCGTACTGCACATTGTGCAAAAGAAGACTAAAACTCAGCACCCTGGGTGTAAAGGCACCGGAATCGCACGCAAAAGCAGAGAAGCACCAGGCTGCCCATAAGTCTGCAACAATCGCATGCCATCACTCAATTTTGTTCACTGTTGTCAGGTCCAAGCACATCTCGAGACAGTGTATCGGCTAACTCCATGCAAACTGTAATGCTACAACACACAAACCGTACGGAATCGAATGCCTCATCAAGTGATTTGCGGGATGTCTTTGGCTCCACTGCAACTTAGTTCCTCATTAATGCAAGAGCGCACCCTAGGGATGTAATGAGTTCATTGGTGAATGATAAATTATTTCGAAAGTAATTCAGGCTCTCCCAATTTATTTTTTTTTGTGCGGCACAAGTCTTAAATTTAACCTGCTATGGTCTTAAAAAGGTCTTGGTCTTAAATTGAACTTGTTCAAGCCTGCAGACACCCTGCTTGAACTCAGAAGGTCTTTCACTGACGAAGGCCAAATTACTGACTTAACTGCATGCCGATATTTTGTGCATTCAAGAAACTCACAAGGACGTCGTGCCACCTAAAATCTCTGGCATGGAACTAGCGATCTATCATCCAAGTCCTGTACATGGCAGTGCAGTTTATGTACGTGATAAGCCCATAGCCACTAAAACCAATGACTTCTCTGCCCACAGCATTGAAATACTGACTGTGGAAACCAAAGACATCAAGGTGGTTTTCGTCTACAAACCTCCACTGACTCCTTTCGTTTGGCCATCGGAATGTGACCTAACTGATAGTCTGCCTAGTAATAGGGGACTTCAACAGCCAGAACACCCGATGGGGCTACTATGATACGAACTCGGATGGTGAGGCAGTTGAAGAATGGGCATTAAATAATGACATGACTTTTTACTACACAAGGCAAAAGACAAACCTTTTATGAGCGGGTGCTGGCGACATGGATGCAATCCAGATCTGGTGTTTGTGCCCTCTAGACTTGCACAAAACCTTGAGAAAACAGTTGAAAACCCGATACCAAGGTCACAACACAGGCCGATTACAGTTAACACTAAACCTGTAATTCAACCTGTAAAATCAGGAACCCTATTCTTAGATTTAACTTCCACAAGGCAAATTGGGAGAACTTCACCATGGAACTTGACGATAAAATAGTCGTTGGAATCTCATCCCCACAACTACAACCAGTTCCAATCCTTTGTTTGAGAAACTTCAAAGAAGCATATCCCAAGAGGATGCCACAAGTCCTACATCCCTTGTTTAAGTGAAGACAGCAAAGATCTCTATGAGAAGTATGCGAAAGCATATGAAGCTGACCCATTTGCAGAGGAAACGATAGCAATGGGAGAGTCTGTGCTGGCTTCAGTCTCAGAAGGACGTAGAGAAAGGTGGAAGGAACTCATCACCAATGTTGACATGACTCAGAACAGCAAGAAAGCCTGGTCCACGATTAAGAAACTGAACTGACAAGAACCCACAAGCAAGGTTAGCTGCTGTGACACCCAATGCAGTTGCAAAACAGCTACTTTTGAATGGCAAACCTCTGACTAAAGAAAGGGGTCACCTGAAGAAGATGAAAGAAGAGATGGAGAAGGTGATGCTAGAAAGTGAGGATGAGTTTGTAAATTTCAGTCACTGAACTCTACGACGCCATCAAACTTCGGAAAGCTGCTGTCCTTGATGGTATCACGACCGAAGTCATAAGGCATTTTGGCACCAAAGCCTGGCTGCTACAAATGTTCAATAACTGTGCTACCACCCTCACAATCCCTAAGATCTGGCGGAAAGCGAAGGTGGTCGTCCTACTGAAACCCAACAAGGACCTCTGCCATGCCAAAAACTATCAACCTGTATCATTGCTGTGCATGCTTTTTAAGTTATGTGAGAGAATGATGCTTGCCCATATAGGACCTACAATAGATGAACTACCTCCCGACCAAGGTGGTTTCAGGCCAGGAAGGTCCTGCTGTGGACAGGTTCTGAATATTACCCAATTTATTGAAGATGGTTTCGAAACCAGGCAGGTCATGGGGTGGTTTTCGTTGACCTGACCGCTGCCTACGACACTGTCGATCACAGACTGCTCTTACTAAAACTGGCTAAAATAGTCTGGAACTCCAGCATCGTTAGGGCAATCAAGTCGTTACTTGAAAACCGACGGTTCTTCGTTGAGATGGATGGGAAAAGGAGCCGCTGGCGCTCACAGACAAATGGTCTCCCTCAAGGTTCAGTGCTTGCATCAACCCTGTTTAATATCTACACTAACAACCTCCCCATTTCAAAAATATTCGACAGTTTATATACACAGTGCATTTACATGCACATAGAGAATCAAATTTCTGCCGTAGCTCGACTGAAATCGAAGTTCTAAATGCCATGGGTACACCTTAGCTCAGCTGAAATCGAAACGAACTGGATTTCTCGTAATTGAGCTACACGACCTAGATTATGCAATTGTAGTCGAGCTACTTACTTCCCTTCCGGAAGTGACGAGACCACAAGTGGGGAAACGCAACAGCCTTGGTCGGCATGACAACAGTAGTAGTAGCGAGCAGCAGAAGAGGTAAGGAGGAACAAGGAGACAAACAATTGAACTTTGTGTTTTTATTAAGACATTAGTTAAATTGTAAGCAAAAAATGGACTTTAGAAAAATATACAATTGTGCAAAATAAGTTGTCTTACAAAACAGTGGTCTGCGCAGGACAGTTTGTAGCCAACAGGTGGCAATGACATGTGGTGTGAATGTAAAATGGAAATCACTCCATGACTACAACCGGAAGTGTACCAACATGATGGGGCGTGTAGTGCCACCTGTGGCTCGGGTGCACAATGTACCTCACACAATAGCTCGATTTCCTTGTGTGCATGTAGGATTGGATTTCTCTGGCACCCCTGCTGGGACCCTTGGCTCAATTACCAACAGTAGCTCGATTTGGATGTGCATGTAAACGCACTGACTGACCTAGGACCCGCCACCCAACACAAGTCTTTCAATGTCATTGAGCGAAGACTTGTGGCTGCCCTAAATGGTCTTTCAGACTACAATGAAACCAACTTCTTAAATGCAAACCCTGGCAAGACTCACGTCTGCGCGTTCCATCTGAACAACCATCAGGCCCAATGACAGCTGAACATCATTTGGAATGGTAAGAAACTGGTTAACGACAAATTCCCGGTTTACCTTGGAGTAACCTTAGACAGGACTCTATCTTACAGAGAGCATGTAAGAAAACTCAAGGAGAAGATCGCTTCTAGAAACAACCTAACAACTCTCAACTCGGGAGCTGACGCCAACACCTTGCGATCTACTGCTCTGGTGTTATGCTACTCTACAGCAGAATACTGCTCTCCAGTATGGGAAAGGTCATTCCATGTTGGAAAAGTGGATGCTGAGCTTAATACCTCCTGCTGTATCATAGGAGTGCTGAAACCTACACCCCATCAGCACTATACCAGCTAGCAGGTGTTGCACCACCTTCCATCCGATGAGAAGCTCACTCCAGAACCCAGAAGTTTTTACAAGAGCAAGACCCAAGACATCCTCTACACCATTACCAATATGAGAAGACTCAAGTCCAGAAAGAGCTTCATGGTTGTACAGAATCTAAACCCTAAGGACTCTGCCAAATACCGACTAGACCGTTGGAAAGCTTCCGACACTCTACCACCAAATGAAGCTCTTCAGAGACCTTGCAAGTCCCTACCTCATGGTACTCACTTGGCCAGAAGGGAATGGGTTGCCCTGAACAGAGCCAGGAGCGGAGTAGGTAGAACTAAAGACAACCTACTGAAATGGGGACGGGTGAACTCAGCCAAGTGTCGATGTGGTCATCCTAACCAAACTACGGGACACATTCTCCGTGAGTGCGAACTGGGTCCAAATGTCACCAATCAAGACCTATATGAAGCTAACCAAGAAGCCCTGAACTGGTTGCAGTACTGGCACGACAAGATATGATTATGATTAGCTTGTATGCAAATTTTGAACCTTTTTTTTTTTTTTTTTGGTCTGAAGAATTGGATATTATAATTCATTGGTCATGCTGCATGACATGGGGAAACATTTTTGAAAAAAAAAGCTTAATCCTAACAATTGTTTAATCTTAATACTGGACTCCCTATAAAATTGCCTATGTATGTTAAGTCTACATCTCTGTCTCCATTTCTCTGTTAGGTGCTCATCAATTTCTTTAGTGAAGCAGGTCCTCTGGGTGAGCTGACTCAGTCTGATGGTCTGTACCAGGTCAGGCTTCTGCCACCTGTAGAACCTGGCCAATGGCAGCTCAACATCACATCCCATGGGCCAATCACATTTAATGTCTTGGGTAAGTGGCTCTGACAAATCGACAATCAAGCATCACATTTCAATACCATATAACATTTCCACTGTATAACACTAAGTTGCATGTGTGGCATTATACTTTTCTCACAAGCATATTTACATATAAAACAGTACATTTAATATTGGGTAACACTTTACAGATAAACAAAACGAACAATTAAAAATAAGCATTCATAAATGTATCTAAAAGGCAGAATAAATTCTGAATGTTTCATTATTTTGGGTGTTGGTATCTTCTCCTTTTTGGTACTTTCCATATTAAATGAAGGGATTATAAAATCACAATTTCACTCAAACAGCAGGGTGTAAAATAGAAAATACATAAATGTGAGTCAGCATGTGATTTCTAGACGTCGTTCACACAACAGGAAACATGTATCCTACTATAACCTGATACTCTACCATTACAAAAAAAAAATCAATTTCTTTTTTTGGTCTTTGGAGAAAGCACTCCCAGGGCTGTGGAGAGTAGAAGGTAGTCCTATTGCAGGTAAACTACATTTGCTGATTTGATTGAATGACAGCAGCACGGTGGTGTTTTGGGTTCATGTCCAGCAGCCAATGGGGGCCTACCTGTGTGGACTTTGCATGTTCTCCCTGTGTTTGTGTGGGTTTCCTCCAGGTGCTCTGGTTTCCCCCACAGTCCAAAGACATGTAGGTTAGGCTAATTGGTGGCTCTAAATTGACTATAGGTGTGAGTGGCTGTTTGTCTCTGTCAGCCCTGTGGTGATCTGGCGACTTGTCCAGGGTGTACCCTGCCTCTTGCCCATATTCAGCTGGGATAGGTTCCAGCTTGCCCACGACCCTACACAGGATGAGCGGCTACAGATAATGGATGGATTAAATATGGTGTTTGGTAAAATGACCTGAAATAAACAATACACCTGGCTAATGTATTTTTCTGTATATGGGTTTATCTCATACCACCATGTTTTTTGTTAATCAGATATATCTTCAAATATTGGCACATGGAAGTATGCCACTAAAGTCTAGAATCTCAAGACAGACAGGGTAAACATTATATAAGAGAAGCTTGTGCCAAGAAAAAACAAACACATTTTTTTTGCTGAATATTCAGATTTAAAGATGTACAAGTACAATTTTTGCTCTCACATCCTGTTCTTTTATGCAGTTTCTTAAGCATCAGCTAATTTCTCTTTACGTTTGAATTTTTTTTTGAAGAGTAGCTTTGGAGAATTACTTTGTGATTTTAAATGGAATATGCTTACATTGCTGCTTCATTGCTTTGAATTTTTCACTTTCTTCCTCCTCACAGGTGTACCAGTATTTTTAGTGGTGGCTGTAACAGGCCTGTCTGCCAATGATGAAGCCGCTTTCAGAAAGTATTATTGAATTCTTCGACTTCAAATTGGTCGGAAAGGAGCTGAGTGGCTTCATTGAGTCAGTTCCCAGGAAGCCCTTCAGCGTGTGTCTCTGTGGAAAAGACAGAATGGGGAATGAGCTTGAGAGGGCTTCCACTGAGATGGTTCAGCCCACACGTACATATCATGGTACATCTCCATATGGCACACAATTTCAGTCTAAAATCCATATTTCAGATTTACAACAAAGTTCATAATTTTGAAAATGTCTGAGGTAATATGAAATATTGAGAAAAGAAAATACAAGATAAATGTAACCTATAATTGAAGTACATTTATTCTAAAAGACATTATAAAAAGCTTATTGAAATTGTCCTGCTAGTTCATGATACCTGATACCATAATCCTAACAATGTTACCCAAAGTAGAAAAACAGTCATATGGCATAATAGAATCTCAGCTTGTCTCATCTTGCCATAGATCCAGGTTGCAGTGAAAGTTACGCTAGTGTTTAGTAAATTCTAGGTGCTTATGTTTGTGGTTGGATGTTTGTTTAATTATTGCCACAGCAATGGATATGGGCATTTTCAGGCATGTGGATATTTTTGTAGTCATTGTCTGATTTATGAAGGTCAACACTGTTTTTCCCACTTTGTGTTCTCTAATCTTCTCAAGGTTGATGAATGACTAAGGATGTTTGACCTCATTTAAGCAGTCATGGGTGACTGCTTAAAAGGTGTTAAACATTCAGGTGAACTTTACAGTAAAATGTAAATGGAAACATAATGTACATTTTGTACATGCAGTATGAATATCTTGGGATAACAATAATTGTGGCCTTTTTTCAAAAGAAAAGTTACTTTAGTTGGAGGTTAGCTTTCTCTTGTATTTTCAGTGTGGGCTTAAGTTAGTACAAAAATATTACATTATATAGCATTTCAGCAGATGCATCTATCCAGAGTGATGCAAAAGTGAGGTACATAAAGTGCTGACCTTCTAGATAAGAATGTTCTAGTGCCAAGTGAACAAGTGACAATGATACCTAGTGTAATATGCTGTTGAAGTACTCCTACTCAAACAGCCAAGGAAACAAACCAGCCATGGACAGTGGTGCTTGAAAATTTGTGAACCCTTTAGAATTTTATACATTTCTGCATAAATATGACCTAAACCAAAATCAGATGCTTATCTACTTTTAGGACTTGTGTCTGAAAAGTAGATAAAGAGAACCCAGTTAAAAAATGACACATTATGCTTGGTCATTTATTTGAGGGAAATTATCCAATTTTACACATCTGTGAGTGGCAAAAGTATATGAACCTCTAGGATTAGCAGTTAATTTGAAGGTGGAATTAGTCAGGTGTTTGTCATCCTATTGATTTGAAATCAGGTGAGAGTGGGTACCCTGTTATTTAAAGAACAGGGATCTAGCAAAGTCTGATCTTCACAACACGTTTGTGGAAGTGTATCATGGCATGAACAAAGATTTCTGAGGACCTCAGAAAAAGTGTTGTTGATGCTCATCAGGCTGGAAAAGGTTACAAAACCATCTCAAGAGTTTGGACTCCACCCATCCACAGTCAGATTGTGTACAAATGAAGGAAATTCAAGACCCTTTTTATCCTCCCCAGGAGTGGTCGACCAACAAAGTTCACTCCAAGAGCAAGGCGTGTAATAGTTGGTGAGGTCACAAAGGACCCCAGGGTAACTTCTAAGCAACTGAAGGCCTCTCTCACATTGGCTAATGTTCATGGGTCCACCATCAGGAAAACACTGAACACCAATAATGTGCATGGCAGGGTTGCAAGGAGTCACTGTTCTCCAAAAAGAACATTGCTGCTCATCTGCAGTTTGCTAAAGATCGTGTGGTCAAGCCAGAAGGCTATTGGAAAAATGTTTTATGGACGGATGAGACCAAAATAGAACTTTTTGGTTTAAATGAGAAGTGCTATGTTTGGAGAAAGGAAAACCCTGCATTCCAGCATAAGAACCTTATCCCATCTGTGAAACACGTTGATGGTATTATCATGGTTTGGGCCCGTTTTGCTGCATTTGGGCCAGGATGGCTTGCCATCATTGATGGAACAACAAATTCTGAAGGAAAATATCAGGACCTCTGTCCACAAACTGAATCTCAAGAGAAGGTGGGTCATGCAGCAAGACAACGACCCTAAGCACACCAGTCGTTCTACAAAAGAATGGTTAAAGAAGAATAAAGTTAATGTTTTGGAATGGCCAAGTCAAAGTCCTGACCTTAATCCAATCAAAATGTTGTGGAAGGACCTGAAGTGAGCAGTTCATGTGAGGAAACCCACCAACATCCCAGAGTTGAAGCTGTTCTGTATGGAGGAATGGGCTAAAATTCCTCCAAGCTGGTGTGCAGGACTGACCAACAGTTACCGGAAATGTTTAGTTGTGGTTATTGCTGTACAAGGGGGTCACGCCAGATACTGAAAGCAAGGGTTCACATACTTTTGCCACTCACAGATAGATATGTAATATTGGATCATTTTCCTCAATAAATAAATGACGGGTATAAAATGTTTCTCACTTGTTTAACTGGGTTATCTTTGAATGAATTTATTTATTTCAAACATGTGTATAAAAAAAAAAGTATAACTATTTGTACATACAAAAGAGAGAACACGAGAAAGTGACAAATTAATGAATAAAATGCATAAAGAACTGACATTACAATACACCGCACATTGTTCAAAAAAGGAGTGGGAAGAAGTACAATTTTTTTTTTTTTTAAATTTCCCACCCCTTTTAACTACCCTGAAATCCAAACTTCATTAATACACCTAAAAAATGTATACCATATATACACTTCATGAATATCTATATAATTACAAAAATAGATGTATACTACACACTATATATATATATATATATATATATATATATATATATATATATATATATATTCTCCTAAACATCTATATAAATATTTAATTACAAAATGTACTACATTCCATATATACACTTCACAAATATTTATATAATATAACTACAAAAATAAATATCTACTACATACCTATCCCTGTAAATATGAATATATAAACTATCCCCATAAATAAATGCATACCATATACTAAATTAGTTCTAATATAACAATCAACTCACCCATAGTCAGCTGGGATAAGCTCCAGCTTGCCTGTGACCCTATAGGACAGGATAAGCAGCTACAGATAATGGATGGCATGGTGAATTAAGTGTTGCGACCTCACAGCTCCAGGGTCTCTGGTTCCTAAGCTTGGGATACTGCTACCATTTCACATCATTCACCTCTGTCTGTTTAGGTTTCCTCTGGATTTGTTGTTTCTTCAGACCTCCCAAAATCATACCAGTAGTTTGGCTACATTTGAATGCTCCTAGGTATGAATCAATGTCTTCATCCCATCCCAGGTGTATTCATGCCCTGTGTTTTGGGATAGGCTCCAGATCCTTGACCCTAGTTAATTGTTCAACTATAGGCCAATATCAAACCTGCCCTTTATCTCAAATATGTTAAATGCTGTAGCACAGCAGGTATGCTTATACTGCACCAGTGTTTGTAGTCAAGTCACTAAACCTCAAGTCTGAGTCCAGCTCGAGTCCCCAGTGTTCAAGTCCAAGTCATTAAAGAAAATTTCGAGTCAATTCCGAGAACAAGACTCCAACCACGCTATCTGACGGTGGCTATTGCTTCCTTTATGTGAAACTGTCTCTGCTACTGCATTGGACTAAAGTTACTGCTTGACTGCCCCATTTTAGTTAATTAGCAACAGATAAAAAGCTTGTTCATCACTCAGCAAGCCCCACTATCAACAGGGCAAATAACATGAGAGAGGGTTAACAATAGCTAGTTTCAGTCAGAAAGCAAGCCCTGTTATCAACAGAGCAATGAACACCATGTGTCCCTTATTTCCCTGGGTGTAGTCTTGCCAAATAACGATTGAAGTTTGAGCTTGTCCCTGTAGTCTTCTCGATAGTTCTTCCACCTATGGAACAAATACATGGATTAAAGTTTTCCATCGCTACAACAGATTTCCGTCAACTGGGAGCGCTAAAGATCAATAATGAGATTGATGCAGATCCGAGGAAAAAGGGGGTGTAGGCCCATAGGTCTGACACCGATGTGATTTAGAACTTCAAGCTGCTGTGATTGCCTGTTGTTGAACCCTTTCTTGTGCTATGTTTGAGTATATGTAAAGGAATAAGTTGTTGCGCTAGATAGGCCTAAATAAATACAGCCTCCGCTACTGTCTAGTCCTGGGGAGGCTCGGCTTGAGTTTCGTTTCTGTCGGCGGCTCCAGCCCGACTTTGCACGCTCGTAACTCGACCAGGGGAGGTCCCAGCCTCTCCAAACTTGGCAACCTCTACCCTCTCCCCAATGAACCAGCACTGCCAGGGCGGGCCAGCCCCGCGCCTCGGGACACGATTCACCCTGAGGCGAGCCGCGGCGCTCCATCAGTTTACTTTTAACGGCGGCTCCACTGATGAAACAATTTGGCTGTCCTACTACTAGGCAACTACTTGCCTACTACTAATACTAGGCCTATTGTTGTAGTAGTAATAATGATGATGATGATTGCCTATTGAAAGGTGATCAGGTGAAAAAATCTAAATGGCCCTGTTGAAGCCGCAGCAAGATCTATGCTATTAAGCCTTTTGTAGGTTAAACAGCTTCGGCAGACAACGTTCTGGAAAGGCTGTTTTTTTCTTTGGTTTGATTAGCCTATGATTTAATCTTTAAACATTTATGGTTTCAGCAGTTCGTTTAAACATTGGAGGCTGCAGAGTCGGGCTGCAAGATTTCCTGACACTTGTTTAAGATGCCAAACTTCATAGTAAGGAGAAAATAATTCCTCAGTATTTAGTGCCTCGTCAGTCTCAAATTAATAGTGAAGGAGCACCGTGAATTAAGTCTCAAACCATCTCGTAGGCCTATATTTTACATTTTCAAAAAAGTCTGGAATTGGAAGTCAGTCAGTGGAGTGTAATGAAGTCTCATTCACTAAGCACAAAAGGTCAGAAAACAGTGGAGAAAACAGCTATTGCTTAAATAGGCTACTAATGGTTTACATTAGTAATTTAATGTATGTGACGTTCATTGATTAAATAGATAAAGAAGCGAATACTCCGAAGCTCAAAATTCAGGGAAGTGGCTCCGGTGTCGCAAGTGCACAAGAAGTTATTTGAAAGTTAACCTAATGAATTTGTGCGTGCACGTGCGATTTCATGAAGAACCGGGACAACTGGCATTCGGTGAAGGATTCACACCTATGACTCCATTATATTCGCGCGTGCCCTCTTATCCACTGTTGCTTCGTTTTCCCCATTTACACGAGTGTCTGAAGATGGAGTTTTCAGAAATCTCCACTCTGCCCCGAGTTTGCAAAAGTAGCTGTTTTCAGTGACCGAAACCTCCATATAGGTATGAATGAGAGGTGCAACCGAATAAATAAATATGCGTCTTTTTTATCCGGCTACATGTAGGCTATCACTGCGCAAAGCCTCTAATGTTGAAATGGTAGTAATATTTGTTAAAATAACAGTAGGCTAATTTCCACATTAATTGGTAAAATGGCCCAAGGGATGTGATGGGGATGGCCATTTTATAAGGGGGATGATTTGAGATTTTTATTTCAGAAGGGGATGCCATCCAACCCCCCCCCCCCCCCCCCCCCCAAACTCGAGTAGGCCCTTCAATTTCCATCACTAGAGCGCGTCAAATTACTTTGGGTTTTGCCAGCATGGACGCGCTTATTTTAAATGAAGGCACAGATGTGTCAGACATCAACAAAACGGTAAAGAATAAGTGGAGATGGGCTTGGCGAAATGAAATGGGCGATAATGGCAAGCTGCTGTGCCAAGGAAAAATAAACAAAAAACGGGCATCAGGTGTTGCCAAACTAGATGCCTTTGGCTTCACTGCGAAGAAGCAGAAAAAGTGAACTTTCACTTGTTTCCTGGCTTTATTTCAACAGATTTTTCCTATTTTTTTCTTTCTGTTCCACTCTTTTGAAAGCATGGCTGAAGTTTGACTGCACTTGCACTTTTCTCTGAACCACTGTTGTGCATTACTAAAGTATTGAAATAAATTTGCCCCCCCACACACACACACTACATAAGAAATCTGTATAAGCAAAAGGACAATCCTAGGGGCATTCTCTCCAGGCATTTTAGCACCATTTAACATTAATTTGTTCCTGAACAGGTGAATGTGCATTCTCTTGCATGAAATTAGTATGAAAATTAATGTAGATATAAATCTTATGCCAAATTATGATGGCATGTTACAAAAATTAAAGAAAATTGAGTCCTCATCTCCAATTTTATAAGTCCGAATGCAGTTAATGCACAAGTCTGAGTCATCAGTGCTCAAATCTAAGTCAAGTCACGAGTCCTTAAAATTAGGGCATGAGTTGAACTTGAGTCTGACCCTTACAGAAAAAACACATGAATTTCCCATGTATTTCACATGTGATCACGTTACCACATGTGGTAATGTGGAATACATGGTATCAGATTTTGTAACATGTTACCATGTAGAGCATATGTGTAAAACATTCCCACATGTGCTTCACATAAAATTGGGCCAAAACCACATGTTTCCCATGTGCAAAACACATTTTCTACATATTTCACGTGAAAAATCACACGTGAAGTTCATGTGGTTTTTCTGTAAGGGGAATCCTGGACTCAAGTATGACAAGCCTGTACTGTACCTACATAGGATTAACATTTTATGAAATGTATCAGAGTTTAGCCCTCATCAAAGCAGACAGAGCACTGGTTAAAGTGGTAAATGACCTACGACTGGCCTCTGATCAGGGCTGTCTGCTTGTTTGTGTTTGACCTTAGTGCAGCTTTTGACACCACTGATCATACTATCCTCCTTGATAGATAAGACAATGTTTTTGGAGTTAAAGGAATGGTCCTCTCTTGGCTCAGGCCTTATTTAATTGCTTGTAGAAATAAATAGTGACTAAAATAAAAAGTGATGTAATTTCCGATTGAGAGTACGCTGTGCGCATTTGGCTGCTGATTCTCGTTTGGTGTTTGTTTTTTGATACTTCACTTTTGCCTTTATTTTTATTTTGGCAATTTAATTTTGCTCTGTCTTTTATATGCCTATATCACACCTGCTTCTTACCTGCAAAAATTCACTGGTTAGAATTGAATGTGGAGGTAAATGGATTGTATGCGAATGACACCAGATTGCCTCCACTATTGCAGGAGCCTGGATTGCCACATGATGACCTTGATAACTTCTCAACTATACAGACAAGGGTAAGGACTGAGAATAAATCAGAAAGAAAATTGCTACTCGGTAAATTAATTACTGGGCCTCAAACTCTGTGGGTGACTTTGCTGCCAAAGATGGTATAAGCATGAGCAGCAAAAATGCCAAAATACTCCCCTCCCCCCCCCCCCCCCCCCCCCCCAAAAGGATATGGTCTTGAATATCTTATCTCATTATCTCTAGCTGCTTTATCCTGTTCTACAGGGCTGCAGGCAAGCTGGAGCCTATCCCAGCTGACTACAGGTGAAGGGCAGGGTACGCCCTGGACAGGTTGCCAGGTTATCACAGGGCTGACATATAGACACAGACAACCATTCACACCTATGATCAATTTAGTCACCAGTTAACCTAATCTGCATGTCTTTGGACTGTGGGGGAAACCGGAGCACCTGGAGGAAACCCATGCAGATACGGGGAGAACATGTAAGCTCCCCACAGAAAGGCCCTCGTCGACTACGGGGCTCAAACCCGGACCTTCTTCCTGTGAGGCGACAGCGCTAACTGCTACACTACCATGCTGCCTGGTCTTGAATATGATGGGGAAAAAAAAATCTCACATTGTGGCTGCATATCCAACTATGAAAAACATCACACTGCACACAGGGACAAATGATGTGAAGCAAGAATCTGAAACACTGAAACAAGACTTTACTGATCTGTTTAATGCAGTCAGCTCTCTGAATGCTGAGGTGTTTATCAGTGGCCTTCTACTGCCAGTCAGAAGAGGAGCTGAGAGATTCAGCAGATTGTTTGCCCTCAACACATGGCTCTCTACTGTATGTAGTTAAGTCGGTTTATTTGTATAGCACTTTTAACAACAGACATTGTTGCAAAGCAGCTTTACAGAAAAATAAAGACTTTAAACACCTGAACTAATTTTATCCCTAATAAATTTATTTGTCCTGGATGAGCAAGCCTGACATGAGGAAGAAACCTTTAAAGGAACCAGACTCAAAAGGGAACCCATCAAGAGTTTGCATGTTCTCCCCTTGTCTGTGTGGGTTTCCTCCAGGTTCTCCTGTTTTCCCCCACAGTTCAGAGACAGGCAGATTAGGTAAAATACCCAGCCACTGGGGTTGCCCAAGCCAGTGTATACTCAGTGCCGATCTCAAGCCTGGATAGATTAGGGAGGGTTGTGTCAGGAAGGGCATTCAGGGTAAAACCTATGCCAAATCAAATGCGCAGAACAGACCATCTGCTGTAGTGACCCCTAATGGGAACAGCTGAAAGAAGAATGATGTAGCAACAATAGCACTAATTTCAGAAACGGTTTCCTTTCTAGCAGTACTTACCACCTGGGTAAACAAGAGAAAAAACAAACAAAGGGGGATCCAACCACTCCATGCCTGGCAACTTTAAAAAGAACAATGTCTTTCAGACCTTGAAATGAGTGGGTTTTTTTTTCTGTGTGTATTTCTCTGCATGTACATAATGGGCACATGTCACAGGGTTAAATATGCTCCCCTGAATTTCCCAACTGAAGTTGTTCTTCCTTCCAAACTGTGCACCTCTTTGTGCATCTTTTGCATTTTCTCATGCCTCTGGAGTACAGTAGGGGTGTGGCATACATGGTTCCCACGGTAGGGACCCCTTAAGTTTTAATGTTACCCCTTGCTCTGCCTCTTTTGTGACTGTCTTGAGGCAGAGGTATATGGTGTCTGATTTAAAATGTGTTAACATTTCAAAACTTCTGACAATCCAGAGCCAAGGCCAGGGAGCAGATGAACAGGCTAAACCGACTGTCTGCTAGCTGCAGAGAGTCATCACTCTGGGTCCACTACATCGAGACTGTGTCTGTTCTCTGACCTAAACAAAAAAGTAGAAAGACTCAGTTTGTTCCAGTAACCTAATCAATATAAAATTAAGTCATACTAACTGTACAGCTGCTGCCAGCACCTTTGGTCTAAAGGTGGGGCTATTAAATATTAGACCTCTTGCATCTAAAGCACTAATGGTTAATGAACTTATCACTGATCAGGAGTTTAATGTACTTTGTTTAACTGAAACATGGATTAAGCTAAATGAATATATAGCATTAAATGAAGCGAGTCCTCCTGGATACAGTTGTATACACCAGCCTCATCCAACTGGCAGAGGAGGAGGCATCGCAGTTATTTATAATGATTTACCTTGGTATAACACACAAACCTGGTTATAAATTTAATACATTTGAAGTTCTTCATACTAATATAATGTACGTAGCCTCGAAAAATAAGTCTACTCAGTTAATTCCATTATTTATTATTTACAGGCCCCTGTGGCCATATTCGGAGTTTTTCTGAATTTGCAGATTTTATCTCAGACCTGGTTATTTCCTTAGACAAAGCTTTAATTGCTGGAGATTTTAATATTCACTTCGATAACCCAGAAGACCCTTTGAAAAGTGTGTCCCCATTTTAGGTTCAGTAGGGGTTAATCAGAATGTCATAGGACCGACCCATAATGGTGGTCATACCCTTGATCTAATACTAACGTTCAAGTTAAACGTAGAAAATATAGTCATAATTCCACAGTCTGAAGTTATCTCAGATCATTATCGCATCTCATTCAAAATATGTCTGAGTAATAATATATGCACCTCACCACGCGACTGTATTAAACATGGTTAGGTCCATAAATATTTGGACAGACATTTTTCTAATTTTGGTTCTGTACATTACCACAATGAATTTTGAACAAAACAATTCAGATGCAGTTGAAGTTCAGACTTTCAGCTTTAATTCAGTGGGTTGAACAAAATGATTGCATAAAAATGTGAAGAATGAAAGCATTTTTTAAACACTTCATTTCAGGGGCTCAAAAGTAAGTGGACAAATTAAATAATTGTAACTAAAATATTCATGTGGCAGTGGGGGTGTGGTCAAGCATTGGTCTGTGACCGGAGGGCGGAGTCAGGGAAGGTAAGTGGCAGAATCACTGCACCTGATGTTTGTGTGTCTTCCCCAGCAACCGTGCCCTATTTGAGAGAGCGAGAGCAGAGGGAGCTCTCCCCAACCAGACGATGTGTGTGTGGCTGGGAGAGTAAATGTTTGCACTGAAAAGAGTTTTGTGAACTCCGTTCTGGCCTGCCGTCCTTCTGTGCTCCACCCACCCATACGAACGGTCACAGTGGTGCCGAAACCCGGGAGCGAGCACAGAAGAGAACAGCCCCATGGAGTCCCTCCACCTTCGCAAACCTGATCCACGCCCTCACCACGGCCCAACAGAGCCAGCACCAGGCGCTGCTCGCCCTCCGAAAGGAGCAAGAACAGTGGTTTGAGGCCCTGGTGCTGGCGCAACAGGAAGATCGTCGGGTGTTCCGGCACCACCTCGCGTCGGCAGAGTCCACCAACTCCACCGCTGCAGGCCCTCCCCCCCAATGAAGATGGGCCCGCAGGATGACCCCGAGGCCTCAACCCTGTGACATGTGCCCATTATGTACATGCAGAGAAATACACACAGAAAAAAAACCCACTCATTTCAAGGTCTGAAAGACATTGTTCTTTTTAAAGTTGCCAGGCATGGAGTGGTTGGATCCCCCTTTGTTTGTTTTTTCTCTTGTTTACCCAGGTGGTAAGTACTGCTAGAAAGGAAACAGTTTCTGAAGTTAGTTCTGAAGCATGTTGTTAATAATGGGCAGCCACAGATACCTGCATCGTTCATCCAGATTGAGGACCTGACCAAAGACAATCATGCCAAGGCTGCATCATCCACATCTCGACCCCATGCATGTATCACAGAGACAGTCATGGAGACACTCACAAAGACCTCACCAAAGTCCCAATCTCAGTCTCGCTCTTCTGACTTTATTGTACCATCCCTGTCTCCCCCCGTATGGATTTCCCTAAAAGTATGCAGAGATTGCTGCCAATGGCTGCACTCTCTCTTTTTCCAGCCCAAATCATTCGCGACAAGCAGTGTACCCAGTTCATCGAAAATCAACCAACAGACTGAACTGTGTTCGCCCAGGACTTTCAGCTGGCTACCAATCTTTTTCACCATCTAAAAAAATACACGACATCTCCAATCCTTCCCCCTCCCAACCTCACGGAATATACAGAGTCTTGTATGATGTGCTGTGGGTCCCTGCATTGGGTGTAGTTTTGAAAACAAGCTGGGACCCAGTATGCCTATGCCATTCTCTGTTCCTGTGTTGATAAGAAATAGAAAATGTAGAGCATATTTAACCCAGGGGGTAAACCAGTCTAGTCTCCTTCCTGTTTCAAAACATCGGAGTGCCCAAGCAGATATTACTTCTAGACTTTCTGTAAAGCTAGCTCTTCTGAACATCATTAGATCACTTTCAAACAAATCATTTTTAATTAATGATCTTATCTGCAAACACAATCTTGATTTTTTGCTTCTCACTGAAACATGGCTGGCTCAAGCAAAGAGTGCTACCACCCTTATTGAAGCAGCTCACGTAAATTTTAATTTCATGAGTGCTACCCGACATGGGAAAGGTGGAGGGATCACAAATACTGTATATTCAAAGCCTCTTTTCAATGTAAACAGTCCTCACTTGGTGATTTTTACATCCTTTGAACACTTGTGTGCACTTGTTACATGCTCTCCTAACATTATTTACAGGCTTCCGAGACATTCAGCCAAAGTGTTTTTTTTTTTTTTCTCTCTTCTGGAAGAGTTTGGTGAACTGTTGTCAGTCATTTGCTTAGAGTTTGACTCTCTTATTATATCTGGGGATTTTACGGTAACTTGCATGTTGATAATCCTCAAAACACTTATGCCAGAGAACTATTTGCACTTATTGACAACTTCAACCTAGTACAACATGTACAGGGGCCGACCCACTCTCGTGGTCATACCCTTGACCTTGTTATTGCAAAGGGTCTTACTGTTTCTACTACTGTTGTTGACCTGGCCTTATCTGATCATTTCTGTGTTTTCCCCGATGTTTCTATGTCCCCTCACATTCAGGACAGCTCAATGACTATGGGTAGGAGAGTCAAAAATGACAACACGTGTTCTCTTTGAGCAAGCTCTCTCACGGATCTCAACTAAAATGTCAGACTCTGTAGACGACTTACTGGAAATGTATTTAAATATGACCCAAATTATGGATGATATTGCTCCATTCAAAATCAAGAGTCAATGACGAGCAGAAAGCACCATGGAAGCAATACCCAGCTGTTAAACTGCTAAAGAGAGAATGTAGGAAGACTGAAAGAAAATGGCGCAAATCTAAACTTCACGTCCATTATCAAATCCATAAAGAGATGCTTTGTAAATATAATTATGAAATTGGAAAAGCAAGACAGTCTTTCTCCTCCAACATCAACAGGAATATGAACAATGCCCGTGTGCTATTTTCAACAGTAGAGAAGCTAACTAATCCCCCACCACAATTAGCACCTGAACTTCTCTCGGTTAATAAATGCAATGAGTTTGCATCCTTCTTCAAAGGTAAAATTGATAAAATACGGCAGAATATTGCTCATAATATATCTCAATTGCAAATAACTGAAAAGCTGCAATCACCAGTGACGCAGACAGACAATTTCAACACAATGTCAGAATTTTGTTTGATTATGAGACTCTTGAAAAAACTGTACAAAATCTTAGTTCCTCAACATCTGAATTGGACATTCTGCCCACCAACTTTTTTAAGTCTGTTCTTCACCTCATAATTACAGATGTGCTTCAGATCACAAATGCATCCCTAGAGACTGGCATTTTTCCTGTGTCCCTGAAAAAAGCCGTTGTAAAGCCCCTACTTGAAGAATAATCTGGATGCTTCAGTATTGAACAACTACTGTACAGGCCAATATCAAATCTACCATTCATCGGGAAAATCCTTGAAAAAATTGTCTTCAATCAATTTACTGCCTTCTTGATATCAAACAGCTGTTTTGATAACTTTCAGTCAGGATTTCGTGCCAATCACAGCACTGAAACAGCGCTGATTAAAGTTATAAATGACATGCGTCTTAATACTGATGCAGGCAAAACATCGGTCCTGCTGTTACTGGACTTCAGTGCAGCTTTTGATACTGTTGATCACAACATACTGCTATATCGACTTGAACACTGGGTTGGGTTGACTGGTAAAGTTATCAATTAGTTAAAATCATAAAAAGATAGAAGCTTCTTTTGTTACCATGGGAAATTGTACCTCAACCTCAATGTCCTTGACCTGTGGTGTCCCCCAGGGGTCGATCCTTGGACCATTACTATTCAACCTTTATATGCTCCCACTTGGACAAATTATCAAGAACAACTCAATTTTGTATCACTGCTATGCAGATGATACCCAAATTTATTTTGCTCTATCACCTAATGATTATGCCCCCCTTGAATGTCTCTACCAGTGTATCGACCAAATCAACAACTGGATGTCTCAATTTTCTTCAGCTGAACACAGATAAAACAGAAGTAATTCTATTTGGGGGAAAAAAAGATGAAAGACTCAGGATTACCACTATTCTTGACACACGGGATTAAAACAAAAGATATGGTTAAAAATCTTGGTGTTTTCATTGACAGCAAGCTAAACTTTGACAGTCACATGAAAGCAATCACTAAATCGGCATTTTATCTAAAACATTTCCAAACTAAGAGGACTTGTGTCAAAAAATGATCTGGAAAAACTTGTACATGCCTTCATCTCTAGTAGGGTTGACTACTGCAATGGCCTTTTCACAGGCCTGCCAAAAAAGACCATCAAATGACTTCAGGTGATTCAAAATGCAGCGGCTAGGGTTCTCACACGAACAAAAAGAACAGAGCACATTACTCCAATTCTAAGGTCCCTTCACTGGCTTCCAGTAAGCTACAGAATTGATTTTAAAGCATTGCTGCTGGTGTACAAATCTCTAAATGGTACAGGGCCCAATTACCTCTCTATGTTGCAGCAGCCTAACCCAATCAAATCAAAATCAAATCAAGTTTATTTGTACAGCGCTTTTAACAAACATTGTCGCAAAGCAGCTTTACAGAATTTGAACGACTTAAAACATGAGCTAATTTTATCCCTAATCTATCCCCCATGAGCAAGCCTGTGGCGACGGTGGCAAGGAAAAACTCCCTCAGACGACATGAGGAAGAAACCTCGAGAGGAACCAGACTCAAAAGGGAACCCATCCTCATTTGGGCAACAACAGACAGTCTGACTATAATATTAACAGTTTTAACAGGTATAACCCTCAACTGTCCTCATGGGGCCGTCCTTCACAGGAGTGGGGCGATAAAACTCCGACCAGACACAGGGCACCAGGATGGATCTAACCCAATCAGATCTACCAGATCGCAGCAGCAAAATTTACTGGTAAAGCCTGTTGTTAAAACAGTGTGGTGAAGCAGCTTGTAGCTACTATGCAGTACAGCTATGGAACCAACTCCCAGAGGACATCAAAAATGCTCTTGCTGTTGGCAGCTTCAAATCTAGACTAAAGACCAAGCCGTTTTCAGATGCTTTCTGCTAACTGATAAATATCTTTACGTTTTAAAATTTACTTAACTTTTACAGTCTTTGCATGTTTTTAAACTTAACTTTTTTATTCTACTGTTTTTTTTACTGAACTTTTACTTCATTTTATTTTATTTCTACTATTTAATTCTTGTATTTTTCTCTCTTCCCCCTTTATTTTATGTAATTTTATTTTCTATTGTTTACTGTTTTGCCTTTACCTCTGTAAAGCACATTGAACTGCCACTGTGTATGAAATGTGCTATATAAATAAACTTGCCTTGTTAGATCAACATATCTCTCCTCCCTAATAGAAGATAACAAAAATAATCCTAGATTCCTATTTAATACTGTAGCAAAATTAACCAGGAATAAGTCCACTATAGACACATGCACACCTGCAGTATGTAGTAGCAATGACTTCATGAATTTTTTTTTTTTAATGGCAAAATTGAAAATATGACAAATTCAAACTACTAATTTAAGGTTAGACAATGCAAGTGACCCTGTAGTTAACAATATAACTGTATCAGATCAGCAATTAGAATGTTTTACTCCCCTTAGAGAAATTGAATTACTTTCATTAATCTCGGCATCAAAATCCTCAACTTGTGTACTCGATCCCTTACCTACATGTCTATTAAAACGGACAATACCTGAAGTAATTGAACCACTTCTAAAAAATAAATTCTTCTCTTAAGATCGACTATGTACCCAAATCCTTTAAACTAGCAGTTATCAAACCCCTGATTTGAAACACCTGACCTTGATCCCTGTCAGCTGTCCAATTATCGGCCAATATGAAACCTCTCCTTTATCTCCAAGGTCCTTGAAAAAGCTGTGGCATAGCAGTTATGCTCATATTTAAAAAGGAATAACATCCATGAAATGTGTCAGTCAGGATTTAGACCTCATCAAAGCACAGAGACAGCTCTGGTTAAAGTAGAAAATGACCTACTGTTGGCATCTGATCAGGGCTGTGTCTCACTACTTGTGTTGCTTGACCTTAGTGCAGCATTTGATACCACTGATCATTCCATTTTTCTGAATAGACTAGAAAATGTTGTGGGAGTTAAGGGAACGGCCCTTTCCTGGCTCAGGTCTTATTTAACTGATCGCTATCAGTACGTTGATGTAAATGGTGATTTTTCTAGACATACTGAGGTAAAGTTTGGTGTTCCACAAGGTTCTGTCTTGGGTCCACTGCTTTTGTCTTTATGCATGTTACCTCTGGGTGATATTATTCATAAACATTGCATTAGTTTCCACTGTTATGCTGATAATACACAGTTGTATGTTTCTGCAAAACCTGATGAGAGACACCAGCTTAATAGAATTGAGGAATGTGTAAAGGACATTAGACACTGGATGCTTATTAACTTCCTTCTGCTTAACTCTGACAAGACTGAAGTACTTGTACTCGGACCACATGCAGCTAGAAAGTTTTCTGATTACACAGTAACTCTGGATGGCCTTTCTGTTTCTTCATGTGTAGCAGTAAAAGACCTCAGGGTGATTATTGACCCCAGTTTCTCATTCGAAACTCGCATCGATAACGTTACCCGGATAGCTTTCTTTCATCTCAGAAATAGTGCTAAGATAAGAAATTTAATGTCACTACGCGACACAGAAAAACTAGTTCATGCTTTTGTTACCTCCAGGTTGGATTACTGTAATGCCTTACTGTCTGGATCTTCCAATAAGTGCATAAACAAGCTCTAGTTAGTTCAAAATGCAGCAGTAAGAGTCCTTACTAGAACTAGAAAATATGATCACATCACTCCTGTCTTATCCACACTGCATTGGCTCCCAATCAAATTTGGTATTGATTTATAAAATACTACTGTTGACCTTTTAAAGCACTGAATGGTCTTGCACCACAGTACCTGAGCGAACTTCTGGTCCTTTATGATCCACCACACCTACTTGGATCAAAAGGTGCAGGCTATCTGCTGGTACCTCGTATAGTGAAGGCTACATCGGGGGCAGAGCCTTTTCTTACAAAGCCCCACAGTTATGGAACAGCCTTCCAAGTACAGTAGTGTTCGGGACTCGGACAGTCTCAGCATTTAAGTCTAGGCTGAAAACATCTGTTTCATCAAGCCTTTTGTTAATGGTGTTTATGAGGTAAAGGAGTAGATCTGGAGGGTCCTCAGACAGTGTTTTGGTCAACTGGGATGTATGGATGCTGTCAGCCCCCCACTTGCTTGCTCACTCGAGTTTGTTGATGGTGTAGTGGCTGGCTGCTTTATGTCCCAGGGCTCCCTCATGCCTGTGTTACCTTCTGGCTCTACTCTTTTAGTTACGCTGTCATAGTTAGCTTTGCCGGAGTCCCTGCTTGTACTCAGCGCATAATGTATGCTGTTCCTACTTATTCAGGTGACATTGGGCATACCTAACAACCTGTGCCCCCCCCCCCCCCCCCCCCCCAATCTGTCCCTCTGAGTTACATGTCAATCCTGAGATTGAGATGCTGACCTCTTCTGCTCCTCGGACCTGCCTGATCCATCCTGATGCCCTATGTCTGGTTGGAGTCTCATCACATTGCTCCTGTGGAGGATGGCCCCATATGGACAGTTGGAAGTCACACTTGGAAGATGCTCTGGACAGTAATGCTTTTATGGCTGAGGACGACAGTTGACTTGCTAACTTTAGGACTGCAGTTGTCATGAACAGTTTTGCACTCAAGTTTCCATCAATGAAGAGTTATAAAATCACTGAAAACAGTTAAAACTGTTAATGTTATAATCATGTAGTCTGTTGTTGCCCAAATGATAATGGGTTCCCTTTTGAGTCTGGTTCCTCTCGAGGTTTCTTCCTCATGTCGTCTGAGGGAGTTTTTCCTTGCCACCGTCGCCACAGGCTTGCTCATTGGGGACAGATTAGGGATAAAATTAGCTCATGTTTTAAGTCATTCAAATTCCGTAAAGCTGCTTTGCAACAATGTTTATTGTTAAAACTGCTATGCAAATAAACTTGACTTTATCTCTCTCGTTTTTCAAATTAGCCAATTGTATTTCATGCATTTCTAATATGAGAACTGTCATACGGTATTGTATACCTTATGCATGAGTTGCATTATTTTATTGCCATGTATAAAATGTAGTGTAGTCAGTGCACACTTAAGATTTTCTCACACTCCAGCCTGTTAGCATGGTTGCAGGTGAAGTTAACTTAACTGGCTAGCAGACGGTCTGTGACTTTCTTTTTTTTGGGGGGAGGGGCAAATCGATTGTAAATGTACCTTATTTTAAGTGTGGTTTACCTGGGTTGTTTGGCAGGAGCTGTGATGTGCCTGGCTTGCTCTGTGCCTAATTTGTTTTTTTTTTCTATATCCCAGAAAGAGCAATACTGTAAAACATCAAAATCCAGGTCTGTTGTGGCATCCATCTGTCTAACACAATATAAGGCAGAGATAGAGAGGGAGGGGAGAGACCACCTCTGTTACAAACGCAATGATCAACTGTAGTTAGGGGTCCAAACACAATGTCTACCCAAAGTCTCAGCAGCCATACATGAATTAGCCACTGTGTGATGTCGTGTGGGAAGTCACAAGTCTGTAATTCAACCTATTTCTGAGTAATTTAAAACAACACCCATCCCCCCCCCCCAAATTTTTTTTTTTTTGTTCATCTGTCTCTGCCTAAGTGTCTTTTGATATGTCTAGATAGAACGTTATTGATTCCTTTGGGAGGGTTCCCTCAGGGAAATTAAAATTCCAGCAGCATGGATAAACAGAGAATAGAAAATAAAGAAAACTTCTAGCTAAATTAAGTATAAACATATGCAAATATATAAAAAAAGTCCAGCAGGAGAGGTATTGCACATTATATTGCACATTCTTCCAGATCTCAACAGGAGACAAGATGGCGCCAGTGTGTTTGTCGGCCTGCCGTCTGCTCCATGAGCTCTTACCTGTCCGATCATTATTTTGTCTGTACTTGTACCTTTCCCTGCTGCACTGAAAATACTCCACTGCTTTTTGGATTTACAATCACCAGACATTGCTTCATATTAAGGACTCCCTAGAACTTTTCATCGGTAGTAGTCCTGCCGCTCACAATTGGCATCATACGTTTGCTCACCTTCCCACAGAGTGTATTCGCCAGCTTCCCTGTTGCAACGTCCACCGCAAGAAGCGTTGCAAGCACCGGGGCAAACGGGGAGGTTTTCGGGTGAAGATCAGGAGCTGGGCAAGTTCCGCCCTCTCACAACCAGGACACACGGGGTGGGATGATCTTTTCCTGACCCGGCATTCATGGGACCGGAATTACTCTTGCCATGTCTCCATTGCTCCACTGACTACCCTGATGCCCGACAGCCCAGTTCGATCAAGGCCACGTTCTAATCTCGACAGCTCTGCTTGACCGAGGCCACGCATCCGCAGTGGTGGGGTAAATCTCGGAACATTCGTAAATTGGAATACTCTCGTTGTCTTCAGGGCGTGGCTCATTCTGTGGCTAGGATGGCGTTAGTCAACAGCAGGTCGGTGGTGAACAAAACTTTTTTATACTGAATGACTTTTTCTCCCGTCGTGATCTGGACTTACTGTTCCTAACTGAGACCTGGATCGCTGCTGGAGTTGGTGAGTCTTCTGCCTTTGGTGAACTGTGCCCGATGAACTGTTCCTTTATTACCACTCCAAGGCACATTGGAAGAGGAAGCAGAGTAGCTCTTGTTTACAAAAATGTCTTCAAAATACAGGCACTTCCTGTAGAGACATTTTCTACTTTTGAACTTCAGTGCATAATAGTGGAATCTAAAACTAATCCATTGGTGTGTGTGTGTATTGATGTACAGTACAGACCCCCAAAGCCAGATAAAGATTTTATTGCTGAATTCTCAGGCTTTCTTTGTCAGTGTATGACTGGATATTAATATTGGGTGATTTTAATATTCATGTTTTCTGCCCAGACAAACCCTTAGTAAGGGAATTCTGTGATGTATTGGACTCTTTTGGTTTCACTCAACACCTAGATCAACCCACCCATACACTGGGTCACACCCTTGACCTCATTTTGTCATATGGTTTCACTGTAGGTAACATTTATTATTGAGGAGGCTACTTTTTCTGACCACACACCTATCCTATTCAATACAATCCTTCCCAATCCTGTGCAGACCGTCAGAGCTCTTGGTCACTACTCTAAACGCATAAACTCACTCACTACAGCTCAGTTCTCAGACTGTTTTCTCAGTAAGGCTGTTGCTGCTACTTTGTCTACAGCTGCATCTGCCTCATCTTGCCCAGATGAACTGGTTGCTTTATTTCATTCCTCCTGCACATCTATTCTCGATTTAGTGGCTCCTCTTAGTTGTAGACAACCACATTTCAAATCTCAGGTCAGATTAGATGAAGCTACCTGCTCTCTTAGGCAGGCCTGCTGGAGAGCTGAAAGAAAATGGAGGAAAGATGGTCTCACTATTTCCTTCGAAGTCTTTAAATCTTCATTAAAATCTTTTCAGGCAGCTGCTAAAGCTGCCAGAGCTAAGTATTTCTCTGATCTCTTGTTTACAAAAATGTCTTCAAAATACAGGCACTTCCTGTAGAGACATTTTCTACTTTTGAACTTCAGTGCATAATAGTGCATAATCAGCACTCTAACAGACAGCACTCTGATATTATTAGACAGCACTCTACATCAAAAGCTTCTTTAAAGAAGCTTTTGATGTAGTTGGTCCCTCCATACAGGTAATTATTAATTCGTGTCTGTCATCTGGTGTTGTTCCTGCGTGTTTTAAGCATGTGGTTGTCCAAACCCTGCTTCAAAAGCATAACCTGGATGGTAAATGCTTGAGTAATTACCACCCTATCTCTAAGCTCCCTTTCATTTCCAAGGTGCTGGAGAAAGTCGTGCTGTCCCAGCCGCTTCTCTTCCTGTCTGAGCACAACATTCTAGAGCCGTTCCAGTCAGGTTTTAGAGCACTCCACAGTACTGAAACAGCTCTGCTCAAAGTGACTAATGATCTACTGCTCACTCTAGACTCAGGCGAGAATGCAATCTTGATCCTATTGGACCTTAGTGCGGCCTTTGATACTGTGGACCATGACATCCTCCTCTCTCGTCTTGAGGAATGGGTAGGCATTAATGGGACAGCACTGCTTTGGTTCAGATCCTATCTAAAACGTAGAACCTTTTCTGTATCTCTTGGTCATTTCTCCTCTTCTTCAGCCCCAGTCTCCTATGGGGTCCCGCAGGGCTCTATTTTCGGTCCAGTACTTTTGTTTGTATATGCTCCCCCTAGGTAACATTTATTAGAAAGTATATCTCCTTTCACTTCTATGCAGATGATACACAACTGTACCTTCCCTTTAAATCTAGGGATTCCATACAGCCACTATTGGATTGTCTTGAGGACAGTAAGTGCTGGATGACCAACAACTTCCTCCAGCTAAATAATGACAAAACTGAGGTTATCATTTTTGGTCCTCCCAAATCTAGATCCTCAGTGGCTGACAAGCTTGCCCATCTCTCTCCATACATTAAGTTATATGCTAAAAACCTAGGTGTCGCTCTTGATTCAGAACTCTGCTTTAAAAAGCCGATTAGTACTGTTATTAAGGATAGCTTCTTCCAGTTGAGAGTGATTTCCCGTCTCAAACTTTCTTTATCCTTTGAAGACCTAGAAAAAGCCATTCATGTCTTTACATCCCGACTAGATTATTGCAATTCCCTCTATCTTGGTCTCCCCCAGTCTCAATTAATGCATTTACAGTTGGTGCAAAATGCAGCTGCTAGACTGCTGACAGGTACCGAGAAGAGAGAGCACATTACCCCTGTCCTGGCTTCTTTACACTGGCTTCCCATTAGTTGTAGGATCCAATTTAAAGTCCTACTAATAGTCTACAAGGCGCTGCATGGTCAAACCCCTACTTGCATCTCAGATCTCCTGCAGGGTTTATACAGAGATTCTTAAGTTGCATTTACTTTATTAGAATGGTTCAAATCCTGTACACTAACCCGTCAGCCAGAGTCTTTACAGGAGGAATGTCCTCTGAGCCTTTTGGGATATTCCATGGGACAAGACAGGGGTGTCCACTCTCCCCCCCCCCCCCCCCCCTTCTTTTCAATCTCTCCATAGAACCCTTAGCCCAGTGCATACGTCAAAATAATATTCTAACTCCAATATCTTTAGGTTCCTCCAAACATTCTATATCTCTTTATGCTGATGATGCATTAATTTACATATCCAACATTCAGCCCTCACTACATGAGGTCATGCATATTTTAAGCAATTTTGGTAAACTTGCAGGATTCAAAATAAACTTAAAGTCTGTTCTAATGCTCCTCAATGTAGATCAAAATGAGTTGACTCTCCCTGCAGACATTGTCGTAGCTAACCAGGTAACCTATTTAGGTGTTCAAGTAACATCCTCTGTATCCACTATCGTCAAAAATAATTATAATTGCATATTTAAGAAAATAGAAAATGATTTGAATAGATGGATGCCCCTCCCATCGTCGGTACCAGCCCGAATTTCAATTGTTAAAATGAATGTTCTTCCCAGAATAAATTTCATTAGCTCAATGCTACCTCTCTCTCCTCCTGTTGGTTATTGGAAAAAGTTAGACTCTTTGCTCAAGTCCTTTATATGGAATAAGAGACGTCCACGAATAAAATGGTCAGCGTTACAACTACCCAAATCACAAGGAGGTTGGGCTCTCCCTAATTTCAGGCTATATCAGTGGTCATTTACACTGCAACATTTAAAACACTGGCTGGACCCAGAGGCACAGACTTCCTGGATTGAAATTGAAAGGGATCTTGTGGCACCAATGAGACTGCAGGATTACTTATTTTCAGGCGCTTCAAGTAGACAATCCTCCTTAAGGCGTGGTCCAATTATATCCTATTTGTTGACTACATTCAGAGCAGTGGAAAAGTATATAGGTGTGACGGTGAAATGGCACAAAAATTCTCCACTATGGTTTAACCAGGGTTTACTATCAGGAAATAAACCATTTACGCCAGGGCCATGGGTGCATAAAGATATATATGTTTTGAATGATATAAATGGGGTTGACTCATTGTTGAGTTTCTGTGACTTAATAACACAATATGATGTTCCTAAGCATTCCCTCTTTCACTTTCTTAAGTTACGATCAGCTCTTAAATCACACAATATTCAGTGGGGTTCAAACCTAAAAATGCACCCTATAGTGGAAAAGATACAAAGAGCCCCAAGAAGAATAGTGTCATTTCTTTACTTATTTCTGTGTGCACATTCAAAACATTCTGACAGCCTTAATAAAGAATGGAAAAGAGACTTAGGAAACCCTCAGGAAGATCTGGATTGGGAAGCAATATGGGACAATGTCACAGGCTCATCAAAAAATCCCAATCACCAATTTATCCACTTGAATATTTGTTATCGCACCTATCTGACCCCACATAAGAGACATTTGATGGGCTTAGCCCCGCACTCTTATTGTACTTTTTGTCCATTTGATTCTGTGGGGACTTTCATGCATTCTATGTGGAACTGTCCAGATGTTGTGTCTTTCTGGTCTAATGTTGTGGACATAATATCTACTCTGACAAACATTGATTTTCCCATGGATCCTGCCCTACACCTATTACTTGATGACTCAAGGTTTCCCATCACAGAGAAAACACGTAAACTATGGTTAGCAGGTATCACGGCTGCCAAGAAACTGGTGGTCCAGAGATGGCTCCCACCTCATGATCTCTCAATTAAACATTGGTTATATACTCTGCTAGACATTTTATACATGGAATTATCCTCTGCCAGAATTAACCATGCTAAGGAAGCTACTGTCAACAACTGGTTAAATGGTATAGAAATGGTGAAGGAGTTACTCTCCCAATAGATGCATTCATTTATCTTTATTATTTTTCTTCATTTCATTTTATTTTTTAATTCATAATTATTGTTATGAATTTTTTTTTCTCTCTATTATACTGTAATACTCATTCTTTTAATACTGCAATTCGACTACTGCCTTATATGTAATTAAGCAAGGGCAATGTGTTGGTCAGGGATTGGGTGGGGAGTGGGGTGGTTGATACGATGTTGTCGTATATGAGACTGTACATTCTTTTCAATACTCAATAAAAAATTCATTACAAAAAAAAAAAAGTTGCATTTACTACCTTTTTAATACCTTTTTCACTACCTCCACAATATTTTTTACTACCAACACGACGTCAAACTGTAGCAGCATAGTGTAAAGTAAAGTGACGGGTAAAGTAAAGAAATATGCTTCCAAAATTAATTACTAAAATATTTCCTCACAATTTAATAATTTCAACACTGGACACAACTCGCCAAATAGAGAGTGGGAGAAAGAGGGACAAACAGAACATAGAACCAAAGAGCGAGAGAAAGAGGCTTTGTAGGTGTATGTGACTGTGCATGTGTGTTGGGGAAAGCGAGTGAGATACATTGAAGTAAGAATGATCTCTGCTATAGGAGTAGGATTAATAAAGATGTCAGACCAGGAATTAGTCCATAGGTTTTGCTCAATAAGTCACCAAGTAATAATTGCATAACAATTAGAAGACAGACTGGACCTTTAGAATGAACAGCTACACATTGGACTTTGAAATAATGTGCAAATTGCAAAATCAGGGTATTTAAAGGGGAAGAAACTTAATAAAATGCAATTTTATACTGTATAAACAGTATTTCATTAAAAAATAAATAACTTGGGAACAAATAACTAAACTTAAACTTCAATACTGGACACTAAAACTGGCCGAGAGAGAGAATAAACCTAAGTAATTAACAACAGGAACAACAGGCAAACATAAACATTAAAACAGTTAGACAGCAATGCATAGTCACAAGTGCCTGAGCTGTGTGGCCTTCTCCTCGATCATTTTTTCCAATGTCAGAAGCTCTGCTTTTTTCCCCTTGTGGCTTCGTCGAAGGGAATTTGACTTTGCAATTAGCTCAGCCATCTTCGTTCCCGCTTTACCCTCGGCCTTCTCCGCAAACTTATCAGCATCACTTTCCAGGGAATGGCACACACTATGGAGCACCTGCCGCTGATTCCGGAGGTCCTCCAGCTCTTTCTCCGCTGTTTTTCTCTTCAGCTCTTGAGTGGCACTCTCCCTTTTCTTCCGCTCACTCTCAAGGTGTAGCCTGTACTGTGATCTTGATGAACCCTCTGATGAAGACGGAAGTTACACCGTCGAAACATGTCAGGTAAAGGTAAAAAGCTTTTACATGTCTGAAACAAAAGAGAAACTAATTATTTTGAGAAAAAAAGTTTGTTTAAATAACATATTACTTAAGAAAATCACATTCAATATAAAGACAGTAATATGGTATATCCTATGCTTCAAATTAAACATTTAGCTTTATTATCTGAAGTAAAACATGAGTCAGGTGCTGGAATACTTTGACAGTGATGGATAGTATAGGCCCATGCCAAGGACTGCTTTGCCAAATTTCACTATTCAAAATCCAGAGCAATGATCAACCTTCAGATTAAGCAGTTAGGCTACAATTTTTTTAATTATAGGCTACATTTTCCAATATTATGTCACAGAAATTCAACAGAAGGCTAAATAAATAAAATGATAAAAATCCATGAAAATGTTCAAATGCAAACAATGTCTCCCTAACCAATAGTACAGGAAAATAAACTTACTTTGATGTGCTGCAACAGATCGTCAGCTCTTCCATGTCCCAGGAATTGTGAACCAAAATATCTCGACCGAACACACCCATCCTCCAAAAAACGAATGTGTATGTCCATTTGTTTTTTCTTTGACAATTCATTTAGACTCTCATCAAACATAAGGACGTAAGGGCCGGCATGATTTATGGCCTCAACCAGTTGCCTCTTAAAATACGGGGCAATGCCAAATTTGATCATGTAGCCGGTCTTGTCCTTGGCCAAAGCGAACGATTTGGCGATTTGGGAATCCGGGAACATCTTGCCAAACAGCTCTCCTATGCCATCATTCGACTTGAACGAGTGGTGTTTCGTTGCTAAATCTAAACACCATAGCACCTCGGCCTGCAGTGTAGCAGTGGTAGTGCAGAGCGGCTGAATGCTGTTGGTGGGATTAACGTTACTGGTGGTGGGAGCAGGCGAGGTTGAGGTAGCGGTGGAGGTTGAGGGAGCAGTGGAGGTCGAGGACGTAGATGTAGCCGTAGTGCCAACGCAAAACAGAGACAGCGGTAGCTGCACGTTTCGTCCCCGCATCCTTGTTTGATGGCTATTCGATTCCATGTGTGATTTCACCCCCATCCACGTAATATTTATAGCTTTCTTACAGACGTTGTAATAAGCCTCTCGGCTGTTGCCAACTACTGGCCTAAGCCAGTCTTTAAACGTAGCTTCCTCCAGCCAGAGGTCTGAAAACTTGCATTTGCCCATATCTGAAGTAACGCTATGATAGTGACGTCATTCAGGTCCTATTCGCAACATACAAATAAATTCACGCTAGTTTATTAATTCAAGGAGATAGGCTTGCACGTGAATTACACAAATTGAAAAATGTATTTTAGACACATTATGGAGGTTAAAAAATTTACTACCTGGTCAGATGACGTTTATTACTTTTTACTACGTTTTACAAGCCTTAATTTGGTCTAATTTCATTTACTACCTTTCACTACCTTTGGCAACCCTGTCCTGAAACCACCCCCTGCACCTAGGTCCCTTAGATCTGCTGATAAAGGTCTCCTTCATGTGGCCCGGACTCGCCTCAAACATAAAGGTGATGGGGCATTTGCAGTAGCAGCTCCAAGTCTGTGGAACCGTTTGCCCCCAGACATTAGATTCGCCCCCTCTATCTCCTCTTTTAAATCCAGACTCAAAACTCACCTCTACTCACTGGCTTTTGCATTCCCTAGTTTTTTTGTAGTGGGTGTTACTCAATGTTGTTGTTCATTTGTTATTTGTGTAATTCTGGCCTCTTTGTCTATCTGTTAATCTCTGTGTTTGTAATGTGTATTTTTGTTGCAGCTATTAATGCATCTTTTCTTTTGTGTTGTGTTTGTGTATTTTACTTTCTGATTTTCTAGCTACCCTATGTACAGCACTTTGGTCGGTGAAAACTATTTTAAATGTGCTTTATAAATTAAATTTACAACCCCGATTCCAAAAAAGTTGGGACAAAGTACAAATTGTAAATAAAAACGGAATGCAATGATGAAGTTTCAAAATTCCATATTTTATTCAGAAGAGAACATAGATGACATATCAAATGTTTAAACTGAGAAAATGTATTATTTAAAGAGAAAAAATAGGTGATTTTTAAATTTCATAACACCACATCTCAAAGTTGGGACAAGGCCATGTTTACCACTGTGAGACATCCCCTTTTCTCTTTACAACAGTCTGTAAACGTCTGGGGACTGAGGAGACAAGTTGCTCAAGTTTAGGGATAGGAATGTTAACCCATTCTTGTCTAATGTAGGATTCTAGTTGCTCAACTGTCTTAGGTCTTTTTTTTGTCATATCTTCCGTTTTATGATGCGCCAAATGTTTTCTATGGGTGAAAGATCTGGATTGCAGGCTGGCCAGTTCAGTACCGGACCCTTCTTCTACACAGCCATGATGCTGTAATTGATGCAGTATGTGGTTTGGCCTTGTCATGTTGGAAAATGCAAGGTCTTCCCTGAAAAAGACATCATCTGGATGGGAGCATATGTTGCTCTAGAACCTGGATATACCTTTCAGCATTGGTGTCTAATGTGTAAACTGCCCATGCCACACGCATTAATGCAACCCCATATCATCAGAGATGCAGGCTTCTGAACTGAGCGCTGATAACAACTTGGGTTGTCCTTCTCCTCTTTAGTCCAAATGGCACGGCGTCCCTGATTTCCATAAAGAACTTCAAGTTTTGATTCGTCTGACCACAGAACAGTTTTCCACTTTGTCACAGTCCATTTTAAATGAGCCTTGGCCCAGAGAAGACGTCTGTGCTTCTGGATCATGTTTAGATACGGCTTCTTCTTTGAACTATAGAGTTTGAGCTGGCAACAGCGGATGGCACGGTGAATTGTGTTCACAGATAATGTTCTCTGGAAATATTCCTGAGCCCATTTTGTGATTTCCAATACAGAAGCATGCCTGTATGTGATGCAGTGCCGTCTAAGGGCCCGAAGATCACGGGCACCCAGTATGGTTTTCCGGCCTTGACCCTTACGCACAGAGATTCTTCCAGATTCTCTGAATCTTTTGATGATATTATGCACTGTAGATGATATGTTCAAACTTATTTTTTTTTTAATTTCTGATATTGCTCCACTATTTGTTGGCGCAGAATTGGGAGGATTGGTGATCCTCTTCCCATCTTTACTTCTGAGAGCTGCTGCCACTCCAAGATGCTCTTTTTATATCCAGTCATGTTAATGACCTATTGCCAATTAATCTAATGAGTTGCAATTTGGTCCTCCAGCTGTTCCTTTTTTGTACCTTTAACTTTTCCAGCCTCTTATTGCCCCTGTCCCAACTTTTTTTGAGATGTGCTGCTGTCATGAAATTTTAAATGAGTCAATATTTGGCATGAAATTTCAAAATGTTTCACTTTCGACTTTTGATATGTTGTCTATGTTCTATTGTGAATACAATATCAGTTTTTGTAAATTATTGCATTCTGTTATTTACAATTTGTACTTTGTCCCAACTTTTTTGGAATCAGGGTTGTACTTACTTATGATTTATATTGCACATTGTCCAGTATTGCTTTTTGTCAGGCTAGGCTACTGCCCCATCCTGTCCTCTGTCCTCCTGTTACCCCTCTTCCCCCCCCAGAGAGGAGTTGTACAGTCTGATGGCGTGAGGGACAAAGGAGTTTTTAAGTCTATTAGTCCTGCACTTGGGAAGGAGCATTCTGTCACTGAACAGACTCCTCTGGTTGCTGATGACAGTGTGCAGAGGGTGACTGGCATCATCCATGATATTCAGTAGTTTGTCCATAGTCCTCTTCTCTGCCACCATCACCAGAGTCTCCAGCTTCACACTGACCACAGAGCCGGCCCGCCTGATCAGTTTGTCCAGCCTGGATGTGTCCTTTTTGGATGTGCTGCCCCCCCCAGCACACCATGGTGTAAAACAGGACACTGGTGACCACAGACTGATCGAATATCCACAGGAGTTTCCTGCAGATGTTAAAGGACCACAGCCTCCTCAGGAAGTACAGCCTGCTCTGTACTTTCCTGTACAGGTGGTTGGTGTTACAAGTCCAGTCCAGCCACAGCCGGTACTTGTAGGAATCCACAGCCTCCACCTCAACTCCCTCGATCAGAACTGGTTGTGACCTTGGTCTGGACCTCCCAAAGTCAATGACCAGCTCCTTAGTCTTCGAGGTGTTGAGTTGCAGATGGTTCCTATTGCACCAAACGGCAAAGTCCCTCACCAGGCTCCTATACTCCTCCTCTCTGTTGTCCCTGATGCACCCCACTATGGCTGTGTCATCGGCAAACTTCTGAATGTGACACAGCTCCAAGTTGTAGCAGAAGTCCGTGGTGTACAGGGTGAAGACTGTGTGCACCGGGGTGCTCCGGTGCTGCTGATCAGTGTTAGACATGATGTCCTTCAGCCTGTCATACTGCAGCCTGTCATTGAGGTAGCTGGAGATCCAGGTGACCAGGCAGGGGTCCACTCGCATCCTGTTCAGTTTGTCCTGAAGCATAAGGGGCTGGATGGTGTTGAAGGCACTCGAAGTCCAAAAAGAGGATCCTCACTGTGCCATTTCCCTTATCCAGATGCAAGTGGGCTCTGTGTAGCAGGTAGAGGATGGCATCTTCCACACCAACACCTGCCCGGTATGCAAACTGCAGACAGTTCTGGGTGTGTAGTACCTGGGATCTGAGGTGGCTGAGGAAGAGCCGGTGGTCACGGTGGTGTAGTGGTTAGTACTGTCACCTCACAGCAAGGATGTTCTGGGTTCAAGCCTAGTGGCTGATGGGGGGCCTTTCTGTGTGGAGTTTGCGCGTTCTCGTGTCTGCGTGGGTTTCCTCCGGGTGCTCTGGTTTCCCACACAGTCCAAAGACATGCAGGTTAGGTTAATTGGTGGCTCTAAATTGACCGTAGGTGTGAATGCGAGTGTGAATGGTTGTTTGTGTCTATGTGTCAGCCCTGCATTGATCTGGCAACCTGTCCAGGGTGTACCCCGCCTCTCGCCCATAGTCAGCTGGGATGGGCTCCAGCTTGCCTGTGACCCTGTAAAGGATAAGCAACTGCAGATAATGGATGGGTGGATAGATATATATGTCGTATCTCCACCTTTCTTGCATTCAAGACTTCACTTCCCAGAATTCACAGTGGCCTTTGAATATGGCTGCCATGGACTACACTAACCATCCTGCACCTCACCACTCTCAGGCTCAGGAATTATAATTTCTCACACACCTGAATTCAATTACTGCACTGTCACTCAGCCACACTAATTAATGACGTTACTCTAACAGTTCATTGTGAAGTACATTGTGGGCGGCAGGGTGGTGTAGTGGTTAGCATGGTTGCCTCACAGCAAGAAGGTTCCTGGTTCAAACCCAGCGGCTGGCGAGGGCCTTTCTTTGTGGAGTTTGCATGTTCTCCCCGTGTCTGCATGGGTTTCCTCTGGGTGCTCTGGATTCCTGACAATCTAAAAACATGCAGTTAGGTTGACGTGGGGTGGCCTTGGGCTGAGGCGCCCTTGAGCAAGGTACCCAACCCCTGACTGATCCCTGGGCACTCTGGGCTGCCCACTGCTCTGGGTGTGTGCATGTATTCACTGCTTCAGATGGGTTAAAGCCACAGGATGAATTTCACTGAGCTTGAAGTGTGCATGTGACAAAGGTTTTCTTCTTTTTAAACGCTCAGAGTATTCTGCCTGACTTTACCAGGTCTTATGTTAGTGTGCTGATATTCAGGCTTTGATTTTTTGTACAACCCCGACTCCAAAAAAGTTGGGACAAAGTTCAAATTGTAAATAAAAATGGAATGCAATAATTTACAAATCTCAAAAACTGATATTGTATTCACAATAGAACACAGACAACATATCAAATGTCGAAAGTGAGACATTTTGAAATGTCATGCCAAATACTGGCTCATTTGAAATTTCATGACGGCAACACATCTCAAAGTTGGGACGGGGCAATAAGAGGCTGGATAAGTTAAAAGTACAAAAAAGGAACAGCTAGAGGACCAAATTGCAACACATTAGGTCAATTGACAATAAGTCATTAACATGCCTGGGTATAAAAAGAGCATCTTGGAGTGGCAGCAGCTCTCAGAAGTAAAGATGGGAAGAGGATCACCAATCCCCCTAATTCTGCGCCAACAAATAGTGGAGCAATATCAGAAAGGAGTTCGACTGTGTAAAATTGCAAAGAGTTTGAACATATCATCATCTACAGTGCATAATATCAAAAGATTCAGAGAATCTGGAAGAATCTGTGCGTAAGGGTCAAGGCCAGAAAACCATACTGGGTACCCGTGATCTTTGGGCCCTTAGACGGCACTGCATCACATACAGGCATGCTACTGTATTGGAAATCACAAAATGGGCTCAGGAATATTTCCAGAGAACATTATCTGTGAACACAATTTACCGTGCCATCCGCCGTTGCCAGCTAAAACACTCTAGAAGAAGCCGTATCTAAACATGATCCAGAAGCGCAGACGTCTTCTTTGGGCCAAGGCTCATTTAAAATGGACTGTGGCAAAGTGGAAAACTGTTCTGTGGTCAGACGAATCAAAATTTGAAGTTCTTTATGGAAATCAGGGACGCCGTGTCATTCGGACTAAACAGGAGAAGGACGACCCAAGTTATCAGCGCTCAGTTCAAAAGCCAGCATCTCTGATGTTTATGGGGTTGCATTAGTGCGTGTGGCATGGGCAGCTTACACATCTGGAAAGACACCATCAATGCTGAAAGGTATATCCAGGTTCTAGAGCAACATGTGCTCCCATGCAGACGACGTCTCTTTCAGGGAAGACCTTGCATTTTCCAACATGACAATGCCAAACTACATACTGCATCAGTTACAGCATCATGGCTGCGTAGAAGAAGGGTCCGGGTACTGAACTGGCCAGGCTGCAGTCCAGATCTTTCACCCATAGAAAACATTTGATGCATCATAAAACGGAAGATATCGCAAAAAAGACCTAAGACAGTTGAGCAACTAGAATCCTACATTAGACAAGAATGGGTTAACATTCCTATCCCTAAACTTGAGCAACTTGTCTCCTCAGTCCCCAGATGTTTACAGACTGTTGTAAAGAGAAAAGGGGATGTCTCTGTGGTAAACATGGCCTTGTCCCAACTTTTTTGAGATGTGCTGTTGTCATGAAATTTAAAATCACCTAATTTTTCTCTTTAAATGATACATTTTCTCAGTTTAAACATTTGATATATCATCTACGCTACCGTTCAAAAGTTTGGGGTCACCCAGACAATTTTGTGTTTTCCATGAAAAGTCACACTTTTATTTACCACCATAAGTAGTAAAATGAATAGAAAATATAGTCAAGACATTTTTCTGGCCATTTTGAGCATTTAATCGACCCCACAAATGTGATGCTCCAGAAACTCAATCTGCTCAAAGGAAGGTCAGTTTTGTAGCTTCTCTAAAGAGTTAACCTGTTTTCAGCTGTGCTCACATGATTGCACAAGGGTTTTCTAATCATCTATTAGCCTTCTGAGGCAATGAGCAAGCACATTGTACCATTAGAACACTGGAGTGATAGTTGCTGGAAATGGGCCTCTATACACCTATGTAGATATTGCACCAAAAACCAGACATCTAGTTTGTTGAGCTCAAGTGGCCTAGTGTACTGAGAGATATCTTTCCCATGTTGTAATCGCCTTTCTGTGGCCTTGGTGGTAATAAGCAGGGTGCCTGAGTTCTCCCTAACTATGCATCCGCCTGCACATACCAGAGCACGCCAGGTGCACGCTTTAACAAAGCTTCATAGAAAATCTTGACCCAATCACGTGAAGATGCAAGCAGTAAGCTTTAGAGTATAATAGATAAGAATTTACCTAGAATAGTCATTTACCACATTAGCAATGTATGGAGTGTATTTCTGATTAGTTTAAAGTGATCTTCATTGAAAAGAACAGTGCTTTTCTTTCAAAAATAAGGACATTTCAAAGTGACCCCAAACTTTTGAACAGTAGTGTATGTTCTATTCTGAATAAAATATGGAATTTTGAAACTTCCACATCACTGCATTCCGTTTTTATTTACAATTTGCACTTGCTCCCAACTTTTTTGGAATCGCGGTTGTAATTTGGACTTTGCCTTTTGATATTGCCTCTAACCTTTTGTGCCTTGCCTGAACATTGTGTGTTTTTGGCTCTGCCTTTTGCCTGTCATTTTAGATTTGTCTGCTAGCTTTGCCTCAATAAAACTCTTTACTGTTTTTACACCTGGCTGTTGCGTATGTTCATGATGTATGAAATCTAATGTAAGTATTCTCTAAAAATGTACAGTATGTGTCTGTTTCCAGTTCTGTTTTGACCACACCTCAGTACGACTTAAATATTTAAGTGTTCGATAGCTTCAAGGGGACTTGTGTCTTATATATAAACACAACTCTGCTTCTGTCTTTTTTTTTTTTTTAAGTTTAGGAAAACATAGGTGATTGCTCAAGGTAAACTTGGCTGTGGTGCTAGGAATCAAAGAGCTGCAAGGAGGTGTTATTCAGGTAGCACAGCAGGAGAGAGAAATTCATGAAGAGATGTCGAAAAACCGAAAACTAGAGGCAAGGGGACGCTGGGAGAGTAAAATTGAATTCCTTCTGGCTGTAGCAGGAGATGTTGTGGGTCTGGGCAATGTTTGGAGATTCCCCTACCTCTGCTACAGGAATGGAGGAGGTAAGAGTACTGAAAGAGGTTTTATATTGTCTGTTGTCTCTTTTGTATATTGTGTTTGCATGAATTATTGGTTCATGGTTAATGTGCTTTCCCTGACTTAAAGGGATAGTTCGGGATTTTTGACATGAATCTGTATGGCATCCCCATCAATAGTGTCGTGCAAACACACTGACTTACCCCTGACAGCATCCTGTGAGTCCAGTTCTTGTCCAGTTTTGGTCCAGACGAAAGTAGTCCGGCAAGTTTGTTGGGGTCACGAAAGTAAAACGTTTTTCGTCTCAAAACAGTATGTGTTCAAAAGAGTGATATATTTGCATCACAAAACCATTGGCAAATAAGTCAGACCTCGAAATCGCTTGGCACTATTTTCCTGCGCGCTGCCGGCTTCATCCAGCTGCGGCTCCAGCTTCAAGGATAAGCTGGAGCCGCAAGTAGGAGTCCCGGCGGGTGGTTTGTATTCGATTCGTTTATATCCCGACCTTGTTAGCTGTCAGATTTATGTTCATGGACCCGGTAAGCTGGTAAATAATATTTATTATTTTTTTTCTTTACCAAATTCTAACAGAAAACGAGAGCGCCCGAAAGGGAAAGCTGAGCCGAGCTGCTTCACGGCTGTAATGCAAATTGCTTTCCTCCTCAGTATACAAGTGCGCTTCCATGTCAGGGAAAAAGAAACTACCACTGCTACCTATGTAGTGCCCTATTTATACAAATAGGAGTCATTCAGGATTCAGCCATGACACGGAGCAAAAACATGGCTGAATCCTGAATGACTCCTATTTGTATAAATAGGGCACTACATAGGCAGCAGTGGTAGTTTCTTTTTCCCTGACATGGAAGCGCACTTGTATACTGAGGAGGAAAGCAATTTGCATTACAGCCGTGAAGCAGCTCGGCTCAGCTTTCCCTTTCGGGCGCTCTCGTTTTCTGTTAGAATTTGGTAAAGAAAAAAAAAATAAATATTATTTACCAGCTTACCGGGTCCATGAACATAAATCTGACAGCTAACAAGGTCGGGATATAAACGAATCGAATACAAACCACCCGCCGGGACTCCTACTTATGCGGCTCCAGCTTATCCTTGAAGCTGGAGCCGCAGCTGGATGAAGCCGGCAGCGCGCAGGAAAATAGTGCCAAGCGATTTCGAGGTCTGACTTTTTATTTGCCAACGGTTTTGTGATGCAAATATATCACTCTTTTGAACACATACTGTTTTGAGACGAAAAACGTTTTACTTTCGTGACCCCAACAAACTTGCCGGACTACTTTCGTCTGGACCAAAACTGGACAAGAACTGGACTCACAGGATGCTGTCAGGGGTAAGGTCAGTGTGTTTGCACGACACTATTGATGGGGATGCCATACAGATTCATGTCAAAAATCCCGAACTATCCCTTTAAGTTCATGAAACCCTGAAGTACAGGAAACGTATTTTAGTGAGGGAAATTTAGTGGATGAACATTCCTATTCTTTGTGTTTGTGTGTTGAGCTCAAGTGGCCTAGTGTACTGAGAAAGATGTTTTTCCCATGTTGTAATTGCCTTTCTGTGGCCTTGGTGGTAATAAGCAGGGTGCCTGAGTTCTCCCTAACTATGCATCCACCTGCACATACCAGAGCACGCCAGATGCATGCTTTAACAAAGCTTCATAGAAAATCTTGACCCAATCACGTGAAGATGCAAGCAGTAAGCTTTAGAGTATAATAGATAACAGCCACTAAAACACAACTGTGCGCGTACTCTCGGCATCATTGAAGTGGTGTCGTCGTCTTCTCTCTTCTTCCTCTTTCCTATTTTATATATCTGTTTTATATGATCTACTATAATAAATAACTGAAAAGACAACTGCTAAGCATTCTGAAGTGTTTATTAGAGGTTTCTATTCCATAGTATTTACAAGTATTTTGTCTTTAACAACTGGCTGCTGTGTTTCTCTATTTGCAGAAACCAAGTAAAACTCTTTTTGTATTTTGTTACTAATTTGGAGGTTGGCATTGTTTGCATGTTATTAGGGGTGTTTTTGGTGCCCTACTTTGTGTTTGCTGTGACTTGTGGTTTGCCCCTATTCCTTCTGGAAACTGCTATGGGACAATACACACAAGAAGGGGCTATCACATGCTGGCAACATATCTGCCCACTGGCTAAGGGTAAGTGACAATGGTGTGTTGTGTTCATAAACTGAATAAACATGGATCTGTATTCAAGGTCCGCTTGTGACAAATAAGTGGTATAGATGATGGGTGGATGGGTTGTGTTAGTTTATGCATGTATTGACGTGGAATGTAACTGGGTTCAACTGCTGACAAATGGATGTCTTTAGTCTCCTTTTAAATGTTTCCAGATGATTGACAGCTCTTGGGTAATCACAGAGGGAATTGCAAAGGTTGGGGCCATAAACGGCTGCCTCATTACCCTTTTGCAGGATAGTGGGTATGGCCAGGATATTTGTTATAGTAATTGATCTGGGACATTGGAACAATTAATTCACGAGGTACAGTGGAAGCAAGACAAAAGGAATTTAAATATCACTACACATCTTAAAATCAATTCTAAGTCAGTGCTAGACAATGTAGTTGTTTACAGATATATAGTGACCTTGCAGTCTTCAAGATTCATGCAGCAGCATTTTTCACTCTCGAGAAACTAGTTGTTAGAAAACGTTCAGGTTCTCGCCCCCGTCAATGATCAAGCTGAAAATATTAAGGAAGAGTATGAAGGGGATGACGGTCGCCCGCGTCGGCGCACCGTGACTACCTTCTTTTGGAAGGACACGCCGAACGCACTGCAGCAGCTTCGTGAGCAATTGACGCGATACCTGCTCGCCTTAAAACAAGCAAATAGAGACCTGTCACAGGTCACTAATTGCAAACAGGAGCGTTCTGAGCTGACGTCGGCTTTCTGGAAGCGCTTTGGGGAAGTTTGGCAACATTTGGGAGGTCTTGAACTTGATTTGGCAAACCCGAACCCAATGTTCTTGTCCACCTTTCTGTCTAATTGTCGCCCCGAAATACAGAGCGTTTTAAAACATCACTGGAGTGACCGGAATAATCTGGTCCTCCGTCAGGCCGGGGAGCGGGTGCGCACGTTGGAGAGCGATGGTCTTTTAGACTGTAAAACGAATAAAGCATGTTTATCCGTCGTGCCGGGCGGACGAGCGGAGGGACGACAGGAGAGGGGTCGCCGAACGGGACCGCGCGGCGGGGGAGGGAGGAGAAATGGAAAGTGCCACTATTGTGGAAAAGAGGGGCACTGGATAAGAGAATGTCATGCGAAACAGCGAGATGAGCAGGAACGCGAGAAACCCGTCATGCGCGCCGGTTCAAGCCCCACAGGGCAGAGAGATCCTGCCCGCCCATAGGGCTGCCCTCAGAGCGATGAAACCCCGACCGTTGCTATGTTAAATCTTTTATTCAGCTCCCCTCTTAACGAAGATCTTCCCACTATTGTTTTATGCCTGGCAGGGACTGAATATCCTTTTTTACTCGACACCGGGGCTACCATGTCCTCAGTGGGGAGGGAATATGCGGGTCCTTTATCTACACGGTCTGTAAGCTCTGTGGGAATAGAAGGGGTTCCTTTCCATTCCAGTTGCACGCCCCCCCTTTCTGTTACTTGTGCCCTTGATCCTTTACTGAAGTTTTCTCACTCCTTTGTTTGCATGCCTGATTGCCCTTTTAACCTGCTTGGACGGGACCTCATGAGCCTCCTAGGGCTCTCTATTTCTTTTAGTGGCTCACACATGGTTGTTGACATACCAGACGAAACCTCGTCGGCTGCTCTTGCCCTCACCTCTCTTTCTCTCCCCCATAACCTTCTCAATGCTGCTTGTGCCGTTACCTGCCTCACACCCTCTCTTTCTGATCTCCCAGCTTCTCTTTGGGCGGAACATAAGGACGAGGTGGGCTTTGTTAACTGTACCCCTTACGAGGCGGTCATTAAACACTCTTCGCCAGTATATGTAAAACAGTACCCCCTTTCCCCAGCTAAACTGTCTGGCATTGATGATGTTCTGTGTTCTCTCCTAGAGCAAGGTGTGGTTGTTCCCTGTGTCAGCCCTTATAACACCCCAGTGAATCCGGTGCAGAAGCCCAACGGCACGTGGCGTTTCACCCAGGATTTGCGTAAGATTAATGAGTTAATTATCCCAGTCGCCCCATTAGTTCCAGACGTTCCCTCTCTTATGGCCTCGATTCCGTGTGAACATGCGTTTTTCTCTGTGATTGACCTCTGTTCTGCCTTTTTCAGCGTCCCTGTGGGCCACGACACGCAGCCCCTGTTCGCTTTTACGCACAGGGGAAAGCAGTACACATGGACCAGGTTACCCCAAGGATATGTCGATTCCCCCGCGGTTTTTACAGCCGTAGTGAGGGACGCCTTGGCCGGTTTGTGCCTCCCCTCGGGCTCCTCCGTGCTCCAATACGCGGATGATCTTCTGGTAACGGCGGAGGACGAGGACCTTTGCGCTAAAGCCACACTCGCTCTCCTCTCTCTTCTGGCGCAAGAAGGTTTCAAGGTCTCACGAACTAAGCTTCAGTTCTGCCTCCCCACTGTTCGATATCTGGGTCACGATCTCTCCCAGGGCTCCCGCAGGCTCAGCCCCGAGCGTGTGCAGGTCATCCTAGACACTCAGGTGCCTGCCACCAAACACGCCCTCATGGCTTTTCTGGGACTTATCAATTACTGCCGCCAGTGGATTCCTGACTGTTCCACCTATGACAAGTGTCTGCGCTCTGCAATTCTGCACTCGGACCCTTTGACTCAGCCCCTGGTGTGGTCTGATGAGATGCTGACGGCCTTCAGGGCCTTGAAACAGGCTTTATGCTCGGCCCCTGCTCTCGGACTTCCGAATTACCGTTTGCCGTTTCATTTATATGTGTGCAACCAGCAGGGAACTGCGTCTGGGGTTTTGGCGCAGGAGCACGGGGGGGGTATGCGGCCTTGTGCGTTCCTCTCTAAAACTCTTGATTCTGTGGCACAGGGTCTCCCTGCTTGCCTCAGGGCGGTGGCTGCATGTGCTGTCATGGTCACGGACGCTGAACGGCTGGTTTTGTCTCACCCGCTCGTTCTCCACACCTCACATGATGTAGTGCACGTTTTAAAGAACCTCAGTACCCAGCATTTATCTGCGCAGCGTCGCTCTGGATACGAGTCTATTCTTTTGGCCACCGAAAACCTTACTGTTAAGCCCTCCTCCTCCTTTGATTCTCTCGCGCACGCGCTTCAGCGCCTCCTCAATTCACAGGATGATTTTCTTCCTTCTGAAACACACGACTGCATTTCTAGCATTCTTTTCGAGACAAGTATCCGCCCCGACTTACGCTCCACCCCGTTACTTTCAGGTGATTCGCTGTTTGTGGACGGCTCGTGCTCACGCCCCTCTGACGGCGTTTTCGTGTGTGGTTATTCTGTGTGCCGCCTTCCTGATGAAACTGTTGAAGCTTTTTCTCTTCCTTTCTCCTCGGCTCAGGCTGCCGAACTATACGCTCTAACCCGTGCATGTGTTATTGCCCAGGACACAGACGTCACTATCTACACTGATTCACGTTACGCTTTCGGCGTTGCTCACGACTTTGGTCGGATTTGGGCTTCGCGTGGGTTCACCACTGCAGACGGTAAGCCCATTTCTCATTCTTCGCTTGTTACTGATTTAATCACCGCCTGTCTTCTCCCGCGCTCTTTAGCCATTGTTAAGACTCGTGCTCATTGTATTGGGGACTCTTTTGAGATCAGGGGAAACTCTCTCGCCGATCGCATTGCCAAAGCCGCGGCTGCCTCCGGTGTTTTTCCGCCTTCGCTTACTCTCTCCCTGGTCTCATCCAGTCGCATGATTAGTGCCGTTCTTCCGGACATTGACTTGATCTCCCTCCAGGCCTCCGCTTCGGCCTCAGACAACCATTTCTGGGACTCATGCGGCGCGCAGCCGTCTGACGGCGTTCGGATCGATGCTCAGGGCCGCCTTTGTTTGCCTAGACATTGCACTCCTTTCCTCGTCCGCGAGTTTCATGGTCCCACTCACCGCGGACGAAGGGGGGTAGTGGAGGATTTATCCAAAATATTTTGCATCGACAAAATACACACCGATGTACATCACATTCTAGACAGATGTTTAACGTGCGCCCAGAATAATCCATCTAAACCAGGCGCGGTACATCAGCACCTTCCCATACCTGACACGCCGTTCCAGGAATGGCAGATTGACTTTACTCACATGCCAAAACAGGGCCCCTTTAAGTATCTCTTGGTCATGGTCGACAAATTTTCACGATGGGTGGAGGCTTTCCCTTGCGGGAAAGAAGACGCTCGCACGGCGGTAAACAAATTGACGCAAGAAATCATTCCGCGTTATGGCCTCCCGGTAGGGATAGACTCTGACAAAGGGACGCCGTTCACCTCTAAGGTGACACAAGAACTATGTAAGGACCTAAAAATCCTTTGGCGATTCCACATCCCGTACCATCCACAATCCTCCGGCATTGTGGAGCGCGCAAATAGAACAATCAAGGGTAAGCTGCGCAAGGCAATGCAAGAAACCGGCACTAAAAACTGGGTACAAATTTTACCCGTAGTCCTCGCTGACATGCGAATGACCGCTCAAGTGGCCCTCGACAACCTGTCTCCGTACGAGCTCGTGATGGGCCGGCCTTTTCCTACACCCTGGCGCAGAGGTATGCAGGCTATAGGAACGAGTGATCTTGATGTACATCTCAGTGAGTACGCCGTGGGTCTCATGCGGGTACTTGATGAATACTGGACGAGACTAAATTCCAAAAAGCCTCCCATTCCTGAGGCACCCACTCACCCCTTTGAGGTAGGGGATAAAGTGTTGGTAAAGAAATTCGCTAAATTAGGCACTCCTCTAGAGGAACCGCCCTACAGTGAGCCCACGGATGTGCTCGCTGTAACTCGAACGGCTGTACTAACTGACCTTTTTCCACAGTGGATTCATGCCAGTCGAATAAAGAAGGCTCCAATGTAATAGAAATCTATATTGTTGATGCTTAACAGGTTTTTGTGTTTCAGAAAGTTGCTGTGACAATAGCTGACGGCCTTTTCAGGGATCCCCTTTCCAGCATCCGGAGTGATCCGGTTTCGGCTGATCTACAAAGAGGGGATGGTCGGTGCGTCCCGCAGACTTCTGAACTGAGGAATCTGGAAGACACGTGAGCCTGGGCTACCTTCAACTATCTACATCCTGTGGACACAGAAAGAACAAAGTCAGTGACCAGTATGACTTTCCTTCTGGTATTGGTCTTAGCGCTTGGAGCAGGGAATCCCGCTCAAGCCAGCCACGAGGACAACGTTTTTTGGCGATTTGCCAATTGGACTGCTAAACAACATACTAATCAGTCTTGTTATGTCTGTCAATACGTTAGAGTCTAAACTGTAGTTATACTCTGTAAACAAAGTATAAAAGAGGGGATTGTAAGATTGTGTGTTCTTGTGCATAGCTGTCCTGAGCTTTATGACCCTTTCACACCCTGGTAAACGTGCATAATCGCGAGAACATACTCTTTTATTTTCTCTGTACCTTCTAGTTTCGCTGAAACCACATTCCTGGTTCCTCCTGTTCTAGGGGGTGTATGGTCTGCTCTTTCATGTATAATAAAAACGACTCCTTATCTGGCGAGTTGACCTTGTGCCCCCGAGCCCCTTACTTATCTTGTCACGCAAGCTTCTGATGTATATAAACCCTGCTCTTTCTGTGTATCGTTGAGCAGTGCTTGAATAAACCAGATTGATTTAACTCGTGTGGTTTGTTTTAACCCTGCTCCAGAGCGCTCTTACGTCAACGCATCTGAACTGAGACAGACACAGGTTCTAACAATTACAGGGCTGTCTCATCATATGCGCCTCCTAATTTATTTTGCAGAATAAACCGGTAGTCGGCTCCCGTTAGCTGACAGTTACGAGAAACATTAATTAACTGATCAACGAAGAGCAGAGGCTTGTCGGGTGACGGAAGAAGTGAGATGATGTCCTTAAGAGCCGACGGGGACGGAGGAGTTATATCAATACCACTGCGCTTTGCAACCCATACACAAGCAGCGTTTTGTGGCGGATAAGGACGCGAGCCGGCGTCTGGACCCACACCATCGGGATTATCCCAATCGTCATCATCAGTGTCATCATCGGTATCGTCACTACTTTCTTCGTCTTTGCCGTTCTTGGCTGATGCAGGCGCACCCTTTATCCCTCCGGGACGCTGCCCTCTGTCAACCGTGGGGGGGGGGGGGCACGCAGACACAGCAGCCAGGGACGGATAAATTTTAGGAATCGTTTTTACAGATGACGACGATTTACCAGTAGCTTTTCCGGTCTTACTGTAAGGCGGAGGTTTACTGTCTAACGAGGCTGGAGGAGCAGAAGGAGATTTAGATTTTCCCAACGCCGCCTCCACCGTTTCTGTAGTAACGGGCGCAGATCGAGGCTTCGGGATGGACTTCAAGACTGAACGGGGAGTATAAGCCTGTTTAAAATTATCCCAAATCTTCTTCATATCATACCATTTGGCATATCCTTCCCGCATATACGGGCGATCCCATCCGGGGTCCCCTAATCCCTCATAAATCATGCGATGGGCCGATGCAAGATAACCAGGATCGAAAGTACCTCGGCGAGGATATGAAGGAATTTGAGGGTTGGCCTCGGTCCAACCTGCCAAATTATCGAGCCAAGGAGAAACATAATAAGCGAAACCGCACCTAGTCATCCATTCGGCCGGGGTTTCCCCTGGCGCAGGCTTAGGGAACGAGCTTCCCATCGTACAATGACAACAAACGGATCTGAAGAGGAACAGACAACAAATATAGTACAAATTTGTATAGCGCGCTCTTCCTGGACTCGAACCAGGGAAAACTGTCCTCCGTAGGACACTACGAAACTACTGCCAACCAGGTAGTCAATCAAACATGTCTTACCTGATTGAGAGTATCACGTCGGGGTCACCAAATTGTTAGAACCTGTGTCTGTCTCAGTTCAGATGCGTTGACGTAAGAGCGCTCTGGAGCAGGGTTAAAACAAACCACACGAGTTAAATCAATCTGGTTTATTCAAGCACTGCTCAACGATACACAGAAAGAGCAGGGTTTATATACATCAGAAGCTTGCGTGACAAGATAAGTAAGGGGCTCGGGGGCACAAGGTCAACTCGCCAGATAAGGAGTCGTTTTTATTATACATGAAAGAGCAGACCATACACCCCCTAGAACAGGAGGAACCAGGAATGTGGTTTCAGCGAAACTAGAAGGTACAGAGAAAATAAAAGAGTATGTTCTCGCGATTATGCACGTTTACCAGGGTGTGAAAGGGTCATAAAGCTCAGGACAGCTATGCACGAGAACACACAATCTTACACTAGTGATAAAGCTTTTTGGTAAACCAGTGAAGAGAGGCTAATACCCTGTCCACATTAGGGATTTTGTACCGATACGAAACTACTTTCGTACCGCAACACCTGTCCACACTAGCAACTATACCGGTACTGTAGCGGTATAACTGTATCGGTACAAAACCCACAAATGTATAGGTTTCGTACCGGTACAGTATCGGTACTGTAGCGCTTCGCGTAGTGTGGACAGATGAAGCGGCTCTGTATTGATACGAATCTCATTCATCTCATCTCATTATCTCTAGCCGCTTTATCCTGTTCTACAGGGTCGCAGGCAAGCTGGAGCCTATCCCAGCTGACTACGGGCGAAAGGCGGGGTACACCCTGGACAAGTCGCCAGGTCATCACAGGGCTGACACATAGACACAGACAACCATTCACATTCACACCTACGGTCAATTTAGAGTCACCAGTTAACCTAACCTGCATGTCTTTGGACTGTGGGGGAAACCGGAGCACCGGGAGGAAACCCACACGGACACGGGGAGAACATGCAAACTCCGCACAGAAAGGCCCTCGCCGGCCATGGGGCTCGAACCCGGACCTTCTTGCTGTGAGGCGACAGCGCTAACCACTACACCACCGTGCCGCCCCATTTGATACAAATATAATGCGCAAAGTCACACACCTCAATCAATGTCTTCGCTGAATAAAATAGTGAAGAATGGAGATTCGTTTGTTTCTTTCTTAACTGCCTCACGCGTTTTATACGATTCAACTGAATAAATGACCACCAGAAATACAGACTGTACATTGACAACAAAAAGCACACACACGCGCGTTGTTTCATCTGCCATATATTCTTGGAAGGAAGTTACTCGGTAACCACAAACATTTCGCGCACCGCAAACATTTCTCGCTAGTGTGGACAGATGCACTAAACTGTATTGGTATACTTTGTATCGACACAGTTATACCACTTTCGTACTGGTATAAGTGTGAACACAGCATTAGAGTAATCCAGATGGGTTGAAAAAAGAGGCATGTATAAATTTGTCAATATTAAATAAAATTGCACTGGAAGAATTCAGCTTTTTTACACACAGTTTTGTGTAGACTTAAAATTAAGTCTGTGAATTTGTGCACAACATTCAACACAGTATGTGTAGACTGATCTGCTCTACACACATTCAGTATCATGTTTTTTTTTTAAATGCATGAGCTATTTGATTTAGCTGAACAGCACCCTGCCCGTCGTCTGAGAATGATATCAATTTGCCATGTCGTCTTCATTTTATTGTATGCTGTTGAACATAAGAGATTATTTTAATCACTTCACCATGTGAATCACGAAAACACTAAAAATAAAAAGTCTGCAGTTATGTTGGTCACTGGATGCCTCTGAACAGCTTCTATTTCTCAGAGACAATGTAAACAACACTGCTAACACCAGGCATTTATGTTGTACATAAAATATCATATTTTATATTACAAGCTCTTTGATATGTAAATCACTAAACACCTCTGAACATCCTCATTGCTTCTCAGAGATGATGTGAACAACACTGCTAATGCCAGCTAATTAGAAACTAGTCAGTACTTTCTTACTACTCAGTGTAATACACCGGCCATTTGCGAATAAGACTGAACAACCCTGATTACAACCTCCTGGAAATTGGTGGAATGATAGTAACTCAGGTGAGGGATTTCAGTGGGTGATTTTTTTTTTTTTAATTAATTGGGTTACTCAAGTCATGTTACCTTAAAGCTAGCTCTGTCTTCAGCTTAAATACAGATTTTATTCTTTCACACAATCTTCGCTAACTGCCATTTTTATGGGGAGAGGATTCATGGCAGTGAAAGCTAGAGCAAAATTCTTGAGGTAAGTTGTGTTAGATTTTGAAGTAAATTTCCTGTTTTCTCATTTAATAAAGATTGCAAGCAGGCGCATACACAGACAGAGGAAGATTTTAAGAAGTTTCATATATGTACACCTGTTTGTCCAAGATGCACTCTCTGAATGCCCCCCTCCCAAAAAAACAAAACAAAAACCCTTCACTCACTCTCACTCTGGTTTCTCATAACAAAATACTCTCTTATAACATTTAAACTGTAACAAAGATGAAGATATTACGATGGATTCTGAGACCCTGAAAAAAAAACACACACACAAAGTTCTAGTTCATTCCAATGGTGTTCAGTGGGGTTGAGTTCCAGGCTCTGTGCAGGCCACTCGAGTTCATCTACACCAAACATGGTGAACCTTAACTTTATGGAGCTAGCTTTGTGCACAGGGGGATGGTCATACTGGAACAGGGCTGGGCCTCTTAGTTCCATTGAAGGGAAAATGTAATGTAACTGCATATAAAGACGTTCCAAACAATTGTATGTTTCAAACTCTGGGGCCACAGTTGAGGGAAGGCCCATATATGAGTTTAAATTTCAGGTGTTCACATGCTTTAGGCCGCACAGTGTACTTGTCCTGTGCAACGTTAGGAACTTTATTCCCTGTGGTCTATTACTTACTGGCTCTATGTCCTCTTTCAGGTGTTGGCTATGCAGGCCAAGTGATTCAACTGTATGCCTGCATGTGTTACATCATAATCTTGGCCTGGGCATTGCTCTATTTGGTCTCATCTTTCAAGTCTCAGCTTCCCTGGGCCAGCTGTGACAACATCTGGAACACAAGTATGAAATGGGAACAAGAGTGCCTTAAATTGATTAAACAGATCTAGCCTTGCTATATAAGCAATGTTACATTTACTTGTTTTCCTATCTTCTTAAAGAGCTTTTTCTGCTTTCAACACCTGATGCTCATTTGAGGACTAGTTAGGGAAATCCTACCTAGAGAAATCAGACCCTCCAGGATTTTGCGATGTTGCAATTTGCAACTTCAACGCAAATTCAACCAATCCCCGCAAATTCAGGGCGGTGTTGCAATTATATCCAATCACTGCAACTTTCCCGCAAATTTGACAAATCGTTGGCGTCGTCTTGAGGTGACGTCGACAAACTACCTTCCGCCTTACTTCCGTGTACACGTTCAAGAGAAGCAGCATGTGCACAGTGTTGCCAGATTGGGTGGTTTTAAGTGCATTTTGGCGGGTTTTGAACATATTTTGGACTGGAAAACGTCAGCAGTATCTGGCAACATTGCATGATGTGCGAGTCAGTGTTTATATAGGCTTAAATTCTGTTACTGAAAGTGTGTTATGTTTACAGTGAAGGACTGTGTGCACTTTATTTTTTTTACCTAATACAAGAAATGAATGGATGCCAACATTTTTGCCAAAATTATTTTATTTTCCATTGTTTAGGCAGCTTCAGCATCATACTGTGAGATTCTGTTGAAATAGTTTTTTTTTTTTTCTATTAAGTCTAAGCCATTTATTTTATTAGTTTATAATTATTGTTTAATTTAGTCTTCAGGAGAGACTGCCTGCACACAATACTACAGTGGTGCTTGAAAGTTTGTGAACCCTTTAGAATTTTCTATATTTCTGCATAAATATGACCTAAAACATCATCAGATTTTCACACAAGTCCTAAAAGTAGATAGAGGGAACCCAGTTAAACAAGTGAGACAAAAATATTATACTTGGTAATTTATTCATTGAGGAAAATGATCCAATATTACATATCTGTGAATGGCAAAAGTATGTGAACCTCTAGGATTAGCAGTTAATTTGAAGGTGAAATTAGAGCTAGGTGTTTTCAATCAATGGGATGACAATCAGGTGTGAGTGGGCACACCGTTTTATTTAAAGAACAGGGATCTATCAAAGTCTGATCTTCACAACACATGTTTGTGGAAGTGTATCATGGCACAAACAAATGAGATTTCTGAGGACCTCACAAAAAGCGTTGTTGATGCTCATCAGGCTGGAAAAGGTTACAAAAGCATCTCTAAAGAGTTTGGACTCCATCAATCCACAGTCAGACAGATTGTGTACAAATGGAGAAAATTCAAGACCATTGTTACCCTCCCCAGGAGTGGTTGACCCAACAAAGATCACTTCAAGAGCAAGGCATGTAATAGTCAGCGAGGTCACAAAGGACTCCAGGGTAACTTCTAAACAACTGAAGGCCTCTCTCACATTGGCTAATGTTCATGAGTCCACCATCAGGAGAACACTGAACAACAATGCTGTGCATGGCAGAGTTGCAAGGAGAAAGCCACTGCTCTTCAAAAAGAACATTGCTGCTCATCTGCAGTTTGCTAAAGATCACGTGGACAAGCCAGAAGGTTATTGGAAAAATGTTTTGTGGATGGATGAGACCAAAATAGAACTTTTTGGTTTAAATGAGAAGCGTTATGTTTGGAGAAAGGAAAACACTGCATTCCAGCATAAGAACCTTATCCCATCTGTGAAACACGGTGGTGGTAGTATCTTGGTTTGGGCCTGTTTTGCTGCATCTGGGCCAGGACGGCTTGCCATCATTGATGGAACAATGAATTCTGAATTATACCAGCGAATTCTAAAGGAAAATGTCAGGACATCTGTCCATGAACTGAATCTCAAGAGAAGGTGGGTCATGCAGCAAGACAACGACCATAAGCACACAAGTCATTCTACCAAAGAATGGTTAAAGAAGAATAAAGTTAATGTTTTGGAATGGCCAAGTCAAAGTCCTGACCTTAATCCAATGGAAATGTTGTGGAAGGACCTGAAGTGAGCAGTTCATGTGAGGAAACCCACCAACGTCCCAGAGTTGAAGCTGTTCTATACGGAGGAATGGGCTAAAATTCCTCCATGCCAGTGTGCACGACTGATCAACAGTTACCAGAAATGTTTAGTTGCAGTTATTGCTGCACAAGGGGGTCACACCAGATACTGAAAGCAAAGGTTCACCTACTTTTGCCACTCACATATGTAATATTGGATCATTTTCCTTAATAAATAAATGACCAAGTACAATATTTTTTTCTCATTTGTTTAACTGGGTTTTATTTATCTACTTTTAGGAGTTGTGTGAAAATCTGATGTTTTAGGTCATATTTATGCAGAAATATAGAAAATTCTAAAGGATTCACAAACTTTCAAGCACCACTGTAGTATTAATAGGTTTTTTTTTTTCTTACATGAAAGCTGAGGCATTTATATTATATTTTAAGGTAACTTCATGTTGTGCTGTGAGGTTCTATGCACTTTAACTTTTGAACCAACAGGTGCATTTGGATAAGTAAAGCCTATTTTTCTGCATTTTTGTAGTCCTGATAATATTTTATATTGGTAAAGTTGTTTATAGGACCATTTCTCAGTGTCTTTGTTTTTTTAATCAATAGTTTTTCAGTAATAACTTAATTTAACATATTACTCAATTTTCTCTTTTTGTGATTAAAATCGCAACAATTTCTTGCAACTTTCACTTCCCGCAATGTAATCGCAACAAAAACCTAAAAAACACCGCAACTTTCATCGCAATTTTTTGGAAAAACCCCCGCAACATCAGACATTTTAGCCCGCAACAATCACAAAAAAGGCCCGCGGAATCCTGGGGGGGCTGAAAAATTCTGTATTTCAGAAAAATATGGCTTGGGTGGCACATTGAGGTTCAAACCTGAACTTGGGATTCCATCTGTGGTGTTCTACTTCCTGTGTCTACGTTTTATTTTTTCACTTCAGATTTCTCCTGTAGAGGTTTGAAGTCTTGAGATATTTGCAATGGCTTACTCTCACCACATTATTGCTAGCAACTAGTTCCATAAGCAGTGTCCGTTAGCCCAGTTCAACAAAAGTCCACTTCGGAAACGTTGTTGGAAATAAAAGGATCTCCGTTTTATTTTTTGGTTTCAGACTTACAAAAATTAATGTGAGCTGGCTAATACACTTGTTCTAATGGCTAAGCAAAAAAGTAGGAATAGTAGCAGGTCAGAAAACCATTTGCTTCCACAGCTCTCAAGATAAAACTCTGCTCCGAAAATCAACTTAACGTAGCTGGCGTGAGCCTGTTCTTAAAGGGGCAGTACATCCCTTCACCAAAATGTACCAAATCACATCACACATGAATTCTAGTATGGTTTAACTATTAATAAACTTCTAAATGAAATTATCTTTTTAACACATTTTTTAATCACATTGACGAATACTATGAATTGTACTTTGGCCTCTACATATCCGGCCCCTAATTGCTTTCTATCCAATTACAACTTATCTGGTGAATGTCTTTCATCTTAAGCCTAGGTCACAACTGGACGTACGATTTTTTGGCCGTGCAATTTTTGGCGTTTCCCAAATCGCTGCTTTTGTTTGTTTGTGGAGAAAGACGCACGTTGGCCGTAAGTTTGTCTTGCAACCTGAAAAAAACGTAAGCGCCGGTAGAGTTTGTTTGACATGACAAAGAACCTCTGCGGCCGGTCTGCGGTCAGTCTACGGCTCGAAAATCAGCAAGTCACACGCACGCCCTCCGTGCATTTCTTGCGTTTTTTTGCACATAGACCGGCTATAGGAGCACGTACGGCCGGTTTTGACCTAGGCTTTAAACGTCTTTCTTCTGAGTAAAACTCGGATCACTAACAGTCCTTCTCATACTGCTTCTTGAAGTAAGCAGAGTTTGGTTTTCGGCCTCTCAAGTTCATTCGTCTTTGTCTTGACTCGAACCTTGCGGACCATTCTATGCTCGTCCTCCATAGTCTTAACAATTCTTCCCATCAGCCATGATCCCCTGGGTGCCGATTCATCAACAATCAAGACTACATCTCCTGGGATGAAGTTCCGTGACGGATGGTTCCATTTCTGTCTTTGCTGGAGTTGAGGCAGATACTCCTTGACCCAGCGCTTCCAGAATGGATCACTCATGTACTGGACTTGCCTCCGTCTTTTACGTGTGTAAGTATCATCCTTCCGGAAGAGCCCTGGTGGCAAGTTGGGGTTAGTCTTGAGTAGCAGCAAGTGCAGTGGGGTGAGGGCTTTCAGATCATTAATATCATTGGAAGGCATGGTAATAGGCCTGCTATTCAGAATCGCCTCACATTCGCAGAAGAACGTCTGCAGACCTTCCTCGTCTAAGCTTTGTTCTCTCAGTGTAGCACCCATGATTTTCCTGATGGAGCGAATGATTCTCTCCCACACCCCTCCATGGTGGGATCCGGATGGTGGATTGAATATCCATTTGATGTCACGTTGGAGCAAGCTGTTCTCAATCTGTGAAGTATTCCACTCCTTTATAGCCTTTCTGAGCTCACGATCACCTCCAACAAAGTTGGTCCCCTTATCGGATTACATTTCCTTTACTTGACCTCTTCTTGCAATGAAGCGTCACAGAGCGTAAATAAAGGAGTCGGTTTTCAAAGACGTTGCCATTTCTATGTGGACCGCACGACTTGCGAGGCAGGTAAATATCACACCATACCTTTTTACAGATGATCTTCCACGTTTTATGTTGAATGGCCCAAATAGGTCCACTCCGGTTCTAGTGAATGGTGGTTCGTCTGGCAAGACTCCGTTTCTTGGTAAGTCTGCCATCATTTGTGTGCCTGACGTGCCATGTTGTCTTCGACGGATAGTACAACGAGACAACATTCTTCTGATTTGAAGAGGGAGCATCGATAATCCAGTACCTTTGACGTACATGAGACGACATGATTACGTCCACTGTGTCCCAGCCGCTCATGTACATCTTGGAGAATCAGATCAGCCACATGATGGCATTTAGGGAGGCTCATCGGGTGCTTGGCTTCGGCTGGCATGGATGCTCGACTGAGCCTCCCTCCAACGTGAAGAATTCCTTCTTGAAGTTGCAGATTCAGTCTGAAGATACAACTACTCTTCTTGATGGGGTCGTCTCTCTGAAGAGTGGAAATTTCCTCCTGGAAGCTCCTTTGCTGACAGTGGCTGATGATATCCAGTTCAGCTCATCGCAGATCGTCCACAGTCAGGTAAGTCTGTTTGAGACTCTTTTTGTAGCTCAACATCTCCATGTTCACCCGTTGTTGGTCACTGTACAATCCATTAATCTCCTTTCTCTTCCTTAACAGGTCCACCAGGGCTCCCTTGATTCGAGTGAGCCATGCCACTGCCTTCTTGAGATCCATCCATGACGAGTAGTATTGGATTAGTTGTTGCATTGCATCAGTGCTTTCTTCTACTATTGTAGCATGAATGAGTATGCCTTTCTTGACCTCAGGATCTTCCGCTGTAAGCTCCTCCAGATGATCATGCTTCTCTGGCCATTCCTTTTCTGGTTTGCTAAGGAAGACAGGCCCTGCAATCCAGACTTCGTTCTTCATGAAAACGCTCACCCTTTGCTCCCTGGAAGCATAATCAGCTGGATTCAACTGTGTATTGACATAACTCCATTGCTGCACCTTTGACGCTTGTAAGATTATGGTAATCCTGTTCACCACAAATGTCTTAAACCTGATGTTCTCGGTCGCTATGTACTTGAGCACGGCGGTGCTGTCTGTCCAAAACTTGGAGTCTGATATTGGCAACTGTAGTTCTTTCTGCAGCATGACATCCACCTTCACAGCTAAGGCAGCCACCGTCAGCTCCAATCGTGGGATAGTTGTGGGCTTGAGAGGGGCAACCCTTGCCTTTCCCAAGACAAATGAGCAGTGTATTTGGTTGCTGCTGTTCTCCTGGACTAGGTAAGTGACAGTACCTTAGCCTGTTTCGCTCGCATCACAGAAGTGATGCAGCCGAGCCTGCACTGCTTTTCCAAACTCTGGTGGCTTGAAGTACTGATCCACTCCAAAGTCAGTGAGCTGTTGAAGCTCTTCCATCCACCCAGTCCATTGTTATGCAAGATGTTCTGGCACAGCATCATCCCAGCCTGTTCTTAATCTACACAGTTCTTGCAAGATGTTTCTGGCAGGCAGTATAACCGGTGACAACATCCCCAGTGGGTCATAAACTGAACTCCTAATCGACAGGATTCCTCTTCTGGTGAGAGGCTTCTGCTGTATGTTCACGTGGAACTTGAACTGATCTGACCAGATACACCACTGTACTCCCAAAGCTCTCTTGATGGTGAGTGAATCCTGGTCAAGATCTTTGACTTCTGTTGTCCAGTTCTCTTGTGTAATGTTTAACAACACCTCTCAGTTGTTCGTCGTCCATTTTGTCAATCTAAAGCTTCCTGTTTGACAGATGGCCTTCAAGTCGTGGTGTAGTTTGATTGCTTCTTGTTCAGAGGCAACTGATCTCAAACAGTCGTCAACATAAGTTATTTAAGACTGTATCCACTGCTGCTGCATCAAATGTGTTCCTGTTGTCTTCGGCACACCTTCTCAACACATAGCTAGCACAGCTTGGTGAGGAGGTGGCTCCAAACAAGTGTACCTCCATTCTGTACTCTTGCAGCTCTTGTGAGACATTGCCGTCCGGCCACCACAAAAACCTGAGGAGGTCAGCATCTTCTGGTGGAACTTTCACCTGGTGGAACATTGATTCCACGTCCACCATGACTGTGACCCACTCTTAATGGAATCTTGTTAAAGGATATGGGACATGAAACATAAAAGCACGCTATATCAGTTTCTTTCCATTAAAAATATGAATTAATTGCATCAACAAATACAAAATCATCTATTAAATTCAGCAAAATCGTTATATTCATGATGATTATATGGCATTTCTGCTCGACTTCCGATATGCATTTTTTGCAACCAGAAGAGCCGCTGTCACGTGATCATACGTCACAAAAACTTTTGGGCACAGCACAAGCGGGTAGATGAATGGAGAAGTGGATGACAAGAAAATTGTTTTCATAGTCTTTAAAGTGCATTGGACATCATACATTGGACATCATGGTGTATTGTGCTGCTTATGGTTGCAATAATTCCAATGGGAAATGCCCTGGAGTGAGTTTTTTTGCATTCCCCAAGGACCCGAAGCTGAGGAAAGTGTGGGCTCACCTGTGCATGCGCAGTAGGCTTCGCGCATGCGCAGTAGGCTTGGTAGGACAACTTTACAGAACACCTGTTGAGAAACTTTGCACCTACTGTTTCCCCCAAACTGTATTCGGACCATTTCACTGAGGATTCTTTCAACATTAATACTCAGGTACTGAGCGATATTAATACATGAAACAGGAAGCATCAGGATGAGAAAAAAAAAACAGTTCAAATCGGGAAGCCGCGCACACCTGCACCAGGCTGCACAAATGCGCGCAGCTTCCCGACCCAAACCGCCTCTCTCTCATCCTTACACTTCATGCCTCATGCTCCATGAACCAACATCGCTATTTTTTAAATTTTTTTTAATCGGATCTGCGCGATTCAGCCGTGAAAAAGGCGGCATCCGCCGAAAGGCGCGCTATTTGCATCCCTGCACGGAGGCCAGGGGACAGGGCAGGAATATTTTTGTTGATATGAGTGATCCGGTGCGATTTCGTGACCCCCCCCCCCCCCCCCCCCGTTGAAGACCTCCGCGTTAAGTGACTGAAAGCCGAGGTAAGGATTAGTATTATAATTTTGGGTGTATCAATTATTGATTATCATAATTCTGACTCGTTTCGCCATTTTGAATGTTTTCATCTCGGACTGTGGAAGCATTGATTGAGATACAATCTCGAAAAATATCAGCAAAAAAAACTAGCTTGCAACGGACTTTAGCTAGATCTATGATGAACTTTCAATGCATGATACAAAAATAATACTTCTTTCAACAGATCATTAGCCTTTGAGCAGAATTGTTTTTAACTTACCAGGAAGTGTTATCGAGCTGACTGCTTTCAGTTTCATGAGGGCTGAATGAACTCTCACTCTCAATCATCTGACCCATCAGAGTAAAGACAAGATCCATGTTCATGTGAATTTCCAGCTATCGGTTCGAATTGATAAGGTCTAACTTCACATCTCTGTGAAACATCGGGAATGTCACTGTCGATGGTGTCCATTTCGGTAACCTGTTTACATTAGATTCCCAAACGCTGGCTCCTTGGAAAGTTTTTGTGACGTCACGGGTCACGTGACCACCTAGCTCATTAATGAATCCTTGTTTTACACTGATGTATAGAAAAACTTGAATAATGTGATGATTTTCACATTTTTGACGCCCTGCAGTGATTTAGATGGCATTTCTTATGTCCTTTATACATAATTATGCCCAGGTAAAAATCCATGTCCCATATCCTTTAAGACACCAACCAGACTGCTTGTCATGTTTGGCCCCTGCAGTAATTGTTCATTGGGTGTGGTTCCTTGATATGAAGCACCACAGTCGAATACCACCCGTATTTTCTGCTTCTTAGGGTGGAAGACGCCGTGATGCGGAATATACCACACTTCTCCATCACTCCGGTTTAGTTCTTGATCTTGGGACTCTTACAGCATAGCCCTTGTTTATCACATCATTCATGAAGCTGACGTAGTCCTCCCTGAATGTCTGATTTCTCAGAAGCTTCTTTATGTTGAGCGCTTGCTGTTTTGTCACTGCTCTGTTGTTGGGCATTTTCACATCCTTGTTCTTTAACGGCAGACCAATAGAGTAGTGGCCATTGACCAGCTTCGCTGATTCTGAGACTCTGTCCATAAACAGTTGGTCTTCCTTAGACATTTACGACCGCTCTCCTTGAGCATGCTCAGGAAAGTCGTACTTGAATTGCTCAGTCCACAATGCAAGTCGAGCCACTGAGATCCGATTCGTCTGGATTTGCGGGTACCCATTCTTTGTCCAATTTCTGATGTTCTCACGCAGTAGTCCATTTACTGTCCATCCCAAAGCTGTGCGTACTGCATATGGCCCATCCTTAACACTTCAGATTACTTCTTCTGGCTCCAAAGCCTTTGCCACATCTGTCCCAATCAGAAGATCGATATCTGCATTGACTGATGGGATTCGTACGCCTTGTAGATGTGGCCACCTATCCATGTCTTCTTGAGTTGGAATGTTCTCTTTACTCGCAGGGAAAGCCCTTTGTGTGAAAACCCCTGTGAGCTCGATAAAGTCGTCACCTTCTAGGCTACTCACTTCTAGGTCTGGTACAGCATTGCAGGAGACTGTCCTTTGGTCTCCCATAGTGGTGAGTAGGATGTTCACATTTTTTCCTTGCAGGTGTTCACATTTTTTTCTTGCAGGTGAAGGTCGTTTGCCAGCTTGTTTGTGCAGAAGGAGGCTTTACTCCCTGGATCCAGGAATGCATAACAGGTCAATACCTTGTTGCCTTTCTTTGCCTTTACTCTCACAGGAACGATGGCGAGGACACTACCTGTACCCCCGGCCCCAGTCTGCGAGCCTGCATCCCCAGCATCCACGAATCCACTGACAATGGTTTGCTCTTCCCTTGGAGACTCCTCTTTTGGGTCCTCCTTTGAAGCCTCTTCATTTGGTAAGTCTTTAGGTTTCTGTCTTGTAAGAGCGTAGGATGTGTTGCTGAACATATCTGGCAGCTCTTTTCTTCACAGGCCTTACTCAGTACTGTATGTCCACCTTTAAGACAACTGAAGCAAAGTCCTTTGCTCTTAAGGAACTCAAGCTTTTCCTTGTGCAATGTTTTTTGAAGTTTCTTGCACTGTTCCATGGTATGATCTCCCTGACAGAAGATACAGGGTTTTATGAAGGCCTTGTTCACGTTTGTTCCCTTCTCCTGAGCTTTCTTGTTCCCAGCACTAGCAGCACCTTTCTCGGCTTTCTGTGCTGTTACTTCGGTGGCTAGTGTTGTGATGTTGTTCTTTCCACTTGACTTTTCTGTCTGGCGTTTTTGTTTGCCCTGAGATTTTGCCGAACACAGGGTGTGATGCCATCTCGGCCTGTATGTTGACAAACGCAACTACATTTTTGAACCTCGTCCTACGATCTTGCTTTTTCTGAATGTCTATGGCGACACTCCTGAATCTCTCTCTCTCAGCCTGTATGGGAGCTTTGCGATGAGCGTGCGCATGTTAGCAGCATTTTCCATCTCTTCTAAGTACTCTAGATTTGCCATTGCATTATTACAGCTTGTTAGAAAGAGGGCGTAGGATTCAAGTGCCTTGGTGTCATCTGTTTTAATGGTGGGCCAGTTTAAAGCCTTGTCAAGGTATGCCATGGATATCTTATATTTATCACCAAATCATTTCTTTAGAAGTCTCTTGGCTTCAGGGTAGCCCTGATCTGGGTCCATGTGAAAGCAGCTGCGCACTAGGTCATTAGGCTGTCCATTTGTGTGCTGTTCTAGGTAGTAAAGCCGGCCTTTGCTATTTTCAGTCTTGCTCTCTACACGGTGTTCGAAGGCTGTCATGAAGAGACGGAATTCTAACGGATCTCCCTTGAAAACAGGAATGTTCGGCGATGGCAATGTAGAGAGCCTTTGTTGCTTTATTAGGCTTTCAGTGATGTCATTTTGGCGTTGCATGACGATAACCAGATTCTCTGTATTCACAGAATTGTCTGAGTTGACGGGAGCTTGTATCGCATCTGCATCTCTTCCACTAGTGTGGCTATGCTGAGTGCTACTACTGGCTACACCACTTACTGCGGCTGACATCACACTTCCTTAGAGTAGACATTAGTACATCCACTCTACTGCTTCTGGTTCTGCCTGACACCTCTGAACCTCCATATTTTCTTAGCACAGCTAATTGCACATCATTTGCAGCAAGCCCTGCTTGTAGCTCCAACTCTTCCTTTTCAACCTTGAGCTGTAGTTCGTGTTCTTCTAAAGTCTGTCTTCTCAATGCAGCTGACTTGGCTAACAGAGCGGCTCTTTCTAATTCTACCTTTTAAAGGAACAGTCCACCATACTTCCATAATGAAATATGCTCTTATCTGAATTGAGACGAGCTGCTCCGTACCTCTCCGAGCTTTGTGCGACCTCCCAGTCAGTCAGATGCGCTGTCACTCCTGTTAGCAATGTAGCTAGGCTCAGCATGGCCAATGGTATTTTTTGGGGCTGTAGTTAGATGCGACTAAACTCTTCCACATTTTTCCTGTTTACATAGGTTTATATGACCAGTGACATGAAACAAGTTCAGTTACACAAATTGAAACGTGGCGATTTTCTATGCTATGGAAAGTCCGCACTATAATGACAGGTGTACTAACACCACCTGCGCGCTTCGACAGCGCATTGATACTGAGCTCCGTAGCCATTTTAGGTGTTATATGGTGTATTCTGAGCATTTCCTGCAAGTAAAAAATTGATCTCAACAAGTAAATATTTGACTAGTCTTGGTCTTCATTTTGCCATATAAAATACCTATCAACAGTTTTCTCTTTTAAAATGAAAGATCCATGTAAAATACCTTGAAATATCTAATAAGTGCCTATGTATTTTATCTCAATCAAAATAAAAGTAAAAAAAATGTGTAAATAACAATTTAAAGAAATGTTAATAAAAGAAAACTTTGATGGGCCTTTCAATATGACTTTGTGAAAAATCATGCTCAATATTTAAGTGAGAGATACCTGTTGTCTTCCAAATTACACTTAATTATTGTATTATGTCCTAGCTTTTTCCAAGAATCTGTCACAATGTCTCTTGTCTACAGAGCAAAAGTTAAAAAAAAAAAACTAATGTTTCTTATCTAATATATTATTTACATCTTTTCTTTTACTTCTGGCTCCTTCTATTCCTCTTTGCATCACTCCCAGCTATTTCTTTCAATTCATCTTTCAGTAAGGCTATTAGTTCTATAGTATTTGCATTCCTCTATTAAAGCTATTTACAAAATGTTCATAGTCTGTCAAACAGCATCTAATGAAAGTCTTTTAATTTTCTTTTCTTTAACACCATCTCTTTCAGTTTTACAAGCTTGTTCTTTTTCATCTTTTCCTTCAGTCTGTCTGTGTCTTCTTTTCTAGCTCTCTTTGCACCTCTCTCAAACACCTCCTTAGCTTTCCTTTTTGATGGCATCTTAACTATGTCTGATCTTACACCCTGTAAATTCATGTACGTGGTGCCAGGTCACGCAATAGCTATTTTTAGCTCTGTCATGCACTCCTGAGCAGTGTTGCCAGATACTGCTGACGTTTTCCAGCCCAAAATATGTTCAAAACCCACCAAAATGCACTTCAAACCGCCCAATCTGGCAACACTGCTCCTGAGTCGCAGTCAAGACGTGTTCCACGCTCAGCTGGCATAAAACTCTGCGAGTCCGGCTGTATTGAGTCGCCGGTCTCGTGCAAGGCGATTAAAACCGACTAGACCCCCCCCCCCCCCCCCCCAATTATTTTTAATGCAAAAATAGACGTTTTGTGAAGATATTTTTCGCGACGGAATTCTGCGAATCCGCGGAAATTTCACAGCCCTGTATAGCACATTTCTCCCCCAAATCAACACATTTTGAAATGAAATAAAAATAATCGCAACTTCATGAGAGCCCAGTTCTGGGCCCTCCCCATTCCTGGGCCCGGGACAACATACCCGTTTGTCCCCCCCTGTCGGCGGGCCAGGTAGCAGGTAAGAAAACCATTTGCTTCCACAGCTCTCAAGATAAAACTCAGCTCTGAAAATCAACTTAACGTAGCTGGCATGAGCCTGTTCTTAAAGGGGCAGTACATCCGTTCACCAATATGTACCAAATCACATCACACATGAATTCCAGTATGGTTTAACTATTAATGAACTTCTAAATGAAATTATTTATCTTTTTAACACATTTTTAATCACATAGACGAATACTATGAATTGTACTTTGGCCTCTACATCTCCTCCTGTCCAAAAATGTTTCAGTAAGTGGATTAACTACTCTAAAGTGGGCGGCACGGTGGTGTAGTGGTTAGCATGGTCGCCTCACAGCAAGAAGGTTCTGGGTGTGAACCCAGTGTCCGGTGAGGGCCTTTCTGTGTGGAGTTTGCATGTTCTCCCCGTGTCTGCGTGGGTGTGCTCCAGTTTCCCCCACAGTCCAAAGACATGGATTTACGTAGGTTAACGTGGGGTGGCCTTGGGCTGAAGTGCCCTTGAGCAAGGTACTTAACCCCTGACTGCTCCCCGGGTGCTCTAATGTGGCTGCCCACTGCTCTGGGTGTGTGCGCGTGTGTTCACTGCTTCAGATGGGTTAAATGCAGAGGATGAATTTCACTGTGTTTGAAGTGTGCATGTGACAAAGGTTTCTTTTTCTTCTAAAGTGTGCACTGGTGTAAATGGTTGTATATGTGATGTCCAGTGATTGCCTTGCATCCAGTGTTCCCAGCACAGATTCTCGTTTGACTGCTACCTGATCCAGGACATTTTCTTTCATATGAATTAATTCACATTTTCTGGTAGATGAAATTTGTTTATTTATGCTAGACCCTTCCAAAAAAAAAAACAAAAAAAAACAATAACTGAAAGAAGCTATGGTACAAACCTGGAAAAACATCACAACAGAAGAATGTAGTTTGGTGATGTCAGTCGGTCATTGGTATGATGCAGTTATTACAAGCAATGGATAGTTAATTATTATTCCACGAAATCGAGTCATACATGAGCTGATGGCTATAAGTCATGTACAACGAGATTGAGTGGAATAATTGTTTTATTATATCCACATTCACTGGATTTTGAGAGAGTATTTTTGTTTTTATTTTTTGCAAATTTGATAAAATCTTTATACAAAACGTCCAGCAAAATAATTTCCACTTCGATGGACTTCTTAAAAACCTATCAATGGCTACACAAATTGACTTTAGTTTTGTTTTTTTGTAGAAAGTACTATTTTGCTGTCATACCGAGGTATAGAATAGCTTTAGACATTTATTTAATTCTTCCTTGGACATTTCAGTGATGTAATTTTCAAACTACTTTGAGCTTTTGAACCAGTCTAAATAATTTCAACAAATTTTAATGCTTAAAGATGAAGAATGGAAACAAACCAGCAAAGTGACAGGAGTTTGTGAAAAATGCTGAAGTAATTCTTGAAAAATAAAGATGCGTTCTTACCATCAAATACTTTCATTCCATATTTTTTTAAACTTTTTTTTTCAAGTAGAGTTTTTTTCATCCTTGGTTGGTCCAGCAAAACATTCTCTCATTTTGTTTTTCTCGACTCACAATATACTAGCTGATAGCCTAGTAGTAGAGTAGCCAATCATGATTGCTCATATTCAGTGAATGTGGAAATAATGTCATTCAAAGCGGCTAGAGATAATGAGAGACTTTATTTTAATCCAAGGCGATCTGTTCAGTTACTTTTGCTCAATTAAAAACAAATGTATCATGGTCTAAGTTATAACATCAAGATGGAAAATAAGGAAATTAAATTCAAAAAATTATTTTGTCTCATTCATCTAATTATCTCAAACCCAAATGAATTGGCTTTGCTGTTCCAATACTTTAACTTCCATCCATCCCTTCAAAACCTCCCCCACTCTGACATCCTCGAGGTTATGTCTCCTCACATCCCATTATCCTCCTCTGCTGGGTAACTTATTAGAGTATAACCTGATACAGTTTACAAAATGTATATCTTAATATCTGTTAAAGGCAACATTCCAAATATATAACTGTAAACAAAAACACTGATGGAGTATACATACATTTACTGTAATGAGAATTAGTGCCAAACTGTCTATATTCCCTTTTCTTCTTCCTCAGACAGCTGTATTACTTTTGTAAATAATGCCAACTGGACCAGACGGGTCAACTCCACATCAGCAGCCACTGAGTTTTGGGAGTAAGTGTCATATACATGCAAATGTAGTAAAGCTTTTAATCAACATTTCAGTAGTTACAAAAATTTAGTGTTAACCAAGATGGACTATGTAGTAAATCCATACGGCGTTACACAAGTTACAGAGAATATTATGCTATCACTTATTTCCATGATATTATTATACAGGCGAAGAGTGCTTTCTATCTCCAAAGGTATTGATGAAGTAGGTAACATCAACTGGGAGATTCTCCTGTGTCTAATTGCAATGTGGATCATATGCTATTTCTCTATATGGAAAGGAGTCAAGTCCACTGGGAAGGTGAATGTGTGCTTGGGTTCCACAATTGGCTGTCCATATTAGTCACTAGGAATGATTAAGTCATAAACACTTAAATTCAACATTGGAACTCATTTTACATGGCATTACTTAATGTGTTTTCCGTCCACTGTTCTGAGGTGGTGTATTTCACAGCCACATTCCCCTGTGTAATGTTGCTGGTGTTGCTGATTCGTGGACTGACTCTCCCTGGAGCCATGCAGGGTGTTATTTTCTACCTCTATCCTGACTTCCAGCGACTGTTGGAGCCTCAGGTGCTGTAAACACACACAGACACAGGGCTAACACGTTCATTGACTATTTCTATGGGGTTATTTTGAAAGACCAATGATGATTAAAATACATTACCCCCCCCCCCCCCCATAATGGGATTTTTTGTTTGTCTTTTATGTTTTCTCTGTATAAAAAACAAAGTATTTTCTGTCTAAAGAAACATTCTGTACACTTGCGTTTAGAAGTTAATCTTCAGCAAAATTTGACAAGCAAATTTATAATGGATAACTGTTATTCAAAATATAACTTTATTATGGGCATGTTTTGAAGGAAATGGTTTAAGAATTCTTGGCATATAAACAAAAATCAGGTAACAAAGTAAGTGTAGTGTGTTACTCACAACCTTTATAAATTTTTCTGTGTGTGGGTGTGCAGGTATGGATGGAGGCAGCCAGTCAAATTATCCACTCTTATAGTACAGGTGTGGGAATATTGACTGTGCTAAGCAGCTTCAACCAAAGCAGCAACAACTGCTACAGGTGACCTGAATATTTTGTAAAACAACATTTCTCTCCCATCTAGCTATATGATGATAATGTTTTGCACTAAACTAAAATAGTTTTTACACGACTAAATATAAGGCACCATAAATTAACATGAATTAATTTGCAACACATTCAATAATGATAATTAGGTCAATGGGTATAAATACTGAAACCTACAGTGGCCTCCATAATTATTGGGACCCTTTGTAAAGATCAGTTAAAAAGGGTCAAGAAAAAAATCCACCTTTTGGAAGTCGCTTCATTTCGCACTGAAAAAAATGCGAAAAATCCAACCTTGAATTGAAATAAATGTATTCAGAGAAAAACAAATCCCTCATCAAGAAAATTGTTTTAACCAACAACACAGGCCACTATTATTGGCACCCCAAGAAATTATAGTGAACACGATGTAACTAAAGCATATTTCCCATTTAAACCGTAAATTGAGTTGATTGGAGTGTAGGAACTTTCAAGCTGTAATCCATGACTTCCTGATTAACTGGGACACAAATATGAGGTGACACAGAGGCCCATTTCCCTTAGTCATCCATCAGTAGGGGAAAGACACACAAACCAAATGAGGGAGAAGTGTGTTGACCTTCATAAGGCAGGGAATGGATATTAAAAAAAGCTACTCACCTGAAAATGTCCATTTCTACTGTTGGGGCAATAAAAAAGTGGACACCAAATAGAACTGTTACAAACTCGCCTGGAAGAGGACCCAAGTTTATTTTGCCCCTATGTACAGTGAGGAGGAGGGTAAGAGAGGCATGCATGCATACATGCATGCATTCATACATACATACATACATACATACATACATACATACATACATACATACCCAAGGATCACTTTTAGTGAATTACATGAAAAAGTAAAATCTTGGGGTTTCCAAGTCTCCAAAACCACCATCAGATGCCACCTCCATGCCAACAGATTAGTGCCTTGCAAAAGTATTCATACCCCTTGAACTTTTTCACATTTTTCCACCTTACAACCATGAACTTAAAAGGTTTTTATTGAGATTTTATGTGATAGACCAACACAGAGTAGCACATAATTGTGAAGTGAAACGAAAATGATAAATGGTCTTCAAGATTTTAAACAAATAAAAATCTGAAAAATGTGATGTGCATTAGTATTCAGCCCCCCTGCGTCAATACTTTGTAGAGCCACCTTTTGCTGCAATTACAGCTGCAAGTCTTTTGTGGTATGTCTCTACCAGCTTTGCACATTTAGACACTGAAATTTTTGCCCATTCTTCTTTGCAAAATAGCTCAAGCTCAGCCAGATTGGATGGAGAGCATCTGTGAACAGCAATTTTCAAGTCTTGCCACAGATGCTCAATGGGATTTAGGTCTGGACTTTGATTGGGTCATTCTAACACATGAATATTCTTTGATCTAAACCATTCCATTGTAGCTCTGGCTGTATGTTTAGGGTCATTGTCTTGCTGGAAGGTGAATCTCCTTCCCAGTCTCAAATCTTTTGCTGCCTCCAACAGGTTTTCTTCCAGGATTGCCCTGTATTTAGCTCCATCCATCTTCCCATCAACTCTGACCAGCTTCCCTGTCCCTGCTGAAGAAAAGCATCCCCATAGCATAATGCTGCCACCACCATGTTTCACAGTGGGGATGGTGCGTGCAGGGTGATGAGCAGTGTTAGTTTTCCACCACACATAGCGCTTTGCATTTAGGCCAAAAAGTTCAACTTTGGTCTCATCTGACCAAAGCACCTTCTTCCACATGTTTGCTGTGTCCCCTACATGGCTTCTGGCAAACTGCAAACGGGACTTCTTATGCCTGTCTTTCAACAATGGCTTTCTGCTTGCCACTCTTCCAAAAAGGCCAGATTTGTGGAGTGTATGACTTCTAGTTGTCCTGTGCACAGATTCTCCCACCTGAGCTGTGGATTTCTGCAGCTCCTCCAGAGTGATCATGGGCCTCTTGGCTGCTTCTCTGACCAGTGCTCTCCTTGCTCGCGCTGTCAGTTTAGGTGGACGGCCATGTCTTGGTAGGTTTGCAGTTGTGCCATACTTTTTCCATTTTTGAATGATGGATTGAACAGTGCTTCTTGAAATGTTCAGAGCTTGGGATATTTTTTTATAACCTAACCCTGCTTTAAACTTCTCCAGAACTTTATCCCTGACCTGTCTGGTGAGTTCTTTGGTCTTCATGATGCTATTTGTTCTTCAGTGTTCTCTAACAAACCACTGAGGCCTTCACAGAACAAGTGCATTTATGCTGAGAGTAAATTACACACAGTAGGACTCTATTAACTAATTAGATGACTTCTGAAGGCAATTGATTGCACTGGATTGTATTTAGAGGTATCAGAGGACAGGGGGATGAATACTAATGCACACCACATTTTTCAGATTTTTATTTGTTTAAAATTTTGAAGACCATTTATCATTTTCATTTCACTTCACAATTATGTGCTACTCTGTGTTGGTCTATCACATAAAATTTCAATAAAAACCTTTTAAGTTTGTGGTTGTAAGGTGGAAAAATGTTCAAGGGGTATGAATACTTTTGCAAGGCACTGTATTTGGAAGGTGTGCCAGAAAAAATGTGTTTGTCAGTTAATCACAAATGTAAGCACCTGAAGTTTGCAATACGCTATGACAACTTTGACTGGAACCGTGTTCTGTGGTCTGATGTAACTCTGATGGCCTAATGGAGCTTTTTGACAATAAACACTCAAGATGGGTTTTGAAGTAAAAGAAGGATGGCTGTAATGAAAAGAATTCTATCCGAACTGTAAACTATGGTGGATGTTTAGTGATGTTTTGGGGCTGTATTTCCTCCAAAGGCCCTGGAAACCTTGTTAAGGTGCATGGCATCATAGACTTCATGAAATACAAGAACATTTTAAATCAAAGCCTGGCTGCCTCGGCCCGGAAACTAAAACTGGGCCATCAGTGGATCTTCCAGCAGGAAAATGATCTGAAGCGTATGTCCAAATTAACACAATGTTTTGGAGAATCAAGCTTCTGCTATGGCCATCTCAATCCCCTGACCTGAACCCCAGTGAAAACCTGTGGGTTGAGCTGAAGAGGAGTGAGCACAAGACAGAGTCAAGGACCCTGGATGATCTGGAGAAATTCTTTAAAGAGGCGTACTAACACCTTCTGTGCGCTTCGGCAGGGCATTGATATCTGAGCTCCGTATCAATGCGCTGCCAAAGCGCACAGAAGGTGTTAGTACGCCTGTCATTATAGTGCGGACTTTCCATAGCATAGAAAATCGCTACGTTTCAATTTGTGTAACTGAACTTGTTTCATATCACTGGTCATATAAACCTATGTAAACAAGAAAAACGCGGAAGAGTTTGGTCACATCTAACTACAGCCCCCAAAAAATACCATTGGCCATGCTGAGCCTAGCTACATTGCTAACAGGAGTGACAGTGCGTCTGACTGACTGGGAGGTCGTGCAAAGCTCGGAGAGGTACGGAGCAGCTCGTCTCAATTCACATAAGAGCATATTTCATTATGGAAGTACGGTGGACTGTTCCTTTAAATCCATCTCTTTTCCCCCCGGGATGCATATTTTACAGCCAGTGTACACAGCAGGGCCCACCATATCGTCTGCTCCTCCATGTTCAGTGTTGCCAATCTCCAGTAGAGCTGTGTACCACTTTGGATGGCTTTCCTTGACTTGCTGGAGAAACTGCTGGTCATAGGCTGCTTGGAGGTGACTCCTGGTAGTAGAGACAACATTAGTTCCCACAAGCAGAGGGACAGAGGAACGATATTCAGAATCAGGGACCGCAAAAGCTGATTACAGTCTTGAACTATTTCCCCAGCACTTTCAACTCCATGTGCAGGATGCCATAGAAGGGCACACACTGACCTGCTGCACCCTCTATGGGTATTTTAGAGGACCATAGTTTGTTTTTGGAGGTCGGGGTGGTTGCACCAGTATATGTGAGTAATACTGGTAACCTGAGAGCTTGAGTCAATGAGAGCCCTGCACTTTCTTCCATTGACTTCCACTTCCCCCTCATTCTTGGGACCCACTATGGGAGTGTCCTCTTCATCAATTTTGTTCACCTGCAGTGGGGGGGGTCTTGCTGCTTGCCTATGGTTGCCCCAGCTACCATGGGCTCTAAGCATTTAAAGGTTGAGCTGAGTGGGGTGTGCTGCCCTCTGCTGGGGTCACTGGCTGGGATTGGTGAGTCCAGAGCAGATTGGGCTCTGGGAGCACTGCTCTGCAGACTAGTGCTACATGTTCCTGCTTCCCGCACTGGTATCATGTCACACTCGAGCCTTGGGTGGTTGTTCCAGGGGGTGGCTGGACCCTTGGTGGGGAAACAGGGGTTGGTGCAGCTATTCTCAACTCAAGGTGGGTCAACTTGATCATCTGTTCCTCTTGGCTAAGAGCTAATTTCTTGACCATCTCTTTTAGCTATGACCACTCTGAAGAATGTGTTACCCTTTCTGACCTCATTTGTTTCACACTCTGATGTAACATGCACCTGGGAGAAGGTTTTCTTTGTCTTTTGCTGTGACTGGAACTTTTGAGTCTCTCTTGCGAGGTTTCTGAGCTCAACTTTCAGTTCTTGGAAACTCAAAAACCCGGGCTTCATTGGTGCAATCCTTGCATACACCCCCTCATCATTAAGGCCTCTTAAAAACTGCTGGTTGAGTTTACTATTGTGATCAGGGAAGGGCCTGGCCCCTCTCTGAATTTCCTCCATGGCTCTCAATATTGCCTCCAGTGCTATAGTATAAGAGCAGGCAGACTCTCCAGACCTCTGGCTGCATTCGTAGAAGTCAGCTAGTGGATCTAAGGATCCTTGTGTGTCACTGTATTCTGCTCTCAGTTCCTCAAATGCCTTCTCAGGGGTTTGGTCATGGGGAGGTAGATTTAGAACCAGCTTCCTGGCCTCACCACTCGGGTGTGGCACGACGGTCGAAAAGCGGAGGTGTGTGGGGAGCTTTATTGCCTCCAAGAGATACTGCATATAGCAGACCCAGTCCTCCACAAGCATTTTGCTGTCTGCACTGCCAGTGAAAACTTGGACATTCTTTACCTCATTAGTTTGCATGAAGGCATCATAGGCAGCCAGTGGAAGGGTTGTATTGGGTATGGCTCTGACAGGAGTCTTTAGTGGTGGCTTGTACAGATGAGTGTATGTATGGTATGGAGGTAGTGGTGTGGGTGTGCATTGACATACATACTGGCTTGAGGGTCTGAGGCATGCACTGGAGCATGGGCAGGGGCTGTGTGGTCAGAAGCTGCATACTCAGAGGGATGGGTACCATGATGATGTGGTCAAATGTACCACTGATCATGTCCTGGGAGTAGTGGACAGCAGCTTGTGCCATGTGTGCACAGGGAGTTGGCACATACTGTGAATCTGGGAAGGTCTGCTTAACAGAAGGAGAGTTGTTCATAATACTCATTGTTTGTGGTGGTTGAGTGCTTGGCATGGGGCCTTGGGCCCACCGGGGAGCTATAAGGATCATTGGTGTAAACCTGGGGGCTAGACTTGATGGCTGGGGTTTGGTGTGTGTGTGTGTGTGGGGGGGGGGTTGATTCATGGGGAGCTGCTGTGCAGTTTGCATTTCTGGGAAGGTGGGGTATGGGAGGCTTTGAAAGTGCAGGGTGAGCGTGGGCCTGTTCACACTGGCTGGGAATGGAAGAGCAGAGACCACTGTTGTCTGTACATCTGGAGTGGCTTCACCTTGCAGGCTGTAGTCGGACTTGTTGGTCTGGTGGCTTGGTCTTGCAACACAACACGACTGGCATCAAAACAGAGCAAGGGTGCCTCTGTTGGAGATCTAGAGCCTGGCAAGGTGGATGCATGAGCTGGAGGAGAGCAGTGGTCAGTGTGAGATGGCTGTATTGGGGCTGGTGGGATGAGCTGTGCCCTTGGTCCTGAGTAGGTGGGCTGCCCACCAGTGTGGTGGTCTTGAGTGGGGCTCTGCAGTTGAGTGCTGGTGGGCCTAGAGAGATATTTAAGCTTTGGCCTCACTGGTTGCTGTTGGTTCACTGGACGGGTGTCAGCTGTTGCCCCTTCTCTTAAAGGGTGGGATTGTGCCATGTTTGGAGAGTCATAGCTGTGGTCTGTTGTAGGTGCAGTGTAGGGCTGGATGCCTGGTATTGTAGCAGAGGCACCTTCTAGCTGTAACTAATAATCTGCATAGTCATTCAACGTTCTGATTTTTTTTTCCAAATTACATTAACTAGTGTAACTGTTAGTGAGTGACAAAGTGGAAAATAGTGTGTATCAATTGTTTTGTACAAGTATGTGTTGATGTAATACATTAGACTGTGTGTGTAAAACTGTGCTTTTTTCAGTAATGTGCAATGACGAACATGGATCAACATGAAACTCACATTAAACTTAAATTACATTCACATTGTCAAAACACAACTCTTAGCCTAACCCCAAAAAACATGATTGTGAATGATCAGTGACTCTAGCTTAATATCAAACACAGTGAAAGAAAAAGAAAGAAAGCGCAACTTTATTCATCACACACTTGTGAAATTTCCTCTCTGCATTTAACCATCTGAAGCAGTGAACATGCCCACACGCGTGAGCAATGAGCACACACACACATACCCAGAGCAGTGGGCAGCCATGCTAACCGCGGAGCAGTTGGGAGTTAGGTGCCTTACTCAAGGGTACCTCAGCCCAAGGCCGTCCCATATTAACCTAACCGCATGTCTTGGAACATGTTCCAGAATCTCTCACAAGATATGCTCAATTCAGTTAGCAGTTCAGTTTGACAGGGTATCATGAAAAGTCCTCAAATGAAAGCACAATGCAAGAAGTTTCACTCCGGTCTTAAAAGGATATGCTGGAGAAGGTGAGTACCTTGCCAACACAGATGTGCAGGTGATAGTAGGTCAGTCCAACACACTGTCCACTCACTGACAGGAACACAGTTCAATACAGCAGCGTAGTTAGGGATGCTGCCCTCACTTTATCTCTTTGGTCTCAATGCACCACAATCTGGGTCACAGCACCAAAGATGTAACCCTCTCTGACATGCTGAAGCCTCCCTACACATCCAGGTTAGGGAGGCTAAAACACACTCTACGTTGTGTTTTGTTGTTGTGATGGGGTGATGATTGAGGAGAGAATGAAGCACCAGAGACAGGGGTTCTGGATTGTGGCTGTCAACACTTTATTGGCTGCTGGCTTCGTCACCCCAGATCCATATATAAAAACATTTAACCAAAATGGCATCCTGCACAACTACGGTGTCCCGTGATGGACAAACATCAGGTTTACCAAAAGAACAGATGCCGCCACAGTGCTGCCATGCGGGTTAATTAGGCTACTGCCTTATAAATTGTGTTCATGTTAAAGCCCATGCAGCAAATGTTAGTGTCCTGTACCCTTTAATGAAAATCACTGCTAAATTATTTATACAAATCTACACTTCCTTTGAGAGTGATACACATATTCAACCCTAAGCTATCTTGCATTCACCCATGCAAAAGAGAATAATGTAATGGGTACCGTGGCAACGGCACCTTGCGTGAACAGATATACTCCTATAACACAGGAGAGAAACAAGGAGACAGCATGTCAGGTTCAAGCTCTCTGCAGCAATGAGGAAAACCAACAATGCACACAGCTAAACCCGCCACCCGATCCTGCCACCTGCTGGCCCGAAGCAAATACACCACAATTCACTTCAAAGGAGGAAGACCATATTGGAATGCAAAAACCTTGGATACATTTTTCCAAAATAAAGTACATTAAATTGTATTCAAATAAAAGACAATAAGTCTGAATATTCTCATTTTTCAAAACACAAATGCGACACTTTTGTGGTCGTCATAATAACAATGTGATTAATCTAGACAAAACCATTAGAAGACCTCAGTTGCTTGCTCTGAGTAGTGCATTTGTCTTGCAAATCATACCTTAGTCAAAACGAGGCAAATTTATTGCATTTTCAAAGCAGCAATGCTGCTGTCATGTGGGAAAAAGAAAACAAAACAAACAAAAAAAACTTATCTGGTCATAAGGAGCTTCTCAACCACACCTAGGTAGTCACTGGGCATAAACCTTCTGAAAGTAAAAGGAATCAATAAAATAATGTTAACCATTATTTGATCCAAAAATGGTCTCATAGTTGCAATGTAAATAAGATTTCAGCAAGAATATCATAGATATTATGCCTCATTTGAGTGTAATGTAATTATGTAAATGTGTTTTAGGGACTGCTTTTGGCTGTGTCTGCTAAACAGTGGTACCAGTTTTGTAGCAGGCTTTGCAGTGTTCTCAGTTCTGGGTTTCATGGCTCATGTGCAAGGTGTTCCTATTGAGGATGTGGCAGAGTCAGGTATAACTTGTGTGAAAAATGAAAAAGAATGGATGAAGTGTCATTCATATATCTCACCTTCTTTATATGTGTATATATACAACCCCGATTCCAAAAAAGTTGGGACAAAGTACAAATTGTAAATAAAAACGGAATGCAATGATGTGGAAGTTTCAAAATTCCATATTTTATTCAGAATAGAACATAGATGACATATCAAATGTTTAAACTGAGAAAATGTATCATTTAAAGAGAAAAATTAGGTGATTTTAAATTTCATGACAACACGTCTCAAAAAAGTTGGGACAAGGCCATGTTTACCACTGTGAGACATCCCCTTTTCTCTTTACAACAGTCTGTAAATGTCTGGGGACTGAGGAGACAAGTTGCTCAAGTTTAGGAATAGGAATGTTAACCCATTCTTGTCTAATGTAGGATTCTAGTTGGTCAACTGTCTTGGGTCTTTTTTGTAGTACCTTCCATTTTATGATGCACCAGATGTTTTCGATGGGTGAAAGATCTGGACTCTGCAGCCTGGCCAGTTCAGTACCCGGACCCTTCTTCTACGCAGCCATGATGCTGTAATTGATGCAATATGTGGTTTGGCATTGTCATGTTGGAAAATGCAAGGTCTTCCCTGAAAGAGACATCGTTTGGATGGGAGCATATGTTGCTCTAGAACCTGGATATACCTTTCAGCATTGATGGTGTCTTTCCAGATGTGTAAGCTGCCCATGCCACATGCACGAATGCAACCCCATACCATCAGAGATGCAGGCTTCTGAACTGAGCACTGATAACAACTTGGGTCGTCCTTCTCCTCTTTAGTCCGAATGACACGGCGTCCCTGATTTCCATAAAGAACTTCAGATTTTGATTCGTCTGACCACAGAACAGTTTTCCACTTTGCAACAGTCCATTTTAAATGAGCCTTGGCCCAGAGAAGACGTCTGCGCTTCTGGATCATGTTTTTAGATATGGCTTCTTCTTTGAACTATAGAGTTTTAGCTGGCAACGGCGGATGGCACAGTGAATTGTGTTCACAGATAACGTTCTCTGGAAATATTCCTGAGCCTATTTTGTGATTTCCAATACAGAAGCATGCCTGTATGTGATGCAGTGCCGTTTAAGGGCCCAAAGATCACGGGCACCCAGTATGGTTTTCCGACCTTGACCCTTGCGCACAGAGATTCTTCCAGACTCTCTGAATCTTTTGATATTATGCACTGTAGATGATATGTTCAAACTCTTTGCAATTTTACACTGTCAAACTCCTTTCTGATATTGCTCCACTATTTCAGTGCAGAATTAGGGGGATTGGTGATCCTCTTCCCATCTTTACTTCTGAGAGCCGCTGCCACTCCAAAATGCTCTTTTTATACCCAGTCATGTTAATGACCTATTGCCAATTGATCTAATGAGTTGCAATTTGGTCCTCCAGCTGTTCCTTTTTTGGACCTTTTAACTTTTCCAGCCTCTTATTGCCCCGTCCCAACTTTTTTGAGATGTGTTGCTGTCATGAAACTTTTAAATGAGCCAATATTTGGCATAAAATTTCAAAATGTCTCACTTTTGATATTTGATATGTTGTCTATGGTCTATTGTGAATACAATATCAGTTTTTGAGATTTGTAAATTATTGCATTCCATTTTTATTTACAATTTGTACTTTGTCCCAACATTTTTGGAATTGGGGTTGTATATAAAGAGGGTGAGATTTACTCAAGTTGACATACTCTCGCAGAATTTGAATTATTGGCCATTTTTTGGAAAACAACGAAGCAGGTAACCTTTTTGATTTTGACATAGTGTTCAGGTGAATTCGTTTATCATCACCCAAGTGTGTTTCCATTTTAAATCAATGATAACTGAAATCACCCAAATGTCCCTTTTCATAAAAAAAGTTTACATGCCCTTGAATATTTGGCCTGATAACATGCACACACAAGTTGACCCACATGTTTAAATGGCTATTAAGTGCCAGTTTCCACATCTGTGACTTGACTGATTTAATTTGTGTCTGTGTATTGTGAATGAGTTTATTATCTCTTGAAAGACACTGCACATTTCATCCAGGTCTGCACTGACTGTTAGATAGTGAGCTGTGGGGAAAGACAAAGAATTGTGAAAAGAAGGACAATAAAAGGTTGCTGAACTTTGGGAAAAGACGCGCGCGCACACACACACACACACACCCCTAAGGTATCCAAACACTGGAAAATGTAAATCAGTAGTTTTCAAACCACCAGGAAAATTATTCAGGATGCAAAATAAACCCACAAGCAACTTCAGTTTCTCTCAAAAAAAGTGATGTGGCTGTTGCATGGTTGAGTTGCCAGAAAAAAGCTGTTACTGTATCAGTGCCACCAAACCATAATATTGTTTACAAGATGCCAAGCAGGACAGAGAAGAGCCTCAAAAACTCTGGAAGAAAGTCAGGCTTTTTTTTCCTGGCAACTCAAACCTGTAGCCCATGTTTGTTTCTTTTGCAATGCACATGGCTCAGTATCGGGCAAAATCAGTGCAGCCCTAGATGAAATGTGCAGGGGTGTCTTAAGAGCTATGAAAGTCTCATCTCATTATCTCTAGCTGCTTTATCCTGTTCTACAGGGTCGCAGGCAAGCTGGAGCCTATCCCAGCTGACTACGGGCGAAAGGCGGGGCACACCCTGGACAAGTCACCAGGTCATCACAAGGGCTGACACATAGACACAGACAACCATTCACACCTACGGTCAATTTAGAGTCACCAGTTAACCTAACCTGCATGTCTTTGGACTGTAGGGGAAACCGGAGCACCCGAAGGAAACCCACACGGACACGGGGAGAACATGCAAACTCCACACAGAAAGAAACTCCACACACTCGAACCCGGACCTTCTTGCTGTGAGGCGACAGCACTAACCACTACACCACCGTGCCACCCGCTATAAAAGTCACTGACTATTTATACATAGACACTAATGACAAGTCACAGGTGTGGAAACCAGGGAAAAGACACACATTCTTATAGCCTTTTAAACCTGTGAATGTTAACTTGTGTGTGTATATTATGAGGCAAACCATTCAATAGTATATCAACTTTTGATTTGGCCCATTTGGTTGATTTTAAATAACAATGATAAAAGGGCACACACAATTATGTGATGATAAATGGCTTCACCTGACCACTATCCTCTTAAAAAAAAAAATCTGCATGATCAGTCATATTGTCCCAAAATGGCCAATATTTCATACTAAATTTAATGAAGAAAATATACATTTCAATTCCTTTCCCCTTTAATATATTCACCTTCTGCAACTACACATTGCTGCATTCTGGTCTTCCACTAATCAAAGCAGTGCAGTAGGTCTTATTCCATTAGTTGTCTCAGAAACTCCATTTTTTTTTCTTAACTTCTTGAACAGACTTGAAACACTTTCCCTTCAGTGCAGACTTGATTTTAAGGGAAAAGAAAAAAAGTACTGCGATGGATTTCAACTTCATTGAGAGTATTGGGTATGCTCATGCATTGTCCTGATGAAGGATGGAACTATGATCCCACAGTTGTGGCCTCTTTCTTCTGACCATTTCTTGCAAAGTTTCTAGAATCCATTTGTAGTGTTTGTTCACTGTTACTCAATATGGAACCCAATTCTCCATAATTATGCCCTTAATGTCAAAGAAAACAATGAACATGGTCTGGAACTTGGGCTTGCTTTGTCGGGCTTTCTTCATCTTGGGTGAGAAGGGTGTTTTCCTGTACATTGTGTTCTCAGTGAAGCAGTTTTTGGCCGAGAAACACATTGCAGTACTTGACTGCTTGAATTTGTTCTTTTCCCTAAAATCAAGCCTGCACTCAGGGGAACCTGGTTTGAGGCTGTTCAAGAAGTGAAGAAGAAAAGGATGGAGTTTCTGAGACAACTAATAGAAGAAGACCTACTGCACTGCTTTGATGGTTTACGGTTATTTAGCACAAAAGTCTTTTAGCACAAGTTCTAAAGTCTCTTAGCACAACTCTGTTCTCTAGCATAAGCTCCAAGAACACTTTATTATGAATACTTACTCATCATGTTTAAATATGTTTGATGGATTTTTTTTAATGAAAGTTACTGAGATTCCGATCGAAAACGAGAGATTTCCCTGTAAACTAGCCACAGCTTCGAGACTTGTTTTGATGATCAAACAACCCTTACATCTTAGCGTAATCTCTTCTTTTTGCTTCACGATTACCTATTATAAACAATTGATATATTAATTTTGATTGTTTTGTCATGCCTCAACGTTTTATATTTCACTTTTATTTAATTGCCATTCGTTCTAGGATACTTTAGTGGAAGTTTCTTTCATTTGCTTACATATCGCAACCGTTGGTTACTTCTTAGTTGGCAAAACACGTTGTCAAGCAGGGCAAGAGACATAATCCCCCAGTTAATTAATGCGGCAAAAGAGTAATTATTGACAGTCAGTTGAATTTGTGATATGATCAGAAGTGACTGAAGTTATCTATGAAGGTGCCCACAATTCAAGGTTTGTTATGGCTTAACTAAAAATATCCAAAGACACCAAAGAATTGGATTTTCAGTCCACGTTTCAGGGATCAACAACTGATCCTTAACATGTACAGCAGTAGAAATTCCAGCTTCCAGTCCCTAATCAATTATAATAAACTCCTTCCTATATCAATGATGTTTTTTTTTTTTCTATTATTGTGACCATAATCCAGAGTTGTGCTAAGAGACTTTAGAACGTATGCTAAAAGACTTTTGTGCTAAATAACTGGATACCGCTATGATCAGTGGGAGACTGGAATGCAGTGGTGCGTAGTTGCAGAAGGGGGAATATATTAAAGGGGGAAGGAATTTAAATGTAATTTTTCTTCATTAAAATGCAATTACAGCATTAGTCTTATTATTCAATAACTACACCTTGTGTATATAAATTTCTTATTCCAATTTCATCCCCCCCCCCGGTCCTGGCCTAGCATTTGTAGCTTATCCTCAAGCTGTGGCGTTGATGCCTTTGCCTCAGCTGTGGGCTGTGTGCTTCTTCATTATGATTATTCTGCTTGGTCTGGACACACAGGTGCATGTACACACACACCCAGAGACACTATTTAGGGTTTTAAAATAATAGCTGAAATAGTTAAGCAGTATCGCGCAAGCAAGAGTGTGGTTATACTGAATATCGGCATGGCTGTAATTTTAGCCATAGGCACAAATCTGCAGTGTGAGTGCCATAGGTAAGAATGGTTGTCATGCATTATAGATGCCAGTGATCTCTATCATGGTGCTTTGAATTGTGTTATTGTCTTGTCATGAATGAAGACATGGTCAGTGATGTTTGTGCATGTCTCTTCAGTGATGCATTGTCTTGTACCTCTTTGGTTTCTTGGCCACCTCTCCTTTACCTTGTGACTTTTGCTTGATTTTTCCATTTCATCACATCAAAAGAGCCAACCTAAATTGTTTTGATCTTTAGAAATAAGTTTGAACAGTTAAACTGTTAAGTATATTGCTGTACTTGTATTGTGTTCCAGTTTCTTGCAATGGAGGTCATCGTTACATCAGTGACTGACATGTTTCCAAAAGTGCTACGTAGAACTGGATGCCGAGAAATCTTCCTGCTTCTTTTCTGTATTGTCTGCTTCTTCATTCAATTGACCATGGTCACAGAGGTGGGGATAATACAAAAAAAAGAGGGTAGAAACAATGAGGCTTGCCAGTCACTGCAGTCAAAACCATGTACTGTATGTTAAAAGACGCTAAACTGGTAATAGCTCTTGTAGGAGCTTAACATAGTATAAGGCAATGAGAACACACAAGAGAAACAGAAATAATTTCTCTAAAATACTGTGAAATGTTTAATTTGAGTCTCAGTTAAGTCAGGATGTGTGGTTTTTGGTTTTCTTCTGGCAGGGTTTGCTGAACAGCATTAGAAGTTTGGCTTTTTTAACTCCGAGATTCAGCGGACAAATAAAGCAAGAGTTTCATATATTGACATAATATTTCCATTAATAGATGTACATATTATTTGAGAGAATAATACGGCTATAACCAAATACAAAAGCAAGGTTCACTGGGTTTCTTTCCTTTGAAAGCAGAGTTTATTGAATTATTTCAAAGCTTTGTACATCAAGGTCTCAGGAAATTGTACAATATTGACAGGGACATCAAGTCCCTCCAACACATCCATCGGTCTTATAATGTGCGACTACACCTTTCTCTCCCAAAGCCTGTTTTTTTTTTCTTCCAGTTTTGAAACTAGGAAAGCATCATTATTTTGTCACACACTTGGATCTGAAATTTAATTTGTGATTCTATCTTGCAGGGTGGTATGTACGTGTTTCAGTTGTTTGACTACTATGCCTGTAATGGAGCCTGCATCATCATCCTTTCTGTGTTTCAGTCTCTGGCTGTGGGCTGGGCCTTTGGTGGGTCACAAACACCTCACATATTAACTGCATTCTCAAATTCATTTGTAAATTTGTATTCACAAGCTGCTTATACGTAGTCCATGCATTTTAAGAGACTATAGTTAATTGGATAGTTAGCTACTCACTTCTACCATACATCCATGCGCTTCTATATGATGGATAAACAGAAAATGCAAATAAATAGAGGTTCAAAACTCAGGAGGGTGCCCACTGGTGGTCTGGAGTGGGAATGTCCAGGCAGGGACAGTTGTACCGAAGATCATTTTAATTACAATCATGTTGATTTGTCTGAATATTAAGGTGCCCTGCATTAAGAACACCTATCTATAATAATGGCTGTGATTCCTTCATGTTTCAAAAAGTTTTGATACAAATTCCTTTAAAATGCTGGAGTACAGAGTCAAAAAACAAAATAAGTTAGATTATCTTGTATAGTTATTCACTCATTGCATTATAAATACAGCATCCTGCCTCACATTGAGAAGTGGAGACACATTTACTATATTATGCCTTTAAGCCTGGGACCCTTTGCTGAGCGTATAGGTAAATGTAAGTTATTTTCTATAGGTAAACACAATACTACTCGATTTTGGACACACCTTCTGATTCAATGGTTTTGCTTGAATTAAAAGACACATCATGTCTTAAAGTAATAATGGATCATCATTTCTCTTTACTTAGTTGAGCGGTTCTTGACATAATATGGATTAGTACAATTGTGGAATAGGGCAGTTACTATTTACTGTTTGATCTTAAACACATTAAGTAGGCAAAAAATTGCACTAATCAGCTTTTGATGAGGCACACCCACAAATTGAAAAATATTCTAGGTGACTACCTCATGAAGCTGGTTAAGATAATGCCAATTGTGTGCAAAGCATCATTAAGGTAAACAGTGAATACAACCCCAATTCCAAAAAAGTTGGGACAAAGTACAAATTGTCAATAAAAATGGAATGCAATGATGTGGAAGTTTCAAAATTCCATATTTTATTCAGAATAGAACATAGATGACATATCAAATGTTTAAACTGAGAAAATGTATCATTTAAAGAGAAAAATTAGGTGATTTTTAAATTTCATGACAACAACACATCTCAAAAAAGTTGGGACAAGGCCATGTTTACCACTGTGAGACATCCCCTTTTCTCTTTACAACAGTCTGTAAATGTCTGGGGACTGAGGAGACAAGTTGCTCAAGTTTAGGGATAGGAATCTTAACCCATTCTTGTCTAATGTAGGATTCTAGTTGGTCAACTGTCTTAGGTCTTTTTTGTCATATCTTCTGTTTCATGATGCACCAAATGTTTTCTATGGGTGAAAGATCTGGACTGCAGGCCAGTTCAGTACCCGGACCCTTTTTCTACGCAGCCATGATGCTGTAATTGATGCAGTATGTGGTTTGGCATTGTCATGTTGGAAAATGCAAGGTCTTCCCTGAAAGAGACGTCACCTGGATGGGAGCATATGTTGCTCTAGAACCTGGATATACCTTTCAACATTGATGGTGTCTATCCAGATGTGCAAGCTGCCCATGCCACATGCACTAATGCAACCCCATACCATCAGAGATGCAGGCTTCTGAACTGAGCGCTGATAACAACTTGGGTCGTTCTTCTCTTTAGTCCGAATGACACGGCGTCCCTGATTTCCATAAAGAACTTCAAATTTTGATTTCTCTGACCACAGAACAGTTTTCCACTTTGCCACAGTCCATTTTAAATGAGCCTTGGCCCAGAGAAGACGTCTGTGCTTCTGGATCATGTTTAGATACGGCTTCTTTGAACTATAGAGTTTTAGCTGGCAATGGCGGATGGCACGGTGAATTGTGTTCACAGATAATGTTCTCTGGAAATATTCCTGAGCCTATTTTGTGATTTCCAATAGAGAAGCAAGCCTGTATGTGATGCAGTGCCGTCTAAGGGCCCGAAGATCACGGGCACCCAGTATGGTTTTCCGGCCTTGACCCTTATGCACAGAGATTCTTCCAAATTCTCTGAATCTTTTGATGATATGCACTGTAGATGATGATACTGTATGTTCAAACTCTTTGCAATTTTACACTGTCAAACTCCTTTCTGATATTGCTTCATTATTTGTCGGCACAGAATTAGGGGGATTTGTGATCCTCTTCTCATCTTTACTTCTGAGAGCCGCTGCCACTCCAAGATGCTCTTTTTATACCCAGTCATGTTAATGACCTTTTGCCAATTGACCTAATGAGTTGCAATTTTGTCCTCCAGTTGTTCCTTTTTTGTACCTTTAACTTTTTCAGCCTCTTATTGCCCCGTCCCAACTTTTTTGAGATGTGTTGCTGTCATGAAATTTCAAATGAGCCAATATTTGGCATGAAATTTCAAAATGTCTCACTTTCGGCATTTGATACGTTGTCTATGTTCTATTGTGAATACAATATCAGTTTTTGAGATTTGTAAATTATTGCATTCCATTTTTATTTATAATTTTTACTTTGTCCCAACTTTTTTGGAATCGGCGTTGTACTTTGAAGAATATAAAATATGAAACATTTATCTTTAACAATTTTTGTTTACTACATAGTTCCATATATGTTCCAAATGTTATGTCATAGCTTTGATTTCTTCAGTATTGTTCTACAATGGAGAAAATAGTCAAAATACAGGAAAAAAAAGCTATGAATAAGTCGGGGTGTCCAAACTTTTGATTGGGACTGAAGGAACCCATTAAATCTCCATTAAAGACCTCATTAAAACTTTAATACATGCCTACATTACTTTTTCAGGGGCTGAACGAATGTCTGAGATCATTGAAGACATGACAGGGTCATACCCCCATGTCATCTTTAGGCTGTGCTGGAAATACATTACCCCATTTCTTTTTCTGGTAAGCTTCTGTTTGGCTGTTACACTATTGTCTTTAACAAAAAGAACCTTACTCTTATTAGATTTAACTAATATTTTATAGTGTCTCAAACAACCAGTAGATAAAGCCATTTCAGATAATCTGAACAATGCAAATAATAATTGATTTAATTATTAGAGAAGAACCTAAACAATTATTGGATATCCCTGGTCTCATAGTATTTTCTCCACATATCAGTTACAGAGCTCATTTTCATGTCCTTTCCTCGTAAATGGAAAATGTGTCCTCTTCACACAAATACAACATTGCTGCTACCTGCTACTATTTGTGGGCTTTACTGTTGACTAACACTCTCTCTTCCTTTTACCCAAGGTATCTTTCATATTTTCTTTGGTGGAGTACCAGCCTCTGAAGTTTAACCGCTGGTATGTGTACCCAGCCTGGGCATATGGGTTGGGCTGGCTGATGGCCCTCTCCTCCATCCTGCTGGTTCCTGCATGGGCATTGGGCCGCTTATGGAAAGCAGAAGGTAACCTCAAGCAGGTGAGAATAGCCACGTAACTTCTCTTCCCTTCCTTATATGTTGCTCACCACTTGAATTTTACACGTTCCTCAGGCCTGTAAAGTTCAAGCAACTTACACCTTTACCCTGTTTGGCATTGACTATATATTTTGAGAAGGAAAAAAAATCAGTTTTCCAGGCCTGGAGAAAATTCTCACTAATTTTACCCAGAATTATTGTACGCAAATTTAACATATTGCATAGCCCATTGTTTGCAGTGAAACGCAGCATCTAGATAGCAAGAATATTATGATGAGTCTGGTATTATGCTTTTTGCTTTCATGTTATAGTTCACATCATCTTAGTTGCGTATTGTATATCATAGTGTTGCTGTCTCACAGTTTTACAGTGTCTATTTTGGTTTTCTATGGGTTCTCTAGTTTCCGTCTATCTCATAAAACATCCCAGTAGATAAACTGACTAAATTGCTCCAAGCTCTGAATAAGTGTGTGAATGTGTGTATTTGCATGCTGCTCAGCAGTGAACTGTATTCTTGACTTTTTCCAGTTTTCTTAAGATAAGCTCCAGATCCACCATAGCACTCCTCCCTCCTAATCCTCATGCCAGCAGGGCGTTGAGCCCACCAGTGCCATGAACTCTGCCATCTCTCATGGTTTTGCCTGAGTGCCGGGATGTCCTCCAGCCTCAAATTAATCTGCTGGAGGTCTTGACGAATGGCATTGTTCCAATGGGTGTGTGGTCAGCTGCGAGGGCATCTCCATCCCACCATTGGTGGATCAAACTCATAAATGGCTCTTGTGGGGTGGTCATCTGTGCAGCACAGGACATGTCTGAGCCAACGAACATGGTGCTGTGAGATGGTACGGAGGATGTTTGATTGGTTAGTCCTCCGGTGGAGCTCCTTGTTGGAGACATGGTCATACCAACGGACCCCCTCAATGGTCCTGAGGGCATGGGTCTCGACACCGAGAACATGGGTGGCCATGGTCTTGCTGAGAGGCCAAGTTTCAGTGCCGTAGAGCAGCACAGACAAAACTGCAGCATTGTAGACCCATAGCTTGGTGTGTCAGGAGATGTCACGTCATCTCCAGAGTGATTTCCAAAGGCTTCTCATGATGCCTGCTGCCAGTCCACATCGCCTATTGATCTCAGTGAGAAGGTCGCCATTGTTAGCGACTTCCGATTGCAGGTAGTAAAAAAAAAAATGACGTGACGAATGCAATGTGATCGGTGCCAATGACGATGGGTGGTGAGTCAGAACTGTCACCTATATGCATCAGCTTGGTCTTGGACCAGTTGACACGTAGCCCAAGCCTGGATGCCTCCTCACTGAAACCATGAAGTGCTCCATTCAATTCTGCCAACGAGCAGCAGAACAACATTGCGTCATTGGCATAATCCAAGTCCATCAGGCGGTAGTCTCTGAGCTGGACACCTGGGAAGCAGTTGCAGACTGCAGTCATTAGGTGGTATATGATGCAGTTGAACAGGTCACACTGCCCACACTGCCCTGGTGAACTCCGGCAGCAATTGGGAACCAGTCAGAATCCTTACCGTTGATCCGAACATAGCTCTCAGTGCCATCGTAGAGCATCATGAAGAGTGTGATTAGCTTTGGTGGGAGGGCAAAGGTGTGGAGGATATTCCACATGGTAGGTCAGTCGATGGTGTCAAAGGCAGCCTTGAGGTTAATAAAGGTGATAAAACTTGCGGGACTTCTCAACGAGGAGCCATAAAGCAAAGATGTGGTCAGTAGTTGATGGGCCGGGCATGAATCCCACCTGTTGAAGGTGGTGTCTGGATCTGATGGCAGGGAGGGCATGGTCAAGGAGGATTCAGGTGAAGAGTTTGGTGGGTATGGGTGCCAAAATCATTAGAATGCCAGAAAATACCCTCAAAAAGTAAAGTGATTCCTTGGTGGTTGTTGTATACAAGATGGTCGCCTTTCCTCTTCCAAAATGGGAGGATAACACCATGCTGCCAGTTGTCTGGCAGCTCCTCCATCACCCACACATGGTTGATGATAGTGACCAGCCAGTTGATCATGCGTTCCTCGCTCTCCTTGAGGAATTCAGCAGTGATGCTGCAGATACCTCATCTCATCTCATTTATCTCTAGCCACTTTATCCTGTTCTACAGGGTGGTAGGCAAGCTGGAGCCTATCCCAGCTGACCACAGGCGAAAGGTGGGGTACACCCTGGACAAGTTGCCAGGTAATCACAAGGCTGACACATAGACACAGACAACCATTCTCACACACACCTACGGTCGATTTAGAGTCACCAGTTAACCTAACCTGCATGTCTTTCGACTGTGGGGGAAACTGGAGCACCCGGAGGAAACCCACACAGACATGGGGAGAACATGCAAACTCCACACAGAAAGGCCCTCGCCGGCCACGGGGCTTGAACCCGGACCTTCTTGCTGTGAGGCGACAGCGCTAACCACTACACCACCGTGCCGCCCTGCTGCAGATACCTGGGGCTTTATTGTTCTTGAGCTTGTGGAGGGCCTTCACTACCTCATGTCTGTAGACCAGGTCAGTGTGGCAGTCATGGCTGTAATTGGTAGTGGAGGCGGCAGCAGCGTGAAGGTCTGGATGGGGTGGTGGAGGAGGTTGTTGGAAGTGCTCCTGAAAGTGCTCAACCCAGGCAAGACAGACATGTTTGGTAGTTATGATGTCATCATCTTTGGACTTCATATGGATGACCTTCTTGCAAGGACCACTACAAGGATCATGAAGGAAACGGTAGACCAATCTCTGATCGTTGCGGTGGGTGGCATCTTCCAGCCTTGCAGCCTTGATGTTCCAGTATCTCTCATGGTTGATCTTTATGGCAATGTTACAGGTCATGTTCAGTCAATGATACTCAGGCTGATCACCGTGAAGACGGGCAGCACTATGTTCTTCAATGATGATGAGGGTGTTGTTGGAGATCCAGGACTGCTGAGCAGTGGTGGGAGGGCAGCCAATGTTCATGGTGGTCACCTTGTTAACTGAGTAAGGTCAACCAGTCAGTAATAACTTTGGCAGCCAACATGATGCATCTGTTGGAAATGGAGCAGTTGTACGGAGTATGAAGGGTTGGGTCATGAAGCCGGTATGAGTTGGCTCAAGGTTGGTGCCTATTGACAAGGTTGGCCTTCAGGTATGGTCTCAAATGGGCAACAAGGAGGCAGTGATCAGTGTTGCCGAGCTGAGTGCCACAATAAATGCGACAGATGGTAATGCTGGATTGCCAACGGCGACTGATCAGGACATGGTCCAGAGCTCGTTGCATCACTCTGTCATTGCTATACCAAGTTCAGTGGTGTATACACTTCCTTGGGAACCATGAGTATGCAACAGACATGTTAGTGTCAGTGAAGAGCTGGAGGCATTGGTGGCGGGGTCCACAAAGTTGGTACCAACAGTGGAGGAGTAATTCCGAGTGAGAGCACCAAGGGTAGTATTGGTGTCAGTGAGGAGAATGGAGAAGTCATGTGGAGAAACACACTCAAGAATGGAGTGAAGTTGATTGTTGAAGGTGTCCTTCTCCTGGTCATCTGCAATGTTGGTTAGAGCATAGGCAACAGTGATGACAACGGTCATTCACAGGCTCCCAGCTAATCAGGGAGTGGTGTGCCGTTCTAGGTAGGGCCAGTGCTACTCCGCCATGTTCCCTCCCATCAAGTGGTCTGCTCCAGAGGAAGATGTGGTCACCAGCTGTACACTCGTCGCTATCCATCCAGTGAACCTCACAGAGACCGCCAAAGGTGGTGATATAGATGGAGAGCTCATGGAATAGAAGGGTGGCTGCACCAGTATGGAGAAGGCTGAAGATGTTCAAAGTTGCGATGCGGATGGTGTGTTGTAGATCCATGAATTGTAGTCTGTTAAGAGACGAGTTGATTCTGTTGAAGCTCAGTCCTGTTATCTCTGGTAGGTGTCATAACAGGGAAGGGTTCACCTGGCTGGGATGTTAACACGATGCAGACTAGACAGGTGGTGGGGCTGCCACCTTAATACCCAGCCATGGGGTGTCCTGGCCAGCTGTCGTGGACAGGGGTAAGATTGGACTACTCCTTCATCTGGCCTCTTCCCTTTGACCTGTCTGGCTTGGGTGGCCCTACCAGGAGCAATAGCTCTCGGTTTTATCAAGACACACAAGGCCCTCCACAACAACAAGGTGGTAGTCAGCAGAGGGCCACCATAACACTGACAAGGAGAAAAAGGTTAAAAAAAAAAAAACCTCTGGTGCATGATTTTGACCAGCGTGTAACTGGTACAAAAAGCAGAATAAACTACAGTATGTTCAGTGAAAATTTAGGTTCACTTTATTTTTGGGTAGAGAAAAAAGTGTGTGTGCTGTGTGCTGCTTGGATGAGTTGTGCATGATTGTTGGTTGAATAGGTGTGCAGATCTGTTCGCAAGGGATATTTTGTTACTCTGTTTCTGGAATGATATAGCAAATTACTACATAAATAAAAATAAAACAACTTGCTTCTTTCCACAGCGCTGGTGTCAACTTTGCAGTCCTCCAAGCAACTTACCTGTGACCCAGAAGCAGAGATCTAAACGGCAGTTCATGACATCAGCTGTTTGACAAAGTTAGCAGTACTCAGGAACATAAACTATGCAATATTGAACAAAGAGTGCCATTATCTTTTCACATACAAATGGAAAAAAATATTTGCTAATTTTATAAATAGACAAATAATACTCTGAATGACCAGGACTCTGTCTGATGGAACATGTTTATTCTGTGCAAATTATGAAACAGTTTACTGCTACATGAAACAATATTTAAATTTCTTGATGATAAGGGAAAAAAAAACCCTACTGTGACCTGAAAGACAATAAGTTAACCCATTTGTGCCAACATTGAATGCCTGCCAACTTTATTTGCTTGTAAGAAAACAGATTGTAATTGCACAAGTGCCTTAATCACAGTAGTCAGGACAAAGCCATGTGCTGATGAAGCACAAGACCTTGCTGTGACCTTGACCCTGTTAACCTCAATTTCAAAAGCTAATCAGTCCATCTGCTGATGACAACAATAATTAAGTATAAATCCTACAAACCAACCACTTGTTCTTGAATGATCTCACTAATGAGAATCTTAGACAGGTATATGGTCAGATAGATGGATGGACAACCTGAAAATATAAGAATGAGCCCCCCCCCCAAGAAAGTGAACTAACAATGCTTTCAACCTTTTGGTCTTGCAATTTTGCATTTGTAATTTGTCAGATATTGGCTTGGCTGGTCAGGTAAAGCACTCATTTAATTTAAGATATAATATAAAATAAAATGTCCTGCAAGTCACCACCTCTGCCTCCAGTGTCTCTTTTTCACAATCAAGGGTGTTTATGTGGTATTAAACCAGGGGAGAACACTGTTAGACCAAAGATAAAAAGATGTACCACTCTGAAGAGGTGATGGGATACCTCACAGAGAGACAGGCTCTCAGACAGAACGTGCCACTCTCATATTTCACTGTCTCAATGTCCTGATTCATTGAGACAGGTAGGATTCATTATTATTATTATTATTATTATTATTATTTGCTGTTGACATAAGAGCAGCAGGACCACAAAACTATGATTCATGAGGTGATGTAGTGATAGATTGGGAGAGCAAATGGAGGCATTGTATTTCATTATGAATTCTGTTTGTTAGTGTAGAAGAATGGAAATTGAAAGGACCAAGTGTTGGAAACAAACAGGGGAAGCTTCGTTATCCTTAGGTTTGTAGAATGATACCACTATAAAATAAAACAATTCTTACTGAGTTACCCAGGAATTTAATGTAACAAAATGTTCCAGAATATTATTCTCCCCCCTCCCCCCAATTTATTCCATTCACTCCAAATGAGAAGAGTGATTTCTATTTCTAAAGGTATTGTGGGAAATGTCAACTGGGAGATTTTCTTGTGTCTACTTGTAATGTGGATCCTCTGTTCTTTCTGTATCTGGAAAGGAGTCAATTGTACAGGGAAGGTATGTTCATCAACTTTTATACGTAGCTACAAATGATGACCTAACATTAGCAACATATCAGTCCTGAAAATGACTCACTTATATGGTCATTTATGGTCATAAAGCATTATAAATCAGTAAGGTCTAAATTTTCATCATATATTCTATGTCCTTTATTTTCAGGTAGTGTATTTTATAGTCACATTCCACAATGTGATATTGCTGATTCATAGACTGACTCTGCTTGGAGCTATGCAGATTGTTAAATTCCACCTTGATCCTGATTTCCAACAGCTGTGGGAGCCTTAGCTGTTGCAAATTCATGACATGGAAATAGATATAATCATGGGAAAAGATACATGCAAATAGATAATAGTGCATCTCAGACAGTTAGAAGATTGTGAAAAAGTTCAAGATTTTCCATCAATTATTTAAGAAAGTGAACATTTAATATATTCTCGACTCAACCATTTTTCTATTTTAATTTTGATAATTATGGCCTACGTTGAAAAAAAAAATCTCAAACTATTACAAGTTTTCATTTCAAGTTTGAGTAAAACAGTATAAATACCATGTATCTCTCTGTCTAGTTTAGTACACACCATCACAATCATGAGGAAGACTGCTGACTTGACAATTGTCCAGCAGACGATCATCGACACCCGCCACAAGGAGGGTAAGCCACAGAAGGTCATTGCTGAAAAGGCTGGCTGGAAAAGGTGCTAAAACAACAGGGATGACTGCATCCTTGAGAGGATCATCAAGAAAAGTTGATTCAAGAACTTGGGAGAGCTTCACAAGGAGTGGACTGAGGCTGGTGTCAGTACATCAAGAGCAACCACGCATTGTCTTCAGGAAAGGGGCCACAACCATCACATTCCTAATATCAAGCCACTCCTGAACCAGAGACAATGTCAGAAGCATCATACCTGGGCTAAGGAGAGAAAGAACTGGACTATTGCTTAGTGGTCCAAAGCCCTCATTTAAGATGAAAGTAAATTTTGCATTTCATTTGGAAATCAGGCGGCATGGTGGTGTAGTGGTTAGCGCTGTCGCCTCACAGCAAGAAGGTCCGGGTTTGAGCCCTGTGGCCGACGAGGGCCTTTCTGTGTGGAGTTTGCATGTTCTCCCCATGTCCGCGTGGGTTTCCTCCGGGTGCTCCAGTTTCCCCCACAGTCCAAAGACATGCAGGTTAGGTTAACTGGTGGCTCTAAATTGACTGTAGGTGTGAATGTGAGTGTGAATGGTTGTCTGTGTCTGTGTCAGCCCTGTGTTGACCTGGTGACTTGGCCAGGGTGTACCCCGCCTTTCGCCCGTAGTCAGCTGGGATAAGCTCCAGCTTGCCTGTGACCCTGTAGAACAGGATAAAGCGGCTAGAGTTAATGAGATGACATGAGATTTGGAAATCAAGGTCCAAGAGTCAGGATGAAGAGTGGAGAGGCACAGACTCCAAGGTGTTTGAAGTCTAGTGTGAAATTCCCACAGTCTGTGATGATTTGGGGTGCCATGTCATCTGCTGGTGTTGGTCCACTGTGTTTTATCAAATCCAAAGTCAATGCAGCCATCTACCAGGAGATTTTAGAGCACTTCATGCTTCCATCTGATGAAAAGCTTTATGCAGATGCTGATTTCCTTTTCCAGAAGGACTTAGCACCTGCCCACAGTGCCAAAACTACGATCCAAAGGTTTGCTGACCATATTACTGTGCTTGGTTGGCCAGCCAACTTGCCTGACCTAATCCCTAAAGAGAACCTATGTTGTCAAGAGGAAGATGAGAAACACCTGACCCAAAAATGCAGATGAGATGGTCACTATCAAAGCAACCTGGGCTTCAAGAACACCTTAGCAGTGCTACAGGCTGATCGTCTCCATGCCAAGCTGCATTGATGCAGTAATTCATGGTAAAGGAACCCCAGTCAAGTATTGAGTGTATAAATGAACATACTTTTCAGATGTTGGACATTTCTAGATTGTAAATCCTTTTGTACTGTCCTCACTAAGACGATAGCTACTCAGTTTGACAGTGAGCTAAACTCTATATTAAAGATGAGACAGCTGTAGTTTTATAGTTTTAATGTTCACCTTAACACAGAGTGAAACTGTAAGAAAGAAAAGAAAAAAATACAAAAAAACGCAATCAGCGATCTCTCAATTAAGTTCCACATAAATCCAATGCGAGTTTAACTTAATATATCAGTACAATTGTCCACAAAAGGTGGCTCACATTTATATAAAACAATACATCAATTTACTACAGCTCAATCTCAAAATTAGCATTTTACCTGTGGCTGCATAACACAGGGAAAATTACTGTTAGCTTAAATAATGTGACTTGCATCTTTTTTTCTTACTTCTCAAAACCGTTTTTTTTTAAGTACTTTTTAAACGAATGAATTTACACAAAATAATGTTACAAATGCATACATACAGGCGTTGCTTCTGCAGGAGTTCCTTACTAAGTTTACTTTTTTTGCTCTTTGGGTCCATTGATTCCTTTTTCATCACTTGCGCTCTCCTCTGCCTACACTGTAAAAAATGATTTGTTGTTTTAACTTAAAGTTAGTGCAAGGGTTGCCTTAAGGGCTGACTTAAAATTTTGAGTTCACTGAAATTAATATAGTAAGTTCACAACAATTTAACTTACTATGTGAATTCCTGTGAACTCAAAATTTTAAGTCAGCCCTTGCACTAACTTTTTTTAAGTTAAAACAACAAATATTTTTTTTACAGTGTAGCTGGAATTCTCACTTCCTGTGCACCTGTGTGGTGCGTACTACCAAAATAAAAGCTCTATTTTCCAAATAAAACTCTTAGCGTTAAAATGAACAGCAAATACCTGGAAGGCAGAACACTCCCCGCCTGACCTAACTAGGTCACTAACAAACAATTTTAAACATTAACCATTACTCTACAGGCAATAGAAGAACTACCTCTGAAATAGGTCTCCTAAAAGTCTTTATGGAACCTTGCTCTGACACTCTGAGTTCCACTTCTCTGATTCTGCCATCTCTCCCAGGTGAAACAGTGGTGATCTTCGCCATTGGCCATTTGTTGCGTGTGGCTTGATGGTCTTTGAGAGGTACGATGTCTCCTTCTTTCACATCTCTCTTTGTTTCTGTCCATTTCCTGCGGAGCTGCAGGGTAGGAAGGTATTCCTGACGCCAGCGATGCCAGAACTCATCTGCGAGTGCCTGCACCTGTCTCCACTGTTTACTGTAGAGATCCTTGTTTGTGAATTGTCCTTGAGGTGGTGGGACTCCCACTTTCTGTGTGAGAATCATGGCAGGGCACAAAATGGAAGGTGATTCTGGGTCATTTGAGACAGGGACCAGGGGTCTGGCATTGATGATGGCAGCCACTTCCCACATTAGAGTGCATAAGACATCATGAGTAAGCTGGATGTTCTCCTTGAGAAGAATAGCATCCAGGATGCGTCTCAAGAGTCCTATTAGCCTTTCCCACGATCCTCCCATGTGGGATGCATGGGGTACATTGAACACCCACTCACAGTTCTGTTCGTTGAGGAACTTCTGCATTGTGACATCTGGATCCTTTTGACTCAGCCCCAGCTCCTTGGTGGCTGCCACAAAGTTTGTTCCACAGTCCGATCGTATCTGCTTGACAGGTCCTCGTATTGCGAAGAACCTCCTTAGTGCGTTGATACAGCTGGATGTGTCCAAGGAAGTGATGATCTCAATGTGGACGGCGCGTGAACTCATGCAACAAAAAAGCATTGCCCATCGCTTGCTTTCGGACTGACCACCTCTTGTGCGTCTGGAGACGACCTGCCAAGGACCGAACACGTCCACTCCAACGTATGTGAAAGGTGGGGACACCTGTAAGCGTTCTGGTGGCAAGTTGGCCATGAGCTGCACTTCAGTCTTGCGACGTAACTGACGGCATATCACACACTTGTGCAAAACTGAAGAGATGAGTCGCTTTCCACCTATGATCCAATAGCCTGCTGCTCTGAGTGCTCCTTCAGTAAAGTGGCGGCCTTGGTGCTTTACTTGTTCGTGATAATGTCTCACCAGAAGTAGGGAGATGTGGCTGTTCTTTGGCAAAATGACAGGGTTTGTTTCGGTGTTGTTGAGTCCTGCATGCTTGAATCTGCCTCCGACACAAATCAGATTGTTCTTCAGGATGGGGTTCAGCTTTCGGAGAGTGCTGCTTTTGGGCACAGATTGCGTGCACGTCAGAGCTGCAATGTCACTTGAGAGAAACTCTCTTCTTGAGCCGCTTTGATGATGAGTGCTCTGGCTTGATCTAACTCATCAGGGGTCTGAGGGAGCTTGCAGTGGTGCCATCCTTTGCACCCGCTGAACTCGTTTTGCTTGTAGATTCTGACTACATGGGTGAGAGTTGCTATTGCCCTGGTGAGTGACTGCATGGATGAAAAGCGTTAAAATCGTTTGGCTGAGAGATCTTTCTCTTTTGTTTGTGTCAGGTAACTGCTCATTTCCGGGCGAACCTCTGTGTCTGTCTCTGGGCTTACAAGTTCGTACTGTTCTGCGTTCTGAGGGTCTAGGCTTGGTTTGTACAAGAATGCTGGTCCAATAAACCATGTTGTCTGAGTGAGGTGTGATGCGGGAACTGACCTGGACACGTGGTCTGCTGGGTTTTTCTCTGAGCTGACGTAGAACCACTGGTCTGGTTTGGTGGACTGGAGGATTCTACGAACTCGGTTGTGCACATAGACGTAGAAGCGTTTTGTTTGATTGTGAATATATCCAAGCACAACCTTGCTGTCACAGTAGAACTTGACTGAGTGTACTTGCAGGTCCAGTTCACCTTGAATGAGATCAGCAACCTCGACTGCTAGTACCGCGGCGCACAGCTCCAACCGCGGAATGGTGGGTTGGGAGAGCGGAGCTAGCTTAGCTTTTCCTAGAATGAATCCCACATTCACTTGTCCATTGTCTTGAACTGTCCTAAGATATGCCACGGCTCCGATAGCTTTGATGGACGCATCAGAAAACACGCATAGCTCAGTGTGTTTGGCTTTGGAGAGTGAGGTTTCTGTATAGGCTCTTGGAATATGCAGTTTGCTCAGATTGTGCAGAGAGTCTCTCCATGCTTCCCATTATTTGAGTCTTTCTTTGGGGAGTGGAGCGTCCCAATCGCTGTTGTCTGCACAGAACTCTCTTAGTAGACTTTTACCTTCAATTGTCACAGGTGCAAGCAAGCCTAAGGGATCGAAGACACTATTCACTGTGGACAGAACACCTCTGCGCATGAAGTCCTTTTTGTCTTCGGACACTTTGAAAGTGAAGGTGTCTATGGTGGTCATCCATAGCAAGCCCAAACTGCGTTGTACTGGTGTAGCTTCTCCGCTGAGATCGAGATCTTTGAGAAGGGCTCGGTCCTCTGGTGTGAATGCTTGGAGAACAGTGTTGCTGTTTGAAGCAAACTTGTGCAGCCTTAAGTTGGATTCACTGAGAGAAGCTTGGGTTCTTTGGAGTAGACTGATGGCTTCATTGTCTGTGGGCACACTGATTAGGCCGTCATCGACATAAAAGTGGAGTTCGACGAACTTAACTGTGTCTGCGCCATACTTGTGAGCGCCTTCTTGGATGGCTCTTCAGAGTCCGTAGATGGCCACAGACGGGGATGGGCTGTTCCCGAATACATGAACCCGCATTCTGTAGTCGATTATCTCTTTGGACATGTCATTGTCTCTGTGCCACAAGAATCTTAGATAGTTCCTGTGATCGTTGCGGACGAGGAAGCAGTGGAACATCTGCTGAATATCTGCGAGCACAGCAACCTGCTCCTTCCGAAAGCGGACCAAGACTCCAATGAGCGAGTTGTTGAGGTCTGGGCCTTTGAGGAGGACGTTATTGAGAGACGTCCCAGATGATTTTGCACTGGAGTCGAAGACCACCCGTATGTTGTCTGGCTTTTGTGGATGAAAGACTCCGAAAGTTGGCAGATACCAGCATTCCTCGTTCTCTTTTAATGGTGGAGCTACCTCTGCATGTTGATTTTTAAAGATTTTGCTCATGAACTCGATGAATTGCTCTTTTACTTTTGGCTTTCTGTCTAATGTCTTTTGCAGTGAGTGAAGACGAGACAGTGCATACTCAAGATTGTTGGAGAGCAGTTGGCGGTGAGGTCTGAAGCGCAGCGGTGCAACCCAGTGATTTGACTCGTCTCTGAACATTTCTTTGTCCATCATCTCCAGAAAGATTGTGTCCTCCATGGAGGGGCCAGGCTTGTTGTCAGAGCTTGTTTCGTTGAAAACGTTTTGTCCCAAAGTCTCTAGTGTTGCTTTGCAGGGTTGAGTCTTTTGCTCCCCGCCTTGGCAAGCATTCTCAACCAGCTTAATGGACTTGTTGCAGGGTGTACAGATTGAGGGGTGGCCGTTTTCGAGAATGCTGGTTCTGTACGTGCTTATGGTGGGCTTGTGTGCGTTTCCAAGACACACGTCTCCAATCAGGACCCATCCCAGGTCCAGCCTCTGAGCGAAAGGGGCATTGTGGGGACCGTTCACGTGCTGGCGGACCTTGTGGACCCTTAAAATGTCTCTTCCCAGTAGTATCAGGATTTCTGTGCTGGGATCAAGCTCAGGGATGTGTTGCGCTATTTTTTGCAGGTGTGGGTGACCTCGTGCTGCATCTGGCATTGGGATTTCAGAACGGTCATTCAGTATTTCATTGCACTCAATCAGCGGCGGTAGTGACAGTATTATTTTTCCATCAAGAGACTCAATCAGGAAACCTTCTGCTTTGCGGCCAGCTGTATCGAGCGGCCTGGCACAAGTCTTTAGTTTGTAGGGGAAGAGTGGGCTTTTGATGTTGAACAGTTCGAAAAAGTCTGAGCGCACCAGTGAGCGATTACTTTGGTCGTCCAGTATTGCGTACATGTTGGCTGCTTTTTCGCGTTGACCTTGATAATACACTCGAACCAGACAGATCTTTGAGCATGATCTGCCTGCTTGCCCTGGGCCACAAACCTGGGTGCATTGTGAGCTCACTTGTGTGCTGGTGGCAGCTTGCTCCTCCTCCCCGCCATCGTTTGTTGGGGGAGTAGGCCTTGTGGAGACTTGTAGTGGAGTGCCAATGTGCATTGCTGTGTCATGACGGTCGCTGTTGCATTCTGAACATTTTACAAAAACTTTGCATTCTTTAGCGAGATGACTAGTTGAGGCGCAGCATTTAAAACAGATCCTGTTTTCTTTCAAAATTGTTTTCCTTTCTTCAATGTTTTTTGCTCTGAAGGCTCTGCACTTTCTTAGTGGGTGTGCATTGTTATGAATGGGACAGTTTTTCTCTTGCCCTTCTTGATCGCTTGCAGGCAACTTTGTCGTTTGCTTTGGCCTTGTGAAAACATCAGTTTTGTGGATGGATATTCTGTTCCCAAAGCTCCTTGTGGGTGCGTCATGGGGTCTCTCAGTTGCACGTGAAAGTATGAACCTTGGGTCGTTTCTCCGTTTTGCCTCGTGACAGATGAAACTGGCAAAGTGGTCGAATGGAGGGAAAAGTCCATTGTTTTCTTCTTTGAACCAACTGAGAGCCACTTATCTTGAAGTCCATAAGGAAGTTTTTGGATTATGGGCCCAATACCTCTTGCAGTGTCCAAATATGTGAGTCCTGTTAAGTATCCTTCTTCTTTAGCTCCTTGAATCTCCATGAGCAAGTCTCCAAAGTCCCTCAACTTGCTGTAGTCTTTGGCAGTTATTTTTGGAAAATCATCCAGTCTTTTTAAAAAGGGCTTTTTCTGCTACTTCGGGTGCAGCGTAACACTCTTGGAGCCGTATCCAGGCCTTTTCCAGAGCTGCATTGGGGTTTCCAGCATGCACAGAGTGGATTCTTTTAACGTGTTTGACAGATTCAGGTCCTAGCCATCTGACCAGCAGATCCAACATTTCTGTAGCTGTGAGTCCAATATCTGAAGTGGCATTGTTAAAGGATGACTGCCATGCTCGATAACTTTCGGGCTTGTCATCGAACTGGTAGAGACTTGTACTCACTAAATCGCGGCGAGCCAAGTAACGAGCCAGATGTTCTGTTTCAGGTGTTACACTTTGTGTGGAAGAGATACTGTGAGGAACATACTGTGGCGATTTTGGATTCACTGGGGGACCATAGTAGTAGCTATTTGTGACAGGATTTGGCAGGAACCCATTTTGACCATTTACGTAGCTGTTGTGTTTGAAATCATTGTCCTTGTCCAGACATGTCTTTTCTTGTGTGTTACTGTGCTTGTTGTTTGCTTGGTGCTGAACAGTTGCATTTGCTTGGGATTGGGCGTACCATGTAGCAAAACTTTTTTTCTTGTGATGCTGGACAGAGTCCTGTGGTTTGTTCCTGGCTTTTCTCAGATTTTAGCTCTGCTTGCGTTTCCACATATTCCTGTGTCCTTTGTTCTTTGCGTTTTCTTAAACTTTCTCTACTTGAGTCTGACTTATCGGACTTTTATTCAGCCGCTTCCATAGCCTCAGCATAAGCTACGGCTGTGGCTGCCTCTCTTATATTCCAGGGCTTTTAGCTCTGCTTCCAACTTCACTTTTCCTAACTGCAGCTCTGCTTCCTTCTCAGCACTTTCCACTTTAAGCTTTGCTTCTTCTTCTGCATATAAAGCCCTTGCCTTTGCAGCTTCTGCTTCAGCCCTTGCTCTGATGGTTGCGCTGGATCCAGAGGAGCAAGAGGTTTTGGTAGCTTTTGATCCTGTTTCTGACTTGACCTCCATTTTCTTTCCTTTTGCTTCTTAGTTGGACTCCAGATTCCCGCCTTTTCACTGTACTGTCCTCACTGAGACGATAGCTACTCAGTTTGACAGCGAGCTAAACTCTATATTAAAGATGAGACAGCTGTAGTTTTATAGTTTTAATGTTCACCTTAACACAGAGTGAAACTGTAAGAAAGAAAAGAAAATAAAACAAAAAAACGCAATCAGCGATCTCTCAAGTTCCACATAAATCCAATGCGAGTTTAACTTAATATATCAGTACAATTGTCCACAAAAGGTGGCTCACATTTATATAAAACAATACATCAATTTACTACAGCGCAATCTCAAAATTAGCGTTTTACCTGTGGCTGCATAACACAGGGAAAATTACTGTTAGCTTAAATAATGTGACTTACATCTTTTTTCTTACTTCTCAAAACCGTTTTTTTAAAGTACTTTTTAAACGAATGAATTTACACAAAATGTTACAAATGCATACATACAGGCGTTGCTTCTGCAGGAGTTCCTTACTAAGTTTACTTTTTTTGCTCTTTGGGTCCGTTGATTCCTTTTTCATCACTTGCGCTCTCCTCTGCCTAGCTGGAATTCTCACTTCCTGTGCACATGTGTGGTGCGTACTACCAAAATAAAAGCTCTATTTTCCAAATAAAACTCTTAGCGTTAAAATGAACAGCAAATACCTGGAAGGCAGAACACCTTTTTTTTTTTAAACTGATCTTAGGAAATATGCTAATAATTTGAGACACCGTATTTCTGATTTTCATGAGCTATAAGCCATAATCATTAAAACTAAAACAAAAAAGGCTTGAAACATTTCACTTTACATGTCATGAAGAAAGTGTGTGTATATAAAATATGAAATTTTACCAATTTGAATTTTAAAAATGAACTTTTGTGTGATATTCTAATTGTTTGAGATGCACTTGTACAGTCATTGACTTGTAAAGAATTCTCACTGGAGAATGGTGAATTTGAAATTGTTTGTAGATGGGCTTATAACTTTCCGCAGAATGATGAGCAGTAACAATGGCTTCTCTGAGATTATGGCTGATGTCCTTTTTTTCTTGGCATAATGTAGACATGTTGGTAAGATCAATGTGTGTGTGTGTGTATATGTGTGTACAATGTATGTATTTCAGCTGCTTGACTACTACACCTATAATGGAGCATGCATTGTCTTCATTGATGTGTTTCAGTACCTGGCAGTGGGCTGGGTCTTCAGTGGATTAAAAAAAAACCACCCATTTTTTAAAAGTAATGATACAATGTACATCATCTCTCATTTCTAGGACATGGGACATTTTCTTGTAGGCTTGACTGTTAAGCACAATCATGTTAAACTATATAACAATGACATTCAGAATATTCAGTAATTCAATTTACACTGAGATTATTATTATTATTATTATTATGTTAGTTTGAGTTATTTAGCCATTTTAAACCAACAACTGCATGCAGTGCACACAAAATGCACAAGCTGATTACATATATGCCCCATGGGACTGTATAACAGTTACACACTTCTGGACTAAAATCACTTAGGAACTATCTCATTTTCTAAATCACAACATCCCACTGTGCCCTTCACTATCCTTACTAGGAGATGCATCTGGAAAAAGGAAAATAAACAAAAATGTAGGCTATAAATTTGTGGAGACCATAAATAGCTGGACATTCATTTAGTCATCAGTTCTTAGTTTTAGCTCTAAATTCACAATTCATAATAAATTTTGCATTAATACATTAAAATGTGCAAAATAATTGTGTAAAATTTGTATAAAAATTTACAAACATTAGGGTTAGGTTTGAATTTGTGATCATAGCGCTCCAATAAATTTTGTACAAGATGATTTTCCTTGCATTCCATAAAACCCATCTGAATCATGGAATATGTGACATTGCCAAGTAATGGAAAGTGTCTTTTAGGCATAAGATAAAGGAAAAAAATTGAGTGAACATGGACATCATTTACTGAAAGCAAGATCAGAGGAACAAGCTTCAAAATAGTTAGAACATTTCAGTCTGAGAAGCATAAAGAAAGATATCCAGTGTTAGGTTATGAATGTACACTCTTCAAAGGAATGTGTAGAAAAATGACACAAATTATCTACAGCACTCTAGTTTACACATTGTGTCAATATTAAAATTCTGTTGGAAGAATTCACATTTTTATACATAGTTATGTGTAGTTTGAAAATTAACACAACCTGGGAATTTATTCACAACATTCAGCACAGTATGTGTAGATTGATCTGCTCTACACAAACTCAGAATTAGTGTTTTAAATGCATGAGCTAATTGATTTGGCTGAAGAGCAGCTGCCTATAGTCTGATAATGAAATCTACTTGCCATTTTATTTTAATTTTATTCTATACTGTTGTACAACCCCGATTCCAAAAAGTTGGGACAAAGTACAAATTGTAAATAAAAACGAAATGCAATAATTTACAAATCTCAAACTGATATCGTATTCACAATAGAACATAGACAACGTATCAAATGCCGAAAGTGAGACATTTTGAAATTTCATGCCAAATATTGGCTCATTTGAAATTTCATGACAGCAACACATCTCAAAAAAGTTGGGACAGGGGCAATAAGAGGCTGGAAAAGTTAAAGGTACAAAAAAGGAACAGCTGGAGGACCAAATTGCAACTCATTAGGTCAATTGGCAATAGGTCATTAACATGACTGGGTATAAAAAGAGCATCTTGGAGTGGCAGCGGCTCTCAGAAGTAAAGATGGGAAGAGGATCACCAATCCCCCTAATTCTGTGCCGACAAATAGTGGAGCAATATCAGAAAGGAGTTCAACAGTGTAAAATTGCAGAGTTTGAACATATCATCTATAGTGCATAATATCATCAAAAGATTCAGAGAATCTGGAAGAATCTCTGTGCATAAGGGTCAAGGCCGGAAAACCATACTGGGTGCCTGTGATCTTTGGGCCCTTAGATGGCACTGCATCACATACAGGCATGCTTCTGTATTGGAAATCACAAAATGGGCTCAGGAATATTTTCAGAGAACATTATCTGTGAACACAATTCACCGTGCCATCCGCCATTGCCAGCCAAAACTCTATAGAAGAAGCTGTAGCTAAACATGATCCAGAAGCACAGACGTCTTCTCTGGGCCAAGGCTCATTTAAAATGGACTCTTGCAAAGTGGAAAACTGTTCTGTGGTCAGACGAATCAAAATTTGAAGTTCTTTATGAAAATCAGGGACGCCGTGTCATTCGGATTAAAGAGGAGAAGACAACCCAAGTTGTTATCAGCGCTCAGTTCAGAAGCCTGCATCTCTGATGGTATGGGGTTGCATTAGTGCGTGTGGCATGGGCAGCTTACACATCTGGAAAGACACCATCAATGCTGAAAGGTATATCCAGGTTCTAGAGCAACATATGCTCCCATCCAGGCGACGTCTCTTTCAAGGAAGACCTTGCATTTTCCAACATGACAATGCCAAACCACATACTGCATCAATTACAGCATCATGGCTGCATAGAAGAAGGGTCCGGGTACTGAACTGGACAGCCTGCAGTCCAGATCTTTCACCCACAGAAAACATTTGGCGCATCATAAAACGGAAGATACGACAAAAAAGACCTAAGACAGTTGAGCAACTGGAATCCTACATTAGACAAGAATGGGTTAAGATTCCTATCCCTAAACTTGAGCAACTTGTCTCCTCAGTCCCCAGACATTTACAGACTGTTGTAAAGAGAAAAGGGGATGTCTCACAGTGGTAAACATGGCCTTGTCCCAACTTTTTTGAGATGTGTTGTTGTCATGAAATTTAAAAATCACCTAATTTTTCTCTTTAAATGATACATTTTCTCAGTTTAAACATTTGATATGTCATCTATGTTCTATTCTGAATAAAATATGGAATTTTGAAACTTCCACATCATTGCATTCCATTTTTATTGACAATTTGTACTTTGTCCCAACTTTTTTGGAATCGGGGTTGTACATAAAATATTAGATTTCATATGACAATCATTTCACTATGTGAAACACTCAGACAAAACAAAATATGTGCAGCTTAGTGGTCATTGAACACATTTGAACATCCACTCCATTTCTCAGAGATGATGTGAACAACACTACTAATGCCAGCCATTGAGAAACTCATCAGTACTTAGTACTCACAGTATAATACACCTGCCTTTTGCGGATAAGATCGAAGACCCCTGATTACAACCTTCTAGAAATCAGTGTAACGTGACCAGACATCCTGGTTTGACCGGGACAGTCCCGATTTTTAGTTGCGTGTCCCCAGTCCCGACAAAGGTCTGTCGGGACGCTGAAATGTCCCGGTTTACACCAAACACTAACAAACTGTCCCAGTTACAACGATCATATATAGCCAACGAGATGTCAATAAAGCTTCTAGCAATTCAGCATCAATGTGCATGTGTGCGCAGTCAACATTAGAATGTATCTATTTGTACAATGTTGCAATATAGAGGCCACATTATAATGGCTTTTTCCGCTAGCGGCTGTCAACTAGTACGCGACAATGCCGAATGGATGAGCGCTGGGCGGAGATGTTCGCACACTTCAAGAGTAGGGTGATTCCTTACAGCAATGTCAGCCAGCTTTGCCAGTTTGCCATGTGCCTACCTGGCACCAATGCTCCAGTTGAGCAAATATCTTCACTCGTGCAACACCTGGACTGACGAGAGGAATTACATGACCGTGATACTCTCAAAGTCTTGCTCATTACCCGGGCCAATTTCAACGATACTTGCTTGCAGTTTCACAGCAGGCTCTCGGGCAATAAAGCGCTACTGGAGCAAATTCACTCATCATATAAATATATGCAATAAAATGGCATCTTCTTTAGGGTGGGTTGGGTGGCTGTGTTTCTGAAACATTTTTTGTTGTCTTTCATCTGTCTTTAATCTGTATCACAGATTGTCTTGACTTGTTTGATGCTGTTGTCAACTCAGGGTTCACGTTTTCAAAATAGTTAATAGCCTACACTGGTTAAGATTAAACAGAGGCATTTTGGGTAAAGGTTCAGAGGTGACAACGATTAGGCTCATGCACTCGTTCCTGTTACAATGCATAGCCTATTGTTTAAAACAAAAAGTTCATCGCATAAAATGTTGACGTTAATATGCAAGGAATGCATTTTCTTGGCATTTTCACAAAGGTGAAATAAATCATTTGAAATTTAGGCTATTGGCCTATTCCCAAATATCACATCTGTTGTCTGATTTTCTTACTTTAACTGAATTGTGATAGAACTACATGTAGATAACAAGAAAATACTTGATTATTCTCTGAAATGTTGATAAAAGTGAGCTTCTACAAAATGATAAAAGCACCTGTCTGAGCCATGGTTTGAGCTGGCGCATGTTTACATCAAAATGCGTGTGCGTGCACGGCTATCACAGTCACACACAAAGTGTCCCGGTTTTAGACTCGGGAAATCTGGTCGCCCTAAATCAGTGAAATGATATAATAACTCAGGTGAGGGATTTCAGTGGGGGAATTTTAACTACTGGGGTTACTTAAGTAGCATTACATTACTGCTAGCTCTCTCTATCTTCAGCTTGAATAACATTAGCTTGCTACTTGTTTTTAACAACTACATCCGACATGCTCTCGAAATAGGTAAAGGCTGGTTTATGCTGTAGTCACAGAAGTGGTTAATTGTTTTTTTTTGGCAAGTGTGTGTTTCATGCATGGTGTTACCGGGTAATGCTAACTTCCAGTGACTTTGGCCGGAATGTGTGATGAGCATCATTGTATAATGTCAAAACTGCCATTTTGATGGGGAGTGGATTTGTGCCAGTGACAGCGAGAGCAAAATTCTTGAGGTAAGTTAGGTAACTGTTTTACTGGCGAAGGGAAGTTGTGCAAAGTATTAAATGCAGGGGTGCCAATAATAGCGGCACATGTGTTTTTGTTGAAAATAATTATTTCTTGATGAGAGATTTTTTTTCTGAATAAATGAGTTTCAATGAAAGGTTGGATCTTTTTTTTTTTTTCATTTTTTCAGTGTGAGCTAAAGTGACTTCACCAAAATGTGGATTTTTTTCAAACCCTTTTAACTAATTTTTATAAGGAGTGCCAATAATTGTGGAGGGCGCTGTGTGTGTGTGTGTGTGTGTGTATGAAGTCCACTCTCAGTATTCCATTAAAAAACTATATAGATTTGTCTTAATTATAAACATGCAACAGCTCACCTGTTCTCTCTCCTTCCCTTTGTGTCTTCAGTTCAGTTTTGACCACACCCCTTCACAGTTTAAACCTGTGCCTAATAATTAGCTTCAAGATGATGTGTGGGTATAAATATTGACAATTGTTTGCTTTCTTTGTTTTAAAGTTTGGGAAACGTGTAGACAACAGCTCAAAGTATCAAATTTGGCTGTGGAGCCAGGAATCAAAGAGATGGCAGTTGTTACAGTTCATCATAGCAGGAGACAGCACTTCATTAAAAGATGTTGAAAAACAGAAAATTAGAGGCGAGGGGACTCTGGGACAATAAAATTGAATTCTTTCTGGCTGTAGCAGGAGACATCGTGGGTCTGGGCAATGTTTGGAGATTCCCCTTCCTCTGCTACAGGAATAGAGGAGGTAAGAACACTGATAGAGGTATTATATTGTCTATTATCTCTTTTTATACTGTATGTTGTATTAATGATTCATTGTGCTTTCTCTGACGTAAAAAAATTCACAAAACATTCAACTACAAGAACAGGATTTTAGTATGTACAAATAATTCGTGAGTAATTTGGAGGTTGGCATTGTTTGCATGTTATTAGGGGTGTTTTTGGTGCCCTACTTGGTGTTTGCTGTGACCTGTGGTTTGCCCCTCTTCCTTCTGGAAACTGCTATGGGACAGTACACACAAGAGGGGGCATCACATGCTGGCAACATATCTGCCCACTGGCTGAGGGTAAGTGACATAAGGGTGCGTTGTGTTCTGTATTCAAGGTCAACTTGTGAAAAACATTTATTGTGTAACAATCAGGTGTCTGTGTCTTGAACTTCATATTTTTGTGTCTGTGAGACATGCAGAATGATCACGTGAGCCATTCAAAGTCCTTACACTCATTGAAATAAGTAGAAAAATTGCACAAATTATGTGCAGTATTCTACACATTTTATCAAAATGAAATAAAACTGTGTTGGAAGTATTCAGCTTTTTTACACAGTTTTGTGTAGATTTAAAATTAACACAGTCTGTGAATTTGTGTACAACATTCAACACAGTATGTGTAGACTGATCTGCTCTACACATTCAGTATCAGTTTTTTAAATGCATGAACTATTTGATTTAGCTGAACAGCACCCTGCCCATCATCTGAGAATGACATCAATTTGTCATTTTCATTTTATTGTATACTGTTGAACATTATAATAGAAAATATGATATTTTATCACTTCACCATGTGAATCACTAAAACAAAAAATTTAAAAAATGTCTGCAGTTATGTTGGTCACTGGATGCCTCTGAACATCCTCTCTATTTCTCAGAGACAACGTAAACAACACTGCTAACACCAGGTATTTATGCTGTACATAAAATATATTTTATATTACAGTCACTTCACTATGTCAATTACTAAAACAAACAAGCAAAAAAAAAAAAAATCTGTAGCTCAGTGGTCATTGAATACCTCTGAACATCCTCATTGTTTCTCAGAGATGATGCGAACAACACTGCTAATGCCAGCTATTTACTGTAGAAACTCATCAGTACTTTCTTACTACTCACAGTATAATACACTGGCCCTTTGCGGATAAGATTGAAGACCCCTGATTACAACCTCCTGGAAATTGGTGGAATGATAGTAACTCAGATGAGGGATATCAGTGGGTGATTTTTAATTAATTGGGTTACTCAAGTCATGTTACCTTAATGCTAGCTCTGTCTTCAGCTTAAATACAGATTTTATTCTTAAAAAAAATCTTCGATAACTGCTGTTTTGATGGGGAGAGGATTCACAGTGGTGACAAGCTGTGTTAGATTTCGAAGTAAATTTCCTGTTCTCATTCAATAACGATTGCAAGCAGGCGCATACACTTAGAGAGGAAGATTTTATTAAAGAAGTTTCATGTATGTACACCTGTTTGTCCAAGACACACACTCTGAATGCCCCCCAAAACAAACAAACAAACAACAAAACCCCCTCACTCACTCACACTCTGGTTTCTCATAACAAAAAGCTATTTCTCACAGTATTTAAATTGCACAAAGATAAAGATATTACTTTGGATTTCTGAGACCATGAAAACCCACACAGAGTGAACACTGTTCTGGTTCTCTCTCTGTGAATCCAAACATGAGTGGATTGACCCCAGCTTCTCGGCAAGCACAGGAGTTAGTAGGCCAGACTTTTCACACGTTACCTTCTGGTTCTACCTGACTCCTCTCCTCCCACAGCCGACACTTGATCAAGCCCCGCTGCCACAACATATTAATGCAAATTACAGTCCCGATTCAGAAAAAGTTGGGACAAAGTACAAATTGTAAATAAAAACGAAATGCAATAATTTACAAATCTCAAAAACTGATATTGTATTCACAATAGAACATAGACAACATATCAAATGTCGAAAGTGAGACATTTTGAAATTTCATGCCAAATATTGGCTCATTTGAAATTTCATGACAGCAACACATCTCAAAAAAGTTGGGGCAGGGGCAATAAGAGGCTGGAAAAGTTAAAGGTACAAAAAAGGAACAGCTGGAGGACCAAATTGCAACTCATCAGGTCAATTGGCAATAGGTCATTAACATGACTGGGTATAAAAAGAGCATCTTGGAGTGGCAGGGACTTTCAGAAGTAAAGATGGGAAGAGGATCACCAATCCCCCTAATTCTGCGCTGACAAATAGTGGAGCAATATCAGAAAGGAGTTCGACAGTGTAAAATTGCAAAGAGTTTGAACATATCATCATCTACAGTGCATAATATCAAAAGATTCAGAGAATCTGGAAGAATCTCTGTGCGTAAGGGTCAAGGCTGGAAAACCATACTGGGTGCCCGTGATCTTTGGGCCCTTAGACGGCACTGCATCACATACAGGCATGCTTCTGTATTGGAAATCACAAAATGGGCTCAGGAATATTTCCAGAGAACATTATCTGTGAACACAATTCACCGTGCCATCCGCCGTTGCCAGCTTAAACTCTATAGTTCAAAGAAGAAGCCGTATCTAAACATGATCCAGAAGCACAGATGTCTTCTCTGGGCCAAGGCTCATTCAAAATGGACTGTGGCAAAGTGGAAAACTGTTCTGTGGTCAGACGAATCAAAATTTGAAGTTCTTTATGAAAATCAGGGACGCCGTGTCATTCGGTCTAAAGAGGAAAAGGACGACCCAAGTTATCAGTGCTCAGTTCAGAAGCCTGCATCTCTGATGGTATGGGGATGCATTAATGTGTGTGGCATGGGCAGCTTACACATCTGGAAAGACACCATCAATGCTGAAAGGTATATCCAGGTTCTAGAGCAACATATGCTCCCATCCAGATGACGTCTCTTTCAGGGAAGACCTTGCATTTTCCAACATGACAATGCCAAACCACATACTGCATCAATTACAGCATCATGGCTGTGTAGAAGAAGGGTCCGGGTACTGTACTGGCCAGCCTGCAGTCCAGATCTTTCACCCATAGAAAACATTTGGTGCATCATAAAACGAAAGATACGACAAAAAAGACCTAAGACAGTTGACTAACTAGAATCCTACGTTAGACAAGAATGGGTTAACATTCCTATCCTTAAACTTGAGCAACTTGTCTCCTCAGTCCCCAGACGTTTACAGACTGTTGTAAAGAGAAAAGGGGATGTCTCACAGTGGTAAACATGGCCTTGTCCCAACTTTTTTGAGATGTGTTGTCATGAAATTTAAAAACACCTAACTTTTCTCTTTAAATGATATGTTTTGTCAGTTTAAACATTTGATATGTCATCTATGTTCTATTCTGAATAAAATATGGAATTTTGAAACTTCCACATCATTGCATTCCATTTTTATTTACAATTTGTACTTTGTCCCAACTTTTTTGGAATCGGGGTTGTACATGCCAGATTTAAACTGTCTCAGAGCTTCAAAACATCAAATGTATTCAATGAATCTTTATACATTCAAAAAAAATTATTAGTTGTTTGACATAAACATACTTATTTGATTAGAAATAGGGCAAGATACATTCACATTGATTAAAATACTGATTATTCTAACATTTCTACAGGCACACACAACACACTGGTCTGGGAATAAATTGATTATTCAACACCTTTTCTCTTACTAAGGAGCATCCCCCTATCTTCTGCCCACATGGTGACTAGGTTTTTATTTATTTTTGTGTGTGGGGGGGGAGGTGCAAATGCACTTGTGCACATTTTCTGAATGTTTCATTGATTCCGTTCGTGTAAACGTTCATTTGTGGCAAAGATCTTTTCAGCAGAGCCGATAAAATACTGAGTCAGGGGAAAAGGGAGAAACTTTGATCAAGTGATCAGTTCATAAAATTGTTTTCATTGTTCTCTGTTCCAATGAAGACTCATTTCCTTGGGAGTTAGTTTGAGGTCAGTAGAGGTAAACCATCATGTCTTAGGTGCCAGAGCACCATAAAAGATATGGTTCTCCAAGTTTGGTGTGGAAGAAGTCGAGTGGTCTGCACAGAGCTCTACTCCACTGAACACTTTTGGGATGAATTGGAACATCAACCTTTTGTTTTCACCAGACCTTCTAAATGGCATTCATTGTCCAAATTCTTGTGCTCTTGTGGCTGATTCCCAAAGCCCTTGTGAAATTTGTTTTGTTGAACATCAGGTCCTATATTTTTGCACTATATTTTTCTGCAGTTAAACAATGATAAAAACAAAATCCTGGTTTAGCTGATTTCTCTGTTTGTGAAGGCTAAAAACTGAGGGGAAAAAAAGGGAGTTATTGCTGATACCAGCCTCAGCTTGAGGACCCACATAAGTACTGTCTGCAAAACAGCATTCTCTCACCTTCAAAAACATATCCAAGGTCTGTTACATTCTTTTGACTACTGATGGTGAGAAACATATACATGCATTTTGGTCAACTCATCGGGATGACTGTAAGACTCTTATCTGGTTTACAGAGAGTGAAAAATAATGCTGCAGTAATCTTGACATGTACAAGAATTCATCTGTTTTTAAGCAGCTATGCTGGTTACCAGTAGCTCCATTTATTCATTTTTGAATGCCTTCATGGTCTTGCTTCACTGTACCTAATGAATTAATTGTTCACCATGTTTCAGAGTCTCAGATAAACAGAAGTATCCTGGTCATGCCCATGTATGATCAAAACCTAGCCATGGAGAAATATTAAATCAGAAATGTGCATCAATGACAACTCTCAAAATGTTGGATTCTTTTGAGACATATTCAGCAAATTAGTACCTCAAAGTAAGTTGTTTCAAACACCACACAGATTTCTGCTGTCTCGTTATTTCTACCAAGGTGATCATACAACTCTAGGAAGATGCTAGAATGCATAAGATGTTTGTTAAACCCAGTCTGCCGGCACCTTGATGAGCATCTGGTAGTGATGTCATGCGCAAAATCATCGGCTCTAAGAGCCAATGCTTTGTAGTGAATCAGAAGAGCCAACTCCCATTGGATGAAAGCCGGCTCCCCATTTTTTTTTTTCTTTAGCTGCTCAGCTCTCACTCTCAGTGGCTCAGCTCTGCTCACAGCAGAACTTTGTTTTGATTGGCAGCATGGTGGCTTTGTGGCCAATCACATGTGAGGATATAGGGCGAGTGCATCGCAAAAACATGTAAATATGACTGACACCCATAAACAAAGCAGCATCTGGCTGCAGTTTAAAGATATTGGGAATAGCAGAACAGAGTGCCTTCACTGTAAAATGAAAATAACAGTAAGAGCAGGTTCCACCACAAACCCAGTGGCCGGCGAGGGCCTTTCTGTGTGGAGTTTGCATGTTCTCCCCATGTCTGTGTGGGTTTCCTCCAGGGTGCTCCAGTTTCCCCCACAATCCAAAAGACATGCAGTTAGGTTAACATGGGGTGGCCTTGAGCAAGGTACCTAACCTCTGACTGCTCCCCGGGCACTTTGGTGTGGCTGCCCACTGCTCTGAGTGTGTGCATGTGTTCACTGCTTCAGATGGGTTAAATGCAGAGGATAAATTTCACTGTGCTTGAAGTGTGCATGTGATGAATAAAGGTTTCTTCTTCTTCTTCTTCTTAAAAACCTGCACAGACACATCAGAACTGTCCATCCCACAGTGCAGTTGGAGGAGAAAGAGGCCAAGCTGGCTCAACATCTACTGACCCTAGTGTGTCTGGTCCCAAACTAACAACTGCCTGTCAAAAACAGGGCAGATACTAACTGAGAGGAGAAACCAGCACATCAGCCCATCCAGACTGAGGCATTTGATTTTTTTGAATGCCAACCTGCACTGAGGACATAATGTTTGGTTACTGTAATGTATTGTTGTTGTGAATACGACCTTTGGGCTTCCATAGCTGCCTACCTATGTATCACTGTGGCAGCGGGGGTGTGGTCAAGCGCCAGCCTGTGACAGGAGGGCGGAGTCAGGGAAGGTAAGTGGCAGAATCACTACACCTGACATCAGTTAACCTGTGTTTGTGTGTGTCTTCCCAGTGACCACACCCTATTTAAAGAGGGAGAGCAGAGGAGAGCTCATCCCCGAGCAAGACGCCAGTCGTGTGTGCGTCTGTGTGAAAGGAATGTTAGACTGAAAAGTGTAGCAATAAAAGCGATTGTTGAACCTGATCTCTGTCCTGCCGTCCTCTGTGCTCCACCCACCAACACTGAACCACTACAATCACTCTCTGCACCCTGTACTGCTCTGTGTGTGCATGCCAAGGAAGTAGTAAAATATAAGTCTTGTGCAACACTGGCCTCGTTACTGTGTTACGCTCAACATACTCAAAGTGAGTATATTACATGGTGTCAGAAGTCTGTCAAGAACAGTACACGCAGCCATGACTACGCAGTTTGATCACCCCAGGATTGACTGGGATACCGCCGATCTTTATCAAGAATTCGAGAGGTTCCGCTGCCACGCGAGTTTCGTCTTCGCTGGTCCTCATTTCAGCGCTAGAAGCTAAACAGAAAGCCAGCTGGCTAGGAACGTGGATCGGCAAGCAAGGCAGGGAAATCTACAAAATGCTAACATGGGTGGATGGTGAGAAAGAAGATCCAGTCAAAGTCTTGAATAAGTTTGCCAGCTATATAAGACCAAGAAAGAATAAAAGGATAGCCAGACATTGTTTCAAGCAGAGGAAACAAGGTGCAACTGAGAGTTTTGACCACTTTCTGAAGGATCTGAGGCTACTACTAATGGACTGTGAGTATGCTGACTCAGACGACATGTTGATTGATGCTATAATAGCAGGAATTAGATAAAAACAGGTCCAAGAGAGGCTGCTGGATAAAGGTGAAGATCTGACATTGGCTAAAGCTATTGAAATTCCCCAGCAATTCAAAATGTCACAAAAGCAGATGAGAATTGTTAGAGAGGAGGACTCACAAGTGTCAACAGTGGCCACAAGAACAAAGCACACAGCCTATGCTAATAAAAAGTCACATAGCAATGTGCAGACAAAGCCCATTCAGCAGAAACAGACAGGAAACAAATTCAAAAAAACTGCTTAAAATGCGGAAAACACCCACAACATACATGGAACCAAGGAAAATGTGCAGCTAAAGGCTCTGTATGCTCATACTGTCACAAACCAAGCCACTGGGAAGCAGTCTGCCACAACCGTAGCATGAGTTCAGTGAGCGCGGAGCCAGAGGACACACCTGAGGAAGAAATGCTGGACATAAACCTGACATGAGTGGATGTTCCAGTAGCAATTGTGGCAGATGACAAGTGGATTGTAGACATCAGTGTTCTTTCCTAGGAAGTGCAGTTTAGAATAGACACAGGTGCAAAGTGTAATACACTGACTTTGGACTGTTATCAGTTATTGATGCACACAGGTGAACTGAAACACTCCATCAAGGTGCTGCGCACCTATTCCAACCACAAGGTGAAGCCAGTTGCTGCAGTTGACCTCCCCCTGAAATACAAAGACTGTGAAACAAATGCAGAGCTGGAAATTGTGTACATTGTTCAAGAGAACGTGTTCAGCGGCACTTCAGCTGAGGCTCTTGGCCTGATTGTTCGGCTGGACTCTCTGCAGGATGGTGCAATCGGAAACAAGGTGAGCACTAACACTGAAGCCACTCTGAACCCAAACACACATGCACCAGTTGGACTGGAAGATTTTCCTGAACTTACAGTGGTGCTTGAAAGTTTGTGAACCCTTTAGAATTTTCTATATTTCTGCATAAATATGACCTAAAACATCATCAGATTTTCACACAAGTCCTAAAAGTAGATACAGAGAACCCAGTTAAACAAATGAGACAAAAATATTATACTTGGTCATTTATTTATTGAGGAAAATGATCCAATATTACATATCTGTGAGTGGCAAAAGTATGTGAACCTTTGCTTTCAATATCTGGTGTGACCCCCTTGTACAGCAATAATTGCAACTACACATTTCTGGTAACTGTTGATCAGTCCTGCACACCGGCTTGGAGAAATTTTAGCCCATTCCTCCATACAGAACAGCTTCAACTCTGGGATGTTGGTGGGTTTCCTCACATGAACTGCTCGCTTCAGGTCCTTCCACAACATTTCCATTGGATTAAGGTCAGGACTTTGACTTGGCCATTCCAAAACATTACCTTTATTCTTCTTTAACCATTTTTGGTAGAAGGACTTGTGTGCTTAGGGTCATTGTCTTGCTGCATGACCCACCTTTTCTTGAGATTCAGTTCATGGACAGATGTCCTGACATTTTCCTTTAGAATTTGCTGGTATAATTCAGAATTCATTGTTCCATCAATGATGGTAAGCCGCCCTGACCCAGATGCAGCAAAACAGGCCCAAACCATGATACTCCCACAACCATGTTTCACAGATGGGATAAGGTTGTTATGCTGGAATGCAGTATTTTCCTTTCTCCAAACATAACACTCCTCATTTAAACCAAAAAGTTCTAGTTTGGTCTCATCCATCCACAAAACATTTTTCCAATAGCCTTCTGGCTTGTCCATGTGATCTTTAGCAAACCAGATGAGCAGCAATGTTCTTTTTGGAGAGCACTGGATTTCTCCTTGCAACCCTGCCATGCACACCATTGTTGTTCAGTGTTCTCCTGATGGTGGACTCATGAACATTAACATTAGCCAATGTGAGAGAGGCCTTCAGTTGCTTAGAAGTTACCCTGGGGTCCTTTGTGACCTTGCCAACTATTGCACGCCTTGCCCTTGGAGTGATCTTTGTTGGTCAACCACTCCTGGGGAGGGTAACAATGGTCTTGAATTTCCTCCATTTGTACACACTCTGTCTGATTGTGAATTGGTGGAGTCCAAACTCTTTAGAGATGGTTTTGTAACCTTTTCCAGCCTGATGAGCATCAACAATGCTTTTTCTGAGGTCCTCAGAAATCTCTTTTGTTCGTGCCATGATACACTTCCCCAAACATGTGTTGTGAAGATCAGACTTTGATAGATCTCTGTTCTTGAAATAAAACAAGAATGCCCACTCACACCTGATTGTCATCCCATTGATTGAAAACAGCTGACTCTAATTTCACCTTCAAATTAACTGCTAATCCTAGAGGTTCACATACTTTTGCCACTCACAGATATGTAATATTGGATCATTTTTCTCAATAAATAAATGACCAAGTATAACATTTTTATCTCATTTGTTTAACTGGGTTCTCTTTATCTACTTTTAGGACTTGTGTGAAAATCTGATGATGTTTTAGGTCATATTTATGCAGAAATATAGAAAATTCTAAAGGGTTCACAAACTTTCAAGCACCACTGTACATGCACCACAGGCACCTTGCTAGGCAAATGCAGCATAAAGATTGACCCAGATGCAAAGGGCGTTGTGCATCCAGTGCGCTGACAACCAGTAGCACTCAGGGCTAAGGTAATTGAGAAGCTTAATGAGATGGTCAAGGATGGACACATTGTCAAAGGAGACCAACTGACAGAGTGGGTCAGCTCCATGGTCGTTGTCACACGTAAGGACAAGATAAGAATCTGCATAAATCTGAGTGACCTGAACAAGACAATTAAGAGGGAGCACTACCCCATGCGCACCACAGAAGAGGTCATATCCACCATACAGTACCTGGTGCAAAAGTATTCTCAGTTTTGGATGCTAAATCGGGCTTCCTTCAGATAGTTAGATGAGGCGTCATCCCTCCTTACAACCTTCAACATGCCAATAGGCAGGTTCAGATGGCTAAGACTGCTGTTTGGTATAAAATGCACACCTGAGATTTTCCAGCGCATCATGGACCAAATGCTCGAGGGCATTAATGGAGCCACAGGCATGATGGATGATATTCTTATAGCAGCGTCCACGATGAAGGAGCATGATGCGATCCTCCGCAAAGTAGTTGAGAGAGCCACAAGCTATAATCCGAAGCTTAATTTCAACAAGTGTCACATCTGCCAGTCAGCCTGATTACAGCTGATGGGTTAAAACCAGACCCAGCAAAAACTGAAGCAGTAAGGAGCATGCCTCCGCCAACAGACAAGGAAGGTGTCCGTCGCTTCTTAGGGTGTGTGACATACCTGTCAAAGTTTATTCCAAACTTAAGTAAAGTAGACACTCCACTATGGCAGCTCATGAAGAGCAACATTGAGTTCGCATGGCAGCAAGTGCAACAACAGGCATTTGACAAGCTCAAGCAGCTATGCTCCCCCCCTCAACTACTCAAGTTTTATGATCCAGCAAAGCCTGTTGAAATATACTGTGACACGAGCAGCATGGGACTAGGAGCCATGTTACTACAGGACGACCAGCCTGTCGCCTTCTCATCCAGATCGCTGACTGATGCAGAGACGCGCTACGCGCAAATCGAGAAGGAGATGCTCTCCATTGTCCATGCCTGCATTAAGTGTCACCACTACATATTTGGTAAACATGTCACAGTATACAACGACCACAAGCCATTTGAGGATATCTACAAAAAGCCACTGCTGTCTACTCCTATGCATATCCAGAGAATGTGCCTGTGATTACAGTGGTATGACATCACGGTGAGCTACAGAAGAGGAAAGGACATGGAGCTGCCTGACACCTTTTCTAGAGCACAGCTAGCAGACGACACGCCAGAGGCAACTGGCCTGGACTGTGTCTCCATGCTCAACTTCGTATCAGTGAGTGATCAGAAATATGCTGAACTTCAAGAATGCACAAAAGAGGAGTTAAGCCTTCTCCAACAGACAATTCATCGAGGCTGGCCGGATAATAGACGGGAAGTTCCTGTTCAGCCCTACTGGGACTCAAGAAGCCAATTAGCTGTATCTGACGGCATAGTGTATAAGGGACTGCGCATCATGGTGCCCCCCCACCATGCAAAGACACATGTTGGAACTCATACACGAGTCCCACCTAGGAATGGTGAAGAGTAAGCAGAGAGCATGTGAAGTGTTATACTGGCCAGGCATGAGCGCTGAAATAGAAAACATGATCAGAAATTGTTGCAAGTGTGCTGAAATCCAAAACAGACTTCCCAGGCAACCACTTATACCAACAGAGACACCAGAACTGCCATTTGAAGAGGTAGCCTCCGACCTGTTCGAGTTTGAAGGAAAATGGTATGTTGTACTTGTGGATTATTACTCAAAATACATTGAAGTGGATGAACTGAAAGATCAGCGCAGCCGCACTGCAATAGAGACTCTGAAAACTCAGTTCAGCAGACATGGCATCCCTGCCACCCTTAGGACAGATAATGGTCTGCAGTATTCATCGGAGGAATTCAAGGAGTTCTGTAAGAGCTATGGCATCCTGCATAAGACATCTTCACCACACACGCCACACTCCAATGGTGAAGCAGAGCATGCGGTGCAAACAGTCAAGAGGCTTTGGAGCAAAGCACCCGACAAACACCTTGCACTCCTGGACTACAGAACTACTCCTCTCGAGTCAGTAGGCCTGTCACCAGCTCAACTGCTCATGGGCAGGAGGCCTCGCAACAAACTGTCTACTGCTTGTGCACTACTTACACCCATGGCCCATGACCCTGTCAAAGTCAAGCATCTGCTAGACATGACCAAGCACACCCAGAAATTCTACTACGACAGCAAGAGAGCAGCCAAAACCCATACTGCCCTACAACCTGGAGATGAAGTCAGAATGGCTCCATATCCTGGAAGCCACAAATGGATGCCTGGTGTTGTAGTTCAGCCACACAGTGCTCCACGATCTTACATTGTGGACAGTGGAGGTAAGAACTTCCACCGTAACAACCAACACCTCCATGCCAGCACTACAGTCGCCAACCAGTCACGCCATGTGATGTGTGATGAGCCTTGGCATGAGACCCCTGGACCGCCTGCAGCAAAAGAGCAGCAGCCCCCGCCAGCTCCTCCAGAACTACACCCTTCATCTCGTGAGGTAGCACCATGCTCCCCGCGAGCCCAACCAGGTGAACTATATATCACCAGATGGGGCAGAGTTGTTAAACCGCCTGATAGACTGAACTTAGTTTGATGGACTGACTGTGTATCTGTTAGCACCTCAGTTCTACACTCAGGGACAGGTGTGGTAAAGACACCTGAAGGAAGTGATGTGCTGGTAACCTCTCCTTCCTAGTTAAATATGTGACCCCTCACCGAATCCAGGGACACATGTCGGCCGAAACGAATCCGAGATAATCGCAAAAGAAGCATTTTTTTTTCGAAATTTGTGATTTTTGTTTTTTTCTATCATGTGCAAGTTGAGATCTTGAAGAATGCAATCAGTATTTCAGATAATAGATTGTTTTGTTGGAAAAGCATACATTTTTTGTTGCAAATTGTCTCATTTTTGTCAGGACTGTAGCCTGCTGGGGGGTGTGGGTAAATTACCATATGTGCCATTCACATGATAATTTGTCTTTTTTTTTTTTTTTTCCGCGAATCAGCTGTATGATCCAAGTTGAGCGCATGGCTACTTAACTGCATACAGGCGTGTGATTTCACTATGGAATGAGTTACTAAACAGAGCGCATAGGAGCAAACAGACACTCGGTATTTACATCGGAGATCACCATTTCTAGCAAAAAAAACCGCAACCTCATTTTCCAGATTGAATGGAATACTTGAATGATCGGATGATACACGAACCGTTCTAGGATTACATTCCATTGGAGGCATTGGTGTGTGCAAGGCACCGTTTCTCTTTCTGATGGGGTAAGTTTATTAATCTAAGGCTGTGTGGTTATTTTTGCATGTAACGGAGAGTGTTGTGGTTTGGTTAAGCCTAGGTCACAACCGGACGTACGATTTTTTGGCCGTGTGATTTTTGGCGTTTCCCAAATCGCTGCGGGGTTTTTTTGTTCACGGAGAAAGACGCGTGTTGGCCGTAAGTTTGTCTTGCAACCTGAAAAAAATGTAAGCGCCCGTAGAGTTTGTTTTACATGACAAAGAACCTCTGCGGCCGGTCTGCGGCTCGAAAATCAGCACATCACACGCGCGCTCTCGTGCTTTTCACACGCGTGCTCTCGTGCGTTTCATGCGCGCGCTCCGTGCGTTTCTTGCGTTTTTTGCATGTAGACCGGCTGTAGGAGCACATACGGCCGGTTGTGACCGAGGCTTTATATGAAACTAGTGTTGTGTTAGTTGTGTCATCATTGTGCTATCTTTCTTTCTTACGGTGTGAGTAATTTTTCAACCACAAAACATTAAAGTATACTTTAGGACTTATTTTTGTACTTCATAATTGTGTTGGGCATACTTTGCATGGAAGGAAAATTGATGTGGTGATCTTTGTTTACATGAAAGTAGTATCGTGCTAGCTAGTAGGGGGTAGGGCTTTCCTTAATGTCATGCAAATGAGCACCATTATGTGCCCACCCTACACCCAGAGTAGCTGAGATGGAAAACTTTGAGGGCGATTTTCTCCCTTTTCTGTTTTAAGAAGTATACACTTTCAAAAGGCCACACATTCTTCAAATATTGTCAGATCTCCACATGGAAGGCATCATTGGAAAGCTTAGAAACTGTACTTTCTGAATCTGTCAATAACTCAAAATGCCCCCGGGCCGACATGTGTCCCTGGATTCTGTGATCTGCCACAATATTTGAGTTCAGTTGTTGTTTAGTTATGTCGGGGAGACAGAGACATTGGACACTACCAGGGCAAGCAGATTGTTTGTTCATTGAAAAAAGAAGTAAAGAGGAAATCAGCTTATTATCATTCTGTTATAAGGAAAAGAGAAATGAAAAGCAATTCACTGTTACATTTGTTAATACTGGCAAAGCAGTTGTTATAGCTTACACATAACACAGACAACAGTTTTGCTGAGGAAGGGAGATGTGATGTAATGTATTGTTGTTGTGAGTTCGCGTTTGTCTTTGGGCTTCCATAGCTGCCTACCTGTGTATCACTCTCTGCACCCTGTACTACTCTGTGTGTGTGCGCGTGTCAAGGAAGCAGTAAAATACAAGTCTTGTGCAACACTGGCCTTGTTACTGTGTTACGCTCAACATACTCAAAGTGAGTATATTACAGTTACTGGGTTTGGTTCTGTTTCTGTTCTGGTTCTGTGGATTTGTTTGCAGTGTTTTGTTCATTTGTTTTTGTGTTAAATTAAAATTAAAAGTTTGATTAAAATATTAAACAAAAGTAAGAATGCTTGCTTTTGTAACAGAACAAATACACAAAATTAGGCAATTATAAGGCTTCTCATAAAAACACTAAATGCAAAAGAGTTTATGAACACACAAAGCATTCATATTTGCGAAGTTAGGCTAAAGTATGAGGCTACAGATGATGATAAATTAAGAGCCGTTTAGGAGCCGAAAGAGCTGGCTCTTCTTTGGGAGCCGTGCCACAAGAGCCGGCTCTCTGAAAAGAGCCAAACTTCCCATTACTACTTTCTATACAGGGGCATTGTCATACTGAAACAGGTTTGGGACTCTTAGCTCCAGTGAAGGGAAATCATGATGTAACTGCAAACAAAGACCTTCTGGACAATTGTATGTTTCAAACTCTGAGGCCAGAGTTTAGAGAAGGTCAGATATGGGTTTAAATTTCAGGTGTTCACATACTTCAGGCCATACAGTGTACTTTGCAATGTTTGGAATTTTATTCCCTGTAGTCTGTAACTTAGTGGCTCTCTGTCCTCTTTCAGGTGTTGGCTATGCAGGCCAAGTGGCTGGACTGTATAGCTGCATCTGTTACTTCATAATCCTGGCCTGGGCACTGCTCTGTTTGATCTTCTCCTTCAAGTCCCAGCTTCCCTGGGCCAGTTGTGACAACATCTGGAACACAAGTATGTGCTCATACAAATATGAAATGGTACCAAGAGTGACTTAAATTGATGAAACTGATAATCTGCTCGCCTCACTATATTAGCAATGCTACATTTATTTGCATTTTCCATTTTTCTTAAACTGCTTTTTTGTGCTTGATGCTACTTTGAAGTTGAGTGAGTGAAAGCCAACCTCAGAAAAAAATTCTATACATTTTAGAAGATGAAAAAAAAAGGGCTCAGGTGGCAGAGTCTGAAGTTTGACATTGAACATGGATGTTCTTCCCATGTATGTGTAGGTTTCCATTTAACATCCAAAAACATTTTAGTACGTGGATTAACTACTCTAAAGTGTGCACTGATGTGAATGAGCATGCAAGTGATTGTGTATGTGATTCCCAGTAATTGACCGGAGTCCTATCCAGGTTACCTTGCACCCAGTGTTCCCAAGACAAGCTCTGGATTGACTGCTGCCCTATCCTAGGAAGAAAGAAAAAACCTTTATCATGTGCACACTTGAAAGAACTTAAAGAACTTTATTTAAGGGTGACACTAAATATCATAGATAATTTACACGTGGCCCTCTAAATAACTAAAATCACTAACAAAAAATAAATAAATAAAAAAGGGGGGACTCTAAAAAAGAAAAACTACAATATACAATTTGGAATTCATGAAAAATTTTAGCTAAGAAAAAAATTACTACAAATTACAACTTAGATTTCTTGAGGGCTGCACCAAAAGAGGCTAGCGATTTACACTCTTTAACGTCTCTTGGTAAAGCATTCAGATTTGCACCACTGAAACTGAATGTTCTTTCACCAAAAGAGTGTTGTATTTTTTGGCAACTGCAGGTTGCTTTGTGAAGATCTTGTATTTTTAGAGTGAATTGCCCCAAAGTTTTTAAATTTTGCTTTTAGATAATCCGGTGCAAATCCATTTAAAGATTTAAACATGAGATGACATTTCAAATGTCTGACTTGAACAGTAAAAGGTTCTATGTTTAGGGCTTGAAACAGTTCGCTGGAGGGATGGTCCCATCTTACATCACATATAATGCGAGCTGCACGTTTTTGTAGCATTAACATTGCGTTGTCATGTTTTTGGAAATTATCTCCCCAAACTGTCCCACACTAGTCCATGATTGGTTGAATTAGAGAATCATAAAACATTTTCCTTGCCTTGAATGTTAAATATTTTATTCTCTGGAGTAGTCCAATTCGTTTTCGTATCTTTTTAGAGATACAGTGGTGCTTGAAAGTTTGTGAACCCTTTAGAATTTTCTATATTTCTGCATAAGGGTGATTCTTAGACTACGGGCACTTTTATGTCCTTTGATCATATTTTATGAAAGAAAGAAAAAAAAGGAAATTTCACACGTTTATTGTTATCTTTACAATGAGAGTGTTTTAGGAAATTTGTACTGGTAGTGTATGATGACTTTTTCCACCTTTTTCAACATCATTATATATGCAAATGTTGCTGTTTTGTGGTTGTCCCACACCCAGACTTTTGATCTTCAATGATAAAAATTAATTGTAAAAAATGTTTTTTCTAATGTTTTAAAATGTCACTGAATAAAGTATCAGTAAAATAATCAAAACATAATTGGGGTATTCGAGGTCATTCAACTGTTTGTGTGTTTTTTAACCAAATGTAGTTGTCCCACACTATTGCTGCAATTTCCACCACAACACTGTAATGTCCCTTTAAAAGGTTTGTATGAAAGATTGGGTAGTTTCTGTGGAGATGAACAGTGACACCAGAGAACATGTCTGATATGGAGGGAATTTTGACTTCATCCATCAACTTTTGAAGAAAAGCCAAGGTAAATATAGGTTGAAATGAAAATATTTTTATTGTATGTAATTTCCAAACATGCCGTAACGTCAACTGAGTTTGTAAATAAGTTGTTTTTTTAACGCACATAGATGTATTTTGCATGCACAAAATGCTAGATACCACTTCTTAGCTAATATAAGATGTTAGTGTAGATTTTTCCTCAAAAAACTGTAGGATTGTAATTTCCACCACCGTAATTTCCACCACATTGCATTCTTGGGTGGAAATTACAATGATGTGGTGGAAATTACATTTATGCATACAGGCGAAATTCTTAGATCCCCATACACTGCCTTTGCTCTCTCACACACTCATCTCATGCTCTCCCCACACATTCAGCCTATGCACACACTTCACACACTCAGTCTACTCTCCCCCATCACATCCTGTCCATGCTCTCCCACATCCACATCACTGAATGCTCTCTCACACCACAGACACGCATAGACCCCAACTACCTCATGCCCCTTCACATTACCCCACTCATAGCTCACTTCTCACTGACACACACAAAGTTCATGGTGCCCATCGCATCCAGTATAGTCCATGTTGTCCCACACACTCCATCTCCCTTTCACAGAGAGCCCATGTCCAGGCCAACCACCACGGCAGTGTACCCACACACACACACACACAACGGCATAAGGAAATTAAGATGGCAGTAAAGAAAGAATGGCAAGGAATCTGCAAAATTTGGCCTTGAATTACATTTACACACACACACACACACACACACACGCGCGCTCCTCGCTTAGCTCAGAAAACTGTGAGTAATCAGAATGTTTCAATATCTCATCCAAATGTCTTCAGGTTTACTTGATTGCAAGTTCACATGATGGCTGTGTTGTGACGTTTTCTTTCTTTATTGTGAATACTGTTCCCAGCCCAATGACTTGTGTTCTCATCGTGACAACTCCAGCCGTCGCCTTATTTTGTTTTTTTGTTTGTTTGTTTGTTTGTTTTTAGTGTTCCTGATTAACCATTCACATGCCAACAATGGTCATGCTCTCTTGGCCAACAATGGTCATGCTCTCAGGACAAACCTCCCTCTCTCTGTGTTCAGAATACTTTTCATGATACTGTCAAGACTACTGTTTGTGAACGGTTTCAAAATACTGTTCATATTGTATGCAATATATGATATGAAATGTATATGAAGTTGTTGTTGTGTTGATGTTACGCCACCAGATGGCGCCAGTTAGCTATGCCTATACGATGTACTGTACAGGGAAGTGGAGGAGTAGTTGAAGAAGATAAAGATGGAGAATGTTACACCACTGCGTTCTTACTGCGTCCCTTTCTAGTTACTACTCTATTACTACAGTTTACATAGTCTACTTATTCTACTACCCCACATTATAACAAATTGGCGACGAGTTTCGTTCCCACTACTGCAAAAATGGCTTCTTTTGCACCTTTTTCTACGCCATTTTTACAAAGTCCGGGTGAGCCTGCATTGCCTTTCAACACGTGGAGGAAAATGTTTGATAACTATCTTCAAGTGGTGGTGACCAATACTGGATGGCCGGACGCTCGCAAGCGTGCACTACTCCTTCACTGCTTGGGAACTGAAGGACAGAGACTCTTTTAGACGTTGCCAGAGACAGGTACTTCTCTTGAACATGCATATGCTGTGCTAGAAACTTACTTCACACCGCGATGGAACATAGTGGCAGAACGTCATGCTTTTAGAAAGCGTGCACAAGCTCCGCATGAATCAGTGCTACAGTATGTTGCTGCTCTGCGAGACCTAGCCTCAACCTGTGAGTTTGGATCAAACACAGATGAAATGCTACGCGATCAGCTAGTGGAATACATAAGCAATCCTTGTATACGTGAAAGACTGCTTCTTGAACCTGACTTGACATTGCAAAAAGCAATAAACCTTGCCACACAGATCGAAGCTGTGGGTGAGCAAGCTAAACGTATGGCCACTGATAGCTCCGGCGTGCCTGTGCAAGCTGTGTCTGCTGCTCCGACTTCCCGCCATCGCCGCAAGCCTTCGGGGAAACTTTCTTCTGCTGTTGCTGCCGCCCCTCGTTCCACTGCATCTCCTGCTCATCGTCCTCCTGTGCCTTCACGTTCATCCAGCCGTACTTGCTATCACTGTGGATCTGATCAACACCTTGCCAATGACGCCTCCTGCCCTGCTTCCTCAGTTAAGTGCAAGAACTGTAATAAGGTTGGACATTTTGCCCGAGTGTGTCGTTCTGCTCCAGCACGCTCTGTGCGCGAAATAGACATTCCTGAAGTGCAAATCCTTTACCTGCAGGAGCATACTGCGTCTGATAAAATTAAGTGCACAGTTGACATTGAGACTGTAACTACTGCTCCAGTGCCTGTTAAGCTCACAGTGGATTCAGGATCTTGTGTCCATCTTGCCTAAATGTATCTACAACAAATTATTCAAACATGAGAAATTGCTACCGCCTACAGTTAAACTGGTGACCTACTCCCGTGCTCTGATCCCAGTTATTGGCTGCCTTCCTGTTACAGTGTCCTGGAATTCTGCAAAATGCCAGTCCTCTCTGTTCATTGTGGAATCTGGTACTGCTCTCCTCGGAATGGACTTGATCAATGGACTGAACCTGTGCTTCAAGGGCTCTACTGTCCAACCTCCTGCTTCTCAGCCTCCTGCTCCTGTCATGACTACTGCTCCTCTGCCTCAGACCACCCTTGGCTGCGCAACAGGCTTTGTACATAAGGTAAAAGTGTCTGAGAATGCAACGCCTGTGCGTCAGAAATTACGCCGCTTACCCCTGTCCGTGCGACATGCTGTAAGTGCTGAAATACAACGTCTCCTTCATGCTGGTGTGATTGAGAAGATAGATGCATCTCCCTGGGTCTCCCCAATCGTGGTTGTACAAAAGAAGTCAGGCAGAATCCTTATGTGTGGATCTGCGGGAGCCCAACAAAGCTGTTGTTGTCGATTCCTTCCCTCTCCCACACATCGACGAGATGTTAGATCTACTGCATGGAGCTATTGTATTCTCCACCATTGACCTGGAGAGTGCTTACTTTCAACTGCCTCTTCATGAGGAAAGCAGAGATTTGACCGCCTTTATTACACACGAAGGACTGTTTAGGTTTTGCCGTGTCCCTTATGGTCTGGTGTCTGCGCCCTCTGCCTTTCAGAAGATGCTTGCAACAATTCTCAAAGGCCTGCCAAACGTTGCAAACTACTTAGATGATGTGATTTTGTGGGGTGATACACAAGCCAGTCATGATGAAACCCTGAGAGCTGTCCTGCAACGCTTGAATGATGCTGGACTACAACTTAATGCTTCCAAATGAAACTTCAACAAGGCCAGTCTGCGTTTCCTTGGCCATACAGTGACTGCAGATGGCATTCAGCCAGATGAGGAGCACATCTCTGCAGTGTTACATGCTCCAGCCCCTACTGATGCAGGCAAGCTACGGTCATTTTTGGGTCTCCTGTCATGGTACAATAAGTTTATTCCCAACTTTGCAACCATCGTCGAGCCTCTACTTAGCTGCATTCGTCAGGACAGTGACTTCAGCTGGTCAGACGATGCACAAAGTTTTGAGACTGTGAAAAAGCTCCTGGTAGATAGTCCAGCCCTAGCTCTGTTCAACCCAGACCTGGACACAATTGTATCCACTGATGCCTCCGAATATGGCCTTGGTGCTGTTCTCTCACAGATTCAGCCCAACCACACTGAGCGTATAGTTGCATTTGCCTCCAGAACTCTGACTCCTGCTGAACGCAAGTATTCGACAGTTGAGAAAGAAGCCCTGGGATGTGTGTGGGCTGTGGAGAAATGGAGAACATATTTGTGGGGCCGAAAATTCACCTTGCGTACTGACCACCAGGCTCTGACTACCCTCCTGACCACCAAAGGAGCTGACCGTGCTGGTATGCATATTGCGCGCTGGGCTGCGCGCCTGCTCTGCTTCTCCTACGATGTTGCCTACTTGCCTGGTAAACAGAACAATACCGCTGACTGCCTTTCATGTTTGCCTCTGCCTGCCGCTGCTGCTGAACAGGAAGTTGAACCTGAGTTTGTTGCCATGCTGTCTGCTGATCACCTGTCTGCTGTCTCCCCTGCCGAGTTTGCTGCTGCATCTGCTTCCTGTCCTGAACTCTCTGCACTGCGTGCCCAAAGCACTGATGGTTGGCCTCCTTCTCCTGCTGCTGTGAGTACAGTCACACTCCCATACTACAAACTGCGCCATGAACTGTCAATTCAAGATGACTTGGGCCCAATCCCAATTCTAATTTCTACCCCTCCCCCTCCCCCTTCCCCTCCCCCTTCCCCTTGAAACTGAGCTACAAGGGATAGGGCTTGAAATTCAACCCTTACGTATTGGGATAGCCCTTCAACGATCGCATACGTCATCGCGTACCTCCATCAGCGTTTACGTTAGCAAAACGTGACCAAATGCGTCACTGGCTGCGACCAGCCGCTACAGTCAGAGCCAGAGGCAGAACCAGAAATCTCTGCTGGCAGGGTGTGATTTGTTAACTAACACCACTGAATGGGATATCTTTGGCGCTTCGTGCACCACATCCGACAGAATGAGGTGTCAGAACACTCATGTAAACAATAAAAGCGAGAATAACAGAACAAAACGTACGCAGTCAAGCAACCGAAAACAATACTCACTCCCAAAGCTTTTTAGCAGCAGCTTGGATTTCAGAAATCGCTGCTCATTCTCAGCTCGAAAGCGAATCAAGCGGCGTGTTTCCTCTGGATAACAACTTAAAACACGTAAATAATGGAGAAAATACATTTATGACAATCTTTCGCCGCGGGAACCGCCATCTTTCTGAAATCCGCATGAAATCTCGCTGAAATCCGCATGGCATTGTGGGAAATCACTCAAACCCCTTCGTTCGGAGTCAGCTCCAGGAAAATCTCCGTTTGGAGGGGTACAGAAGCCCTACCCCTTCCCCTACCCCTCCGCGTTAACTGGGATTGGGATACCCCTACCCCTTCACGTGAACGCGCAAAATGGAGGGGAAGGGCCAAGGGGTATGTCCAAGGGGTGAAATGGGATTCGGCCTTGGTCTTTCGAGGCCTATGGCTCATCCCTCCTGTCACCCTGCGTCATACTCTCGTTGATCTTGCTCACGAAGGACATCAGGGCATCGTGAGAACCAAGCAATGCCTCCGTGAAGTCTACTGGTGGCCAGGTATGGATGACTTTGTGAATACACAGATTCAGAACTGTTACATATGTCAGTCAATGGATAAGTCTGCTGCCCCCACTGCTGCTCCTTTGCAACCAGTACAGCTTCCTGCATGGCCTTGGGAAAAGCTAGGAGTAGATGTGGTGGGTCCGTTCGAGAATGCTTCCCCAGACTGTCGTTTTGCACTGACACTCATTGACTATCACACTAAGTGGCCTGAAGTTGCTTTCTCAGCCACTGCTTCTACAGCGAACATTATTACATTTCTCACGTCAGTGTTTAGCAGATTGGGTAACCCAAGACACATTGTATCCGACAATGGTCCCCAATTCCTGTCCTCAGAGTTTGCTGCATTTCTGAAAGATCGAGACATTAAGCACATATGTACAGCAGTCTTCCACCCTGCAGCAAATGGAGCGATTGAACGCTTCCACCATGTCCTGAGATCATCCATACAATCTGCCATCCTGCAAAAGAAACCTTGGAAAGCTACAGTGACAGATTCCCTGCAAGTGTACTGTGCCACGCCACACGCTGCTACTGGACTGTCACCTTTTGAGTTACTGCATGGCAGAAAAATGCGCACACGCCTTCATGTTCTTCCGCCGCCGCCTACAAACATTGACGCTGATGAGCTTCGCAGGAGAGTGTCCTCCAAGCAAGCTCACATGAAACATTACACTGACTTCCGCCGGAGAGCTCGCACTTCTGTTTTCAAAGAAGGGGACAGAGTGCGTGTCCGAAAGCCCTTCCATGTGCCAAAGGCACACCCACGTTACTTTGAACCTCTGCTGGTCAGAAAGCAAGTGAGTCCAAGTACCTACCTACCTTTTGTCAGATGGAAAGAAATGGCATGCCTCACGTCTTGCTAGGTACCATGCCCAAGCTACCCCAGAGACATTCGCACCAGAGACTTTGAGAAATGACTTTGCTGCCCCTGAGCCTGACCCGCCTGATGCTGTGAACTTTCACACCAATCCTGCTCGCTTCAGACAACGTCCGGTTTGGCTTGAGGACTATGTGACTTAGCCGTGCGTACACAAACGTCACACTTACATACATACATACATACATACATACACAGTTCTTTTAGCTACTGACATTACTGCACACTGATCTTATTCATCTTGGTTTCTTGTTTAAGTGTTAAGTGTTTTTGCAATCTCTTACGAAAAGTTAAACTTGCTCTAAGTTACATTACTGTGAAGTGTCATTGTAATAATTTTGATTGTCATACTGGAGGTTAATGACATTTTAATAAGTTACGCCATTTCAGATCGATACGAATAAGTTCTGATTAATATTGTATTACTATTTGATTTCCCCAATGTATTTTGTGTTACAGGACTTATTCTTAAGAGGGGAATGTTGTGTTGATGTTAAGCCACCAGATGGCGCCAGTTAGATATGCCTATACGATGTACTGTACAGGGAAGTGGAGGAGTAGTTGAAGAAGATAAAGATGGAGAATGTTACGCCACTGCGTTCTTACTGCGTCCCTTTCTAGTTACTACTCTATTACTACAGTTTACATAGTCTACTTATTCTACTACCCCACATTATAACAGTTGTCTTTTTAAAAAGAAAGGTTCAAACATACTAAATGAATTTGTTGAATGGAATTGGGTGCTTCATAAAGTTTTAAAATAAAAGTTTTGTTTTTCTATGGGATCCATTTATTGTAATTTCCACAACAACCAGTAATTTCCACTACGCCTAGTAATTTCCACCACCCCATTTCTTTTTAAACAAATAGTTACAAAACTCTAATCACTCATGAAAAACATCTGCATAATTTATGAGGTAATGTTCCACTTCAAGTAAAAACACAAGTAGTTACTCCTTGAAGTGTATCTAACCATTCCAATGTTATATCTCAGGTTGTGGTGGACGTAAGATTCGTGTTTGGTCCTCATCACAATTAATTTTCCTAATCCATAAATTCATGGGAATTACAATATAGGCATAAACTGCTAAAACTATATATGAAATTGGTCTTCCAGTGAAAAGAAATGATGTGTATCATACTATTTTAAAATAAATGACAAATATTTACATGTGATGGAAATTACATTTGTGCAAGGGGAGTAGGGAAATCTGTTAAAAATCACCAACTTGTCTTAGAATATCAGTGTGTTTTCTTATGAACCATCAAACTAGACTAGTTGTGTTTACCTATCCCAGTGTGACAATTTATATTTTCACACTTTTTTCCCCTTCAAGTTCACAAGGCCAATAGTGCCCATAGTTAAAGAATCACCCATAAATATGACATCAGATTTTCACACAAGTCCTCAAAGTAGGTAAAGAGAACCCAGTTAAACAAATCAGACAAAAATATTATACTTGGTCATTTATTTATTGAGGAAAATGATCCAATATTACATATCTGTGAGTGGCAAAAGTATGTGAACCTCTAGGATTAGCAGTTACTTTGAAGGTGAAATTAGAGTCAGGTGTTTTCAATCAATGGGATGACAGTCAGGTGTGAGTGGGCACCCTGTTTTATTTAAAGAACAGGGATCTATCAAGGCCTGATCTTCACAACACATGTTTGTGGAAGTGTATCATGGCATGAACAATGGAGATTTCTGAGGACCTCAGAAAAAGTATTGTTGATGCTCATCAGGCTGGAAAAGGTTACAAAACCATCTCTAAAGAGTTTGGACTCCACCAATCCACAGTCAGACAGATTGTGTACAAATGGAGGAAATTCAAGACCATTGTTACCCTCCCTAGGAGTGGTTGACCAACAAAGATCACTCCAAGAGCAAGGCATGTAATAGTCGTCAAGGTCACAAGGGACCCCAGAGTAACTTCTAAGCAACTGAAGGCCTCTCTCACATTGACTAATGTTAATATTCATGAGTCCACCATCAGGAGAACACTGAACCACAGTGGTGTGCATGGCAGGGTTGCAAGGAGAAAGCCACTGCTCTCCAAAAAGAACATTGCTGCTCGTCTGCAGTTTGCTAAAGATCACATGGACAAGCCAGAAGGCTATTGGAAAAATGTTTCATGGACAGATGAGACCAAAATAGAACTTTTTGGTTTAAATGAGAAGCGTTATGTTTGCAGAAGGGAAAACACTGCATTCCAGCATAAGAACCTTATCCCATCTGTGAAACATGGTGGTGGTAGTATCATGGTTTGAGCCTGTTTTGCTGCATCTGGGCCAGGACGGCTTGCCATCATTGATGGAACAATTAATTCTGAATTATACCAGCAAATTCTAAAGGAAAATGGCGGGACATCTGTCCATGAACTGAATCTCAAGAGAAGGTGGGTCATGCAGCAAGACAATGACCCAAAGCACACAAGTCGTTCTACCAAAGAATGGTTAAAGAAGAATAAAGTTAATGTTTTGGAATGGGCAAGTCAAAGTCTTAACCTTAATCCAATGGAAATGTTGTGGAAGGACCTGAAGCGAGCAGTTCATGTGAGGAAACTGACCAACATCCCAGAGTTGAAGCTGTTCTGTACGGAGGAATGGGCTAAAATTCCTCCAAGCCGGTGTGCAGGACTGATCAACAGTTACCAGAAACGTTTAGTTGCAGTTATTGCTGCACAAGGGGGTCACACCAGATACTGAAAGCAAAGGTTCACATACTTTTGCCACTCACAGATATGTAATATTGGATCATTTTCCTCAATAAATAAATGACCAAGTATAATATTTTTGTCTCATTTGTTTCACTGGGTTCTCTTTATCTAGTTTGAGGACTTGTGTGAAAATCTGATGATGTTTTAGGTCATATTTATGCAGAAATATAGAAAATTCTAAAGGGTTCATAAACTTTCAAGCACCACTGTATACTCCACGTGATTATTCCATGATACACTTGAAGCACAGTGAGATTAATCCTTTGCATTTAACCCATCTGAAGCAGTGAACACACGTGCACACACACACCCAGAGCAGTGGGCAGCCATACTACAGCTCCTGGGGAGCAGTCAGGCGTTAGATACCTTGCTCAAGGGCACTTCAGCCCAAGGCTGCCCCATGTTAACCTACCTGCATGTCTTTGAACTGTGGGGGAAACTGGAACACCCAGAGGAAACCCGGGCAGACACAGGGAGAACATGCAAAGTCCATACAGAAAGGCTGTCGTTGGCTGCTGGACTTAAACCCAGAACCTTCTTGCTGTGATGCAACAGTGCTAACCACTACTGCACTGTGCCGCCCCCGGATAAAATCTTATTTCATATGAATGAATCCAGATTTTCTGGTTGAATCTCAATGAAATTTCTTGATTATACCAGAAAAAAAATCAGATTCACTCATGTTTATTTTTTATATAACACATAAGATAAGATGCCTTTATTGTTACTATACAAGTACACTGAGATCATTTGGAGCAAACCAGTAGATGCCATTACAGCAAGAGTCAACAATAGGTATAAATTAAGAATGCAAATAAAGGCTTTCAAGTATTCAAGGATGAAAACTTATTCAAATGTCAGTAAAAATAAAGTAGAATAGTAGAAATACAATAAAGAGTACCAGTAACATAAGGTGTTAGGGTTTTGCTGGATTCGAACCTGGGTCGCTGGTGTGATAATCCAGCAAAACCCCACTAGGCCACCAGGGGGATGACTCAAATGCAGAGGCGTGAGGTGAAAGTAGAGTATCAAAAACAGTTTATTTACAATATGTACAATCCAAGGGAAAAAACAAAAAGAATAATCCAAAGCTCAGAAGATAAACAAAAATAAAATATCCCAAGGTTCAAAGTCCAAAATCCAAATAAGAAAAGAAGAGGCAAAAACTCAAACGCTCAGAAGATAAAAAGGTCAAAACAAAATCCACAAAGTCCAAAAGAAAGAAGCAAAAAAACAAGAATACAAAGACACAGGCAAGGTACATGGGACAGAGGGAACTAGCACTAACAGCATAGCAAAGGAAAAAGACTCCGTGACAAGGGAACAAACAGAGGGGTATTTATACACAAAATAAATTGAACACAGGTGACGATAATGAAGACAAACAGGCAATCAACACAACACAAAAAACACAGTGGTGGCCACTAGAGGCCAAACAAACATGACAAGATGGAAATAACAGTGGCCTCTATAGGCCAAAACAGTCCCAGTCCTAACAGGACCCTCCCCCCCAGGAGCATCTCCTGACGTTCCCAGGGCGATCCGGATGGGCCGAATGGAAGTCCCGGCATAGTCCTTTATCTAGAATGTCCCGGGCGGGGACCCAACAGCGTTCCTCAGGGCCATAACCCTCCCAATCAACTAGATGTTGAAGCCCGCCGCGGACCCGGCGGGAGTCAAGCAGGCGATGCACGGTGAACACAGTCTGACCCTGCAAGATGCGGGGGGTGGGGGGTTCCTATGGGCAGGGGCATACGTGGACGTCAGTACGGGCCGCAACAGGGAAACATGGAATGTGGGGTTGATCCTCAGAGTCCGGGGCAACTGGAGCCAGTAGGCGACAGGGTTCACCCTGCGCAACACCTTGAAGGGGCCAATGTAGCGAGGAGTAAGCTTGCGGTTCTCCACCCGCAGCGGAAGGTCCTTAGTGGACAGCCAAACCCGCTGCCCAGGGCGGAAAGTGTGGGCAGGTCTTCTATGGCGGTTGGCCTGAGTCTGGTTGGTTCTGGAGGTCTGGATGAGGGTCTTCCTGACCTTGCTCCAGGTCATGCGACACCGTCTCACATATTGGTTGACCGAGGGCACCCCCGCGTCCTCCTCCTGGTCCGGGAACAGAGGTGGCTGGAACCCGAATTGGCACTGGAATGGCGACAGCTTGGTGGCCGATGACTGCAGGGTGTTGTGGGTGTACTCTGCCCATGGCAGCCAGGTGCTCCATGATGTCGGGTTATCCATAGCCAGGCCTTGCAGGGTGGTTTCCAGGTCCTGGTTGAGCCTCTCCGTCTGGCCATTGGACTGTGGGTGAAACCCAGAGGAGAGGCTGGCAGTGGCTCCAATGACCTTGCAGAACCTGTGCCACACTCGGGAGGAGAACTGGGGCCCTCGGTCTGAGACGATGTCCTGCGGGAGACCAAAGACTCGGAAGACATGAGTGAATAATAGTTTAGCAGTTTCAAGAGCAGAAGGGAGCTTGCACAGTGGTAAAAAGCGGCAGGCCTTGGAGAATCTGTCAACTATGACCAATATGACAGTGTTACCTTGTGACTCAGGGAGACCCGTGATGAAGTCGACTGCCACGTGGGACCAGGGACGCCGGGGAATGGTCAGAGGATGCAGGAGACCCTGGGGATGCTGTCGCGGGTTCTTGGTTCTGGTGCAGACCTCACAGGACAGGACAAATGACCTTACTTCCTTCTCCATGTTAGGCCACCAGAAGCGTCTTTTCAGGAAGTCCAGGGTCCTCCGAGCTCCCGGGTGGGCGGTGAGAGGGGACGAGTGACCCCCCTGGAGAACCTTGGCCCGGGCTTGATGTGGGACGTACAAGAGGCCCGGTGGCCCCGTCCCAGGACCGGGGTCCTGGCGTTGGGCTCATCGGACAGCCTCCTCAATACCCCAGCAGACAGGGGCCATAATCTGGGACACAGGGATAATAAGCCCGACTTCACTCTCCCTGTTAGTGGCAGAAAACAGCCTGGACAGTGCGTCAGGTTTGGTGTTCTTGGAGCTGGGGCAGTATGAGAGGGTGAAGTCAAACTGACTGAAAAACAGGGCCCACCTAGCCTGTTGTGGGTTCAGTCTCTTGGCTTGCTGGAGGTACTCCAGGTTCTTGTGGTCCGTCCAAACCAGGAATGGATGTTGCGCTCCCTCCAGCCAGTGCCTCCACTCCTCAAGGGCCAGTTTGACCGCTAGCAGTTCTCGATCCCCCACATCGTACCGGGACTCCGCAGGACTCAGGCGGTGGGAGAAGTAAGTGCAGGGGTGCAGCTTTCCTTCCGAACGTTGAGAGAGCACCGCGCCGACACCACTGTCTGAGGCGTCCACCTCCATGATGAATGGTTGGGAGGTGTCCGGGAGGACCAGAATGGGTGCCATGCAGAAGTGGTGCTTGAGGTCTTTGAACGCCTTTTCCGCCTGAGGAGACCAGACATAAGATCCACCTGTCCCTTTGGTGAGGTCCGATATGGGTGCTGCTACAGAACTAAAGTTCCTGATAAACTTGCGGTAGAAGTTAGCAAATCCTAAGAACCACTGAACCTCTTTGACAGACTTGGGAGTGGGCCAGTCCCGGACAGCCAGGGTCTTGGCTGGGTCCATTTGGAGTTGGCCTGTCCGTACAATAAAACCCAGAAAGGAAACCTCGGGAACATGAAATTCGCATTTCTGGGCCTTGGCAAACAGATTATTCTGTAGCAGCCTCTGGAGAACCTGGCAGACATGGTGACGGTGCTCCTGCAAGGTCTTGGAAAAGATAAGGATGTCGTCGAGGTAGACAAAAAACATACAGGTTAATCATGTCCCTCAAGACGTCGTTGATTAGGGCCTGAAAAACAGCTGGTGCGTTGGTGAGTCCGAAGGGCATCACCTGGTACTTGTAGTGCCCAGACGGGGTGTTAAAGGCAGTCTTCCACTCGTCTCCCTGTCGGATACGGATGAGGTGGTATGCGTTCTGTAGGTCCAACTTGGTGAAGATGGTGGCACCTTGGAGCAGGTCGAATGCTGTGGACATCAGCGGAAGGGGATATCGGTTGCGCACAGTGATCTTGTTCAGGCCCCTGTAGTCAATACATGGTCGGAGCCCCCCATCCTTTTTGCCGACAAAGAAGAAGCCGGCACCAGCAGGTGAGGTGGAGGGTCGAATGAACCCAGAGACCAGGGCATCTTTGAAGTATTCCTCCATGGCCTTGTGTTCTGGCTGAGAGAGGGAAAACAGTCTGCCACGAGGAGGGGTAGTCCCAGGGAGCAAGTCGATGGCACAGTCGTAGGCACGGTGCGGAGGAAGAACGGCGGCCCTGCTCTTGCTGAAAACTTCCTTGAGATCCCAATACTCTATGGGAACTTGAGATAACTCAGTGAGATCAGGAGGCTTGGCAGGAGACACAGGAGAGCTAGAGAGCAGACAAGAGGCATAGCAAGCCGGACCCCACTCCACAACCTGGCTAGTGACCCAGTCTATACAAGGGTTGTGGTGGGTAAGCCAAGGAAGACCTAGAATAACTGGGAACTCTGGTGAAGGAATCAGGTGCAGGGATATTTCTTCCTTGTGACCTTGAGACTGGAGAAAGACTGGAGAAGTAACTTGGGTGACTCTTCCATCACCTAACGCTTGGCCATCGAGAGCAGACACAGACAGTGGGACTTCAAGAGGCGCAGTAGGGACATTGATGCTTTGGGCGAAGTGGATATCCATAAAGTTTCCAGCCGCCCCTGAGTCTAACAAGGCTTGACAAGAGTGGACGGACTCACCCCAGGAGATGGAGACCGGGATGTAGATTCCTTGGCCAGGGAGTCCGGGAGAGAGGGTAGGCCCCGTCACAACCCTCCCTCGGCTGGACGGGGCGGTCCTTTTCCCAAGAGCTCGGGACATGATGCTCGGAAGTGACCAGGCTTGCCACAGTAGATGCAGCACTTGTCCCTCCTTCTGCGCTCCCTCTCGGCTACGGAAAGACGAGTACGGCCAACTTGCATGGGCTCTGGACAGTCACTGGAGGAGGTAGACGGGCTCCATGTAGAGGCAGTAAGGCCGGGGAGACTCAGGACTTGGCGGCGTTCTCTAATCCTGTTGTCCAGATGAATAGCATGTGAGATCAGAGTTTCGAGGTCACTTGGGCATCCAATAGAGGCCAGGCCGACTTTGATGGGGTCAGACAAACCATGGTGAAAGGCTGAAACCAGGGCAGCCTCATTCCATCCGCTGACTGCTGCGAGCGTCCGAAACGATATGGCGTAGTCTGCGACGCTTCCTCCTTGCCAGATGGACATGAGCTTTCTGGCTGCGTCGGTACTGATGTCCGCCTGGTCGAAGACCCGAAGCATCTCTTCAGTAAACAGTTCAAAATCAGAGCACTCGGGTCCCCGTCTCTGCCAGATAGCTGTTGCCCAAGCTCGTGCCTTACCAGCTAACAAGGTTATCACAAAGGCGATCTTGCGGTGATCCGTAGTGTAGGTGGTAGGCTGGAGCTCAAAGGTGAGTTGGCACTGGGTAAGGAACTCCCAGCACTCACCATGCTTGCCATCATACCTCTGTGGTGCAGGAAGGCTGGGTTCATGAGGTGAAGGAGACAGTGTGGCAGGAGGCACTGGAGCAGGAACTGGATCAGGATGAGAAGATGCAGGCAGAGGTGTCAGCTGTGCCAGGGTTTTCCCAATTTGCTGAAGCAGTACCTCATGGAGAGCAAGGGCCTCACATTGGCTTGTGAGCGTTCGTCCATGGTCGCTCCGAAGCATGTCAAAGCTGCCATAATTCCCTGAAGGTTGGCCAGGTAGACAGTTGAAGCAGCCTCTGCTGAGTCAGTCATGACGGAGTCTTTCTGTTAGGGTTTTGCTGGGATTCGAACCTGGGTCGCTGGTGTAATAATCCAGCAAACCCCCACTAGGCCACCAGGGGGATGACTCAGGGGCAGAGGCGTGAGGCGAAAGTAGAGTATCAAAAACAGTTTATTTACAATATGTACAATCCAAGGGAAAAAACAAAAAGAATAATCCAAAGCTCAGAAGATAAACAAAAATAAAATATCCCAAGGTTCAAAGTCCAAAATCCAAATAAGAAAAGAAGAGGCAAAAACTCAAACGCTCAGAAGATAAAAAGGTCAAAACAAAATCCACAAAGTCCAAAAGAAAGAAGTAAAAAACCAAGAATACAAAGACACAGGCAAGGTACATGGGACAGAGGGAACTAGCACTAACAGCATAGCAAAGGAAAAAGACTCCGTGACAAGGGAACAAACAGAGGGGTATTTATACACAAAATAAATTGAACACAGGTGACGATAATGAAGACAAACAGGCAATCAACACAACACAAAAAACACAGTGGCGGCCTCTAGAGGGCAAAACAAACATGACAAGATGGAAATAACAGCGGCCTCTAGAGGCCAAAACAGTCCCAGTCCTAACAGAAGGATTAAGTAATTAGATTACAAGTGGTATTGCACATTGCACAGGGGGTGGGGGGTAGATAACTTTTATACAGTCAGTGCCATCAGAAATGGATTGAACACAGATCAGCATGCAATCTGTGCCATTAGAAATGGGTTGTTCTCAGAGGTGCTGCCAGCATACCATGCTGTAATGCAGTATGTAATGTGACATGGCAGTGTAAAGGGCCAGTGAGACAGTGTCCTCAGTTGACCTCTTTGCCCTGTAAGCAAACTCGTATTGGTCTAGGGAAAGGGAGATATTACTTTTTGTGTGTCAAGAGAAGTCATTCAAAACATTTCATAACTAAGGGGGTCAAAGCCTCTGGGCAATTCAGAGACCTGATCACTACTTGTTTTGGAACAGGGAAGATTGTAGTATACTTTAGGACAGTGGGGACAGTGGCCTGTTCCAAAGAGATGTTAAACAGGCTGGTGAACACTGCTGTCAGCTGTCCAGAGCAGTACTTAAGGACCCTTTCAGGAACCCTGTCAGGTCCACTGGCTTTATTGAGGTTGATTTGTCTTAGGGTCCTTCTCACCTCTTGCAAGTTCAGCCCCAATGCACATGATGGTGCCTCCTACAGTGTCAGCTTTGTGACAGGTTGGTTGCTGTTCTTGTCGACCCATACAGAGAAGTGGTTCAGATTGTCAGGGAAATATTAGTTTGCTGTGTTGGTAGGACAGGTGCTGTTGCCTTTATTGTCTGTGATGGACTTAATACCTTACCATATACACCAGGAGTCTGAGCTTTTAAACTGTTCATCTATTTACATTTTGTAGTGGGGTTTAATCTCCCTAATGCCTTTCCTCAGATTGGACCTGGCTGTTTTATCAGCCTCTGGATCTCCCATGCAGAAAGTATTGCCATGTTCCTTCAACAGGCTTTGAACATCTCTGTTCATCCAAGATTTTCAGTTGGGTAATGTGTGAATGTGTTTAGCAGTGGTAAGATTGTCCATACAGAAGTTGATGAGGGGGAGGCATAGGTGTTTAAATCTGTGTGACTGTTCTGAGTGGCTTCCAATTTGAACAGATCAGAGTCTGTGTTGTTGAACCAGTCCTGTGGTTTAGTTATGGCTCCCTCTGGCCAGACTCTGACAGTCTGCACAGTGGTCTTTGTGTTGGCAATGAGGGATGTGTATGCTGTGGTCAGCAACAGAGTATTGTGATTAGAGGCTTTGTAAGCATTCGTTATACTGCAGCAAATATGGTGTAATGTATTATTTCTTCTTGTCAGAAAATCAACAAACTGATGGAATTTGGGGAGCACAATCTTAAGGCTGGTGTGATTTAACTTCCATTGCTATAATAACTACACCATCTGGATGAGAATTTTGCAGTCTGTCTGTCACGTTTGTGCATTTAGCCAGTGCTCACTTAGTGTTACCTTGTGGGGAGACCTACACTGCAGTGAGAAACATGACTGTAAATTTGCTTGGCAGATGGAAAGATCTGTACATCAGTGTTATTAATTCTAATTCTGGAGAGGAACATTTTTCAGTAATGTCTGTGGAGGTGCACCAAGCACTGCCGAAATATATGCACACTGCTGCCTTTGTCCTTAATTGATTCAGTGGTCTGATGTGAGCACTAAATTGACTGGTCTGCTAGCTTGATAGCCACATCGGGGATGCTAGCATTTAGCCAGGTTTTGGTGAAAAATAAGGTGCAACTTTTCATTGCATGGGAAGAAATCATCATCATTCTCAACTTGTCAGTTGTGCTGATTGTGAACTAGGTGTTTGTGATGAACAGGCTGGATAGAGCTGGTTTCTTCTGGGAGCTGTTTAGCCTCATATGAATGCTAGCTTGCTTGCCCCACTTCTGCTTCTTCTTTTGCGTTGACTGTAAACTTTGTTTTTGTGACTGTAATGCTTCCCTGATAGTTGGTGGACACTGAATAACAGGCAGGTGGGCATTATATTATTATAGGTTTAAAAAGGTTATATATATTATTTATAGGTTATATTATCGGTTTAAAGTTTTAAGGTGTTTGAGGCAGTTGTATTCGGAAACCAAAGGCACGACATTTTCGGTTTGTTGCGCTTTGAGTAATTGACTGCAACTGCTTTTAAATACATATATTTACTTTTTTCATAATTTTTATTGGTGTGGTAATGTTTTAATTTCCTTCTATTTTCTTTTTGTAAGAGCATAGAGACTTTGTTTATATGCTCCAAATACATTATTATTATTATTAAATGGGGGCGGCACGGTGGTGTAGTGGTTAGCACTGTTGCCTCACAGCAAGAAGGTCCGGGTTCGAGCCCCGTGGCCGGCGAGAGCCTTTCTGTGCGGAGTTTGCTTGTTCTCCCTGTGTCTGCGTGGGTTTCCTCTGGGTGCTCCGGTTTCCCCCACAGTCCAAAGACATGCAGGTTAGGTTAACTGGTGACTCTAAATTGACCGTAGGTGTGAGTGTGAATGGTTGTCTATGTGTCAGCCCTGTGATGACCTGGCGACTTGTCCAGGGTGTACCCCGCCTTTTGCCCGTAGTCAGCTGGGATAGGCTCCAGCTTGCCTGCGACCCTGTAGAAGGATAAAGTGGCTAGAGATAATGAGATGAGATGAGATTATTAAATGGATGACTTAATGGAACGTTTTAATCAAACCCTCAAAAACATAATTCAGAAATGCATAAGGAAGGATGCACGCAATTGGGATAGATGGATCGAGCCCCTGTTATTTGCAGTATGAGAGGTCCCGCAGCCTCCACAGGGTTTTCATCATTTGAATTTTTATATGGGCAAAAGCCACACGGCATTTTGTACTTGCTACGGGAAAATTGGGAGGAGGGACCTTCACCCAGCAAGAATGAAATTCAATATGTTCTCAACCTGCGCGCAGAGCTCCACACCCTCATGCACCTAACCCAGGAGAATTTACGGCAGGCACAAGAATGTAAAATCCGGCTGTGTGACAGGGGCACGCGCCTTAGAGAGTTCACATCAGGAGACAAAATACTCATATTATTGCCCACATCGAGCTCCATATTAATCACCAAGTGGCAAGGACCCTTCGAGGTAACATGGCGAGTTGGGGACGTCGACTATGAGGTGAGGCAAATGGATAGAAGTGGGGCATTGCAAATTTACCACCTCAACCTGTTAAAACGTTGGAATGAGGGGGTCCCCGTGGCATTGGCATCAGTAGTCCCGGAGAAGGCTGAGCTGGGGCCAGAGATAAAAAAGGTAACATCTTGAACCACTCTGGTTGTTTGGGGAGACGACCTCTCACCGACCCAACTCACGGAGGTGGCCAAGTTGCAAAAGGAATTTTCAAATGTGTTCTCACCCCTTCCTGGTCGTACCCACCTCATAGAACACCACATAGAAATGCCCCTGGGGGTGGTAGTGTGTAGCCGCCCTTACCACTTGCCCGAACACAAGAAAAAGGTGGTTCAGGATGAACTCAAGGCCATGCTCAAAATGGGCATAATCGAGGAGTCCCACAGTGACTGGAGCAGTCCAGTGGTCCTGGTTCCCAAGACCCATGGGTCGGTCCGGTTCTGTGTGGACTATAGAAAAGTCAATGCGGTGTCTAAATTTGATGCATACCCAATGCTTCACATTGATGAGTTGCTTGATTGGTTAGGCACTGCTCGCTTTTATTTGACACTGGATCTAACAAAGGGATATTGGCAGATCCCCTTGACTCCTCTATCCTGAGAGAAAACAGCCTTTTCCACACCTTTTGGATTACACCAATTTGTCACGCTCCCTCTTGGGTTATTTGGGGTCCTCCGCCCTCACGCTGCCTACACGGCTGCATACTTAGATGACATAATCTACAGCCATGATTGGCCATGGCATCTGGAACATCTGAGGGCTGTTCTGAAGTTGCTGAGGCACGCAGGTCTCACAGCTAACCTGAAGAAGTGTGCAATTGGGTGGGTGGAAGTACGGTATCTGGGGTTCCACTTGGGTCATGGGCAGGTGCGTCCCCAAATTAACAAGACTGCAGCGATTGTGGCCTGCCTGAGGCCCAAGACCAAAAAGGGGGTGAGACAGTTCCTCAGGCTGGCTGGCTATTATCATAGGTTTATACCTAATTACTCGGATGTCACCAATCTCACTAAAAAGGGGGCTCCAGATCCAGCCAACAGGCTTTCGCTGAGGTAAAAGCTGCACTGTGTGGGGGCCACTTTTGCACTCCCCTGACTTCTCCCTCCCCTTTATTTTGCAGACTGACGCATTGGACAGAGGGCTGGGGGCCATTTTGTCCCAGAAGGTGGAGGGTGAGGAGCGCTCCATGCTGTACATCAGCCGTAAACTCTCGATACATGAAAGCAAGTACAGCACCATCAAAAAAGAGTGTCTTGCCATCAAGTGGGCGGTCCTTGCCCTCTGATACTACCTGCTGAGGCACCCTTTCACTCTCTGTTTCGACCAAGCCCCCCTTCAGTGGCTCAATCGCAAGAAGGATGCCAATGGGCGGATCACCCGTTGGCATCTCGCCATCCAGCCATTTAAGTTTGAGGTGGTCCACAGGCCGGGGGCACAGATAATGGCGGCGGACTTCCTGTCCCATCGGGGGGGGGGAAGTCTGCTTCAGGCCGGACGTCTCCCCAGCCTGTGTTGGGCAGTGGGAGTATGTGGCAATGAGGACATGGCCAAGCGGCAGTTTGTCAATGGAGGGCAGGGTCGGGGAAGGTAAGTGGCTAAGTCATTAGACCTGGTGTCAATTAATGTGGGTGTGTGTGTTTGTTGCAGGGATGGAGCACAAAAGGAGGGGGAAAGCAGAGAAGAGCTGACTCCCGACCAGAACGTACAGTGGTGCTTGAAAGTTTGTGAACCCTTTAGAATTTTCTAAATTTCTGCATAAATATGACCTAAAACATCATCAGATTTTCACAGAAGTCCTACAAGTACATAGATAAAGAAAACCCAGTTAAACAAATGAGACAAAAATATTATACATGGTCATTTACTGAGGAAAATTATCCAATATTACATATCTGTGAGTGGCAAAAGTATGTGAACCTTTGCTTTCAGTATCTGGTGTGACCCCCTTGTGCAGCAATAACTGCAACTAAATGTTTCCGGTAACTGTTGATCAGTCCTGCACACCGGCTTGGAGGAATTTTAGCCCATTCCTTCATACAGAACAGCTTCAACTCTGGGAAGTTGGTGGGTTTCCTCACATGAACTGCTCGCTTCAGGTTCTTCCACAACATTTCGATTGGATTAAGGTCAGGACTTTGACTTGGCCATTCCAAAACATTAACTTTATTCTTCTTTAACCATTCTTTGGTAGAACAACTTGTGTGCTTAGGGTCGTTGTCCTGCTGCATGACCCACCTTCTCTTGAGATTCAGTTCATGGACAGATGTCCTGACATTTTCCTTTTGAATTCACTGGTATATTTCAGAATTCATTGTTCCATCAATGATGGCAAGCCGTCCTGGCCCAGATGCAACAAAACAGGCCCAAACCATGATACTACCACCACCATGTTTCACAGATGGGATAAGGTTCTTATGCTGGAATGCAGTGTTTTCCCTTCTGCAAACATAACGCTTTTCATTTAAACCAAAAAGTTCTATTTTGGTCTCATCCGTCCACAAAACATTTTTCCAATAGCCTTCTGGTTTGTCCATGTGATCTTTAGCAAACTGCAGACAAGCAGCAATGTTCTTTTTGGAGAGCAGTGGGTTTCTCCTTGCAACCCTGCCATGCACACCATTGTGGTTCAGTGTTCTCCTGATGGTGGACTCATGAACATTAACATTAGCCAATGTGAGAGAGGCCTTCAGTTGCTTGGAAGTTGCCCTGGGGTCCTTTATGACCTCACCGACTATTACATGCCTTGCTCTTGGAGTGATCTTTGTTCGTCGACCACTCCTGGGGAGGGTAACAATGGTCTTGAATTTCCTCCATTTGTACACAATCTGTCTGACTGTGGATTGGTGGAGTCCAAACTCTTTAGAGAGGGTTTGGTCATCTTTTCCAGCCTGATGAGCATCAACAACACTTTTTCTGAGGTCCTCAGAAATCTCCTTTGTTCGTCCCATGATAAACTTCCACAAACATGTGTTGTGAAGATCAGACTTTGATAGATCCCTGTTCTTTAAATAAAACAGGGTGCCCACTCACACCTGATTGTCATCCCATTGACTGAAAACACCTGACTCTATTTTCACCTTGAAATCACTGGTTCATCCTAGAGGTTCACATACTTTTGCCACTCACAGATATGTAATATTGGATCATTTTCCTCAATGAATAAATGACCTAGCATAATATTTTTGTCTCATTTGTTTAACTGGGCTCTCTTTCTCTACTTTTAGGATTTGTGTGAAAATCTGATGATGTTTTAGGTCATATTTATGCAGAAATATAGAAAATTATAAAGGGTTCACAAACTTTCAAGCACCACTGTACGTGTGTGTGTGTGTGTGTGTGTGTGAAGTCAAGTCAAGTTTATTTGTATAGAGCTTTTAACAATAAACATTGTCGCAAAGCAGCTCTACAGAATTTGAACGACTTAAAACATGAGCTAATTTTATCCCTAATCTATCCCCAATGAGCAAGTCTGTGGCGACGGTGGCAAGGAAAAACTCCCTCAGACGACATGAGGAAGAAACCTCGAGAGGACCCAGACTCAAAAGGGAACCCATCCTCATTTGGGCAACAACAGACAGCCTGACTATAATATTAACAGTTTTAACATGAGGACAGTTTCGTTGATGTTATAACACTTCATTGATGGAAACTTGAGTGCAAAACTGTTCATGATAACTGCAGTCCTAAAGTTAGCAAGACAACTGTAGTCCTCAGCCATAAAAGCATTACTGTAAGTGTCCAGAGCATCCTCCAGGTATAACCCTCAACTGTCCTCATGGGGCCGTCCTTCACAGGAGCGATGCGATAAAACTCCGACCAGAGACAGGGCACCAGGATGGACCAAGCAGGTCCGAGGGGCAGAAGAGGCCAGCACCCCAATCCCAGGACCAACATGCAACCCAGAGGGACAGATTGGGGGGGGAAGAGAGAGAGAAAGAAAACACATGTTGTTAGGTATGCCCTAAAAATGACAAGTATTAAATCTGCGTGGTAGGCTCGCAGAGACGAGAGTCTTTACATCAGGCATAACACACAACAATGGCATGTTAATATGGTAAAAAATATATCATGACCTGCTCTGGCTGGATGCTTGATTGGGTGATGGGAGCACACTCCTCAGCAATGATGAGATGCAGATGGGACCCTTAGGGCTGGCCAAGACAATTCAGTTACATTTCACCGGGTCTGGGACATGCAACAGAAAGTCTGACGGCCGATTCCCTGCAGGCTACGATAGCCAGTCGAGGTCTCCACCCTCTCCACCAAAAGATTTCCTGTTGACTCCATGTAACTCAGAGGGACAGATTTGGGGTGGGGGGGAGGGAAAGAAAACACAGGTTGTTAGGTATGCCCAATGTCACCTGAATAAGTAGGAGCAGTATATATTGCACCGAGTACAAGCAGGGACTCCGGCAACTAACTATGACAGCATAACTAAAAGGAGAGAGCCAGAAGGTAACACAGGCATGAGGGAGCCCCAGGACTAGCAGCCAGCCACTACACCATCAACAAACTCGAGTGAGCAAGCGAGTGGGGACTGACAGCATCCATACATCCCAGTTTACCAAAACACTCTATGTCTGAGGACCCTCTAGATCGACACCTTTACCTCATAAACACAATTAACAAAAGGGTTGACTAAACAGATATGTTTTCAGCCTAGACTTAAATGCTGAGACTGTGTCTGATTCCCGAACATTACTTGGAAGGCTGTTCCATAACTGTGGGGCTTTGTAAGAAAAGGCTCTGCCCCCTGATGTAGCCTTCACTATACGAGGTACCAGCAGATAGCCTGCACCTTTTGATCTAAGTAGGTGTGGTGGGTCATAGAGGAGCAGAAATGGTCTCGCACCACAGTATTCAGGTACTGTGGTGCGAGACCATTTAGTGCTTTAAAGGTCAATAGTAGTATTTTATAATCAATACGAAATTTGATTGGGAGCCAATGCAGTGTGAATAAGACAGGAGTAATGTGGTCATATTTTCTAGTTCTAGTAAGGACTCTTGCTGCTGCATTTTGAACTAACTGGAGCTTGTTTATGCACTTATTGGAACATCCAGACAGTAAGGCATTACAATAATCCAACCTGGAGGTAACAAAAGCATGGACTAGTTTTTCTGCGTCATGCAATGACATTAAATTTCTTATCTTTGCAATATTTCTGAGATGAAAGAAAGCTATCCGGGTGATGTTATCAATGTGAGTTTCGAATGAAAGACTGGGGTCAATAATCACTCCGAGGTCTTTTACTGCTGCATTTGAAGAAACAGAAAGGCCATCCAGAGTCACTGTGTAATCAGAAAACTTACTTCTAGCTGTATGTGGTCCTAGCACAAGTACTTCAGTCTTGTCAGAGTTAAGCAGAAGGAAATTAATAAGCATCCAGTGTCTAATGTCCTTAACACATTCCTCAACTCTATTAAGCTGGTGTCTCTCATCAGGTTTTGCAGAGACATACAACTGTGTGTCATCAGCATAACAGTGGAAACTAATACAATGTTTATGAATAATATCACCCAGAGGTAACATATAGAGAGAAAAAAAGCAGTGGACCCAAGACAGAACCTTGTGGAACACCAAACTTTACCTCGGTACGTCTAGAAATAGCACCATTTATATCAACATACTGATAACGATCAGTTAGATAAGACCTGAGCCAGGAGAGGGCCATTCCCTTAACTTCCACAACATTTTCTAGTCTATCCAGAAGAATGGAATGATCAATGGTATCAAATGCTGCACGAAGGTCAAGCAACAGAAGTAGCGAGACACAGCCCTGATCAGATGCCAACAGTAGGTCGTTTACTACTTTAACCAGTGCTGTCTCTGTGCTATGATGAGGTCTAAATCCTGACTGATACATTTCATGGATGTTATTCCTATGTAAATTTGAGCATAACTGCTGTGCCACAGCTTTTTCAAGGATCTTGGAGATAAAGGGGAGGTTTGATATTGGCCGATAATTGGACAGCTGACAGGGATCAAGGTCAGGTTTTTTAATCAGGGGTTTGATAACTGCTAGTTTAAAGGATTTGGGTACATAACCAATCGTAAGAGAAGAATTTATTATTTTTAGAAGCGGTTCAATTACTCCAGGCATTATCTGTTTGAATAGATGTGTAGGTAAGGGATCTAGCACGCAAGTTGAGGCTTTTGATGTAGAGATTAATGAAAGTAATTCAGTTTCTTTAAGGGGAGTAAAACATTATAACTGATGATCTGATAGTTATATAGTTAACTACAAGGTCACTTTCATTGTCTGACCTTAAATTAGTAGTTTGAATTTTTTGTCGGATATTCTCAATTTTGTCATTAAAAAAATTCATGAAGTCGTTGCTACTACATACTGCAGGTGTGCATGTGTCGATAGTGGACTTATTCCTGGTTAATTTTGCTACAGTATTTAATAGGAATCTAGGATTATTTTTGTTATCTTCTATTAGGGAGGAGAAATATGTTGATCTCACAGCACTAAGAGCTTTTCTATACTTCAGGAAGCTCTCCTTCCAAGCTAATTTGAACACTACCAATTTTTTTTGACGCCATTTACGTTCCAATTTTTGAGTGGTCTGTTTTAATGTGCGAGTGTCATCATTATACCAGGGTGCTAATTTTTTGTCTCTGACCATTTTCCTTTTTAGAGGAGCTACATTATCTAAAGTATGGCGGAATGTTGACTCTAAGCATTCAGTTGCCTGATCAAGTTCTGCAGGGGCTGACAGTGACCCAGTCAAAGTTGACAACTCTGGGAGATCATTTATAAAGCTCTGTGCAGTAGTTGACGTGAAAGTACGTTTAATACAGTAGCGTGGTGAGGTGCATATATTATTACTCAGACATAGTTTGAATGAGATGAGATAATGATCTGAGATAACTTCAGACTGTGGAAGTATGACTATATTGTCTACGTTTAATCTGAATGTTAGTATTAGATCAAGGGTGTGACCACCATTATGGGTCGGTCCTATGACATTCTGCTTAATCCCGACTGAATCTAAGATGGACACAAACGCTGTTTTTAAAGGGTCTTCTGGGTTATCGAAGTGAATATTAAAATCTCTGACAACTAAAGCTTTGTCTAAGGAAATAACCAGATCTGAGATAAAATCTGCAAATTCAGAAAGAAACTCAGAATATGGCCCCGGGGGCCTGTAAATAATAAGCAATGGAATTAACTGGGTAGTCTTATTTTTCGAGGCTACATACATTATATGAGTATGAAGAACTTCAAATGTATTAAATTTATAACCAGGTTTTTGTGTTACACCTAGATAATCGTTATAAATAACCGCAACGCCTCCTCCTCTGCCAGTTAGACGAGGCATGTGTATATAACTGTATCCAGGAGGACTCGCTTCTTTTAATGCTATATATTCATTTGGCTTAATCCATGTTTCAGTTAAACAAAGTACATTAAACTCCTGATCAGTAATGAGTTCATTAACCATTAGCGCTTTAGATGTAAGAGATCTAATATTTAATAGCCCCACCTTTAGATCAAAGGTGCTGGCAGCAGCTGTACAGTCAGTATGATCTAATTTTATATTGATTAGGTTACTGGAACAAACTCTCTGAAAATTTCTACCTTTTTGTTGAGCTTGGGGAACAGACACAGTCTCGATGTAGTGGACCCTGAGTGACGACTCTGTGCAGCTAGCAGACAGTCGGTTTAGCCTGTTCGTCTGCTCCCTGGTCTTGGCTCTGGATTGTCAGAAATTAACTAGGCCTGGTCTGAGACTATGACCTATGCTGCAGGAAATGAGAACAGCACCTTCCCGAGTGGGATGGATACCATCCCGCCCTAACAGGCCAGCAGTGCCCTCAAAATTAGCCCAATTATCTATAAAGCCCACACTTTTCAGAGCACCACCTGGACAGCCAGCAGTTCAGCGACCATAACCTGCTGTAAGCCACATCACCACACCGCATTCGGATGGGGCCAGAGCATACTACAGCATCGGACATCGCCTTCGCTAATTTAAACACCTCTACAAAGTTACTCTTAGTAACCTCAGACTGACGAAGGAGTATATGTGGCAGATCACAGAATCCAGGGACACATGTCTGCCCAGGGGCATTTTGAGTTATTGACAGATTCAGAAAGTACAGTTTCTAAGCTTTCCAATGATGCCTTCCATGTGGAGATCTGACAATATTTGAAGAATGTGTCGCCTTTTGAAAGTGTATACTTCTTAAAACAGAAAAGGGAGAAAATCGCCCTCAAAGTTTTCCATCTCAGCTACTCTGGGTGTAGGGCGGGCACATAATGGTGCTCATTTGCATGACATTAAGGAAAGCCCTACCCCCTACTAGCTAGCACGATTCTACTTTCATGTAAACAAAGATCACCACGTCAATTTTCCTTCCATGCAAAGTATGCCCAACACAATTATGAAGTACAAAAATAAGTCCTAAAGTATACTTTAACATTTTGTGGTTGAAAAATTACTCACACCGTAAGAAAGAAAGATAGCACGATGATGACACAACTAACACAACACTAGTTTCATGTAAAGCCTCGGTCACAACCGGCCGTACGTGCTCCTATGGCTGGTCTACATGCAAAAAACGCAAGAAACACATGGAGAGCGCGCATGAAATGCACGAGAGCGCGCGTGTGAAAAGCACGAGAGCGCGTGTGTGATGTGCTGATTTTCGAGCCGCAGACCGGCCGCAGAGGTTCTTTGTCATGTCAAACAAACTCTACGGGCGCTTACGTTTTTTTCAGGTTGCAAGACAAACTTACGGCCAAAGCGCGTCTTTCTCCATGAACAAAAAAAAAAAAAACGCAGCGGTTTGGGAAACGCCAAAAATCACACAGCCAAAAAATCGTATGTCCGGTTGTGACCTAGACTTAACCAAACCACAACACTCTCCGTTACATGCAAAAATAACCACACAGCCTTAGATTAATAAACTTACCCCATCAGAAAGAGAAATGACGCCTTGCACACACCAATGCCTCCAATGGAATGTAATCCTAGAACGGTCCGTGTATAATCCGATCATTCAAGTATTCCATTCAATCTGGAAAATGAGGTTGCGTTTTTTTTGCTAGAAATGGTTATCTCCGATGTAAATACCGTGTGTCTGTTTGCTTCGCGAGGCTCCTCTGCGCTCTGTTTAGTAACTCATTCCATAGTGAAATCACACGCCTGTATGCAGTTAAGTAGCCATGCGCTCAGCTCGGATCATACAGCTGATTCATGAAAAAAAACCAGAAGACTTAAATCATCATGTGAATGGCCCATATGGTAATTTCCCCACACCCCCCAGCAGGCTACAGTCCTGACAAAAACGAGACAGTTTGCAACAAAAAATGTATGCTTTTCCAACAAAACAATCTATTATCTGAAATACTGATTGCATTCTTCAAGATCTCAACTTGCACATGATGGAAAAAAAACAAAAATCACAAATTTTGAAAAAAAAATGCTTCTTTTGCGATTATCTCGGATTCGTTTCGGCCGACATGTGTCCCTGGATCCGGTGAGGGGTCACATATCATTAGCTCCTGCATGGATAACTATCTTTGAGAACCTGTGTTCGCCTAGGACCCTAAGATTACCTGCTATGTCTGGCACCCTGGCTCCTGGTATACACCTGACTAAAGCTGCTGGTGCCCCTAAAGGCTGAGCTAATTTCACATGCCGTATGATAGAGTCCCCTATAACCAGAGCTCTTTCAGGTTTCTCAGCGGGTGCATCACTAAGGAGAGCAAACCTGTTCGGCACGTGATGCGGAGAGGAGTGGTGCTCCCGTGGGCGAGCCTCAGCGGTAGCTTTGGCTCTACGCTTATGCCGCCGAGCCATCACCCATTCGCCCCACTGTAAGGGCTCTAATGCCGGAGTTGGGGGATTACTAACTCCACCTAGGGGATCCAGACTTTCCCCTACAGAAACTACACTGTTCTCACGCTCACTAACCTGCTCTAAAGCCTGGACATGCGCTTCTAGCATTGTAATCTTCTCCGTCAGAGAGCTAACTAATCTGCACTTATCACACATAAAGCTAATAAAGCTATCGCTAGCGAAGGAGGAAGAATGACTAAACATCCTGCACTCAGCACACTGAACAGGCTGAAGGTGTGCCATGACGAAAAGATTCACGTACCTTAAACGAAGATCTGTTTATATTAAAGCAGATCCGATGTGGATGGCCTCCGCTTGTGGTCTTTACACAGGAGGAGAAAAAAAGAAAGCTGTGTGTGTGTGAGAGAGAGAGTGAATAAATAAAATAACATGAGTGAAGCTGAAAAGCTAAACACAATAAAGTTTGCAAGAACTTCAGTTCCTGCCTGCTGTGCTTCTGTACTCCACCGACATCAGTGATTTACTACAACTATATATTAACTTTGTTGATTATGAGAAAGCATTTGACAGTGTGAATAGAGAAACTATTTGGAAACTTATGAGGCATTATGGAATACCTGCGAAGCTGGTAAATCTAGTTAGGAACAGTTACGAGAAAACAAAATGCAGAGTGGTACATGAGGGACAACTTACCAAACAATTTGAAATCAAGACTGAGGTCAGAGAGGGATGCCTCCTCTCTCCTTTTCTCTTTTTACTTGGCATCAACTGGATAATGAGGATAACTACTGAAGGGAGGAAAAATGGAATACAATAGACATTGTGGTCACAATTCGATTACCTTGATTTATAATAATAATAATAATAATAATAATAATACATTTTATTTATAAGCACCTGTAACAGTTCCTGATGTGGGTGGAGCACAGAAGCACTGAAGGCGAGAGTTGATATTTGTACATCTTTTATTCGGGCTTTTCAGCTTGCTTGCTTGTTTGCTTCCTTTCATTCATTCATTCATTCATTCCTCAATCACTCACACACATGCATTGTGGTTGGGGAGAGAGCTCCCTTTCTCTGCTCTCTCTCCTTTTTTGCTTAGTCCCTGTAACAAACAGACACACACATTAATTGACAGCAGGTGGAATGACTTAGCCACTTACCTTCCCTGACCCCGCCCTCCATTCACAGACTGCTGCTTGGCCACGCCCCCGCTGCCACATACCCCTACCACCCGACTCAGGCCAGGGAGCCGTCCGGCCTGAAGCTGACTCCCCCCTTGATGGGACAGGAAGTCCGCCACCACCATCTGTGCCCCCAGCCTGTGGATCACCTCGAACTTAAATGGCTGGAGGGTGAGATACCAACGGGTGATCCATGCATTGGCATCCTTCATGCGGTGGAGCCACTGGAGGGGCGCGTGGTCCGAACAGAGAGTGAAAGGGCACCCCAGCAGGTAGTATCGAAGGGCGAGGACCACCCACTTGATGGCGAGACACTCCTTCTCGATTGTGCTGTACCTGCTTTCATGCATTGAGAGTTTCCGGCTGATGTACAGGGGCGTTTGGAGGCTTGCGGGACCTCTCATACTGCGAACAACTTATCCCAATTACGCGCATCTTCACTTATGAATTTACGGATTATGTTTTTGAGTGTCTGGTTAAATCGCTCTACTAAGCCATCTGTTTGTGGGTGATAGACACTGGTGCGGATAGACTTAATCCCCAGTAACCCATATAGCTCGCGCAGTGTGTGTGACATAAATGAAGTGCCTTGGTCTGTCAGGATTTCTTTTGGAATCCCGACTTGGGAGATAAAGCGGAAGAGTGCTTCCGCAATACTGTGTGCTGAGATATTGCGGAGAGACTTGAAGATGGGGAGAGAGTCAGAGTTATGGATATGAGGAAGCAGAGAGTTCCAAAGGTGGGGAGCAGAGTGGCTGAAAGCTCTGCTCACCATGGTGCTGAGATGGGCAGAGGGGACAGTGAGATAGATAGAAGAGGAGGAATGAAGGGAATGGGCTGGAGTGGCGATGTGAAGGAGGTCAGACAAATATGGAGGGGTGAGGTTGTGGATGGCCTTGAAGGTATACAGGAGGAGTCTGAATTCTATACGTTGCTTGACCTGGAGCCAGTGGAGTAGCCGGATGAAGGGGGCGATGTGGTGATAACAGCGGGTTTTAGTGATGATACGGGCAGCAGAGTTCTGGACCAGTTGGAGTTTATGGAGGGACTTTTGAGGGAGGCCAAAAAGAAGAGAGTTGCAGTAGTCAATCCGGGAGGCCACAAGGCTGTGAACAAGGATGGAGGCAGTATGGGGGGTGAGATAGGTGCAGAATCGATTAATGTTATGTAGATGGAAGTATGCAGAGATGGTAATGTTATTGATGTGGGATTGGAAAGATAGTGTGCTATCGAGGATGACACCCAGGCTCTTAACCTGAGGAGAAGGGGAAACTAAGACATTGTCAATGGTGAGGGAAATGGTGTCAGGTTTAGACAGTATGGATTTGGTGCCAATGAGGAGGAATTCAGTTTTATCGTTGTTTAATTTTAGGGAATTTGAGGTGAACCAGGATTTTATTTCTGATATGCAGGAAGTGAGGGAGGGAGACAGGAGTCCAGTTTGCAGGATAAGTAGAGCTGAATGTCATCCGCGAAGCAGTGGAAATGAATGTTGAATTTGTGGAAAATGTGGCCAAGGGGAAGGAGGTAGATAATAAAGAGAAGGGGCCCCAGGACAGAACCCTGGGGCACACCTGAAGTGACAGGAGAGGGGTCGGATTTAAAAGTTTTGAGCTGTATGAACTGAGTGCGGCCTAAGAGATAGGAGTGAAACCAATCCAGAGGGGTATGAGTGATGCCAAGGGAGAAGAGTCAGCTGAGGAGGATGGGATGTGAGATGGTGTCAAAGGCTGCACTCAGGTCAAGGAGGATAAGGATGGAGAGTAAGCTGGAGTCAGCTGCAAGGAGGAGATCATTTGTAATTTTTAATAGGGCAGTTTCAGTCCTATGCCGGGGCGGAAGCCAGACTGGAAAATGTTCATAGAGGCAGTTGAGTTAAATGTGTGTGTAGCTGGCTGGCAACTATTTTCTCAAGAATTTTGGAGATGAATGGTAAGTTAGAAATGGGGCAGAGATTATTGTAGTTACTGGCATCTGAACCAGTTTTTTTCAGTACTGGAGTGACTGCTGCAGTTTTGAATTGTGATGGAACAGCACCAGTGGAGAGTGGATAATGGCAGATGTGAGGGGAAGCAATGAGGAGAGGCAAGATTTGACCAAGATTGTGGAAAGGGGATCAAGCTGACATGTGGAGCTGACATCAAGTCCAGAGTGTGTCCTTTTGTGTGTGTTGGAAAATGTATGTATTGATGGAATCCAAAACTCTCAAGGCATGATGAAAAATCCCTGGTAAGAGGCAAATTACTATTATCTATATGAATGTTGAACCCCCAACAATATTACATTTGGTGAGAGAGTGGATAGATGGGTGAGTAACGGGGCAAAATCATTTAAAAAGTCACTGTGAAGCTTTGGTGGGCGGTAGACTGTAGCAACAATGGTGGGAATAGGTCCAGGCAGCTTAAACATAATGTATTCAAATGAACTAAAGGTAGGCAAAGATACTGGAAGGACTTTCCACTTCTCACAGTGAATTATCGCGAGACCCCCTCCCCAGCCATTGCCACGGGGATGGCAGATGTAAACAAAGCCGGGAGGAGTGGATTCATTCAGTTCAAAAAAAGACATTGGGCTGCTGCCAAGTTTCTGTTAGACAAAGAAAGTCAAGCTTATGGTCAGTGAGGAGATCCTGAATGAGATGACCTTTGCTTGTGAGTGAGCGGATGTTAAGCAGACCGAAGTTGACAGTGGTGTTGTCAAGTTTGGCAGAAACATTAGCCGACCTAGCTAGGCTGACTAATGCATGGCGGTCAACAGTCCGGCTGGAGTTTCTGGCAGGACGGTGAGAGGTGGACCAGAAAGAGTTTATTGTTTTGGAGTTTTCATGGAGGAAATTCCTGTGAGACCCATGACGGATGTATCTCCGGCAAGGGAAGAGAGCGATGTCCGGGTGGTGGTGCAGCACTGGCGGTGGAAGCTCAGGCAAGTGTCAGTGGATCTACAAAAGCTCAGCGGCTGTATAGCAAAATAAACCTGCCACAGGATGATGGCAGAGCGACAAGAATGTCCAGACAAGTGCAGACCAGATACAAAACCTGCTGGTCCACATAACGACTGCAGCGGCCAGGTGCATCTGTGTAGCCAGGTGCTGTGTTCAAGCTGGTGAGCTAATATTTGCCCACACGGACACAAAACGCAGGAGCGACAACTGAACCCGTGCTTATACAAGCAAAGTGACTGCTTTAACTCACACAAAAAAGCAATTATACAGTCCATGCAGGCCATAAAACCATAAAAACACTTTAAGACTTTTCCGGTGAGCTGTGGCAGCAAGTCGTGCCAGCGTACACTCAACCCGGAAGTTCCAATTCAATCCGATTTTGCTGATGACCTTGCTTTACTATCTTACAACCATTACCAGATGCAGAATAAGACTGATATATTGGCAACAACCTCTCTACAAGTAGGATTAAACATACACAAAGGAAAAAACAAAGCTGATGAGGATAAGTACAGCTAACAATGAACTGGTTAAAATAGATGGTAACAGACTCGAAGAAGTAGAAGCCTTCACCTGCAAGAATAGGCAAGGCAAGAATAGCCTTTTTGCAGCTCAAAAACATCTGGAGTTCAAAAGTATATCAACAGCAGACCAAAATAAGGATCTTTAACTCAAATGTGAAATCAACTCCTCTATGTTTCGGAGTCATGGAGAATGACCAAAAATACGATCAGTAGTGTAGACATCTGTTAACAACTGCTTAAGAAAGATCCTGAAAATACATTGGCCCAATAAGATCAGTAACAGAGATCTCTAGTCAAAAACTAACCAACTACCAATAGAAGAAGAAATTAACAAGGATGATGGAAGTGGATTGGCCACACCCTGTGTAAGGCAGCATCAAACGCCACCAGACAAGCCATTATGGAACCCCCAGGCCATTATTAAAACATGTTCTGTTTCCGGTCCACTGGCCGGGTGAGTGCCGTTTGTGCGGGTGAAATTTTTTTTTTTAACGCCGGTTTTCCGACATTTTTTTCGGGTTCGTAAATCTAAAATCGAACTTGACATTTATGCATTCCCAGGGCTTTCCACTAAGGCTCATATTAGCCAGCCATGACAAATAAGTAGCCAGCCGGGGGGGGGAGTGTGTGTTTGAGACCCCGTCCACATGTAGCCGGGTATCTGCTAAATCGAAGATATTTTTCTATGTTTTGGCCTGTCATCCACATGAAAACACATCAAAAACGAATATTTAAAAAAACTCCGGGCAAAGTGAAGATTTTTGAAAACTCCGTGTATGCCTTTTCGTGTAGACAGAGATAACCGGAGTTTTGCGTTTTAGAACATCACAATCTGCACCAAAAATTGACAACAAATCTGCCCTGACGTCAAACGTGTGACCTTTGTTTACTGCAGAAGCCAGATTAAGCATGGACAAAGAGTAATGGATCGTGCCTTGAAAGTGTTAATTATTGTGCAGGTGCTATTTACATGTTTAATTTTAGAAGCCCAACTACTGCTGATGTGATTAGGGGGTAGGATTTGGGGAAATAATGCCATCTACAGGTTTGGCATGCTTATGAATGTGATTGAAAACGCAGATGTTCGGTTGTGTGTGGAAGGGATTTTTTTCGAAGACGAGGTGGTGTGGATAAAACATTTTTATAAACGGAGGGGTGGGGGGGGAAATGTTCGGTTTTAAAAATACCCGGCTACGTGTGTACATGGCCTAAGAGAGAGAGCAGCCCCTCCCCTCTCTGCTCCCTGAGTGGAGCTCGGTGCCTTGGTAACGGTGCTCAGGTGCAGGGAAGAGACACAATATGACAAGCAAAGAGCGCTTTTTCTCAGAGTTCTCTCTCCTCGAACAACTGTGATTTACACAGAAATGAAAGGAGATATTCACAAAATTCTTGCACATTGAGTGCTACAAGGCTCCTATGAACACACTGATGAAATTTTTTTGTCCCTAGTGTAAAAAATGTGGACAATAGAGCGAGTTAAAAACAAGTGACTTTTCTGATCTTGCAGTCAAAGCGCTCCCACTTTTATAATGGGAGTCTATGGGGCAGCGCGCCTGTCCTCTCCTTACTTTCAGGCTTCTCATTCAAAAACTGTAAGTCCTATCGTTCAGGTAGACACATTGTGTGAATCAAGACAAGTGTGACTACAACTTTTGAGAAAATTATGTGTGTAGAGTGAAAATTGTGGCTGAAAACACAGTTTAAATGAGAAAGTTTGAGCTTTTTTTTCAGTCTGCCTACACTCTAAATTCCTGAGCCCCACTGGTGTGTAACGCAATAGACACCCATTATAAAGCCTGATTTTCTCCAGATTTGCTCATGGTGTTTGAGCTGGGACTGAGCCAAAAGTATAGAACCCAGCAAAAAAGTTGAATACCAGATCCACACAGGAGAAGTTTGTCTACATTTTAAAGTTTGAATCGTCTCTAGGTGAAAGCATGCCAGAGCAGCGGATGTTTGAAAAACACTGAAAATGTGCAATTTTTTTCAATTAATTCCATAGAAAATGAATGGGAAATTTTGTGTGATTTTTTTCGCGACTATGTCGCGAAAAAAATCGTAGAATGATGAACAAAGTAATAGCATAGCGAATACGATCAAGCCGCACGTTTTGATGTATTGTTTGTGTGCGATGTACGGTTATTGGGTTATTCGAAATCGAAATTTGTACGGAAGATGAAAAACGGAAGAACAAGAGTTTGCTGTGCTTTGCACAGCAACTCCCTATATGGGAGTCAATAGTTTGCAATGCATAGCACTGCATCACTAATAATAAACTCCTGTGGACGCAGTTCCCAGGATTAAATGTATTTTCCACAGACCATTTATTTATTCACTTTACTCAAATACAAAGTAAAATGGCAGTAAATCATCTTTCTTTTCTTGCATATTGCATCATGAGGTGTTCCTGGCTTGTAAATCTCTTATTTTCGGTGCAGGACACATTCACGCAACTGAGCATGCTATGAATTAACAACGACAACGGTCTGCAGTGGTGGCTACACACTCAGCGAACATTTCTCCATTTGTGTATGCAAATACACTCCAATGACTCAGTTTGGTTTCATTTACAACCAACGGTGTCTTTTGATGCCAGCACGTAATTCAATGAGAGAAGACTGGTTTACTGGAGACAAAATAAGCATTATCTCTGCTTCTGTTCCCTCCGATGTCGCCTCCGACAGCCCCGACACACTACTGCCTCCGCCAAGTGCGCACGCGCACACACCGCATGTAGGGGCCGCGGATGAGTTACTCTCCCTTGATCAACAAAGTCGGCGGGGAATTTGTGGTTATTATCGGTACAAACAGCGCGAATCACAATTTAAATGAGTGCGGTTCAGTTTGACATTATTGTCAGTCCATTAGATAAACATTTAATTTTATTAAAATTGAAAATTAATATTTAGAGCCTGTGGGCTACAAAAATAATAGTCATTAAAGTAGCCGGCTGGACTTAATTGTGTAGTCGGCTGTATGGTCGGCAGCCAGCACTTGTGGAAAGCCCTGTCAAATTAGGTCTGCGCATGCACCGTGCGGCACAAAAAAATGGCAGCCACTATGAAGGAAGGAGATCCGGAGTTTTCAAACATTTGCTTAAGTGTGAAATCACAAAATGGTATTCTATCGAACAACAAAATAGTAAAGATTCAGAAAAACAAATCATTCAGTGATAATTTTAATAGTGTAATTTCATCCGAACTAGGCCTAACGGTCGATTTAGAACTACAAAAAGTCCATGTGTCGGACATTTTAAGTACCTTTGTAAAAGTTTTGCAAATGTTGCAGTCAGCATTTAAAATGCTAACTTAAAGTTTTTGTACAAGTTTCAGTTTATTAAACTGTCATTTTATTAAATGTGTCTGCTTTTGTAATAAAAAACTACTGAAAGAAAAAGCAAACACAGCATTGCGATTTCTTACCCATCCATTAAAAAAAAAATCCCTCCCTCCCTACTGAAAATTTTTTTGCTCACCCAGTGGACAGGAAACGGATTTTTTTTAAGGATGGCCCCAAGTGAAGAGAAGAAGAAGAGGCAGACCTAGGAACAGCTGGCGTAGGGACCTTCATGCAGACATGAGGAGGCTTGGGCACACATGGGCCAAGCTGGAAAAGATAGCTGAAGACAGAGTTGCTTGGAGAGGAATTGTCAATGGCCTATACCCCAGGAGGGGTGACAGAGCATAGAGAGAGAAAGAGAGAGAGAGAGAGAGAGATAAAATGTCCAGGTTTGCCACAGCAAATGCAGGACCTGGGCTCACGGTGGTGTCTTCTCTCCTTGGGAGTGACACAGGTTCTGCCTAACTGCATGGGCTCTGGTTCAGGAGAAGCAGTGGCCTCAGATGAGGAAACAGCAACCTTAGGTTCAAACTTGGGGCTCCTTCTCAGGTTCTGTTGGTGTAACTGGTTACCCACCCAACCAGCAAGGTCCATCAGGCCATTCAGAGTCTAGGGGAGGTTGAGAGGGATGATCTTATCCAATATAGAGCTATTAAGTCCATGAAAAAAAATGCGTCAGACAGGGCACCAGTATTCCAGTCCACAGCCACAGTCAAGGTACAAAACTCAATTGCAAAGTCATAAACCAGCCTTGCTTGAGCCACTGCATGAGTCACTTTGCTGCCTCCTTGCCCATGGGTGACCAGTCAAAAACCTTCTGCATCTCTTCAAAGAATTCCTTGTACTTAGAACAACAGGGGGCACTGGGATCCCAAACTACTGTTCCCCACTCCTGAGCCCTTCCAGTCAGAAGCATGATGATATAGGCAACTTGAGAGCTCTTGGAAGGGAAAGCAGCAGCCTCAAGTTCCATCGACAAGGAGCACTTGGGAAAAGAATGAGCAGCAGGTCCCAGGCTCCCCATTGTAAGGTTGCAGGGCAGGCAGGCATGGCTCTCAGTGGGGTTGCAGAGTCAGAACGGCCATTGGGACAACAGGTGAGCTGACAGATGCAGGTGCTGGCTGACTTGAGATTGAATTCTGAAGGATCTCCATCTAAGAGGAGAGTTTCTGCAGTGTCTCTGTGATGGTCGTCATACTCTGGACAGCCACAATCTCCTGCTGATGGTAACCCAAAATAGAGCCTTGGTGGGTCAGTGCTGTTCTAACCACATCCAAGTCTGCTGGGGCCATTCCTCTTGGCAGCATTGTTCTCTCATGAGCCAAATGGTCATAGATGCTGGCGAGACCCAATAAGCAGACTCACGTGCACAAAAGTTGAAGAAAAAGGTCTTTAATCTTTAAAACGCAAAGCACTGGAAAAGTGGAGCAGCAGCCAGGCAAAAATCTGAAACTGAGATAATAGAAATGGGAGTTAGTGCCAAACAGGAAGAGTAGAAATTCCAAGACAAGTGTGGAAGCAGAAAAAAGTCGCAAAGTCCAGAGCACAACCCTGCAGTGGGAAAAAATTTGCTCACAACACGGACGCAAAAAGTAAAAGAGTCCAGCGCGCACCCACAGCAGGAGAAATGTGCTCGCTGTCCCAAAAAAGCAAAGGTAATCACAAAAGGAAAGCAGAGTAATCCCAACATTCACAGCAAAGTAGCAAAATAATTAGGGTCCCAGGAAAAAGTAGGACAATAATACAGGCAAAAAACATTGCACGAAGTAAAGACAATCCCGCATCAAGAGAATCTCCAAGCAGTGTAATATAGAGCCGTGGATGAGCTGGTGAGAGACAGATGTGCTGGCCACAGTGTGGGGAAGGCTCAGGTAAAACCAGGGAGTGGAGTGAAAAGCCCGGATCAGGACCAAGATGTTCCCGGCTGGCTCGTGACAGTATACATGCATTAATGTGATAATTTGTGCCATAATTCATGTAGATTCCCTTCTCTCTTTCTCAGACAGCTGTACTACTGATGTAAATAATGCCAACTGGACCAGACAGGTCAACTCAACATCAGCAGCCACTGAGTTTTGGGAGTAAGTGTCATGTACATGCAAATGTAATAAAGCTTTTCATCAACATCATTTCAGTAGTTACAAAAATCTACATTATTAACTGAAACCAACTATGTATTAAATCCATACTGAGACACACAAGTTACAGAGAACACTATGCTATCACTTATTTTCATTATATTAATGTACAGGCGAAGAGTGCTTTCTATCTCCAAAGGTATTGATGAAGTAGGTAACATCAACTGGGAGATTCTCCTGTGTCTAATTGCAATTTGGATCATATGCTATTTTTCTCTATGGAAAGGAGTCAAGTCCACTGGGAAGGTATATGTGTGCTTGGTTTCCATAATTGCCTATTCAAATAAGTTTGTTACCATTAAAACCATATCAGCTTCTGAACTCATTTATTCTTCTTTGTTCTAGTTCAGTTTCTCGTGCAATAGTTTTTAGTCACTAGGAATGGTTAAGTCGTAAACACTTAAATGCAACATTGGAACTTGTTTTACATGACATTACTTAATGTGTTTTTCATCCACTGTTCTGAGGTGGTGTATTTCACAGCCACATTCCCCTATGTAATGTTGCTGGTGTTGCTGATTCATGGACTGACTCTCCCTGGAGCCATGCAGGGTGTTATTTTCTACCTCTATCCTGACTTCCAGTGACTGCTGGAACCTCAGGTGCTGTAAGCGCACAACACACAAATAGACACAGGACTAACAATTTATACAGTGTTACTTTTACAGACCTTGATTATTAATAATAATTGTATAACGGAATTATTTTAGTTGTCTAATGTTTGTTCTTGAAAGAAAAAAATCTATCTTCTGTATTAAAATACATGTTCTGAAGATTTACTTTTAAAAGTTTGGGTTAACTGCAAAACTTGACAAAAGCAAATTTATGGTGGATAACTGTTCATAAATTAACTTTCAAGTCCACTTAACAAAGTAAGTGTAGTGTATTACTCACTGCTTTTATAAATTTATGTGTGTTTGTGTGGGTGTGCAGGTATGGATGGAGGCAGCCAGTCAAATTGGCTTCTCTTATAGTATAGGTTTAGGAATATTAACTGTGTTAAGCAGCTACAACCAATACAACACCAAATGCTACAGGTGACCTGAACATTTTCTACCATACATTTTGCTCCCATTCACCTATAAAATACTAGTCCCATTTCCAGAAAAGTTTAGATATTATCCAAAATGCAAGAAAAACAAAAATCTGTGATTTGATCATTCACATGAACCTTTATTTAACTAACAAAAGTACCAAGAAAAGATTTCCAAGACTTTTACTGACCAACTAAATTGTTTTCTTTCTTTCTTATATACATGAAGTTAGAATTTGATGCCTGCAACACTCAAAAAAGTTGGAACAGAGGCAGCATAACACTGAAAAGTTCATAGGATATTCAAGTAACACCATTGTGGAAGATTCTACAATAAGCAGGCTAATTGGTAACTTTGATTGGGTATCAAAGGAGCATGCACCAAAGGCTCAGTCGTTGCATGCAAGGATGGGTTCTTTGTGTGAAAATTTGTGAGAGAATTGTGAGTCAATTCAAAAAGAACATTTCTCAGTGCAAGATTTTAGGTCTTTCAAAATCTACAGTGCATAATATTGTGAAAAGATTCAGGGTATTCTGAGACTTTTCAGTGCTTAAAGGGTAAGGTTGGAAACCACTGTTGAATGTGTATGACCTTCGAGCCCTGAGGAGGCACTGCCTGAGAAACCGTCATACTGATGTTATAGCTATCTGGGCACAAGATACTTGGGAAAACAACTGTCACTTAACAGAGTCTGCCATTGTATCCAGAAATTTCAAGCTGAAACTATATTATGTAAGGAGAAAGCCATTCATCAATTCTATGCAGAAATGCTGCCAATTTCTCTGGGTACAGACTCATCTCAAGTGGACTGAAAGACAGTGGAAATGTGCTGCGATCAGATGAGTCCATATTTCAGCTTGCTTTTAGGAATAGCAGATATTGAGTTCTCAGTATCAAAGGTGAACATGTTTGTTATCAGAGAAAGGTCCAAAAGCCAACATCTGTGATGGTATGGGGTGCATCAGTGTCCACTGCATGGGAGAGTTGTACGTGTGTGAAGACACCATTGACATATTGGGGCATGTATTGGGATTTTAGAGAGACATATTCATCAAGGCAACATCTCTTCCCAGGAAGTCTATGCTTATTTGAGCAGGACAATGCCGTGCCTCACAGAGCATGGGCTACAACAGCATGGCTTTGTCAATTATGGAATGACCTTGCTTGACTGGCCTGCTGCCAGTCCAGAACTGTCTCATATCATGGCCTTTCACATGATGTCACCATAACTCCAGATTTGTTTATGCAGCCATGTTGCTGGGCAAGCTTTGTGTTTGACAATGGCTGGCACAAGTGTGTGCAAGTAATTGTAAACCAAATTTAGTAAACATCTATAGATAAACTTGTAGAAGTTACATTTAAAAGAACAATGCCAGAGACATGTAGTGCTTTTGGATGTAATTGTTACCACCATGCCCAGGTATGGCGTGGGTCTATTGCGTTTACCCCTGTGATGGGATTAAAGACAGGAGAAAGTCAGAATAGTGTTGCAATAGCGTTTCTGAATTATTTATTCTGCTGAGCAGGTACACATGAAGGAAAGAATAAACCAAACGAAATGTCAATAATACATGAAGCTTTCATATACCTAGAAAACATTTGAGAGGTAGAACTTATCCACTTTTCACCAATAGGTATTCCTCGACTTAACACAGTAGTAATACAAATACACTTAATTAAACTTACACTTACACCAATACACTTAACATTGTGCTGATGCATCCCTGTTCCTTTAAAACTGTATGAATCAAATAAATTTACTTAAAATAATACAAGCGCAACTACTGCATTGAACATGGCACCGAGACCTCTATAGCCTGTCGGTAACCATTTATACACTGTAACCAACATACGGTTCTGAACTCAAAAGACCATACATAGCTCTTTAAAAGACTTAACATACAATACATGATGGCATACAACAACCATGAGCCAATAAAACTCATGCTCAGTTGGTTCACAAGACATATTACTCAAAGCAAAGCATTCACTCAATACAAACGGTTTTGATTTTCTCTGTTACTCCATTTACACTACAACTTCAGTATACATTCGTCTATTACCACAGTATTTGACTGTTTAGTAGATGTCAGCATCTGGGCAACTTAGAAAATGTTCACGCTAGCAGTGTTACAAAAGCGCGCCAGTCTGTTACTTCATTCACAGTGCAATGGGAAGAGCTAATCACCTGGGACAGGCACAATAACTCGGTTTAACTTTCAATACAGTTTCAGTTTTAACACAATACCTCCAGCAAACACATGTCTGACTCTTAAGTGGTTGACCAAGAAACTTATTTTAAGGCAAAACGAGATATTACTGACGTGTGATGGGATTAAAGACAGGAGAAAGTCAGAATAGCGTTGCAATAGCGTTTCTGCATTATTTATTCTGCAGATAGGCTCACGTTCAGTTCCCAGCACAGCACCCTCTCCTGGCGTGGATATGCACCGTTTTTTTTAATCCAATAAAGGCATGTAAATACAGAAATATAGAATATGTCTACTGTCCTTTTTTTTTTTTTACCTTTGTGAAACACATAAATCTTTTTTAAAGTTTGAATAGATATATAAATGAGCTCAATGGATGACGTCATCATGAAATGCTCCTCAATATGTATTTGTGTGTTGTGTGTGTGTTATGCATATGTAAATTAACTGTTCCAAACCAACCCGCTACACTCTCCCCCACTTAAAAGCTGTCTCCGGACAGTTACTACCCGATATCACTAGCCTTAACAACTACCATAATTTGGATGGGGGTACTGGTATGGTACACGACAAAAATAATACACCTGGGGCATGTAGTATGGTGGGAAACCCTGTATTACTGGGAAGGGGTAGTTGGGGACAGACGCAAGAGTGTTCACCTCAGCTCCACATGGTCTGTATACTGGCTGACCTAGTGTATCATATGTCAGTATTTCTTTCGGTTGCACAACTCTACTCGATCTTCTCACTCCTTCCCTGTCCTCTCCATCTGGCTCTTCTTCACACATTTCTTTATCTCCATAATCCATCATCCTCTCTTCTCCATGCCCTTCCATCTCCATGCCCTTCCATCTCACATCCATCATAGACTTCTTCCTGTGGAGGCTGCTCATGGGCTTCCATCTCTACTATTTCTTCAAACATCGGTGCTTCTTGATGGGTACCAACAGGCCTGAACTCTCTGGCTGTCGGACTCAGCACAGGTTGAACATTCCCACCTGGAGGTGAACTACTCACATCCTGGGGTCGTTGTCTTCTAAAATGGTACAATGGGATTCCATCCACAGGGCTTCCAGGGTAAGTGAAGCTTTCCCCATCTGAGCTGTGAGTCTCAGCTTCTCCTGGTTGGACAGCCTGTTGTCGCCTTTGTCTTTCTTTTACTGGCACTTTCTGCTCTGTGGTTTTGTCTTCGAAGGGCAGGTCATTTACTGGCAGCAGGAGATTGCGGTGCAGCACTCGGGGAGCTTGGTTTCCTGTTTCTGGCCATACCCTGTACACTGGTCCATCTCCAATCCATTCTACAACCCGATACACGGTCTTCTCCCAATAAGCCCGGAGCTTCCCTGGACCTCCTCTTTCCGATAAGTTCCTTACCAGGACTTTGTCTCCTGCCTGGAGTGTGAACCCCCTTGTGCCTCGGTCATAGTACTTCTTGCCCTTGGCAGAAGAGTTCCGGCTGTTCTGTGCTGCAATCTGGTAAGCTTCCCGCGTCCGCATGGCCCACTTCTCTGCAAACTGCTTTCGGTCAGATGTTTCTGTGCTAGACTGAATACCAAACAAGAGGTCAACTGGCAATCTCGGAGTCCTGCCATACAGGAGGAAAAATGGTGAATAACCAGTTGCCTCATGTCTTGTACAATTATAAGCATGCACAATGTGGGGCAAGTGCTCCTTCCAATCACTTTTTTTCTCTTCATGTAGGGTACGCAGCATTTGAAGAAGCGTCTTATTCACCCTTTCCACTGGATTACCCTGAGGGTGATATGGAGTGGTCCATGAGTGAGAGATCCCAGACAGCTGTTGCAGTCTACGGAAAAGAGCATTCTTGAACTCGCATCCCTGGTCATGATGCAGCTTCTCAGGATAGCCAAAACGGGGGATAAAGTCTTGGAAAATCTTTTCGGCTGCTGTTTTTCCAGATTTATTCCGCATGGCATAGGCCTGTACATAACACGTAAAGTGATCAACAAGTACCAGAATGTATTCATAGCCCCCTTTACTTGTCTCTAAGTGCAGGTAATCAACACAGACTAGCTCAAATGGAGCACTTGAGACTAGGCAGCCCATAGGAGCTTTCTGATGTACATTAGGGTGTTTCTGTTTTATACAAGCACATTTCCTAGTAACATACTCCTCTATCTCCTGCTGCATAAAAGGTCAGTAGAATCTTTCTCGGGCCAAATGGATAACTTTATCTGCACCAACATGCCCCATTTCATCATGCAAACTTTTCAGTACCACTGCCTTAAGCTTTCTGGGGAGGACTAGTTGCTTATACTTTCCACTTGTTCTGTAAAGTATTCCATTCTGCACGCTCAACTTGTTCCACTCATAGAGCAGCCTTCGCGCCTCTGGTGTCATACATTCTTTGTTATTGACTATCCACCCATTCTGTTTCCACAGCAAGATGTCTCTAATGGCTGGATCCTCATACTGTGCCAACTCCAGGTTTTCTGATGTAACTGAGGCTACATTGGTTATTGGCACATCCATCTCGCTGTCATGGCTAAGCTGGAGCACCACTGCCATTGGCACATCATCGTCCTTCACTACTTTATTGCCCTGCCACACAGCTGACACCGTGTCTGGCGACAAGGATTGAGTGTGCTCATCCAGATGGTCCAGCAGTTTCAATGGGTACCTGGATAGAGTGTCAGCATCAGCATTCATTTTCCCAGGTCGGTATTTGATATCAAAATGAAAATCTGCTAATTCACCCACCCACCTATAGCCCACCGCATTCAGTCGGGCAGTGCTAAGGACATGTGTTAGCAGATTATTGTCAGTGTAAACAGTAAAAGATGGTGCATAATAAAGGTAATCACAAAACTTATCGCATATTGCCCATTTTAGTGCTAAGAATTCCAATTTTCCGGAGTGCAAGTGGTAATTTCGTTCTGCTGGGGTCAGAGTGCATGACCCGTATCCGATATCACGTAGCTTACCACCCTGATGCTGATATAGCACAGCTCCCAAACCTTCATTTGATACGTCTGTATGCAACACGAAGGGTAGCTCAAAGTTGGGATAGGCTAGAATGGGTGGGTTTGTGAGCATCTTGATGAGCCTGGAGAGCACTGTTTGATGTTCTGCTGTCCAGACAATAGGTGTCCTGGACGGAAGCTGCCCACCTTGCTTCTGTTTGGGCGAAGTCCTGGTCCCCTTTGATTGTGGCCTGGTTGGTTCCACACTTGTCCCTGGTGAGCACAGCAATTCAAACAAGGGCCGAGCCAAATGAGAGAAGTCTTGGATAAATGATCTGTAGTAGCTTAAGAAGCCTAATAGCTTCCAAACGTCTCCTATTGTGCGTGGCTCCTTTTCTTGCAATGCTCTCACGGCCTCAACATCTCGGGGATCCATCTGAATGCCATCCTCTGATATCAGGTGCCCTATGTATCGGACTTGTTTTTTAAACACCTCACACTTCTTGGGCCGGAACTTAATGCCATGTTCCCTCATCCGACACAGCACTTGCCTTAAATCCTCCACATGATCCTCAAACGACTTGGAGTAACAAAGCACATCATCTAAGTATGGGACACAGGATTCATCCCTAATACCTTCCAACACCTCCTCCATGCACCGTTGGAAGGCAGCTGGCGCATTGGTGAGACCGAATGGAATGCAAACCCATTCATACAAACCCCATGGTGTACTGAATGCAGTCAGTTTTCTTGACTCTTCGCTGACAAACCCTTGATGGTAAGCACTCCCTTGATCTAAAATAGAAAACCAGGAGTTGCCCCCTAACCTGGCCAAGAGGTCCTGAATCCGGGGTAGAGGGTGGCGGTCAGGTATTGTCTTACGATTGAGGTCCCTGTAATCCACACACAAGCATAGACTGCTGTCTTTCTTGCGGGAACACACAACTGGGGACGAATATGCAGATTCTGACTTCCTCACCCAGCCCCTGTCTAACAAATTCTGCACATACTCCTTAACCTCTCGCAGCAGGGGTTTAGGAATTGAATTGTAACTCCTCTGTACAGGGTGATTGTCTGACAACTTGATTTTTAACTTCAGGTTAGGAATACATCCAATGTCCCCATCATCCTCTGCGAAGATGTCAGATTCCTCATAAAGCATCTGTCTGACTATTTGCTGTTGTGACCAAGGTAGGTGGCTAAGGTCCACTGGGGGGTGCCATAACTTACTGTTCTGCCGAGGTACACTTGTTGTGCTAGTAGCACATACACTGGGTGAGTATGAGGCATGTTTATGCTTTTGGCTGCTTGACCCTTGAAGCATCACCCCAGCATCAGCCAGCTTGCTGTCCAATACTGGCTCGAGGGTACCAAGTATCGTCCGCTGAGGTAGGAAGATACCATGCTCTGTTGCATTGTATACTGGCACTGACACACTCTTTGAAACAGCACCATGCACATCCACTAGTGCGGGCAAGGCCTCTAGGCCCTCTGGGATAACCCCCTCAAGACATGGCTCAAACATCATGTCCCCTTGCACAGGCCGAGATTTAAGACGGCAGCACATATCCAGTAACTGACCGCTGCTCACCATCACGCCTATCTTTCCCAGCCTCATGACACTCATGCTTGGCGCTTCCAGGACTTCCTTGACAGCAGAAACTAAACACTCAGCCGTTTTCCACTGCATGCTCATTGCTTCAGACAGCAAGTCACATAGGTTGACTGTATTTGTTTTGTGGGTGTTACCTTTGATTATTTCCTTAATAACATTGAAACCAACCAATGGATAATCAACATAACTTGTAACCACAAGCATGGGCACATTGATGGCTATTTCTCCCCCTCTACCACTCCTAATTTCCAGTAAAAGACTGACCCATCCCTCAAAGGGTATCTCCATTCCATTTGCAGCGGTAACATGGAGTTTGTGATCAGCTAACAGGCTCTCTATTGACTGTATCTCTACATCTGGCAACTTCTGTTGGAGCCATGATCTACCAACAACACTGACTTGGGCTCCGCTGTCCAGCAGCACTTGACCTTCAACCCCCCCCCCCCAGGTGACAGTGAAGTAAGCATTTGCTTCCAATCAGGCCACCCATTTGTTCTCTTTTGTTGTGGATCTGGCCTGATGCTGTTGTGGGAGCACTCTGAAGACAGTTGAGTGTGGCTTGGGTACCCCTGCCTCCTGTGGCTTCTGCTGGTCGCCGTCCTGGTTGCCTTATCTTATTTCCTGTCTGAGTGTCTTGAGAAAGACAACCAACCGCTCGGTGGCCTGACTGCCCACATTTGAAGCAATGGGTACAACGGTCATTCCCCTGTGAAACACAGAGCTGGCACCTCCCTTTCGTATCCGTTTTTAGGCCTGGTTTCTGTCTTACCACTGCAATGTCTACAGGGGTCGCCATTCGTTCCAAACTCTTTGCTAACACTGAAACCTGAGTAGTAAGGTCATGGATAGCATCACGATTTGCCTTTAACTCTGTCTGGACATTATCATCCTGCATATCACAGTCTGAGGCTGCTGTTACACTAGCCACTTTAGATTTAGACAACCCACCCAACCGTTTTCGTCTCTCAGTGTCTATATTAACAGATTTTGAAACTAGCTCAAGGATGACATCATCAGTAAGATTTTGGTGTGACAGTTCAGGGCGAATGTCTGTTCGGACAAATGAATTTTTCTCATTAAATCCCTGGAAGAGAGAGTGGAGGAAAACACCTTGCACCAGTTTACTATCATATTGGAAGTCTGAGTCGGTCTGTTGAGCAGCCAGTAGTACCCTCTCCCTCAACCCCATTAATTGGTAAACAAACTGCTGCGGAGTCTCCTTGTCTGATTGTTTGGCATTACTTAGTTCTTGAAAGCGCTCTGAACTGCTCTGATCTTTTAGGTGTGATCGCAAAAATCGTTTAAGCTCCATTACACTCAGTATATCTTTGGCAAGCAGCATGTTTTTAAATGTACCTGGTTTAATGACTCTTAGAACAGCCTTGATGACCTCGGATTCAGTAAACTTTTGTGCAATACCTTCATCGATCTGTCTACAGATGTTGTGGAAGCTAAGCTCAGAATCTGAGTCAGATATCTGACCACCTTGGATTTTAAACTCTCGGCGTGGCAGGAATGTAGCAACTCAGATAACCTTACATAACCACCTGGTACCTGCTCTGCCATAGGGGCAGTTGAGACTGAGGAGAGAGTCTTTACCGGTGTCACTGTTGTTCCTGCCACACCACTAATGTCCAAGTTCTCTTTCATCGCTGGCACGATTGCTGTATTGTCTTTTCCACTAGGCACCTGATCTGGGGTAGGACGCTGCAGTTCATCAATGAGGTCACGTAGTGATAGGAGGTGAGAGAGTCCCTTGTCCTCCATCTTCTTCAATGCATCTCTTCCGATGAAGTCGATCACGAAGTCGAGGAGTTCCCCTTCTGTCCCATCCACACCTGGCAAATCACCGGTCGTTGGCCCCTGGCATGCCTTTGCTAACTCGGAGAGCACCTCGATGTTTGCAGCTCCAGCCAGTCGGTACAACTGCCTTCTAAGGTCACGGTGTAGTGTCTGCAGCTCTGCCATCTTCAAGATGTGAAGAGTGAAGAATCCTGAAGTTGCACGTCTGTAGTTCTCTGTAGATCAGCGTCGACCAGTGGGTGGCGCCGATCCTGGATGAGCCCCCAAATTGTTACCACCACACCCAGGTATGGCGTGGGTCTATTGCGTTTACCCCTGTGATGGAATTAAAGACAGGAGAAAGTCAGAATAGCATTGCAATAGCGTTTCTGCATTATTTATTCTGCTGAGCAGGTACACATGAAGGAAAGAATAAACCAAACAAAATATCAATAATACATGAAGCTTTCATATACCTAGAAAACATTTGAGAGGTAGAACTTATCCACTTTTTACCAATAGGTATTCCTCGACTTAACACAGTAGTAATACAAATACACTTACTTAAACTTACACTTACACCAATACACTTAACATTGTGCTGATGCATCCCTGTTCCTTTAAAACTCATCTCATTCTCATTATCTCTAGCCACTTTATCCTGTTCTACAGGGTCACAGGCAAGCTGGAGCCTATCCCAGCTGACTACGGGCGAAAGGCGGGGTACACCCTGGACAAGTCGCCAGGTCATCACAGGGCTGACACATAGACACAGACAAGCATTCACACTCACATTCACACCTACGGTCAATTTAGAGTCACCAGTTAACCTAACCTGCATGTCTTTGGACTGTGGGGGAAACCGGAGCACCCGGAGGAAACCCACGCGGACACGGGGAGAACATGCAAACTCCGCACAGAAAGGCCCTCGCCGGCCACGGGGCTCGAACCCGGACCTTCTTGCTGTGAGGCGACAGCACTAACCACTACACCACCGTGCCGCCCCTCCTTTAAAACTGTATGAATCAAATAAATTTACTTAAAATAATACAAGCACAACTACTGCATTGAACATGGCACCGAGACCTTTATAGCCTGTCAGTAACCATTTATACACTGTAACCAACATACGGTTCTGAACTCAAAAGACCATACATAGCTCTTTAAAAGACTTAACATACAATACATGATGGCATACAACAACCATGAGCCAATAAAACTCAGTTGGTTCACAAGACATATTACTCAAAGCAAAGCATTCACTCAATACAAACGGTTTTGATTTTCTCTGTTACTCCATTTACACTACAACTTCAGTATACATTCGTCTATTACCACAGTATTTGACTGTTTAGTAGATGTCAGTGTCTGGGCAACTTAGAAAATGTTCATGCTAGCAGTGTTACAAAAGCGCGCCAGTCTTTGTTACTTCATTCACACTGCAATGGGAAGAGCTAATCACCTGGGACAGGCACAATAACTCGGTTTAACTTTCAATACAGTTTCAGTTTTAACACAATACCTCCAGCAAACACATGTCTAACTCTTAAGTGGTTGACCAAGAAACTTATTTTAAGGCAAAATGAGATATTACTGACGTGTGATGGGATTAAAGACAGGAGAAAGTCAGAATAGCGTTGCAATAGCGTTTCTGCATTATTTATTCTGCAGATAGGCTCACGTTCAGTTCCCATCACAGCACAGCACCCTCTCCTGGCGTGGATATGCACCTTTTTTTTAAATCCAATAAAGGCATGTAAATACAGAAATATAGAAGATGTCTACTGTCCTTTTTTTTTACCTTTGTGAAACACATAAATCTTTTTTAAAGTTTGAATAGATACCGTATATAAATGAGCTCAATGGATGACTGGTCATCATGAAATGTTTCTCAATATGTATTTGTGTGTTGTGTGTGTGTTATGTATATGTAAATTAACTGTTCCAAACCAACCCGCTACATAATAACAAATGTGGGGATTAGCCTGGTTTAAATTTTCACCACTTCCTGGCGAACCCAGAAAGATGAGAAAAAGGTCAAGCTACAGTTAAGCGGGAAGACTGGATGCCAACAAACCATTCTCGTGTATGTGGAGAACATTTTATATCAGGTTAATATGAAAACTCTGTGCACCTGTTATTTCTCCTAACACTTTTTTCTAGCTCAAGGCCATTCAGTTATAAAAATCCCAAAGATCTAGATCTAGCCTAGGTATACTCAAGTTAACATTCAACAAGTCCAAAAATTGGCGTAACATTGACAGAACTTTGGTCTCGATAGTCAATCTTTTAACAGACTGCATGGTCTGGCATTACTCATTACAGACTACTGATACATACTGTACACAAGCATGTCATACTTAGCAGCTCTACAGCACTACAAAAAAAAAAAAAAACACCAAAAAACAGAACAAAACAAAAAAATACCCAAATGGCAAATGTATGAACATTAAACTCTATATCTGGATGTGGGCTTTGGATGCAATATATTTTATTACACCTTTTGTTTGGCAAGACTAGTAGCATGTTTGTGATGTACTGATGATGTAGACCAGGCTAAACACCATAAAATATGTGAGATCTAGCCCCTGGCTTGTTTATTACTGTTAGAGGTGCACATTTTAGCTTACCTTTGTCATAACAAGGTATTTTTCTTTATTAAGAATTTCCCATTATATTTCAGCATGCACAAACATTGCCTCGAAATATTGGTAGACATTTGTATTTTTGTATGCTTTTAGCAACTTTTCAGTGTATTTAGAGGTCACAAATACTAAACAGTTCAGGATGACATATAGGATCCCAAATCTGGTAATTGGTCTGCCATACACTTTTCAAGTGGAATAAATACATTTGTGAGTAAATTAAGATGCAGACATCTTTATTTCTGCAACATGTACACTCAAGGACAGTGAAATTCCTCCTCTGCATTTAAACCATCTCAAGTACTGAACACACGCACATATACCCAGAGGAGTGTGCAGAATAAATAATAATTACATTTTTGAGTAAATTGTATGGATCTGTGGTGCCTGCATGTTTTAGCTTTTGGATGTATCATGATCTGCTGGTATAAGATAAATTTTTAATTGTTTCAGAGAGATTGTACTGACTGCAGTCATCTTGATTTTCATGTTCAACTGATGCAGCTATGTTTTTTTGTTTGCCCGGCAATATGAAAGATCTCATCTCATCTCATTATCTCTAGCCGCTTTATCCTTCTACAGGGTCGCAGGCAAGCTGGAGCCTATCCCAGCTGACTATGGGCGAAAGGCGGGGTACACCCTGGACAAGTCGCCAGGTCATCACAGGGCTGACAATATGAAAGATGCTGTGTGATAAAAAAAAAAAAAAAAAATCTGTGGTGTCAGTGAAAAGCCCCGATTGAGAATGTATGGTGCATCATGAAGAGGTGAATCAGACAATGGTGACCACGGACTGTTGAGCAGTTGAAGTCTTGTATCAAGCAATAATGAACAAAAATTCCAATTGCAAAACTGCAACAATTAGCATCCTCAGATTCCCATATGATTAAAAAGTGTCATTAAAAGGGAAGATTATGCAAAACAATGGTAATGATGCCTCAGTCCCAACTTTTTTTTGAGTGACAATTACGTTGGTCAGTAAAACTCATCTCATCTCATTATCTCTAGCCGCTTTATCCTTCTACAGGGTCGCAGGCAAGCTGGAGCCTATCCCAGCTGACTACGGGCGAAAGGTGGGGTACACCCTGGACAAGTCGCCAGGTCATCACAGGGCTGACACATAGACACAGACAACCATTCATACTCACATTCACACCTACAGTCAATTTAGAGTCACCAGTTAACCTAACCTGCATGTCTTTGGACTGTGGGGGAAACCGGAGCACCCGGAGGAAACCCACGCGGACATGGGGAGAATATGCAAACTCCACACAGAAAGGCCCTCGCCGGCCCCGGGGCTCGAACCCAGGACTTTCTTGCTGTGAGGCGAAAGCGCTAACCACTACACCACCGTGCCGCCCGTCAGTAAAACTACTGAATATATTTTCTTTGTACTTTTGTCAGTTAAATAAATGCTCATGTGAGTTAACAAATCAGATTTTTGTTTTTATTGCATTTTGGAAAATATCCCAACTTTTCTGTAAATGGGATTAGTAATAATAATGTTTTGCACTAAAAACAAATAAACAAACAAACAAAATGGATTAACTTACATGTTATTGAAGGGTGATTATTAGGTCATTGGTATAAATAAACCTGATTAAATGAGCCACCATAAACTGAATATTTTACATTAATTATATATCATAATGCAGGTGTCTTACTTTAATAATAATAATTGTTTTAAAAAACAGTGATTTGTGTGTTAAGGCTGAAGCTGATGGTTTGTTAAGGTTAAGTTATGTGGTAAATGTTAGTTCTCTTTAATGGAAAACATGATCAAATTATTGATACAAATCTACAGTTCCTTTCTGAGAGACACAAACATTCAACTGTAAGCCATCTTGGGTTCAGCCATGCACAGTAAATAACAGATGTGATTATACTCGACTTCAGGCCGTTGCTCAGTGTAGTACATTTGTCTTGCAATTAATCCCTTTCTTAAAAACACCAGCAACAAAAGTCCTACAGTGATGAAAAAAAGAACTATCTAGTCATCAGGAACTTCTCAGCCTCACTGGCTCGTCACTGGTTATAAAGCTACTGAAAGTAAAATAAATCACAAAGAATTTTAATTGTGATATGATCCAAAAAGGGCCTTATAGTTAGAGTTGTAGATAATATAATATATTCGCAAGAATATCATAGATATTTAGCCTCATTGATTGTAATATAATCATGTATCTGTGTTTTAGGGACTGCTTTTGGCTGTGTCTGCTAAACAGTGGTACCAGTGTTGTAGCAGGCTTTGCAGTGTTCTCAGTTCTGGGCTTCATGGCTCATGTGCAAGGTGTTCCTATAGAGGATGTGGCAGAGTCAGGTATTACTTCTGGGAAAAATGAAAAAAAAATGTATGTGTGTGTGTGTGTAGTATCTAGAGGATGTGACATGGTCACATAAAGATTGGAAAGTTTATCTTCGAGTGGTGAATGTATATTTCACAAGTGATTGAAGCAAAGGAGTAATATATTTTTCAAAATGAGAAGATGAACTTCATACCTTCGCACCACCGTGGAATGTTCTTATGCCAATTAGTAAATCCTGCAGACACTCCAAAAGTGCCTCTGTGCCCCCTCCCTTTGATCGAGACCCCTTTTGAAAGAATCGGGATGGATCTCATCGGGCCATTAGTTTGGTCAGCACGGGGATATTGCTTTATTTTAGTTCTGGTGGACGATGCAACGTGATATCCGGAAGCAGTGCCTCTCTGCAATATCTCAGCATGCAGTACTGCGGAAGCATTCTTCCATATTTTCTCCCGGGTCGGGATTCCGAAAGAAATCCTGACAGACCAAGGCACTACATTTACGTCACACATGCTACACAAACTTTATGGGCTACTGGGGATTAAGCCTATCTGCACCAGTGTCTGTCACCCACAAACGGATGGCTTAGTGGCTGCACGGTGGTGTAATGGTTAGCACTGTCGCCTCACAACAAGAAGGTTCTGGGTTTTATCCCACCGACCTGTGGGGGCCTTTCTGTGTGGAGTTTGCATGTTCTCCCCATGTCTGCCTGGGTTTCCTCTGGGTGCTCCGGTTTCCCCCACAGTCCAAAGACATGCAGGTTAGGTTAACTGGTGACTCTAAATTGGCCGTAGGTGTGAATGAGAGTGTGAGTGGCTTTCTGTGTCTGCATCAGCCCTGTGATGACCTTACGACTTGTCCAGGGTGTACTCTGCCTTTCGCCCATAGTCAGCTGGGATAGGCTCCAGCTTGTCTGCGACCCTATAGAACAGGATAAAGCGGCTAGAGATAATGAGATGAGACACTATGCAAACTGTATGGGATATTGGGCATTAAGCCTATCTGCACCAGTGTCTGTCACCCACAAACAGATGGCTGAGTGGCTGCACCATGGTGTAGTGGTTAGCACTGTCGCCTAGCAACAAGAACATTCTCGGTTCGATCCCAGCAGCCTGTGGGGGGCCTTTCTGTGTGGAGTTTGCATGTTCTCCCCATGTCTGCCTGGGTTTCCTCCAGGTGCTCCGGTTTCCCCCACAGTTCAAAGACATGTGGTTAGGTTAACATGGGGAGGCCTTGGGCTGAACTGCCCTTGAGCAAGGGACCTAATCCTTAACTGCTCCCTGGGCACTCTAGCATTGCTGCCCATTGCTCTGGGTATGCGTGTGTGCTCATTGCTCACTTGTGTGTGTGCATGTATGTGTTCACTGCTTCAAATGGGTTAAATACAGAGAACAAATTTCACTGTGAGTGTGCATGTGACAAATAAAGGTTTCCTCTTCTTCTTCTTAGTATGCTGGCACATTGTCCAGATGAAGGATGAAACCATTTTCCCACAGCTGTACCCTATTTTTCCATATCCTTTCTTCTGACACCTATCCTTCTATCCTTTCTCACAAAGTTTCTAGAGCCTGTTTGTAATAGTGTGGGTTCGCTTTTTCCCCCATCTGGACCCCAATTCTTTAAAATTATATGTCCTTAACATCAAAGAAAACAGTCAACATGGTCTTGAACTTCGACTTGCTTTATCAAACATTCTTCATCTTTGTTGAAGGTGTTTTCCAGTGCACTGGACTCTAGGTGGAGTAGTTTTTGGGTGACAAACACGTCGCAGTACTTGACCACCCTCCCAGTTCACGTTGTCTAGCACCATGTGACTTTTCTTTTCCTTCAAATCACACTTGCTCTTGAGGGAACCTGTCGAAGCTGCCCGGATGTGGGTGGAGCACAGAAGTATGGCAGGCTGTTGTTAGCATTCAGATTTGTTTTTATTTGGCTTTTCAGCACAATACTTTCTCACTTGGGACAGTCACACAGACACTCAAACACACACACACCATCATGCTCTGGTCCCAATCTCTCGTCCTCTGCTCTCTTACTCATTTTATAGAGCGCCGTCACTGCAAGAGACACACAAACACACATTAATTGACAACAGGTGTAGTGATTTGGCCACTCACCTTCCCCGACTTTGCCCTCCATTCACAAACCGATGCTCAGGCATGCCCCCGCTGCCACATACCCCCACCGTCCGACTCAGGCCAGGGAGCCATCCAGCCTGCAGTGGACCCCCCCCGACAGGACAGGAAGTCTGCCACCACCATCTGTGCACCCAGCCTGTGGACCACCTAGAATTTGAATGGCTGGAGGGCGAGATACCAACGGGTGATCCGCACTTTGGCATCCTTCATGTGGTGGAGCCACTGGAGGGGCGTGTGGTCCAAACAGAGGGTGAAAGGGCATCCCAGTAGATAGTACTGGAGGGCGAGGACCACCCACTTGATGGCCTGGCACTCTTTCTTTATCTTGCTGTACTTGCTTTCATGCATTGACAACTTTCGGCTAATGTACAGCATGGGACGTTCCTCCACCTCCAGGGACAGAACATCCCCCTGTCCGATGCATCTGTCTGCAAAACAAAGGGGAGAGAAAAGTCAGGGGAGTGTAAAAGTGGCCCCCCACTCAGTGCAGCCTTTACCCTAGAGCAGGGGTGTCCAAACTGATCCATAAAGGGCCGTGTGGCTGCAGGTTTTCATTCCAGCCATGCAGCAGCACACCTCATTTGGCTTATTCAATCAACTGACACACCCACCCTTTAATCAAGGGTGGGTGTGGTTGCAAGTATTTGACTGTGTGAAGTCAGTTCAGTTGATTGAATGAGCCAAGTCAGGTGTGCTGCTGCATGGCTGGAATGAAAATCTGCAGCCACACGGCCTTTTATGGATCAGTTTGGACACCCCTGCCCTAGAGAAAGCCTGTTGGCATTGCTCCGTCCACTAGACCGGATCTAGTGCTCCGTTTTTAGTGAGATCAGTCAGCGGGCTGGTGATGTCTGAATAATTAGGTATGAACCTACGATAGTAGCCAGCCAGCCCCAGGAACTGTCTCATTCCCTTTTTGGTCTTGGCCCTTAGGCATTCCACAATCACTGCAGTCTTGTTAATTTGGGGATGCACCTGCCCATGACTTAAGTGGAAACCCAGATGCTGTACTTCCACCCACCCAATTTCACACTCTTTTGGGTTAGCTGTGAGACCTGCATGCTTCAGTGACTTTAGGACAGCCCTAAGGTGTTCAAGGTGCCGCGGCCAATCATTGCTATAGATGATAATATCGTCTAGGTATGCGGCTGTGTCGGAGGCGTGGGGGTGGAGAACCCTGTCCATGAGCCGGTGGAATGTCATGGGAGCCCAAAACAACCCAAAAGGAAGTGTGATGAATTGTTGTAACCTAAACGGTGTGGAAAAGGCTGTTTTCTCTCGGGATAGAGGAGTCAAGGGGATCTGCCAATATCCTTTCTTTAAATCCAGTGTCGAGTAAAAACGAGTAGTGCCCAATCAATCGAGCAGCTCGTCAATGCGAGGCATTGGGTATGTATCAAATTTAGACACTGCATTGACCTTTCTATAGTCCACACACAACCAGACCAATCCATTGGTCTTGGGAACCAGGACCACTGGCCTGCTCTAGTCACTGGGGGACTCCTCGACTATGCCCATTTTGAGCATGGCCTTAAGTTAATCCCGAACCACTTTTTTATGTGTTCGGGCAGGCGGTAAGGGCGGTTGCACACTACCACCCCCGGGGGCATCTCAATGTGGTGTTCTATGAGGTGGGTGCGGCCGGGCAGGGGCGAAAACATGTCGGAAAATTCCTTCTGCAACTGGGCTACCTCCATAAGTTGGGCCAGGGAGAGGTGGTCTCCACAAGGGACCAGAGTGGTTGGAGATGTCAATTTTTTTTGTACCTCCGGCCCCAGCTCCTCCTTCTCTGGGACTTCTGACACCAATGACACGGTGACCTCCTCATTCCAGTGTTTTAACTGATTGAGGTGGTAAATTAGCAATGCCCCACCCCTGTCTGTTCGCCTCATCTCACAGTCGATGTCCCCGTCTCACCGTGTGACCTCGAAGGGCCCTTGCCACTTGGCGATTAATTTGGAACTTGACATGGGCAATAATATGAGTACTTTGTCTGCTGACATGAACTCTCTAAGGTGCGAGCCCCTGTCATACAGTCACACTTGACATTCTTGTGCCTCCACAAATTCTCCTGGGTTAAGTGCATGAGTGTGTGGAGTTTGGCGTGCAAGTTGAGAACATATTGAATTTCGTTCTTCCTAGGCGAAGGTCCCTCCTCCCAATTTCACGTAGCACATCCAAAATGCCATGTGGCTTCTACCCATATAATAATTTGAATGGTGAAAAACCTGTGGAGGCTTGCATGACCTCTCGTACTGCAAATAACAGGGGCTCGAGCCAATTATCCCAATTACGTGCATCCTCACTTAGGAACTTCCAAATTATGTTTCTGAGTGTTTGATTAAAATGTTCCACTAAGCCACCCATTTGTGGGTGACAGACACTGGTGCGGATAGGCTTAATCCCTAATAGCCCATACAGTTCACGTAGTGTGCGTGACATAAATGGAGTGCCTTGGTCTGTCAGGATTTCTTTTGGAATCCCAACCCGGGAGATAATACGGAAAAGCGCTTCCACAATACTGCGTGCTGAGATATTCCGGAGAGGTACTGCTTCTGGATATCGCGTTGCATCGTCCACCAGAACTAAAATAAAGCAATATCCCTGTGCTGACCAAACTAATGGCCCGATGAGATCCATCCCGATTCTTTCAAAAGGGGTCTTGATCAAAGGGAGGGGACGCAAAGGCGCTTTGAGAGTGGCCGCGGGATTTACTAATTGGCATTCGCGGCACGCCGCACACCACCGATGGACATCCCCACAAATCCCTGGCCAATAGAACCGGGCCATTATTTGGGCTAGTGTTTTGTCCTGCCCCAAGTGTCCAGCCATGGGATTAAAGTGAGCTGCATGGAATATGGAGTTCCTGGTGGCTCTTTGGGGTTAATAACTGTGTTATCTTTTCACCAGTTTGCATGTCCTGTATCACTCAGTATAACCTATCCTTTATAATATAAAAGTATGAGAAGGCTGGAGTCGCATTTGGCTGGAGAATTTGACCACTGATTACTTTCACTTGGTCAAATGCATGCTGCAGAATCCCGTCTCGTGACTGCTCTAACGGGAAATCATCAAGGGAATCCCCGAGAGAGGGAGGAGGGGCTGGGTGCTCCTTGCACTGCATATCGCCCTGAGGCGGTGCTGACATAAACGGTTCTGTGACAGCTTCTCCTGCCAATGCTAGTCCGGGATCTTCCCGAGACACATTACTGCAGGACCCACTTCTTACTATGTGTTTCATTAACTCTTTAAATCCTAGCCAATCGGTCCCCAAAATCAGTGAGTGGGTGAGATTAACCACTGCCTTGACACTATGCTTTTCTCCACGAAAGAGAAGGTGGATGGACACTAAAGGGTAGTTGTGAACATCCCCATGCACACAAAATACCTTCACCACTTCTGCTCTCTCCAATGCCTCACCTTGCACCAGGCTTTGGTGAATTGAGGTCTGGTTACAGCCAGAATCCACCATGGCCTGATGCATATCCCCTTGGACACTTACCGGTATATGATATGCTCTGGGCCGATCGAGCGCGGTTTCTGGGGAGTCAGGGACCTGGACCACCACACCCACCTCCATTGCGGCGTATTGATTTTGGAGATGTCCCAGCTCCCCGCAGCGCCAGCACACCAGCTCAGGCTCCCCCTCTGCACTGGTGTTATGGACATCACTCACCTGGGGGGAGGGAGAAGACACAGACAAGGAAGGAGGAAACAGGAGGCCACCACAGGTGTGTCAAGCCGTCTGGGGGAAGCCGGTCCCTGCCTCCACGGTGGGGGAACATGGTGAGGATGGGAAGCACAGGGAAAGAGAGAGAGAGAGAGAGAGAGAGAGAGGGGAGAGAAGGAGAAGCATGTCTTCCTGCCATTGGAACCGCCGCCATGTGGTCCTCTGCCAGCTCGATGGCTTGATCCAGTGACGCTGGGTGAGGACACTGGACCCACTCCACCGATCTTTCCGGAAGTCGCATGATGAACTGTTTGTGTCACCAGGTTGATAATTCCTTCTGCGTCGCAGTCGTCTGCCCTCAGCCACCACTGGCAGGCATCCCAGAGTTGGCCTAGCACAAACGGCTGGCCGACCTCCTCCAAGCGCAGCGGAAGCACTGACACTGTTGCTCCGGGAAGCAGCCAACACGCTGGAGGATGGCTTTCTTGAGGTCCGCATATACGAGGAGGTTGTCGACGGGGAGCTGCAGCGCAGCTCGACTGGCCAACCCCACGCCTCCGCTGCTTGCTCAAAGAGTGCGAGGAAAGGCTTCTGGATTGTCGTGTGGACCCATCTTTGTTCGGGTGAGGTGGGGAGGGTCCGCTACAGTGGCGGTCACGGACCCCGCTGATGTGAGTAGGTGCTGGAATGCCTGGCGGTCTTCTTGTTGGGCCAGCATCAAGGCTTCAAACCATTGTTCTTGCTCCTTTCGGAGGGCGATCAGCACTTGTTGCTGGTTCTGCTGTGCAGTGGCGAGGGCATGGATGAGGTCTTTAAAGGGTGAGGACTCCATGGGGGGGGTCCCTTCTGCACTCCTTCGTTTCAGCACCACTGTCAAAGCTGCCCAGATGTGGGTGGAGCACAGAAATATGGCAAGCAGCTGTTAGCATTCAGATTTGTTTTTATTTGGCTTTTCAACACAATACTTTCCCACTTGGGACAGTCACACAGACATTCAGACACACACACACACCATCGTGCTCTGGTCCCAATCTCTCGTCCTCTGCTCCCTTACTCCATTTATGGAGCACTGTCACTGCAAGAGACACACAAACACACATTAATTGACAACAGGTGTAGCGATTTAACCACTCGCCTTCCCCGACTCCACCCTCCATTCACAAACTGATGCTCAGCCACGCCCCCGCTGCCACAGAACCCTTATTGAGACTTTTCCAGAAATGACAAAGACAGTGACGGCCCTTCTGAGACAACTAACAAAAGAAGACCTACCGCACTGCATTAATCAGCAGAAGACAAGAATACAGCAGTGTGCAGTTGCAGAAGTGGAATATATTAAAGGAGAAAGGAATTGAAATGTACATTTTCTTCTTTAAAATTGAATAACAGCATCAGTCTTGTTATTGAATAGCCATACCTTCTATATATAAATTTATTGTTCCAATTTCTTTCCCTCAGGTCCTGGCCTAACTTTTGTAGCTTATCCTCAGGTTATGGCTTTGATGCCTTTGCCTCAGCTGTGGGCTGTGGTGTTCTTCATTATGATTATTTTGCTTGGTCTGGACACACAGGTGTATGCACACACACCAAGAGACAGTGTATTTAGGGTTTCAAAATAATACCTTAAATAATAATTAAGCAATTGAAATGTTAATTAAGCAATCATGGCTGTTCCTTACATTATGGATGCCAGTGGCATCTATAATGATGCTTTGGATTATGCCATTGTCTTGTCATGAATGAAGACAGAGTCAATGATGCTTGCACATGTCTCTTCAGTGATGCATTGTCATGCCTCTTCTTTCTTTTCTTGGCCACCTCTCCTTTACCTTGTGACTTTTGTTTGATTGTTTTCCATTTCATCATCATGCCAAAAGAGCTCACAGACATTGTGCTTTATCTTCAGAAATAGTTTTGAACAGTTAAACTCTTAAGCATATTGTTGTACTTGTATGGTTTTCCAGTTTATTTTATCCACATGATAATGACATCACTGACAGACGTGTTGCCAAACATGCTACGTAGAACTGGATCCCGAGAAATCTTCCTGCTTCTTTTCTGTATTGTCTGCTTCTTCAGCCAACTGATCATGGTCACAGAGGTGGGGATAATTAAGAAATAATCACCAATATGAGGGTAGAAACATAAAGAAACTTGCCAGTCACCACAGTCAAAACTATGTTTTGTAAAAGATGCTAAGTTGCCAATAGCACTTGTGGGATCTTAAAGTATGAGGGAATGAGAATGAATAAGACACTAGAGAAATAATTTCACAAAAATATTATGAAATATACTTCACTTGAGTCTCATTTCATTTAAGTCAGGATGTGTTTTCTGGACTTCTTTTGGCTGTGTCTGCTGAACAGTGTGTGAGAAGTTTGGCTTTTTGCAACCTTGAAATTCAGCAGACAAAGCAAAAAGTTTCATATATCTACATTTCATATATTAACATGGATTGATTTACGTATGGCGGCACGGTGGTGTAATGATTGGCACTGTCGCCTCACAGCAAGAAGGTTCTGGGTTCAAGCCCAGTGGCTGACAGGGGCCTTTCTGTGTGGAGTTTGCATGTTCTTCCCCTGTCTGTGTGGGTTTCCTCTGGGTGCTCTGGTTTCCCCCACAGTCCAAAGACATGCAGGTTAGGCGAATTGATGGCTCAAATATATATATATATATATATATATATCACACACACACACACACACACACACACACGTGCTTGACAGTTAGTGAACCCTTTAGAATTTTGTAGATTTCTGCATAAATATGACATAAAACATCATCAGATTTTCACAAGTCCTAAAAGTAGATAAAGAGAACCCAGTTAAACAAATGAGACAAAAATAAAATACTTGGTAATTTATTTATTGAGGAAAATCATCCAATATTACATATCTGTGAGTGTCAAAAGTATGCGAAATTAGAAGGTGAAATTAGAGTCAGGTGTTTTCAATCAATGGGATGACAATCAGGTGTGAGTGGGCACCCTGTTTTATTTAAAGAACAGGGATCTATCAAAGTCTGATCTTCACAACACGTTTGTAGAAGTGTATCATGGCACGAACAAAGGAGATTTCTGAGGACCTTAGAAAAAGCGTTGTTGATGCTCATCAGGCTGGAAAAGGTTACAAAACCATCTCTAAAGAGTTTGGACTCCATCAATCCACAGTTAGACAGATTGTATACAAAGGGAGGAAATTCAAGACCATCATTACCCTCCCCAGGAGTGGTCGACCAACAAAGATTACTCCAAGAGCAAGGCGTGTAATAGTCGGCGAGGTCACAAAGGACCCCAGGGTAACTTCTAAGCAACTGAAGGCCTCGCTCACATTGGCTTAACATTAACCAATATTCATGAGTCCACCATCAGGAGAACACTGAACAACAATGGTGTGCATGGCAGGGATGCAAGGAGAAAGCCACTGCTCTCCAAAAAGAACATTGCTGTTTGTCTGCAGTTTGCTAAAGATCACGTGGACAAGCCAGAAGCTATTGGAAAAATGTTTTGATGACGGATGAGACCAAAATAGAACTTTTTGGTTTAAATGAGAAGCCTTATGTTTGGAGAATGGAAAACACTGCATTCCAGCATAAGAACCTTATCCCATCTGTGAAACGTGGTGGTAGTATCATGGTTTGGGCCTGTTTTGCTGCATCTGGGCCAGGATGGCTTGCCATCACTGATGGAACAATGAATTCTGAATTATACCAGCCAATTCTAAAGGAAAATGTCAGGACATCTGTCCATGAACTGAATCTCAAGAGAAGGTGGGTAATGGTTAAAGAAGAATAAAACATTATGTTTTGGAATGGCCAAGTCAAAGTCCTGACCTTAATCCAATCGAAATGTTGTGGAAGGACCTGAAGCGAGCAGTTCATGTGAGGAAATTACCAACATCCAAGAGTTGAAGCTGTTCTGTATGGAGGAATGGGATAAAATTCCTCCAAGCTGGTGTGCAGGACTGATCAACAGTTCCCGGAAACATTTAGTTATTGCTACACAAGGGGGCCACACCAGATACTGAAAGCAAAGGTTCATATACTTTTGCCACTCACAGATATGTAATATTGGATCATTTTCCTCAATAAATAAATGACCAAGTATAATGCTTTTGTCTCATTTGTTTAACTGGGTTCCCTTTATCTACTTTTAGGACTTGTGTGAAAATCTGAAGTTTTAGGTTATATTTATGCAGAAAGATAGAAAATTCTAAAGGGTTCACAAACTTTCAAGCACCACTGTGTGTGTGTGTGTGTGTGTGTGTGTGTGTGTGTGTGTGTGTGTGTGTGTGTATTTCTTCCCAACCCCTCCAACACATCCATCATTCTCAGATGGTGAGACGACACCTGTCTCTCCCAAAGTGTGTGTTTTTTTTTTTTTTAAGTTTTGTAACTTCAAAGATGTCATTATTTTGTCTCACAGTCTGATCTGCATTTTCATTTGTCATTCTGTCTTGCAGGGTGGTATGTACATGTTTCAGCTGTTTGACTACTATGCGTGCAATGGAGCCTGCATCTTCTTCCTTTCTGTGTCTCAGTCTCTCGCTGTGGGCTGGGCCTTTGGTGGGTCACAAACACTTCACATAGTAGCTGTGCTCTCATTCATTTGTAATTGGTAAAGTAGTCAGAGTCTGCTTATACATAGTCCACACATTTTAGGAGACAATAATTAATTGGATATTTAGCTACTCATTTTTAGCATACGTCAATGTGCTTTTTTTAAAAAAAAAAAGATTGCAGTTAAACAGGAAATGAGCATAAACATCAAAGAAGAGGTTCAAAACTCAGGAGAGGGTGTCCACTGATGGTATGAAGTGGGAATGCCGAGGCTGGTTATTGCAGTTGTACTGAACATGATCAATTTAATTTGGATCATGTGGATTTGTCCGAATATTAAGGTGCCCTGAGTTAAGAACACTACATATAAAACTGGCTGTGAGTCCTTGGATTCAAACAGTTTAGTTACAAATTCCTTTAAAATGCTGGAGTACAGAATCAAAAACAAAATCTTCTCTTGTATACTGTAGCTTACTTATTCACACATTGCACTATAAATAGAGCACCAGTCCTCACATTGAGAAGCGGAGACAAACGAAGTATAAGGCTTTATGCCTGGGATCCTTTGCTAAATGTATCGGTAAATGTAAATCTGTTTCCACAGGTAAATACAGGATCAGTCAAAAGTCTGGACACCTAATTAATTGGGGTTTTCTTTTGCTTTATTAATTAAGACGCTCTGTGTCTTAAAGTAATGATGGACTGTCGTTTTTCTTTACTGAGCTGAGCATTTCGCTACAAAATATAAATTACTACAGTTGGGGAATAGGGCTATTTACTGTATTTTTATTCTTGACTATTTACTGTTTGATAAACGCATTAAGAAGGCAGGAAATTGTACTAATTAACTTTTGATGAGGCACACCCGTTAATTGAAAAGCATCCCAGGTGACTACCACATGAAGCTGGTTAAGATAATGCCAATAGTGTGCAACGCGTCTATGAATGAGCAGGGGTGTCCAAACTTTTGATTGCTACTTTAGGAAACCCATTCAATTTTCATTAAAGACCCCATTAAAACTTTAATACATACCTGCATTCACCCCATTTATATGCTGTGACTCTTTTCAGGGGCTGAACGAATGTCTGAAATCATTGAAGACATGACAGGGTCATACCCTCATGTCATCTTTAGGCTGTGCTGGAAATACATTACCCCATTTCTTTTATGGTAAGCTTCTGTTTGGCTGTTACACTCTCTTCTTTAACTAAAAGAAGCTTACTCTTACCAAATTAACTAATATTTCATCATACCTCAAACAACCAGTAGATAAAGCCATTTCAGATAATCTGAATAATGCAACTAATAAATGATTTAATTATTAGAGAAGAAGCCACACAATGATTGGATATCCCTGGTCTCACAGTATTTTCTCCACATATCAGTTACAGAGCTCATTTTTACATCTTTCCCTGGATAATGAAAATTTTTTCCTCTTCAAACAAATACAACATTGCTGCTACCTGCTCCCATTTGTGGACTTGACTGACTACTTATCTCTCTTCCTTTAACCCAAGATATCTTTCATATATTCCATGGTGGAGTACCAGCCTCTGACGTTTAAACGCTGGTATGTGTACCCAGCCGGGGCATATGGGTTGGGCTGGCTGATGGCCCTCTCCTCCATCCTGCTGGTTCCTGCATGGGCATTGGGCCACTTATGGAAAGCAGAAGGTAACCTCAAGCAGGTGAGAATAGCCACATAACTTCTCTTCCCTTCATTACACGTTGCTCACCACTTGAATTTTACACTTTCCTGAGACCTGTAAAGTTCAAGCAACTTACACTTTTACCCTGTTTGGCACTGACTATTTTGATAAGGGGAAAAAAAAATCAGTTTTTACAGGCCTGGAGAAAATTCTCACTATTACACTGTAATTTTACCCAGAATTATTTGATGCAACTTTAAAACATTACATAGCCCATTGTCAGCAGTGAAACACAACATCTATATAACAATTATACCTTGATAAGTATGGTATGATGCTTTTTGCTTTAACATTGTAGTTCACATCATTTTAATTCTATATGGTATATCAAAGTGTTGCTGTCTCAGTTTTACGGTGTCTATTTTGTTCTTCTCTGGGTTCTCTTGGTAAATTGGCTATTCTAAATTCCTCCAAGCTGTGAATAAGTGTGTTAATGTGTGTATGTGCATATTGCCCAGCAGTGGACTAGCATCCCCTCCAGGCTGTATTCCTGAATTTTGTCCAGTTTTCCTGGGATAAGCTCCAGATCTACCATAAGAGTAATCAGGAGAAAGAGGTTAACAAATAAATAAACTCTGGTGCGGGTTTTGACCAGGATGTAATAAGTTAGTACAAAAAGAAGAAACTATATTCAGTGAAAATTTAGGTTAATTTTATTTTTAGATTGAGAGAAAAAAAAGTGTGTGTGTTGCTTGCATGAGTGATGCATGATTCTTGGTTGAGTAGGTGTGCAGGTCTTTTAGCAAGGGTCATTTATTATGCTGTTTTTTTTTCTAGAATGATAGTCAATTAGTATAGAAATCGGGAATAAAAATTAATAACTTGCTTTTTCCACAGCGTTGGTGTCAACTGTGCAGTCCGAAGAGCAACTTACCTTTGACCCGTAACCAGAGACCTAAAAGGGAAATGACATCAGCTGTTTGACAAAGCCATCAACACTAATGAACAAACTACACAATATTAAACAAATAGTGCCACTGTCTTTTCACATACATATGGAGAAATGACATTTGCTAATTCTATAAATGAGACAAATAATAGTCTAAAATAATGACTTGTTCTTGAATGATTACACTAACAAGAATCTCAGACAGGCACATGGACAGACAGATTGATGGACAAACAGAAAATATAAACGAGGAGAGTTGTTACTTTTTTCCCATAGATTGGATATCCATTGATGCCTTAGACCTTTTGGTCCTGCAATTTTATATTTGTAATTTGTCAGACCTTGGCTATGCTGGTCAGGTAAAGCACTCATTTAATTTCATAAATACAATTTAAAAAAAGTTCTGCGAGTCACCACCTCTGCCTCCTGTGTCTCTTTTTCACAATCAAGAGCATTAATGTGGTGTTAAACCAGGGGAGGACGCAAATTTAAAAATAAATAAATAAAAATAAAATAATAACAATCCCATTGTGAAGAGGTGATGAGCTATTGCCAGCCAACTTCTAGAGTGGGAGCAATACATTCAAACATTTTGAAATATTGGAAAAGCACAGGCCAGATATTGACCACTTTCATAGTAGTCTTGGCTGTGCTATACTGGTCTGTAGACTGGAGAAAGTACTTGGTGGTACTTATTCTCTCCTGGCAGATACATCACTTCTATTCTTAAACAGATAACGAACATAAAGACTCCATAGGCTCGATTACAGGTTGAGCATATTTTACTGAAATCTTCTTGAAAGTTTGTAAAACTGAAACACAAAAAATGAAAATACATATATGTTATTTACCAGCTGGGAGGTCCGTATCGTGAAATACCGTGACCGAGGTCTTGAAAGTACTGACCGAGGCCCTCTGGGCCAAGGTCAGTATTCAAGGCCGAGGTCAGTATTCAAGGCCGAGGTCACGGTATTTCACCATACGAACCGACCTTAAGCTGGTAAATAATATATATTTTTTCTTTTCCAAATTCTAACAGAAAACGAGAGCACCCGAAAGGGAAAACCAAGCCAAGCTGCCATTTTGAATCTTCATTCATGGCTGTAATGCAAATTGCTTTCCCCTCGGTATACAAGTGCACTTCCATGGCAGGAAAAAAACTACATTTTGCCGCCTATGCAGTCCCCTATTTATACAAATAGGAGTCATTCAGGAGTCAGCCATGTTTTTGCTCAGTGTTAGCAAATTACAGGTTTTTAGCTTTCTCCTGAAATGTTTTATTTTATTTCTTCTTCCTCAGGGTAGTAAAACTCGCTTTCGCTGTGAAGACTGTCGTTATCGCTATCCATGCTGTAAAATTAATGCTATTCTCCTGAGAAATGCTGGCAAAAATTTATAAGATTATAAATTTTTTCTCTTCCCTTCCTAAAAACCACTCTGGTAGCTATGTAATAGATTTCTAGTTTCTAACCAGTAGACCAGCCTGTCATTAACCATTCTTTCCATTACTTTACCCATTTGAGAAGTTAATGCTATAGGTCTGTAGTTACTTGGGTACTTTGCATCTTTCCCAGTGTTCCTAATAGGGATGATAACAGGCTGCTTCCATTCTGCTGGGATGACTCCTTCTGTCCACACCTTATTGAATAAGGTCAACACCACCTCCTTCCCTTTATCAGTCAAATTCTCCAACACTGCGTAACAGATCATATCCTTCCCTGGGGTAGACGTTCCAACTTTCTTTAATGCACTATTAAGTTCTTGTAAGTTGAAAGGTGTATTTAAAATGTCCCCATCTCCTGTCTCTTCAAATAAAACATCCCTGTACTTTGCTATTGTCATTTCTCTTCCTCTTTTCTCCTCATGAGTGAGGTTCTCTGAGCTATGCACCTTTAGCAATGCCTTCGCTATGGCCTCAGCTTTATCTTTACTATTTGTAATAACTCTTTGATCATCAATCATTACTGGATACTCAAAATCCCTCCCATTTTCTTAATCATGTTCCATACACTTTGAATTGGAGTTGTTCTTTCTATTGAATCACAAAACTTTTTCCAATACTCCCTTTTTGTATTCTTGACTGTTTGCCTCACCACAGCTTGACACTGTATTTAATCAAGTTTCCAAAATTTAGAGTTTGCTTTAAAGTTCTAAAATCTTTATTACGGTCCCTGACAGCCCTACTACATTCCTCAGACCACCAAGGAACAATCCTTCCCTTACTACCTGACTTTGACTTGGGAATGGTTAGTTCAGCAGCCCTAATTATGTTGTTTGTAACAGAATAGCACATGGAGTCAACACTGGCATTAGCTCCAGTACCCATTAGACTGCTCTCACTGATGACTGAAAAGGTTTCCCAATCTGCTTCCCTTAAAATCCATCTCCCATTTCTTACCACCTGATCTCTTATTAGTTCTAGCTTAAACTGAACCACAACAGGATAGTGATCACTACCCAGTGTACTGTAATTTAATACTTCCCAACTACATCTGCCAGCTAAAGTTTGAGAAACTATTGTGAGGTCTATTGAGGTATTTCACCTGACGTCACAGGGTCACATGACGCCCCGGTGTCCTCCATTTTAAACGTCAAGCTAGCTAATGTCAACAACAGTAGCTGGTATGTTACTGTAGCAATGTTTACGTTCAGTCATTTGGATGACTGTTAAAACCTTTCAGTCTCAAGTTTTTCCTTTACTGTATTTACTAGTTTACTGAGCTAGCGCGCGCCGGCCGCCAGGGAGCTAGCGCGCGCTAGCTCCCAGCTTGCCCGAGTGCGCTAGCTCAGTAAACTAGTAAATCCAGTAAAGGAAAAACTTGAGACTGAAAGGTTTTTAACAGTCATCCAAATGACTGAACGTAAACATTGCTACAGTAACATACCGTCGGTGGCAGGCCAATGTGCCCGCATTGACGCGGCAAGCACGCGGTATCGACGCGGTACGTACCGCATCTGTTTTGAACTGAGCTGCAATGTACTCAAACGACCACCAGGTAGCACTTGGGAGCACTCGCCCCAGATAGCAAAATCCTCCGGCCCCCCTCTACTCACGGGGTAGTCTATTTGCATATGAATAGCAGCGAAACTGCTGCATCAATGGGTAGCCTATTTGCATATGAATAGCAGCGAAACCGCGCGTGGTCCGAGAATTGCCTGGCTTGCCTCGAATTTCCTCACTCAGTATTGGATGAAAACACTACTTTTAAACCAAAGAAATCACTCGTGATTGGTTGGCAGATGCCACTAGGCCTAGGCTATTGGTTACCCTGGGTCATCATAACCACAACCTATATATATATATATATATATATATATATATATATATATCTGTTGTGGTTATGATTAGCTATGATGCTGTATATTCATGTCATTGTTATCCTATCAATGACACACATTTATTGAGGAAGGAAAATTTGCAAGGAACGTTGTATCAAACAAGAGCTTTATTTTCAAAATCAGAGTAAGTACAAGACGTTAAAAAATAAACAAAATGGCAGCATTCAGTCAAAGACAAACAGTAGTTGCCTATACATTCTCTAGTGCAAGAGAGATGTGCAGGATACAAAACTAAACAAAAGCAAATAAGCACCGTATTTTAGTCCTACAGCTCCATGAAGTACATGCTTGCGGTCTCTGAGCTGTGGGGAGCAGGCGGCATCGGACCGACATGCAGTCGTCTGTGGTGGGTTGCCCTGTACTTTGGATCTGCCTCAAGCCTTGATTGCAGCGTACTGGTAGCACATATGGCCCTTTTCCACTACCCTTTTTCAGCTCACTTCAGCTCGCTTCAGCTCACTTCAGCCCGACACGGCTCGCATTTCGACTACCTTAAAACAGCACGACTCAGCTCGCTTCAGCCCTGCTTAGCCCCCAAAACTCGCACGGTTTTGGAGTGGGGCTGAAGCGAGCCAAACCGAGCTGAGTGAGGCTGGGGGCGTGAGCAGACACTCCCCTGTGCACTGATTGGTGAGGAGGAGTGTCCTCACACGCCCCGCGAGCACGCTGAGATCTGTAAACCCGGAAGAAGGAGAATTACGAATTACGAGAATTTCTGAAGCCTTATGCGCCTCGTCTCATCTATACGCTCTTGCCAGTATCTGTTGGCGTTGTCGGTGACAACAAGCCACAGCACCAAGACCAGCAACACTAACGACACCATGTCCTCCATGTTTATTGTTTACTATCCGGGCTGTGAGACTACCGCTTAAAAGATCACTGATGTCGTTAAGCGGCGCAAACAGTGACATCACGTGACGTCCACCCACTTTCGCTAACTCCACCCAATGTGTCCACCCACTTCCAGCCAGCACAGTTCAGCGCGGTTGTAGTCGAAATGCAACTCCAACAGCCCCGCTCAGCTCGACTCAGCCCAACTCAGCACGGCATGGCTCAGCCGCGTTTGTAGTGGAAAAGCGGCAATAATTCGCTGACCTCCGGGTTACGGGACGGCGGAGGCTTAACGATCCACCCAGACACCCCATCCACCACCCCATTTTCCTCATCCGACATCAGGTCTACGGTAGCACACTGCCATACATCCATCTTGTCCATAGCAAGGACACCTCGTCTCGCGTCAAACAGCTGTAAAAACGATCGATAAAGAGAATAAGTACTGAGCAATGCACTGCGTATGGACACAACACATGAAAAACACTGAAAAAAAAAAGTCAAATTGACCAAAACTGAAAAATCTTACCCTCTTTCTTCTGGAGCGACTACGAGCCGGCTACTTCATTGCTTCCGCCTGCAACGAAAGATCAGGCTGCTGGTATCTGTAGCTCCTGCGTAAGGTTTCGTAATACGTCTTGCAGGCAGCTAGAAAAACAAATGAGAGTACGATTAAAAACGTAGCAGTAGGCTAAGCTTAATAAGGGAAAGGAAGAAGGGAAGTGTAGACAGCAGAGAAAGGACAGTATAGGCTACCATAATATTTAGTGAAATAGTTGTTACTTACACACAATGTTGTCTTCGTCAGCATCATGAAGATTTGGATTTGTCGACAAAGCCCGCACTAAATAGCTTGTCACGGCTTCGTTATGAGGCAAAGTTAGTCTGTGAAAATAAGATGGCTACAGTTAGGATCAGGCTAGGATCTGCATCTATTAACGTATCTCATACAGAATGAAAGCATATTCTTTAA